>NC_135936.1:8407516-9625016 GCF_964058835.1 Carex rostrata
GTGTCCCTAGGTTGCCATCAGATACCATTCTCATCTCCTCTTGCTTATGCCGTATAGAGAAACCTTCTTTGGAACAAACCATTCTAACAGATGAAAGTCCATCTTTTCTCTTGGTGTTGGTATTGATCCGGACACCAAATCCGAGTCTACAACCATATGCGGTATAAAATTGTTGTGCCTCGACAACACTACTAAACTCCATACCAACGAAAGGTTCAACATTCTCATCATGTCTAACTTCCTCTTCCTCAATATCACCACCTCCAGGCTCCCCTCCATCACAAATGGAAACTAGATCACCAGCTTCTACATTAGCATCCATAGAATGCAAAATTTGTGCCCCTCCAAATACCTATAATATACAGTACAAAAGATCAATCAGACCACAGCCAATTCTATAATAATCTGACCTGATTTAGGGTATAGAATTCAAGCTTCACATTTTTATCTAATCTGGAAGCTAATTGAACTAACCTATAACCTGACCTGATTTTGTTGCCTTCCAAAGTACCTTCAAATTTTACAGGAAAAAGTGAAAAACACATCAATTTACTGATTTCCAGTTCTGACAATCCCTTCATTTTTTTTCTGATCCATCCCTCTTTCAACTTCTTAAGAAAAATAACAATCTTTTATCCTAAACAATTCCTAAATGAAGCAATTTTCTGCAATAAATTAGCTAATTTTATATAAATTTCAAAGGACAAACAAAATTGGTAAAATTAAAAAAAAAAAAAAAAAATCAGTTCTAGGGTTTTGTGGTGAAAGCGGCCCAGCGTGAATCCAAAGAGACAGAAAGAAAGAAAGAAAGAGAGCATTTAGAGGGAGGGAGAGGATCTGAAACCATACCTTATTCAGCTGTTGTCGCTGCTGCAGTGAAGAGAGGGAGCGAGCGCTGCAGTGAGGAGGGAGAGAGAGAACGAGAGCTCCCCGCCTTACAGCTCCTCCTGCAGCGCAGAGAACGAATAAATTTTGTAATTTGCGTCTCCGTTTGCCTCAATCAGCCATTAGAATCAGTGTACGAATCTTGATGTTCATCGAACGGCTGGAAATATCGTAGCCCAGTAGGTCATCAGTATCAATTCGTATCCTCTGCATTAACTCAAAAGGGAATCTTTTGAGTTAATGAATATTGACCATCCGATCTGCTTTATGATTCATGCAGACTAAATACACACTAATATTAAAGGGCCCCCTATATCATTAGCAAGGCCGGATTGGCTCCGTTTAAAATCAAACGGTTGTGATTCATTAACTCAAAAGATTCCTTTTTGAGTTAATGCAGAGGATATATGCATTCATACGGCTATCACTTTTAGTTAACCAGTGTTTGTCTTGTGATATTTTATCTTCGTATCATGCGTTTTTTTCACTTCCGTATTCCATTCCAAGATATAAACTCCAACTCATGCGTTCGGATATGAGGAATAGATTAAAATAGAGACATTCTTTCAGTCGAACGGGGAAAGAATTGATTAGAACTGCGAAAATGAAAAAAAAAAAAAATGGAATTGAGTATAATTTTTTGTAGTTACAGTTTTCTCTTTTATAACTAGATTCTTTCTCTATTTTTTTATGAGTCAATTTTTTTTTTTTTTATAGAGATGGTGGAATTAAAAAAAAATTGCATTTTACAATTAAGGAAATTTGTTCATTTATCGATACTTTTTATAATTTTACTCTTCCATCATTGATTCATTTCAAACGAACACTATCAAATAGTGAGAAATTGAAATTTATTCAAAATTCTATTGTTTTTCTAACTTTCTTTATATTGTTTTACGAGACTTTTTCTATATTTCAATGGTTTGTCCAACAAATAGATTTTTTTTTTTGCTCACCAATTGAACAGATAGATTTAGTACAACATAACGCGCCGAAATTTTTTTTATATCAAAAAAATAATTCAAATTTCACAATCTACACCTGTTTATGGACAATTCCAAATCCAACAATATGTTGAATTATTAACGGAAATTCAGCCCAAACCCGCTGAATAATTCAGCAAAAATGGAACAGAACTTTCCGCTGAATTATTTGGCTAATTTCCTATTTCTGTTGGATTATTTAGTGAAAATATTATTTTCTGATTTTTTATTTTAATTAAATACAAGTTGTTCTGATTTTTTTTCTTCTATTCAAATATTATAATTTTTTTATATTTTTTGAAAAATAGATGTAGTATTTTAGAATTGAAAAAATAAAAGTAAATTCAATTATAAAGTACTCCATCAATTTATCAATTCTATAGTACTCCATCTATTATTGAAAAAAAATAAAAAAAAAATATTTATATTATTTTAATCAAACAAATAAAAAAAATCAGAACATCTTCTATTTAATTAAAATAAAAAGTTAGAAAATTATCTGTCTGCTGAATTATTCAACGAAGATAGGAATTTGAAATCCGCCAAATTATTCAGCGGATTGGTTAGATTTGAAATTTTGTTAAAAACGAGTATAGATTGTGAAATTTGACTATTTTTTTAATATTAATAAAAAAATTTCGGCATAACGCATGTAGAGTGTTCTTACTGGATTAGCTGAGGACTCCGAATCCTCTGCCCCCCTGGGGGCAGGAATTTTCTATCCCCTCAGCCACTGCGTGTGGAGCCGGTCACTGTGAAAGGAGGCCGATTACTTTTAATTTTCGAACTAGGAGCCCACCTCAGACTCAGACTCACACGCAGTGACTCTGGGAGCAGGAATATATCAGACTTCCTGTCCCTAGGGGCAGAGGATTCGGTTCCTTAGTTGAGTGGCACCTGAAAGAGGCATCTTCTTTGGGCTTTGAAGATATATATACAGGCCCACAGCAATATATAAGAGGTAAAGTTAAATGTTCAGGTTTTGCTTGCATATCTAAGTAACGGTTTACAAATGGTATTCCCATTCTGGTTTGCTTTCTGAATTCTTTTGACTCAGAAAAAGTCTTGAATGATTTATAACATGTTAGTCCTCTGGGGCTGTAATATAAATGGGCTGGGCTTATCTGGAACTTATCTCTAAGCTCATTAAAAAACTAGATTTTTTTTAAAAAATAGAATCAATTTTAATTAATTTATAAAACAAGCACCATTGATTTGATTTTTATAAAAAAAAAACAGCGGTGGAGAATTTAAATTTTGTTCTAAGGAATCTGCGTTGGTTATTTCAACTTATTTCTCCCATCATCGATCCCTAAAATCGGTGGAGCTGTTTTTTTTTTATAATAATTAAAATTTGTTCTATTTTAAAAAATATCCTAAAACTAGTCCTCTCCTCAAAACAGAAAATCATTATTTATAAATAATAATAATTATTAAGAAAAATAGCACAGTAAATTTGTAACATTTTAACAGAAAATAAAGAATTAAGCTATACCTTATCCAGCTGCTCCCAGCCATCTGGCAATAAGAGAACACACAGTTGGAAATCCATTTTTTTCTTTTTCTTTTTCTTTTTCATTTTTTAGTGGTTTATAGTTGTTTGAATCAATTGGGAATCCAAATTTCAACTCTTATGCAAAATGCTGTTTGAAGTGTTAGATCCAAACTTGGGAGCTAGGCCAAATCATCAATAGTATAGTTACGCCTTTTCTTCTCAGATATATATATTTTGCTGTTCTTTAAAACAGGAAAGATACATTCCACTTGTGCTTTTGTAACAATATCTACTTGTATTTTATATGTTATATTAAAAAAAAAATGCTCTATAAATTGACAGTCTATGAATTAAAGTTAGAGAAGAAGAAAAGCAACAATTAAGAAATGATTCATGTACAGTGGTTGGGGGTACGAATATTCTTTGGTAATATATCTTACTAGTGTTAGTTTTAGCATATGCTCCATCACTTAATTGGTAGTTAACAATAAAGTAAAATAAAAAATAGCAGCATTACAATAAGAATCGATTTGCTCCCTTAAGAAAGAGATAATATTATATTGTTAAGTCACAAACAGAATTAGCATAACAGTCAGCAACTGATCAGCATCAAGCAATATCATTAAGAAAACAGAAACACACACAATTAGTTCGTAAGTTGGCATAAAGCACAAAAATTTAAAATCAATTTTCTTGGATTACATTAAGGATACGTTTGGATTGTGCAAGAGTTAGTGCAAGAATAGTGATTTTTGGAGAAAGGGAGGTAACACAATTGGCTAGAAAAATGTCCTAGTGTTGTTATATTCAAAGATCGAGAGTTCGATTTCTCCTCACAAACCTTGGTAGCTACTACCAAGTTTTCAAAAAAAAGAATAGTGATTTTTGAGATAGTAGTTGAGAATAGTACTGCTAACTCAAGTGGTTTGAGAATAGCGCTGATTTTGAACTATTCGAGTTAGCAAAAATGTTGTTTGGATTGTATAATTGGAATAGTGATAGAGGGAATGAATAAAATAATAATTACACTAATTTAATATTCAAACTAATATTATATTATAATTAATATATAAACTAATATTTATTACATTTAAACTAATATTTTTTTAATACTAATCTAATATTTTTATTCAATACTAATTTAATATTTAAACTAAATCTAATTGAGAGAAATTAAATATTTTATTAATATCACTCACCCCATTAGTTCTATTCTTGCTAATCCATCATTTCTATAGATTAGAATAAATCTATATATTCTTGAGCTAACCCAATTTACTAATTTATGTTTGCATCATTAAGGTTTGAAAATAGTAGAACTATATCAAAATTAGCTCTATTAATTCTTGACTCATCCAAACGCATCTAAAAGAGAATGAAATCTTGTGCTATAAGATTAATTGCATTGTATAGTTAGGATGAAATGAATTGCGTCAAAATTTATGCAATTTTATTTAAATTTTCATCAAAACACTTCCTACTAATATGATGGCATGCTAAATGTACTATAAAGCAACCACGAAGCTAGAATATTTTCATATCAGGGGCAAATTTGATCATAAGTAAATTAATAACGCTTGTTAAATTAAATGAATTGTATTTTTGAAATTACATTAAAGCCAATGGAAGCCAAAAATGCTACATGCTCCTTTATTTCTAACCTTCAAAATAATAATAAAAAAAATTAAACAATTAAAATAGAAAAGACTAGTTCGACAATTTTCAGCTATTTGAATACCATATTTTGATAGTATTTTATTACTTCTAAAGCTGATAAGAAAAATGTTCAATTTCCTAATTGGTCAGTGTCTAAGGACATATGATTATTACTATATTTCTGACAAGTATATACACATTGACATTTAAGCGTACATTTGCATCTGCATTGTAAGTAAGAAAATAAACCATTTGTCCCACAACCACCTAATCAGAAGATTGAACATTTCTCTTAAACATATCACACTTTCTTTTATTTTTTTAATAAAGACTAAAAAAGTATACTTTATAATTTGAAATTAGTTTTAATAAGAGCATTTACATCCCTGAAACTATTAGAGTTTCTAATCTGATGTGGCAGTTTTTAATCCAGTTTCAGGGATGTGGGAGAGTTTCTTATTTAGAAACTATGCAGGAAAATTTCTTATTAAGAAACTGTTTATAAACTCTATGTTGGCCAAATGATTGGCTCAAATTGTTTCTCCTTTTTAATTTGTTGCTGACGTGGCTTAATAGAAACTCTAAAATGATTTTCAGGGATGTGAGAGTTAGAAACTTTAAAGACCATAATTTCTAAAAAGTAGTTAACAGTTATTTAGAAATCCTTTTGAGTTTTAGGGATGTAGATGCTCTAAAAAAGACAATAAACTGGATAAATTTATGAGTTTTAAAAAATTTAGAATGATAAATATAATTTTATTATGAATTTTAAAGATAGAAATACGATAATTTCAAAAAAAAAATAATAGATACACATAAAATTCCTCCACCATTAAATTGACCCATAATTGAAGGGGAAGATGTCCATTGATGTGGTTACAATCGTAATGACAAATGAATTATTTAGATTCGGTTCGGTAAGATCAAAAGTTTGTAATTCGGGAATAATTCAGAATTATTCGGATCAGAGATCTTAGTCTTGCAAGAGAGCAAAACAAAATGTTTTGAGAAAAATTTAGAAAAAAAAAATCGTGAATAATTCGTAAAATTCACGAATTATTCGGATTTAATTAAGTCAAAGTTCGGTCAACCGAATAATTCAGCGTTTGCTTCGGCATCAAAAAAAAAAAATTATTTGAATTTAATTCGTGAATCATGTAACTATAGTTACAATTAAAAAGTAAATTTCACCACGCTAACCGCATTGCTTATTTCCAGACCTGTTCACATTGGATCCAAGCTACAACAACTTTAATTTTTTTTTTTACATTTTTCGGAAGTTAATAAATAAAACCTCAATAGCCATATCAACCAATGACCCAACGTGGCTTGAACGCCACTTGACTTAGTTTCTTATAAAAAAAAATGTACGATATATAAAAAGATATTCTCTATCATAAGAAAAAAGAAGAAAAAAAAAAAAGCTTACTCCAGAATAGTAATGTGAAGTGGGGGGCCGAAGAATGCGACTTTGGATAAAAAGCATATCCCAGAAACTGAAAGGTACTGAAACAAGAAATAAGACACGGGAACCTACCTAGCCTAGCTAATCTATTTTATCTTGCAATTGGTGCGCGACCTGATCCACCTATTACTATATTTGACGACCGTACCGTATATATATTTAATCTTATCTCTTTAGCTCGTGAGTCGTGATAATACACCAATTGAGAATCAATATATTGACGGACCTAATACTTAATTTGTAGCTGTAGGCGCTGATTGCGAAGTGGGTAAATAATTTAATATTGTTAAGCACAGTGATAGACTAAATTAAGTTTAAAACAGATCAGTGTTAGTTTACCCATATTTTCATGGATCTGACTTCGCTGCTCTTGAAATAGGAGAGTTTGATTCTGTTATTTCAAATTTAACTGTTTATATGTGTTAAGATTCGTGCATAAAAAAAATTCAACGATTAGATAGAGTTCTGCTCTCTTATTTGAAGAGCAACAAAGTTGGTTCCTATTCTCATAGAGGCAAGCCTTGACATTAATTGTGAAAATAGTACTTCATAACCTCAGGAATTTCAAGCAAATTTATTACAAATTCATGCCCACATCCCATGACTGAAAGATACGGAACTAGATGTGAAAATGGAGTGGATCTATACGGACTCATAGTAGTAAAATCATGTCTATATTTTTTATTTTATTTTCCGGATATGGAAACAGAACGGATATCAGACATATCAGACATATACGGGTTTGGATCCGGACCAGATCGAATATTTATTAAAATAATATAGAAAAATATTAAGAAATATTAAAGTTAATAATATTTATCTAATTATAATGATAAATAACATAAAATTTCGGATACGGATAATTGAAATATATAGTATATATATATATTATTTGAATACGAATAATTGACACGTAAAATCATACCAGTATCCTTATGTACACAGATATTCAGATATCAAATATTCACATCTAAGTTTTCGAATACGGATCGAATATATATTATCCATACCGTTTTCATCCCTATCCACACCCCCCATAGACTTTTCTCAAATTCAAAGTTCATGCCTGTGTGGATAAGATGGGACCACCCGTCCATAACATCTCATTTCAAGTTTTTAATGTTTCTTCGGGTAATTAACTGGGTCATGATAAATATTTCACTGGTTGGCAATTTTAATCTCATATGTCAAAATGTTCTTCGATCCAGATCTTAATCTACCTCTTCTTAATTTATTAGTAAGAGTTGAGGTCAACCACCTTACTATTTAATATTTAAAAAAAAAAAAAAATCAAATATGCAACCTCTTAAAGGGGGAGGATCAGGATTCAGGGACAAATTTAAGACTTAATCAAAGATGGCTAAGCCACCTTTATGATTTTAAAACTTTAATTATATGTATATAAATTTAATTGAATTTTATCCTTTTTAAATTTTTTATAGTCTAGTCATCTCCAATAATTGATATATGTTTATTGTAGCCTAGTGGTTAAAACTCTATTTTATAATTAAGAGATCTTAAATTCAAATTTTATTCACTACAATTGTATATTTTAATTTTCAGTTATTTATATCAAAATTTTCTAGTTCTGTTCTAGAGAGAACGATATCTTTATTACTACATCGAATGTTGATTCTCATGATGTCGCTTGCTTATTTAACTTGGATCATTTAATACGTTTGTATCAAAGGCAACAAATATGCGGAGACGAATGTTTTAAGAGTCGACTGATGCACCAATGAGCATAGTGACAAGGTAACCGAATTACACCCGTTTAATTCTTTTTTGGGGTGATGCCGAACCGAACACCGAATTATTCGGTTGACCGAATTTTGACCGAATTAAACCCGAATAATTTCCGAATTTTACGAACTTTTCCCGAATTTTACGAATTATTCACGAATTTTTCCTGAATTTTTCCAAGAACAATTATTTTTTTGGTTTTTTCTTTTTTTGCTCCCTTGCAGGACTGAGATTTCTAGTCCGGATAATTCCGAATCATTCCCGAATTATACCCGAATTATACCCGAATCACGAATTTTTGATCTCGCCGAACCGAACCCGAATAATTCATTTGTCACTATGCCAATGAGTGTTCATGAGTTCATCTTTGTTTTCACACCTAGATGTGTACACTGGCGACTTGATTTAAAAGACATGCATGCATGTTGTTTATGTAAATATTTAGATATTTCACATATTTTTATCAAAAAATGTGAATGTTACTGTCTATTTTTATTGTTAAATTAGTTAGTTTAAACAAAAATGTATACATATAAAACTTAACTATTACTTGTAAAATTTATATATTTATGCTAAACACTTGTACAATTATATTTCTCAAGAAGTGACTGATGATCATACAAAAATGTATTGGTGACAGGCCACATGACATCTATATTATTATAATATTATTAAACACCTTGATTATAACTATATATGCAAGTGATAAAGCTAACTACCAAATGTTAAAATAAACTAATAAAATATTAACAAGAGCAATATTCTTTCTCAATTTCAAAAAAATATATATATATTCTTACTACTAGTAACTCTTTTAGGTTAAAATACACAATCACACGCATATTTTCAATGAATATATATTTAAAATAACTAACTTATTGTAAAAAGTAGCTAACCAAATATTACAAAAAGTAATGTATTGTTAAAATAAATTGGGGTGGATGCAAATGCAAATGGGGACATTTGATAAAAGTGCTCGAATGAAGCAAACCTAGGATGTGATGTTTTCATTAAGAGAGTTTCATGAGCACAACTATAAAAGTATATCGAATCGGCTTTAAACAACGAATCTAAATCGTTGAAATTCATGTACTTCATAAGAGATGTATGTACATGCACAAATTTGAAAGTTTCGAATTCATTTGCTTAAAGGTCAAGCGGTCAAAGAAATGAAATTTTTATAAGTTATTTTATAAGTTGTTTTATATATATTCATTTTTCATTATTTCTTTGACCGCTTGACCTTGTAGCAAATAAATTCGATACTTTCAAAATTTTGCATATACATACATCACTCATGAAGTACATGGATTTCAACGGTTTGGATTCTCCGTTTGAAACCGATCCAATATGTTTTTGGAGTTGTGCTCATCAAACCCTCTTGGTGAGCACAACTCTAAAAGTATATTAAATTGGCTTCAAACGACGAATCCAAACCGTCGAAATTCATGTACTTCATAAGTGATGTATGTACATGCACAAATTTGAAAGCTTTGAATTCATTTGCTACAAGGCCAAGCGGTCAAAGAAATAAAAATTTTATAAGTTATTTTATGAGTTGTTTTATATGTTCATTTTTCATCATTTCTTTGACCGCTTGACCATGTAGCAAATAAATTCAATACTTTCAAAATTTTGCATATACATGTATCACTCATAAAATACATGAATTTCAACGGTTTGGATTTTTCATTTGAAACCGATCCGATATGCTTTTGGAGTTGTGCTCACCAAATTCTCTTGATGAGCACATCACACCCTAGCTTTGCTCAAAGGAAGAACAAAGCTAGAGTGTAACGTGTTCTCATGACTCATAGTCTTTGAAGATCCTTGGATCAATTAATTCCAATTTGACAACTGACTGATAGATTTTGACAACGGATTAATCGTTATCCTCAAATCATAATGCTTGTGACAAATTTGCCTACCAACTCCAACAAGTCAATCTTTCTTTCTTTCTTTTTTGAAAATCTCTACAAAGACAGAAAAAATGTGAAAAAAAAAAATCAAACTCTCGATATTTAAATAATCATTATTTTTAGGATTTTTTTCCTAACCAACTATGCTACCTCCTCTTCATAGGATGTGCATGTTTTCATATTTCTTCTCTAGTCTTAAAGATGCAGCATGCATGCTAGGAAACATGTCTAAACTTTTTATTTATATACTCACAATTTTCGCTTTACAAACGTTCCAAATAACTAATTTTTGCAGCTTTGCGCGCTTAATCCATTATGTAAATATTACTTATAGGGGTGTGGGGTGTGTGTGTGTAGATAGATATAGATATAGATAGAGATAGATATAGATAGATAGAGAGGGAGAGATAGATGGCAAACTCTAAGGCACTCGGACCCTTGAAAGTTGCATCCAGCTATATGACTGCTAATGCCAAACACGATGGATAAAACAATCGTAAAAATATGATTCAGATCCAGTAATTACAACATGCATCTTTCAAATTTCATGCAAATACATAAGAACTATAAAGTAAACAAGATAGCAAAATTCTCTCTCCCACAAAGTACAAACATGATTTACAAGAAATAAGGAATTATTATATCTGAATCTTCCCAAAAAAATCATAAAGATATACATCAGACGTATAGTAATATAGGTGATTCGTAGGGACCACTGTCAGAAGTTAGATTCTGTGACCGAAAACACCTCAAAACCATAGCTCCAAGAAGCAACTTATGACCAACTCTTTAAAAAAAATCAAATATTATGCCACGGATTTCCTCTTGGAGCTCTAACTTCTGTTCTTTCATGTCTTGCTCGCTTAAATCTGCATGTTGTTTAAATTGCAAGGTTAAAATTTAGATCCACAAATAGCATATTGATAACAAATTAGAATGATTCAATTTGTTTCTTTGAAATTAATTAAATCTACAAGTTGGTTGATGATGTTCCCGAAACGAACCTATGCCCCTTAATTGGGTCCAGTAAATCATTTTGACATTTACGGTCTCTGAAATTGTCCCAATAAAAAAATCAACATTTATGGTCTGTGTTAATGTTGGTCGTAACCCCATTAAAATTATATATAACGACATCTACAGTGACATTCTTTTATTATCCTTAACCCTAATTAATGAACTAAAATCAAATCTTCTACATGAATTTTCTTAATTTGAACGAAATTGTTCAAGATATAAAACAAAAGCACCATAAAATTATATGTATACTAGAACTGCCTAGTGAAAAAAGGTGACAGAAGTACAGTCAAGTGACTTAATAGAGAATATAGTAATATCCAAAATAGAAGCTTGTTGAAATTAAGACGAGGGAACAAGCTAAGGTGCAAGTTACCTAGAATGAGGCATTGGTAATTTGTGAAGAGGCTGATTTGGCTGTTCTATCTCTAGTTCGATGATTCTCCAGTGGACCTGTTGGCGATCCATGCAAATTCTTTTTTCTGTTTTGATGGGGCAGTATCAAATGTGATGGAAGTGATACCAAGGAAGGATGTATAAAATTGGCCGGGCTACCACTGTCCTCACTGCCGCTACAGTCTGCTGGAGGGACCCATGCTCCAACTAAAACAAATTGAGGAGCTTGCGATGCATAATCATTGCTACTGCTACTTCGTACTCTCGAGCTTGGTTTCTTTGTGTGCAGTCGATATTTCTGTAAATTTTGAGGAATTTATGAGTACTTCCAAAAAATAATTGTTGCGCTTGAATTCAACCAAAATGAAGAAATAATGTAAGCAGTCATAAAATGTCAAAGGGAAAATACAAGCTCAATAAATGCATGACATTCATTTCTGTTTTATTAATTGCTGCAGAAACATGCAAAATGCAAAACATTACCAATCATAAAATGTTAGTTCAAGTGCTCATGCACATATCATATTTAAATACATAATGAATGTACAGTGAATTTTATTGACGTCACTCAACAGTAAAACCACATTTCATAAATTTTTTATCATATAAACTAGAGAAATACAAATGCTCTAGAAAAATAAATTGGATCTTTTGACTTGAAAATTCACTGTTTGGTAATACTGTTCAAATTCCAAATATACACTCTGTAAAATATGTTTTATAAAATAATCAATCATGAGTTAACTCCTCTGTAACGAAGATAGTCCTTTTAACTTGTAAATACTACGTTAATGGGGCCAATATATTATTCTTTCCATTTTGGGTACCATCTGATGGCGATGATTAATTAGAGGAATACGACTTGACACAAGATATAAAACAACTAGAAAAAGTATCTTTAAAGCTTATGCTTAATTTCTAAGTATTACTTGCATTTGCCAAAACCTTAATTAAGTAGTTTTGTTGCGGAAAGTGATTAACTTCAGATTTTATAAATTTAATTTAAAAAATATTAACTTTTCAAAATAAAACTATTTTAAATTGTAGAAATAAAACGATAACTTCAGAAACTATCTACAAGTTTATCTACAAATTTTTAGATAAGGATCAAATCAGATAAAAAAAAAAAAACAGATCAGATCTAGCTAGACAGGTAGTCTATATCAATAATTGACCCCATATATTGCAAGATTCAGGTTCAAGCTGTCTAATTTCGATTGGAGAACATTTATGTGGGGTGATAGCTACTTTCAAACCCAAATTAAGTTGCATATATATACAAACACACACACACTAGTAAATCCTCCACTGTAAGTTGATTTCCTATCACATAGCAGTGTGAAACAATTAAACATATTTTTCTTCGAATGGAACATGTTTGGAATACTTAATTTCTCTCTCCAAGTAAAACTCCTACAAAGCAAGTGAAGCCCAAAGTACCCATCAATTTATTCAGCTAGTGATCATAAACAATTTATGAGTAAAACACAGCAAGGTCTCTTTAAGTTTAATTAAATAACTAGTTATTACTAAATTTTCTTTTTAACTAATTAAAGGTGACAGATTGTATTGGTCGAATTAAAGGTGGGTTTATTCCAAGTAATCTAATGCATTACATGAAAACAGTGTGTTTCAAATGATATAAATGCATGTAACTAATCTTACCTGCAAATGGCTCTTGACCTCATCATTGGTTAGACCATCCACTTTCATCAACTCCCTGATATGTTTTGGTGTCGCCACTGCAACCATCAGTTCAAAACTTCAAAACATTTTCAAAATTTTGGCAAAGAATTGAAGGCAGTTGGAGGGACTTGCACTCTTATTCTAAAATTACTAATTTGAGAGCTATGTTAAGTAGACATAACAACAATTTTTTGTAGATTCATGATGTCATATAGACCATTAATTGTTTAAAAAGGAATGTTTCTCTGTAATTTCTAGCCTTGGAAGGGGCTCGTGACTATATATATTAGAAACATATGGTATATAAAAGCCTCGCAAAAAAAAAAATGAATTTTTTTGTTTCCTTATTGATTATTGTTTGGTTTAGAACATTAGAAAATTACTATATATATATATGGTTGGGAACTAACCATCGGCACCACCGAGTTGCTCAAGTGAATGAACAAACCGGCGGTGGAGTTCCTGTGACCAGCTACGCCTCGACTTTTTATTAGCCTCGGATTTTTGTTCCTCTTTCTCTTTTTCTTTGTCTTGCTCATTTGACTCAATTTTCTTTTGACAATCTTCTTCAACATTGCTAAATCCTTCTTCATTAATACATCTAGCATCCACAAAGGCAGCTTCTTTTGGCCTCTTATCCTTAAATTAAGAAAAGAAAAAAAATATATTGGACAACAAAGTTAAGAAAAAAAAAATGAAATAAGGATCGATAACAGCCTAGGTTAGAGGCCCTGCACGAGTGTATTATACAATAACAGCACCAAAAGTGTCATTTATCTAACACTACATTTTTATTTATTTCCCATTGTTTGCAAATTAAGTAATTTTAATGGTATACGTAGCTTGAGTTTTCAATGGGAGATCAAATTAGGCCTAGATGAAAAAAATATGTTCAGTTCCTGAATTCTAACAAAAAAAAAATGTTTCAGTTATTAAATATCATGAATATAGAATTATAGATTAACTTTTTTTTTTTTTTTTTTGAAAAAAACTGATAGAGGCTATCAGCTATATATAATATAGATTAACTTTTTAGATGAAAACTTGAAGTATAAAAAGAAAATTATGCATTTAAAAAAATTGTTTGTAGCAGTTACTGTTGCTATAAAATTATTAGCAGGCTAAATATTATCTTTACCGTTGTACTGTTGTCTTTTTCAGATTCTTGACTCCACAGCCGAAGAGAAGAGGACCAATCCTTTTTGTTGTTGTCAGATTTATCTTGTTCAATCGCATCATCATTCTCAGAATAAGAGAGGTTCAGATTTATTGGAATAGACTCCTCCACAACTGCTTGCTGTTGTTGCTCCTCTATTTGCTTTGTCAAAGTCTCAATTGCTACATATAATAAAGGAAAGAAAACAATGGAAAAAGGAAGAGAAATTAAATAAGTTGGTTAAGCAACCCAAAACCCATATCATTGTAAAAGGGTTGAACTTTTTCCTTCCTTTTTTATTCAAGAAAAAATTAAAGAGAGCTCTCTAATGCTTAAATTCAGATTCAACAAAAAGAATTGCTATATATAATGTCTTCAATTGAAGTAAAAGCCATGGTAGCTGGAACAAATTAAAGAAGGAATAAGCGTACTTTCATTGACAATCTGGAGGGAAAGAGGAAGCTCTCGTTGAAAAATCTCAATCTTTTTTCTCTCTTCTTCAAGAGCGCTCAGATATTCTCTCTTGTCTACCATTTTCTGATCCATAATGAACGCTCATGAAAAATTTGGGATAAAACAGGGCATGCAACGTTAATTTCTAAGGAGAAGAAGTGAAAGGAGAGGAAAAAGGAAAGCAAAAGAAAGGAAAAATAAAAGAAAATACAATGAAGTGAAAGGGAGATGAGAAGAGGCGGCCAGACGAAGGAGAAGAAATAAAGAAGGATAAAAAAGGGAAGAAGGGTTAAAAAGGACACGAAGTCGAGGCGTCGCGTACAGAAATGAATCTTTGGTATAATTCGAGTTAGTGGTGGGGTAGATAGAGAGAGAGACAGGAAGAAATAGTCTAGTGAGATAGAGAGAGAGAGAGAGAGAAGGCATTCAAAGTCTAATGGGAGAAGGAGATAAGATCAACGACACGGCTGACTACGACTCCAAATCAATTACAGATCTCTTTGTTTATTCAATTATTTGTTTACTTTAAGTTTATAATATTTAGTCGTTGGTTTCAGCCTTCCAGCTGCCTAGCTCGTAAGAAGACTCCAGAAAACCAAAAATACAAATTACAAGCTCATTTTCTTTGCTCCAAAAAGGAAGTAAGCTTAATTTCCCTTTAACTTAAGATAATAGAAATTTGATGTGATCGTTGCCGAATTTTAGGCCCGTTTTGTTTCAGGAAGAGAATCAGAACAGGCAATTTCCCTAAAAAGAATTTGCCATTTTGCATACCATTGTCTGCTGAGAAAATAGAATAGAAAGAATCGAGAAATTAATGGCATCTAGATCTTATAATAAAATCTTGCTGCAGAAGAATTACAATGCGACTTGCTCCACAATTTAATAAAAAGAAGTGAAAAGGAAAAAAAGATTGCGACTTGTATTCCCTCGAAACTAGGTGCACTGCACAGGTGGTGAAGTAGAATTTATTACCTTATCAATTTCTTCTCTTATCTTTACATCCTATCTCTTAGTATCAAATGCTAATCTATTTGACGTAAGTAATGCAAAGATGCTTAATATATTACATTCTGATATGCAACCATTTTGAAACTAAACCGAAAATGCATTCTAGACCGTTGAAAGGGATGTGAGAGTTATCGTATTAATTTTGTAACAATTAAGGGAGAAAATATATAATTTTAAAAGTTTAATAGAATAAATATGAGAAACATTTTATTTTGAAAGAACAAATATCATATTGATTTATATTAATATCATATTAATCTTCTTAACGAATTCTCGTTCCAGTGATAGAACACGACAATAATATATTAGTTAATAAACAATAAACTAATTAAGTTATATCACAGTTTTTTTAAGTAAAGGTTGGACTTTAATTATTAATATTTATAAATAATATTTTTTATTTTGAACCTACAACTTTATAAACAGAAAATATTGCCTTTATCACTAAGTTAAAGTAGTATTTTGCAAACGGATCAGTCTGGTTCGGTTTAGTTCAAATCTCCACGGTTTATGAGTTGCACCGGTCCACGGGTTGGTCCAGTCTACGGGTTGGCACAGTCTGGGTTAGGCAGGCCAGATTTGGAGGGAACGACCCAAATCTGTGCCATGGCCATGGTCTCGGTCCGACAGGTCCAAGTTGGTCTGATATGATTTGTTTTTTATTAATCAATTGTTTTAACAAAAATTAATTTTGGTTCGGTTTTGGTTCGGTTTTTGTCTGAGTTTGGTCCAGGTTGGTTTGTGTTTGGTCTGGGTTAGTCCGGGTTTGGTTCGGGTTAGGCCGGGTTGGTCTGAGTTAGTATGGTCCGGTCTGGACTAAAATGGATCACGAGGTTTGAATCAGCCGGGTTGGCACGGTTCTAGTAGAGAAAACTAGCCCAAACCTAGACTAGATCCGTCCCGTGACCCCAATCTGGATTGGCATGGTTTTAGACCTGATCTAGATTAGTCCAGATCAGTCTCGTAGGTGGTCCGGTCCGGATCTGAACCGGCTGGTTTTTTTTCAAAACTCTAAGTCAAAAGCTGGTTCTTAGTTATATTATAATTTTTTTTACTTTGTATTATAATGAACGAGGAGTGTAAATAAATTTAGACTTGAAGACTGTCCAAAAATTAAAGACAGAAATTGTGCAATAAATGACTGCCTAGTTTTGTTGTTATAATGTATACCTCTAGTGCTTGGCCATGGATTTAGCAAATGGTTTTTTCTATGGAATTTGAAAATGACTCGAAGGAGCTGAAGGACACTAGTAATCCCGTAATAAACTCATAAACTAGTTCTTAGTTAGTGCCAAGTCCATAATTAATATATACTCCATAAACTAGTTGATAGTACTCAAAGTTTTCTCAACACTATTCCTCTACTGTTATTTTCTATTGTTTAATTTGTATTAAATTCTTAACATTATATCAATCAAACATTTAAGATTTCTCTTTTGTCAGTCAGAAACATCAATAGTAGATTTTTTTTTATACAATAGGTTATATTAGAATAATTAATAATAATAAATATTATATTGCAGTAGGACTGTTGGAGTAAGGCTATGGTACTATACATATTACATTTTCTATATTTTTTAATTAAATGAGTAGAATATGTTTTGATAAATCAGGCGTATAAATTCCTCTATCCACATATATAGTGAGTTCAGGATTCGAATCTACTGCAATTCTTCACATGTAAACAGTATTCTGAAATCCCTGCTTTTACAAATACAATTATCGAATTGTTTTGAGATGCGTGCATAGAAAACTAGCTGTTTTGAGATATGTGCACAAAAAATATTGGACGGTTGGATTTGAAAAAGCAGAAATTTCAAGGTTATTGTTTCCGAACTTCACATCGCAGCAGATTTATATCCAATGAGTTCATCACATTAACACTCTCTCTCATACATCATGAGAGGGTTTGGATTCTCTAAATTTTTGAGTTTTTTCATACTTTTTTCTAGCAATTAAATCAGTAATTTTTAGTTGAACGGTTGTAAATCATTGTAGGGTGCAAAATATGTAAGATAATGAAGCTCATAATTAATATATTTTTACATATTGGTCTCACTAAAATTTATTAAATGTATAAAAATATCAAAATATATGGATTCTAGTTTTTTTGTATATATATATACACAATTTAAACTTTAGGACTAAGTTAACCCATCAAACTCAGGGGATGGATATTTAAAACACACTAGTACAAAAAACTCATTTACTGACTGTTAAAAAACCTCTTTACTGACTGTTATTGAGGCGTCAGTGATGGCGCCGCCAGTATAGATACTCAACACTGGCGGGTAAAAAACAGTCAGTATGGATAGCCTACACTGACGGTTTAAAAAACAGTCACTGTAGGGTGCCTACACTGACTGTTTTTTTTTAAAACAGTCACTGTAGGCACCCTACACTGACTGTTTTTTTTTTAGAACAGTCAGTGTAGGCACCCTACACTGACTGTTTGTTTTTAAAAACAGTCACTGTAGGCACCCTACACTGACTGTTTTTTTTTTAAAACAGTCACTGTAGGCACCCTACACTGACTGTTTTAAAAAAAACAGTCACTGTAGGCACCCTACACTGATGGTTAAAAAACAGTCACTGTTGACGTAAAATTTTTGGCATGGTTCTGCCTGTATCGGGGCTAGCCTCCATATTTTTGCTAGCCATATATATTACTATACTACATTCATTGACTATTAAATAGAAGATCATGCAAATAATGTACACAACATAAACAAAAGACAACACAATTTAATAACATAACATATTCATTCACAAAAAAACCACACTATAGTAAAATGTACATAACACATATATAGTAACAAAATATACATTTGAAATTAACAACATTGCATTTGTTATGACTAGTTTAGAAGTTGTCCAAGAAAAATGTACACCATTGTCGTGTTATTGCATGAAGTTGCGTCGGTGTATATTTTTCTATCGGTAAATCACACTGCATCAATAAAAATTGAGAAGTTAATTTTATCCAAGCTATATGAAAAATGAATCAATTTCAATCATAAAATACATACATTAGGAAAAATGTCAAATTGCGTAGTGACTATGTCTTGCATGTGTTTCATGACATGAAATCCACACACCTTGCCACCTTTTTGCCTAGGGCTCTGAAATGTTCAATGCAAGTGAAATAATTACCCAAGAGAGCTCAATAGCAAAGAAGGCAACAAATTAAGTGTCAAACTAAAACTCAAGTGTACAAGTTCACACCTTAATGAATTGCCACACACATTGCATGGATCCCTCCTTGTGCACTCCTCCAAACTCCACATAAGATTCAAAAATGCTGAAATTTTATTAAATGTCAATGAATTAATTAGTATTACCAACAAATAATACATTGATTGTAAGTAAATGAAGTTAGACTAAATGTTATATTTATTGCTCACTCTATAAATGGCACCATGATCTCATAATTTGGTTCCTTTGGCGCTAGAGAATCAATAACATACACCGTATTATCACGCATGACAAAAACAAGAAGCACCCAATGTTTACTACATCATACATGATAATAATCAATCTACATATGTTGTTAAAAATATATAAACTACTCCAATAAAAGTAGCAACTTACAACTCAAAGTATGGTGCAAGGATAAATTTCTTATCCTGCATATTATTCAATGACTCGAGCAAGTAGCTTGAAGCGGCACTACTTGATTCAGATCTAAAAAGTGACTGAGATATCCTACTAGGGTCCAAAAAACCGACATCAGCCTCGCGACCTAGATCAGTGACACATCTCTTCATATATCTGAAAATCATTACATAAATGTTTAAAATGAGTTAATTGTAAAAATAATCACTACGCGTAAAGTTAAACAAACTCACATAACCCAGATGGATATTATTGAAACATCGAGCATGTCTTGCTTCACTAGATCCTTCAAGTCGTTAAAACCTAAGTTGATTAACGTTGACTGAGGAAGCAACAGACCCTCCTTAATGGGCAAGAGGAACCCATTATTTTCAGGCGGTTCTTTCATCACCCTCTCATGTATGGCTTGGAATTCCGGTCCCACCTTAGCTAACATTTTCTTTGAAATAAGCGCCTCACGATGCATGGATTTCTCAAATTCTTTAGATGCTGACTCAGTTGGCATTGAGACATCTTGTTCTATACACTAGAACAAATAATAACTTGTTAAATAAAAATAATTGTGGTACACGCAATGAGCTTGTTAGATGCTGATTAGGATTTTTTATGTTGGTTCAAACATGTTTTTTTTTTTCCTTGCTGTTGACTAGCAAAAAAGAAAAATGTTATGTACACATGCAATAGGAAAAGAACACATGCTTCTAAATATATCAGAAATAAAAATATTATGTTACCTCGTCCAAAATAATTGAATCTTTCGGCCATTGAATGAAACTTCCCAAGGTGTCTTCGATTTTGACAAAATCCTTATTAATTTTAGTCGGAAGAGGAAACTTGAGATAGATATCGTCAACGGCAGAATCCACCTGCACCTTCATGTTACCAAATGGGTTCACTCCATCTGAACTAAACCCAAGTCTTAGGTTTCTTGGTTCATCACCAAATTTTTTTTTGAACTTTCTGTCAATATTTCTCCATTGCGGTGAATCAGCAGGGTGTCTGAGTTTTCCATCTTTTTTTCGGATATCAGCATGCCAACGCAACAACTGTGCATCTTTAGGATTTTTGAACAAACGCTTGAATCTCGGTATCACGGGGAAATACCATATCACTTTCGCTGGAGGTCCTTTTCTATTTGTATCATCATTACCATCAGTTTGGTTCTTTCTTTTATAACGAGATTCACCACATGTTGGACAAACTTCACATTTCTCGTACTCGTTCCGATACAATATGCAATCGTTCGGACATGCATGTATTCTTTCTACGTCTAGACCCAAAGGACACAATAATTTTTTGGCTTGATAACATGATCTTGGTAACTCATTCTCATCTGGAAGCATATCTCCTAAGATTTTTAATAAGGCGGTAAAACTTTTATCACTCCAACCATTACTTGCCTTTAAATTATATAGTTGTAATACAGCATGTATTTTGGTAAAATTTTCGCAACCAGGATACAAAGGTTTTTCAGATTCATTATACAACTCATGTAAATTGTCATTTTCCTCATCACTAAACATTTCTCCTAAATTTTCATTCGGGTTAAAATTATTATCCACATCCATTTCCTGACCACTATCAACACTGGCATCCTCACCCTCCTGGTCAATCTCAGCATTTGTAGCGGTGCTTGTTTCTCCATAACTCTCTCCATGCCTAGTCCAACGTATATATCGCTCTTTAAAACCACGACGAATCAAATGATTTTTCACCGTTTCAATAGTGTGAAACCTCTTCAAGTTCAAACAGTCTTTACAAGGACACGAAATTGTATCATCACCCTTTGCCTTCATGTCTTGCTCAGCAAATTTTATAAAACTTTTCACACCCTCCAAATACTCAATGGTATTACGACCTCCATACATCCAATCTCGATCCATCTGTAATTGCAAAAATAATTAGGTAAGAGGTCAATGACTCTTAAAATTACCATTTGGGGCTTACATAGGGCCGGTGCACAATCCTAACCCACTCTTTGAATGCTTTGTCTCAATAGTGATCACATGTCAGCATGATTTGGTATTTGAGAAAAATTCAGCAGCATTTCTCCTTTGTTCCCCAAGTACGAGTAAATATCACATCCGTTTGGAAATGAAATCCAATACGTACTCGTGGGAACAACAAGGATAAATGCTACTGAATTTTTCTCAAATACCAAATCTGCTGACATGTGTCCACATCCTAAATGAGACAAAACATTCAAAGAGCAGTCCCAACAGGGAACAATTCAAAATTAATCCCTATTGGATTAATTTTGAACGGGCATCGACCTAAAAGGCATACTAAATGTTCAAGGCAAATTGGATAGATTGCACAATACAATAATATTAAACTACCAACTATTCAATATATAATTCATTCAAAATTAGAAATACCAATCAACATATATAAAGCCATTAATCTAACCCGGCCATCAACAAATTTAATTAAATTTAAGAGTAAACAAAGTTACCTATATATAACCGTAGATCGAAATATAGTGTGATCAATATGCTTGTGGTGGAGAGAGTGATCAACAGATTTGAGTAGAGAGAGAGAACGCCCAACAAAAGTAGAGAGAGAGAGAGAGTGCAAAAAAAAACACTATTTGAGAGCTGAAATGCGAAAAACGCAAAAAATCAGATTAATGGCGGCTGGAATTGGAAGGAGGACTTATATACTTTCAAAAATAAACCAACACTGACTGTTAATAAGAAAAAAAAGTCAGTAAAAAGTTCAATAGTGACGGTTCTATTAAACCCGTCAGAGAGCTAGGTTTTTTATGAAACACAACGGAGAGAAACACTGACCCTTTTATTAAAAAAACAGTCACTGTAGAGTATACTATCAACACCGACCCTTTTATTAAAAAAACAGTCACTGTAGGGTGAGGCAACACTGACCCTTTTATTGAAAAACAGTCACTATAGAGTATACTATCAACACTGACCTTTTTTTTAAAAAAACAGTCACTGTAGGGTAAGGCAACACTGACCCTTTTATTAAAAAAACAGTCAGTGTTGGTGTACATCTCAACACTGACTGTTTTTTTAATAAAAGGGTCGGTGTAGGCTGTGCTCAACACTGACGGTTATAAAAAAAAACAGTCAGTGTTGATTCACTGACGGTTGTTTCCAATTTAACAGTCAGTGTTGAAATTCTTCTTATTTACGATTTTGCCACGCAGTCTCTACACTGACTGTTACACGTTAAAACCGTCAGTGATGGAGGGTCAGTGAAAGGGTTTTTTGTACTAGTGACACTTAAATTAATAATCACTATATTATTTGTCAAATACACACAGAGAAACTAAAAAACAGGACTTGCCATTTTTTTTCTCTATTTATATGTATACTTTTTTTAGGACTGCAATGATGAACAACTTACCCATTGTGAAATAAATTTGTTAGTTCCAGAACATTGATTTTTTTTTTAAATATAACTGTTTTTAAAAATTTTAACGGAACAAACACTATACATGAGAAGCTATAAAAAAGACTTCACCAATCCTAGAGAGCAGTAGAGGCAAAAAAAACATTTTCTAGATCGGTGGAGCAAAAAAAAATTACATTTATCTAAAATCCACACTATCAGTTGTCCGAAAACAGTGCTTGTTCAGTTAAAATGATTAAAAACAGTTCTATTAAAAAAAATCCAGAATATTTGTCTTACTTATCAGTGGTTATTTAAAATATTAACAAACTGTTGATAAAAATTATTATACTCTTTGCAAAACTTAATTCAAATATTTATCTGTAATATCAGAATTCAAGCCTATATATCAGTGTTTTAAATAGCGCGCTATAGCGTTTTCCGACCAAAAAAGCTATGGCGCTATGCCCAAATAGCGCCGCTATTTGAGCATAGCGCGATTTTTTTAACCCGTACGCTATTTCGCGATAAACGCTATTTAAACCATTGCTATATATAAAGCGGTTTTCACCCTCAGCTATCACCTTTAAAAAGTAAGCACATTATGTATCTCCATTCTTATATTATGTACGTAGTTGTCCTGATTCATCAATGGCTGAGATTGAAAGATGAATTTTCAAATTAAATATCAACCCTCCAATTACATAATTTGTCTCTTTTGATTAAATACATCTATTTAATGTATAGAAGTCTAAATTTAATTAAAATCATACTCGCCACACAGACTATTACATGGTTGTCACAATTAAAATTGAATGTATCCCTAACGACCCATTTCCTTATTTCTCCTTATAGCTATATTTGATTCATGCAATTCAATTATTTACTTATTTCTCCGATTCTTTACAATTAAATTATGTTCTCTATATTTTCGACAATGAAAATAGAAATTATTCAATCTTTCTGAATCTGTAGAGAAAATCAATTTTTCATGTGTGAAGAGGAGAAATAGTCTTTATTAGAGCTACTAATATGTTTTCACAATTTCTTAATTTGTTGCTTGCTACTAATATGCATTTCACAATTTCTCTTCACATACTAATAAATTCAGTAATATGTTCCCGTTGCAACGTCCGGGAACGATACTAGTATGATATTATGATTGCATTGCATGTTGTTAATTGAGAACCGTAATAATTGAAATTAATTTACTCTTCAACCAATGGGTGGATGCCAGCGATGCATGAATTAGATCCCCAAACGTCTAGTATGTGTTTCTAAATAATATTCCCTAAAGAAATAGGGATAATTTAATGTATATCCCCCAAAAATCTCAAAATTATATATTTTTTCATTCTAATTTATAATATCATATTTATCTTTTTAAATTGTAAAAACTCACAAATTTATTGCCTATTATATGAAAACTAGTTTAAACTTTATGAAGTTCTCATTTTATCCTTTGTTAAACAACAAAAATATGCGTAAGATATGTCCAGTCTTGAAATCAGCATTCTTGTGAAGATAAACTATTTATTTTCCTACTTGTAAACATACACCGATATGTCATTGTGTTTGTGTCAAAAGTAGAAATATGAACCGTTTTCCCTACCAAATTGGTCAATTAGGTATTTTACAAATGCTAAATATTTTTCTAATAAATGATGAAATGTGTTTTATAATTTAAACTGATTTTATTAAAAAAACAATAAATTGATTAAATTTAGAAGTTTATGAAATTTAGGAGTGTAAATATGATGTTATCAAATTTAGAAGGGAAATATGCAATTTGAAGGTTTTGAGGGATATATATGAAATTCTAAAAGAAAATATAATACTAACAAACATAACATTTTCTATACGATAGATAGATGGCAATAAAACAAATTCACAAATCTTCTTAATATTTCCTCAGTGCATTTGACCCATTTCTAATTATATAAATATTTAATTAAATCCACTACGTCAGAGGTAAGATAAGAAAAAAAATATGCTCACATATTTATCCATGGTGAAAGCTGATATTTTATTTAAATATTATACTATTAATGGTCTTAAATTTGATAGGTAGTCGAATCTAATCTGAATATCAAGATAATCATAAAAGACTTTAAAATCGATGTCTTTTATCGTAAAGGCAAATAGCACCACAAAAGTTCCATACAAATAAGGGCTGTCAACGAGCTGGCTCAGTCCGAGCTAAGTCCTAGCACAGCTTGTTAATTCTGAACCGAGCTACAGCCGCACGAGTGAGCTGGATTTAGGACATCTGAGCTAAAACCTCAGCTTGAACTCGTAACAAGTCAGTCCGAGCTAGCTCGCTGGGTCTGGCTGGATCTTGTTTTAAGAAGAAAATAAATTATAAAAAAAATTTGGATCGAGCTGAATCGAGCTAGACAGTATAAAATACACACAAATTAATACAAATTCACAAATTGATGGCTAGTCGAGCAAGCTAGATCCCATGCAAAAGGAAAAGGAAAAGGAAAAGGAAGCACAAGGCTCCACGGAATCTGGGTAGCAGAGCAGAGGTAACGGGATAACCACGCAGCGGCCGCGTACAAGGGGATCCAGATAGGATTTTATATTGAAAAAAACGGCCACGTTTGTTTGTGTTTGTGTTTGTGTACCCCAACTGGCATTGCAGGGATGAGGGATCATTACATTTTACATCAAGTCCCTTTGCGGCGTTTCACAGCTCCAAAGGCCGTTTTCTTCGATGCAATGGCAATTGTGCATTTGTGCGTCTCCATCTCCTGTGACCTGTCGGTGTATTCATATTTAATATGGGGCTGTTTAATTATGTTATGGATCTAAGTGTCCGCATCTCAGGCTCAGCTGCCATTGATTTGCCAATATGACACGTTGTCGAATTTTAACTTTACCAACTTATTTTTGCAGGATTCTGCGTGTACCTTTCATCTGGGCATGTTTCGGCCCCTACATGACCATGACCATGACCATGACCATGACCATGACGGGTCCGGATCCCTAAAGTAATTCAATTTTTGGTTTTGGATCGGGACCGTCCGATTCAAATTCGTCACTCGAGATCACTTCAGAATTCGGATTCGTTACTCATAATGTGTGCGCTCCACTTCGGATAGATTATCACGGATTCGAATAGAACTGTCCCGATCCAAAATTCAAAAATTGAGTTACTTCACTTGATTTGAATTCTGACCATGACCGCGTATGATAAAATAAAATAAATAATTCATGTTTAATTTTATTAATTTTTATATGCACGTGGAGGAAAGAGTATTGGAAAATCACTCGTATATTTTTGGGTCACAATCGAGCCATTTTTGGACGCATCATGTTAAACATATCTTGATCTACATTTTATTTTATTTTATTTTTAAAATGAAAGATATATAAATTTATTGGCAGAATCACATTGAATCAGGAGGAGATAACGGTCTTAGGATTTTGAAAATCAAGTATAAATCTATGTATAATTGAATTGTTGTTTATTTGAAAAAAAAATTGTTTACTTCTAAACAGTTCATTAGTTGAATTGATTAATTCACAACAATATGCAATCCGTTATTCCTGGACGAAACATTATGTCCAATTTTCCTGGACGGCTATCACACACAGATAAAAAAAATACAGTGAAATGTCATGTCATTCTTCAACATTTCTCGGAACAACAATATTAGTATATTTATTAGTCAAAGCAAATTAATCATTGTGTTTTCTTATTGACCGCAGGGAAGAAATGGAGGAACAAAAAACACTTTGATAAAACTTGCAAGATTATTAGAAGTTGAGTTATTCATTTGTTAGTGCGAACAGCAGACATATATGTTTATTCGGAATCAAAACTTTGACGTATTGAAAAAGAAAGTTGCAACTAATCCATTTCATTCAGTACAAATCTATATATTTAAGTTTAACATACGCTTTAACTGTCTCTTGCTAAACATAAATTTTTATTTTATTTTTTGGTATGAGGCGTTAGTTAATATCTTAAAGTACATTTAATGCGAATATTGAATTTTTAAACTTACATTCAACATGCACAAAGAAATAAGAATAATGTTTTATAATGTTCTAGATGTGGTCCTTAATTTGGAATTAAAATATTGTTTTTGATCTAGCTTCTTGTGCTTGAAAAGGTGATAAAAATTAATCGGGGCCAATGCCTTCATCCCAATAATTAATATCCACTAATTCTTTTTTAGAATTAGTGGGTATTAATCGGGGCCAATCTTTTTGAAAAGGTGTAAACGTCGGATATTATCTGATTTTGTCCGAATTCGAATTCGGAAAATTATTTAAATTATCCGATCTGTATCTGTATCCGAGACTATCTGTATTTTTATTCGTATCCGAAAAATTAAAGCAGATAAGGATACAGTTAGAGTTTTAACTATCCATAACTATTCGTATCTGACCGTTTACATTCCTAAATCACAACAAATGTATTTTATGTTGTTAAATTGATTTATTAAATTATATATTCATATCAATGATTTATTTAACTTCATTAGGGGTGACTAATGTTTCGATAATATGATGTATGTTTTGTAATTAACAAATTTATTGTGAAAATATTAGATCTAATATTCGTATATGTTCGATATCCGACTCGTATCCGTAGCATTTAATATCCGATTTGTATCCGTATCCGAAAAATTATAACGGATAAAGATACAGTTTGATCACTATCTGATTTGTATATCTGACCATTTACACCCCTAATGAACCCCCAACTTCAAAAACTTGTGATAAATGGTCCCTCAATCTTTTATTCATGGCAGGTCCCTCTAATTAAACTCTCTGATCCGTGATAATAATTTTCCTCTATTACTTGTTATTATTAATTTGGAGGGTGAAATATCATAATGCATCCAATAAGTTTTTAATTTTTTAAAATTTCATTGTAATAAAATCTTTAATATGAAAATAATTAGAACAACGAAGAAAAATTACGAAAAAAAAAACCTGATATAGATCAAGCATTTAATTTTTTTTTTCTTTTATATGTTACTCATGAATCTCCTACTAAATAACCATACTATGAATATTTAAGAAAAGTTTAATCATTTCTTTTATATGTTACTCATGAATCTCCTACTAAATAACCGTACTAAATAACCAACAATATTTGGGTGGAGGGGTGGGGGAATATATAACTCAAATTTTGAGTTGATATCAGGACTCTCATATTGTTGGTTCCAAAGACACCTAGAGAGGAGCGTGTTTATAAGTTATTATTGGCAAAAACTAGAATAACTTGAATCTAAACTAATTAAATGATAAAGTAAATAGTAGAGTTTAGAAACACTTGACACGAGAGTTATTTAGAGAGTTTAGAGACATTCGAGATGGCACACCTTTCTTTACCCAATGAGAAAGGAGTACAAGGTGAAAAATGAGAACAATGTGGAACGGGTGATCCCTTACAATCTTCTGGGAAGTCACACGGCCTGAGCACGCAAATGGCTCAAGGAGCACTAAAGACTCAAGATAACAAGGCGAGCAGCAAAGGGTCTAAGGATGAGCAACAAAGGCTCAAGGAATAAGTGTAGAGGGTTGATCTCGCAGGATCACTCTAAGAGTTGATGTATTGGTTGAATAAGCTTGAGATTGAATAGAATATTAAAGTTCAAGGGCATAAGCTACAACAACTTTTTCTAGATCTGAGAATTCTGATGTCTCGTTATTTGATCTATAAAATCGATCAAATTTTGTACCAAAACCTGTGTTTTAAACCACCAAATTGTGTCTTTTACATTGAATATCTATAGAATGTGGTACTACTGCGTTTATATTCTTATTTTGCAGAAAACGGGCGAAATCAGGGAAGATTGTGAATTATGAAGCTCTACACGAGGGCCGCGTCACATCCGAGGTGGGCCGCATCACACCCTGACGCGACCATAGACGCGATCGCTCATCAACCGCTTGAGAGACACAGGAATGCGGGCCGCATCACATACAATGTGGGTCGCGTCAGCCTTTTCCAAAAACAAAACAGAATTGGAAACAAAGGCCAATTGAAGGAAGGTCGGCCAGAAAGGTTATAAAACGAGATTTCTTGCTACAGAGAGATAATTCTGCATTTTCTAGAGAGTGGAGAACAAGTTTCTAGGGTTTGGACTTGACGGCTAAGCTTGGAGACGAAATTGAGAAGTGAAAGACGAGAGTTTTCGACGGATCTTTTTTTTTTTTGGATTTTGTCATGAACAATTCTTTTATCACTTGTTTTATTTGCTTTAGAACTATGTCTGAGTAGATCTTTTAGTTTCTAGGGTTATGATGTAGTCGAATACTCTGTTTTATATGCATGTTGTTTGAATCTGTGTTGATATTTGTGTTTATTTGTTTGAGTATTATTCTAATTACTTGGTTGAAATTGTTTGGATTATTCTTAGTTTATTGTTAGATGATTTATAGCATCTTTCTTGTACTTTGGCCTTGATGTTTCTCTCAATCAGACTAAGTATATGAGGTAGGTTTTTGAGCCGAGAGGTGAACTTTCCATTCATCGAGAGATGGTGAATATCTTTAGTAAACCGGACAAATAACTTAGGTTGAATACCAATAAACGAGAGTTGAGGTTTGGAAACCTAAGAAGGTGAAAATTGCAATTTCGTTACCAAGTTTATTAAGCCAACAAACGAGAGTTGAGGTTTAGAAACATTAGATACGGTAAGTAGAACCTTACACAAAGAAACAACACAGAAACAAAGGCTGTTGTATTAACTTGAGGGGCCACACAGGCCGCATATGAGAGTACGCGGGGCGCGTCAGGTACCGAGAGGCAGAGTTGAAGATGAAATCATAAACCTTGGAAACGTCTTTTTATAATTGATCAAAACCAATTTTACTTTCTGTCATTTAATTATTGTTATTAAATTTAAGAAATTAAACAAACCAAACCAACATTTTCCAACTTATAGTACTTAATTAATTTAAGTAGAGTCCAGTTTAGATTTGAACCGTCCCTTGGATCGATACCTGATTTTACTATACGATAGGATTGTGCACTTGCAGTCTTAATCGGAAGTTAATTCAAGGTTTGAAAGGTACAACTTGCTGTACTGAAACTTTGTGATACACTTTTGTGCGAACAAATTCTTATATTGAAGTTAATAGCAGCTAGAGTGATGATCCAAACTCCAAAATTGGCAAAGTTATTTGGTCTGGATGAAGTCATTTTGTCTGGACTGTTATAACGGTCGGCCAAGTTACGGCGGGTTTGGATGCCATTAACCCTAACGGTCCCATCACGGTCAGCCTTTGGAGTTTTAGGGGTGTCAATCGCATTTTATCGTTACGGAATTATTTTATCTGTTGTGCAACAGATTAATTGACCGTTTCAATGGTCACTGGATCGTTACAACGGTAGGCCTTACTTAGGTCAATCTCAAACTATTTTACCAATTTTACAAATATTAATTCATAATCTTGAGGTGATGCTTCATGACTATATCCTTGACAAGTCTTGAAGTTGTTCATTCATTCTTGATGCATATATCACATTCTCTATAGTCATAAATCTGCACAATGTCTTAAGACAAGAAAATTGTAAAATTCAATTAATATATGTTTTGCAAATCTAGTCAAACAGATAATTAGATTATGGTCCAATCCAACACATATAGGATTTGGCACGAATATTAAAGAGACCTCGTGCATTCTATTTGTACCTTAAACCAGATTGGCTAGAATTTTGATAGTACAGTTTGGGAACACGTATCCTCTCAGTTATGTGTAAGATGAGGCCTACTACTTTACTTCTTCAAATGGTGCCTATTCGGGATAGCGCAGAGTGCAACATTATTTGTGTTTTGAGATTCATGCAAAGTTAAAAGAATAGTTTGAATCCACTAATTTTAAAAGATTCTCTTTTACAAGTACCGTTGAGAGGATCCGAATCCGCAGTTCGGATACAAACTCAAAATTTGAGTTACTTTCGGATAGGGTTGAAAAAGTTCGAAAGACTGTGTGTCACTAATGATTAAGATCATGTTTATTTGTGAAGTAAAATAAATGAGGATTAAATTGTTTACTCTATTTTACTCATATTTTATATTTTACATTTTATTTGATAGTTCAATTCATGACTTTATTTAATCCGTCTAGAGGAATAAAATGTTTTGGAAATTAACTTTTAACTATATATAACAATAGACTCCACAAATAGAGTAAGTGTAGAATAAGTCACTCTATATATCTAAACTTATTTTAAATTAACTATCTTTTACTTCATCTTACTCTTCTTCATTTAAAGGCTGGCTTAAGTATGAAGGAGAGTTATTCCTCCTCTTACTCTATAACCATACACGGCCTTATAGTTTAGCCGATCGAGTTGTTTGACATTTCCCCAGATTAATTTGCAGACATGTGAGAAGGCAAAAGAAATTTAAAAGATCCTCTATATTTTCTGTTTTGTGTTATCAGAGTGATAAACTTGAGAACATATATATCACGAGATGCTTGATATGGAAGTTGATTCATTCGATGGAAGCTCCTTTTGGGAAGGAAGGGCAACAGTTGGCAAAAAAAATTAATAGATTAGAATAATTTAGAAGATGCTGACTTAATTGATTTTAAATAAAAGATAATAAATTTATAGCCGTCGAAGAATTTTCATCACTGACAAAAATATCTAAAGATCGAACAAAGACTTGTTTTGTCTCAAGTCACAACCCATAATGCATATTTTTTAATTGCACGAATAATTGACTTTTGAAATGTTAACGTGACCGATAAATTAATTTATATAAAAAACTTCACAATATTAAAAGAAATTGGAATATTCCACCTAGCTTGTTTTTATGCAATTGACATTAATTTTAAGTATTTTAGTAGGATCATATTCTTTTTGGTAAACGGATATTCTGCTGACATTCCCCAAATAAGATAAAATAAAACATTATTTCACTTGGTACAACTCAACCCTAATTTATTTATATTAATATTGATTCGAAAGTCATAGAGAAAAAATATTTCTGAGGATATTGATTCAAAGTCTCATGAAATACTTCAATCATTATCTTAATTGAAATGGCATCTTATGCATGTATGTAAAAATTGATTTCGACTCATAATTTAGCTTTCAAGATTTGAAGCAATATTATTCAGAGATCGATATTGGCAAATTTAATGACAAATAAACATAAGATAGTGAGCTTAATTCGCTGTAATATTTTAATGTAAAATGTGGTTTAAAGACTATTCTTTGACACTGGTTCAAAATTTTAAAACAATGGTTTCAACTCATATATATTTTGGCTTTCAAAATTTGAATTGACAGTAGGAAAAAAATGTTGGAGAAACTTGAATATTTGTCCATAGAAATTTGAAAGTCTTTGACATTTATAAAACATTCTGCCTTTATAAAAATAAAAGGGTAAATTGCTCATGTACTCATTAAAACTTCTTTTATTTTGTATTTTTCCATTAATATCTTAATATTTTGTATTTTTCCAAGATATTTTGGATCTGAATTCTTGAATTTTAATTTATGGAAATTCTAAATAAGTTGAAATTTGATGATAAAATGTAATTGCAAATGTTATATTGTAACATGTCAACAACGGAGGAAAAAAAAAAAAGTAATGGTAAGTGGGTACTGGTAAGCTTAATATCAGATCCAAAATCTCAATAATGATGCTGAAATGTTTTTTTTATTAAGTTAGATTGAAAATTTGATTGCATCAGGCATTTGTACGTAGTAAGCGCAAGTTTGAAATGAAATCACTAGTGGAAAATATGGAATCAGGATCGGTTATATACACATATCAGTATCGGAATCCAACCGATCCTGTTGAAGGCGATACTGATACTATCAGGATCGGTTTTATATTTTTTAAAGAACCGATCCAAATAGAAACTATTAGGATCGGTTTTTTAACAAAACCGATCTTAATAGTTGTTATCTAGATCGGTTTTTGACTAAGAACCGATCCAGATACGTACTATCAAGATCGGTTTTTATAAAAAAACCGATCCTGATACAAATTTTTTTTTTTCAAAAAAATTTCTGCAAAAAAAAAAAAAAAAAAAAAAAAAAAATCAAGGTCGGTTTTTAATAAAAAACCGATCCTAATAGTATTAGGATCGGTTTTTTATTAAAAACCGACCTTGATTTTTTTTTTTTTTTTTTTTTTTTTTTTTTTTTTTTTTTTTTTTTTAAAATTGTATCAGGATCGGTTTTATTGCTAAAAACCGATCCTGATAGTACTATCAAGATCGGTTTTTATATAAAAACCGATCTTGATATTTTTTTCGAATTTTTTTTTAATTAAAAATTACATATCAAGATCGGTTTTTATATAAAAACCGATCTTGATAGTATTTTCGATTTTTTTTTTAAAATTACATATCTAGATCGGTTTTTGAATAAAAACCGATCTTGATACGTACTATCAAGATCGGTTTTTATATAAAACCGATCCTGATGTTTTATTGAGGCTAAAAAAAATATTTTTATTTATTTGACTAGCTTCCATATATATTTTGCTGGCCAGCATCCTAAATTTTTTTTTTTTTGCACAGTAAGAAGCAATAATCAATTAAATATCATATACACATTCTAAATTAATTATCATACACATCTTAAACTATTACAAAAAATTCATGTACTTCATACAAAGTTTTGTGAAGCATTACATATTATAACAATAAATTTAAATCCAAAAAAAAAATTAATTAACAAACATACAAGTGACTAATTGGGCTATTTCTTCAATTAACACACATTTATGCAATATACACAATTATGCAATTAATGTAAAGCACAACAATAAAAAAATCAATAATTACCTCTTTTGCAATCACATCACTTGAGATTAAAAAAAATCCTAAAAACAAAAACAAAGGTAACAATTAGATAGAAAAACATTTTCCAATAAAAAATACAAAAAAATGTGTTTTAAAAGTATAATAATGAGAAAATTAGATAAAGCTAATACCATGATAGTTGATCGGCCGGATGATTAAGTAACTTGAGAGAGATGTCCTCAAAACTGTAAAACAATATACAAACACCATTAATTCATTTTTGAAACAATAAAAAAAATAAAAAATTGGCACAATTGAGCCGGAGGTGCGAGATGCTCGGATTTGAGAGGAAGAGACGGAGAGAAAGATAGAGAGACACACGGAGGAGAGAGAGAGACGGAGACAGAGAGAGAGAGTACTGAGGATTTGAGAGGGAGATACGGAGACAGAGACAGAGACGCTAAATTGAAAATGAGAGGCGCGAAATGAAAATAAGAAGAACCCTAGCTAAGCTGGTTATATAGAAAGTTATCATTAGGATCGGTTGTTTATAAAGAACCGATCCTAATAGTATCAGGATCGGTTTTTATAAAAAAACCGATCCTGATACTAATTTTTTTGAAAAAAAAATAGTATCAGGATCGGTTTTTTATTATAAAAAACCGATCCTGATACAATTTTTTTTTTCAAAAAAATTTCTGCAAAAAAAAAAAAAAAAAAAAAAAAAAAAAAAAAAAAAAAATCAGGGTCTGTTTTTTATTAAAAACCGACCCTGATTTTTTTTTTTTTTTTTTTTTTTTTTTTTTTTTTTTGCAGAAATTTTTTTGAAAAAAAAAAATTGTATCAGGATCGGTTTTATTGCTAAAAACCGATCCTGATAGTATCTGGATCGGTTTTTAGCAATAAAACCGATCCAGATAGTTTTTTTCTTTTATTTGGAAAATCTTTTCATATGGTTATGTTTAAATAAATATAAAAAATTACATATTAGAAATATAAGTTAATTATTTAATAAAAATTTTATTTAATTTTCAAATGACTTGTGCATATAATATATTTTCTTTTCATATGGTTATGCATCAATGACTTGTGCCATATAATATATTTTATTTTCCATTTCAACACTTAAATAAAATGAAGGAAGGGGATTTTTTTTTTTCAGCTATATGTTTAATTTGATTATCTTTAGATATATATTGTGGTATATGTATAATTACAATAATAATTTATGGAAGAAACTTTCTTATTAAAACAACAGTTATCGGGTTAATAAATTAACAATGGCTATTTATATGATTTTTATGTAGGAGATTCTCTCTGATTTATAACAATTGACGACCAATGTCAAATTCATTAATTTCTATGTATATTTTGACCGGTTTGAAATGATCAGATTTGCAACGACCAATATTGTTGCTCTTTATACTAGAATTGTTATTGGTCGTCAAAAGAACGACCAAAATGACTTTAAGATTCTCAAATATCATTAATAATAAGACAATAAACTTTTACATTTTTTTTAATTAATGTATATATATATATATATATATATATATGACAAATGATGTAAGCCTCATATACATATAGTGGTAAGTATAATATGAGTAAGGCTGGGGTGCTATGGATAGCATATAGGCCTCTATGCTACGGCTCAATATTCAAGTTTTTAAAATCCAAACGGTCGATCCGAACCGTTCATCTTATTCTCCATATTAATATCTGCTTGGAGACCAAATTTTATAATTTTCTGAATTTTTTTACTATTTATTAAGCCACTTTGAAAATCGCTAATCCAACGGTTTTACTGTTTTGTGCAGCCACCGTTGGATCAACAATTTTGTAAAATACTTAATAAATAGTAAAAAATTTCATAAAAATGTAAAATTTGGTCTCCAAGCAGATATTAATATGGAGAATAAGATGAACGGTTCGGATCGACTGTTTGGATTTTAAAATATGAAATATTGAGCCGTAGCATAGAGGCCTCTATGCTATCCATAGCACCCAGCCTTACTCGTATAATATATATGGTTCATCTCTCATGAGTCATGATTATTAGATACATGCATTAATTTTGGATTGAGAAAAAAAAATGCACGCTTTCTAAAATTTCTATTAAATAATTAACTTATATTTCTAATATGTAATTTTTTATATTTATTTAAACATAACCATATGAAAAGATTTTCCAAATAAAAGAAAAAAACTATCTGGATCGGTTTTATTGCTAAAAACCGATCCAGATACTATCAGGATCGGTTTTTAGCAATAAAACCGATCCTGATACATTTTTTTTTTTTCAAAAAAATTTCTGCAAAAAAAAAAAAAAAAAAAAAAAAAAAAAAAAAAAAAAAAAAAAATAGGGTCGGTTTTTAATAAAAAACCGACCCAGATTTTTTTTTTTTTTTGCAGAACCAATTTTGAAAAAAAAATTGTATCAGGATCGGTTTTATAAAAAAACCGATCCTAATAGTTTAACTATTAGGATCGGTTTTTTAGAACAACTGATCCTGATAGTATCAGGATCGGTTTTTTAGAACAACCGATCCTGATAGTTCACAAATTTGGATCGGTTGACTAAAAAACCCGATCTAACTAGTTTTTAGGATCGGTTTTGTTCAGAAAACCGATCCAGATAGGTATTAGTATCGGTTGTTTCATATAACCGATCCAGATAGGCCGATCCTGATTCATGTTTTTCCACTAGTGAATAGTAAAAATTATCGACATGATTGAAATAAACTGAGAATAAGCACCTTGGCCTTATTCTAAAAACTAACCTCGTGAAGGTAGCTTTAGAAGAGCAAAAGTTCCAGAGCTATCCAGATACAAAACAAATAAATAAGAACTTTAGAGAAAATGGATTCATTTCTAATAGCATTGAATCAGGTGGACTACTCACATCAAACAATGTGCAACAATAATGTTGTATGATAGGTAATTTTCAATAGCACAGGAACCCGACATAAAAGAAGATGGGTATGGAAGAGTGAGTCTATGGTACTATGCATATTACGATTTGTTACCGTGTTACGGTTCTATATTCGAGTTTTCAAATTCTAACGGTCGATCCGAACCGTTCATCTTGTTCTCCATATTAATATGTGTTTGGAGACCAAATTTTACATTTTTTTAAATTTGTTTACTATTTTTTTAGATTTATTGAAAATCACTGTTTTTGGATGGTCCAGAATTTTCAGATCAAGTGATTTTCTAAATATCTAAAAAAATAGTAAATTTTTTCAAAAAATGTAAAATTTGGTCTCCAAACACATATTAATATGGAGAACAAGATGAACGGTTCGGATCGACAGTTAAGATTTGAAAACTCGAATATAGAGCCGTAGCACGATAACAACCCGTGATATGCATAGTACCATAGACTCACTCGGGTAAGGAATCCATATCCTTTGCACTAAAGCACTGTTTGAGTATATCTTTGGGGTAAAGATCAGTGACTGTAAAAAAATTTCGAGTAAATATTCAATATTATTGTTATAGAGAAATCAAGAGAGCTTTCTTTCCCTCCACATTACCAATAATAAATCAAAGCGTCACGCGTGAAAAATAGTTCCAAAAATTACTCCACAAATAGATGATTTTTCAATTTCTCATAATTTCTCATGCTCTCTTTTAAACGTGGTAGTAACCACTGAAAATCCTTTAAAAAAACGAACAGAGGGTTGATAAATATTTTGACTGTAGAGTCTTGTTTTAGTTATAGTAAATTTGTCTTTTATAATGCAATAATATATTAATAAATATTTTGATACTAAAATCTCCATTCTTATATATATTAGGGAACGACTAACAGTACTCCCCATTCAATTCTCTATCTGTCTCCCGTGCTAAAAGACCAAAAAAAAAGTACAATGGAAGGACCACTAACTGACACGCACGTGGTAACTACCGCCAATGAGCAGGGCTAACGCGATTTTATTCATCGTCAAAGTGTATAGTATTCATACCTACGAATTTATAGTATTCATACTTATTATCTATAATATTCGTCAAATATAAATACAAACTGGAGGGGGGCATTAATCTTGGGGACCAGTAATGACCAGGGGGACCGCTGACGACGTCTGACAGCCTAGATTGGGGACCGCAATCGTCTGAAAGTGACATTTGCCAACATTGGGGACCACTACAGCGAATCTATACAATGAAATATTCATATGTTGACAACATGAAGTATTCATATCTAACTAATGAAGTATTCACAGCTGACACTAACAAATATTCACATCTGACACTAACAATAGTCATACTCAAGATTACGAAGTATTCATACATGTACGAAATAATTTATACAATTCAAAATTAGACATCTCTTATGGGACACCTCTTCATTTCACTTAAAAAGTCTTTTTTTTTTTTTATAGTAAGTATGTTGTGTTCATATCTAACAAATGAAGTATTCATATCTAACTAATGAAGTATTTATAACTAATTAATGTAAATATGAAGTATTCATATCTAACAACATGAAGTATGCATATCTAACTAATGAAGTATTCATATCTAACTAATAAAGTATTCATATGTTGCACTCTAACAACCTTCGTTGGGCTAGCATGAACCCCTCCGACAGTGCACCACGCTCTCCCCGCCGGATCTCATCGGAGACGATGTAAGATTGTGCCAGATCGCACCGGATCTCGACGGTGCACCATGCTCTCCTCACTGGTTCTTGACAGTTCGCCACGCTCTCCTTGTCGAATCTTGACGGTGCACCACGCTCTCCTGTGGTCGGCGATCGCAACTGAATGAGAGAAGGAGCGGTGATGTGTGAGGGAACAAGATTAGAGATTGACAATTGATAGAAGGAAAGAGAAGCTTGGAACTTGAAACAGAGGGGAAGCAATTTCTAGATTTGTCTCCGTTAAAATTTCTAGATTCTAATTTAGTGAGATATTTTGGAAGATAGAACAAAATAGTAGGGACCACATCAATTTGTTAGAGAAAGAATGTGGGTTGACGTTGACTGGCAGCGGGGGATGATTAGGGGACCAAATCACGGGGACTAAAATCTTTACTCTATTTATTATGTACGTAGATGTTCTGATCCGCTAACGACTATAATTGAAAGATGATCCATTCTTATATATATGTTATGCACGTAGATGTTCTGATCTGCAAACGTCTATAATTGAAAGATGAGATTTCCGATTTAATATCAACTCTCTAATCACATAATCTGCCTGCTTTTGATTAAATGCATTTTTTTACTTATAAAAGTCTAAATATAGTCAGAAGCATACTCGACACATTTACGGCCACACGATATGCTACAATTAAAATTGAATAGAGAACAAAATTAGAGAGAAAATCAATTTATTTGTTTTCTTATTTCTCATCTCCAGCTATCCCCTATTTCTTATTTCCTTATTTAAGTATCATAATGGATGATCAATTTATTTTTAAGAATATAAGATGCTTACAACTTTTAAGAATATCTTATCAGCATTTGATATCTTATCAAATTATTTGAAATTTCCAAATTTAATACACTACTCAATTTAAGCTATAGTAGGAAGCGTCTAATTGTCCACAGACTTTTGTCCACCATTTTTCCACAGCTTTGACTTGCGCGAATACTGTAAAACTACTTCTACATGCTATATAATAATACAATATATGACATAAAATATATCAGTTAATCAGAAAACATTCAGCAACTATTTGAAGTGGTCCCATGAAAGTTAAAAAAAGATTGCAACTTGCACAACATGACAAAAAAATTTGTACTTTCAAACTGTACTTTCGGAAATTACAGTTATAGGAAGTTATTGGCAGTTACTGTTGTTCGTACAATAATCTTTTACGTCTATTTGACTAATTTGCAAAAACATACAATTATTGAATTTTATGATTTCTTCTACTTTGAGATTATGTAAGTTCAAGAAGAATTGGAATTGCAATGTAGAATACTTGGACAGAAGAAATCATGAAGATATTCGTCAAGAATGTAAATTGTAATAATTAATAATTAGTAAAGCATGTTTGAGCCTGTTTTTACAGAGCCAAACGTTATGTAACGTTTGTAAAACGTCATAACGTTTTACCCCTGTTAAAAACACTAAGTAACAACTTGATCAAACTCAGAGACAACATAAAACGTTACAACGTTTTACAAAAATGTTATAACGTTTTAAGGATGTGAAGGGACTACGAAATCCAGTTGTACAAATAGTCCTAAAACGTTATAACATTTTGCAAAACCGTTGTAACGTTTTAAGGATGATAAGGGACTACGAAATCCAGTTGTACAAAAGTCCTAAAACGTTGTAACGTTTTAATTAAATTTGATCTTCAAAAAATCCTATTTTTGATCAAGATTTTACAGAGCCAAACGTTATGCAACGTTTTATAAACGTTGTAACGTTTTTGGAGCATTTAATCTGAGCTGTCAGACAATTTGAAAACCTAAAATCGCAAAGGGAAAACGTTGTAACGTTTTAGCTCAATTAGCTCATTTCTGAGCTGCCTCTATAAATAGGTCTTTGGGCTTTCTTCCCAAACCAACCTAGCCATCCCTAATTGCAAAAGAGGCGATTTTCTGTGAGCTTGGTTCCACCATTGTTGATTGAACTTAAAACTTCAATATCTCTCAAACAACCTCAAACCTACTTCACTAATCTCAAGTTAGATTAGGTTAGAGTGATCTATTGAGTGTTTCTCTTATTCATCTAGACTTTGAGACTTCGTTCTCACCTCGAGTAGCTCGTGTGACTTCCCTTGGTTGTAAGGGCTCGCCGGCGCTCATCTTTTGTTGGCCGTGTGACTTCCCTTGGTTGTAAGGGCTCGCCGGTTCACAAGTTGTAATCCTTTCGTATTGGGTAATAGAAAGGCGCACCACTTGAGGTTGCGAAGCCCCGGAGACGTAGGCCTTTGTTTTGCCGAACTCCGTTAACATCCCGCGTGTCAAATTTCTCTAAACTCATCTATTTACTTTCAATTGCAATTTAATTTCAGTTTTTGTTCAATTTAGAGGTGCACTTAGTATAACAGTTACTGTTAGTTATTAGCAGTTATTTTGACAAAAAACGTGATAAAAATGCAAAATTAAATTTCCCGATTAATTTTTTTATTCTTTTTTTCTCAATTTAATGAACACACAATAAAATCATCAAAACATTGAATACTGTAAAATTGACCACTTTACCTATAAAAATAAAATGTACAAACTATAAAATTACAGACATGCATAATTCACAGATGAAAACGATAAAATAAAATGTTAAAAAAACATAATTTTCAATACTGTAAAATTATCAAATTAAACTGTGAAATCAAAAGGTAAAAACTATAAAATTACAAAATTGTAAAATTACCAAATTAAATAAAAATTAAAAAATGTCAATTTGCAATACTGTAAAATTGTAAACTTAAACTGTGGAAATAAAAAGTAAAAACTATAAATTTAAAACAATGCAAAATTAGCATATGAAAACGATTAAAATACAAATTAAAAAACATAAATTTTCAATACTGTAAAATTGTGAATGTAAACTGTGAAAATAAAACGTAAAAACTATAAAATTTCAATAATTTAAAATAAGTATATGAAAAGGATAAAATAAACTGTAAAAAAAATACAAAATTTCAACTTAAACTACAAAAACAAAACATACAACCTACAAACAATCAATAATATAAAATTTCTAAATCTAAACTATAAATCAATTCGATGTATACTGTAAAATTTCTAAATCTAAACATAAATACATCATCTGTTCAACAAAACAATAATATTCACCACACACAGCATCTGTTCAACACAAACCATAATATTCACCACAAAATAGCAAACCTAATTTTATCATTGAACATCCAGAATATCATCAAAAAAAACCAGCGTTCTTTGAAATACCATCTTGCAAAAAAAAGAGGTTATAAAACTGTGAACTATATCTTGTAAAACACTCTACATATCATGTAAAACTATAAGCTATATCCTGTAAAATTGTGAATTATATATATATTGTAAACCTTTAGACATCAATAATAATAAATACTGTAAAATGATGCATATATCATGTAAAATTGTGAACTATATCCGGTAAAATACTCTACATAACATTTAAACCTGATTCATATATCTTGTAAAAAAAATACTCCACAACACGTTCTTTTGAAATATTATCTTGCAAAAAAATAAAATAACTGATACTTGAAACCTGTAAAATAACTGATACATCATTTAAAACTATTGAATTATACCTGTAAAATAACTGATACATCCTACAAAACTATGCATAAAACCTGTAAAATAACTAATACGTGAAACCTAAAAAAAAACTGATACATCCTATAAAACTATTGAATGAAACCTATAAACTAACTGATAATCCTACGAAACTACCATATATAAATCATGTAAAATAAATTATGCACCAATCAATAGGAAATCCATTACTATAATAAATTTAGCAATTATACTAAACAATATAATTAAAAACAAGTAAAAAAAATCAAAATAGATGAATCAAACCTTTCACAAACATTTTCAAAACAAGAAAAAAAAGAATCAAATCCTTCTCAAACGTAACGTACATCCGATTATCATCTGACAAGGTCATTAACAGTACATTCTAGGTTGCTAAAGGACTAAAAAAAATGAATAGGCACTCGAATAACTTGTTCTTCTCAATTTATTTACACTTGTTATATCCAACATAGATCCCAAGCTACAGAGCAATCAAACCAACCTTGTACCTGACGGGAAGGTTCGCATCGTGGTTGTTGCAGTAGATTGTATGATGAGTAGGAGATTGGGGCTGAATGCGGCCAAGCGTCACAGTCCGCGGTGACATCTGCTCGAGCTCCGACACGGATCCAATCTACTCGGCACTCGACCGCCTCGTGCGGGATCCCGGCCACGACGAGTCGCTGAGCGGAAGCCAAGCGAGGCCAGGGAGAAATGCAAGCATCATGTAGTGGTGAGAGAGATCTCTAATGGAGATATCAATAAAAGAGAGGTGAAAATTAAAAAGAAATTGGGAGAAGCGGAGATTTGAAATTGAATTAGAAAAAAAGGAAAGAACGGAGGAGAAAAGAGAAACAGATCCAATTGGAGTGGGGACCATTTCAATAGGTAAATTCAGTTTAAAACATGTCAAAAGTTGTCTGTGGACAAACCGTGGACAAAAGTCAGTGGATAGAAACTTTTTCTCTTTTATTAATATGAATTCACTTTCACTAAATATTTTTTGTCATTTTGGCTTTTGCCTATTGGATGACTATATTTCTACAAGTGATTTTGTCTTTTTTTTTAAACAAGTTTCTTTACTTGTATACATCAAAGTTTGAAATTCAAATGGTAAATCAAACTCTTGATCTTCTTCATTTTATTTAGAAATGGGGGCACGCAATTTTTATTTTATAATAGATCAAACGGTTCAAAAATAAATACACCAAAATGAGTCAATCATAGTTTAATTAGAGTTGATCATTTTTTTATCACTTGATGATACGGTATAATACAATATCCAAAAATCATAAAATCTTATGTGAATATATGTATCTCTCAATAAAATAAACAATCAACTATTTGTATACAAATTTTGAATTTTAATCTTTGAAATATAAATTAAAAAGTGATTGTTTTTGCATTCCATGATTTGTGGTTCTGATACCTTTCTAACAATTCGATGGATCTAACTTTTATGAATGGACATGTATAAATTCATCTTAGAACTTCGTGTATTTGTGTTGAATATACCCATTTTATATTAGAAAATTGGGTAAATACAGTTGAATTAATATACCCAAGTAGGCTATGTACTTTAATTTAGATTCAGTTATTGATCTGGTTCCATTTCACCTTTTAGTTTGTTAACATGAGGAATTTCAATATTTTAATATAGATTATTATAGAAGTTTAAACTTAATCACTTGTTTGGTTTCAAGTGAAAAAGTCCATCTCAATGGGAACCTTGATGCATGCTATTTGGTCTTTTTCTCTTTGGTTATTTTCTAATTTGTCTTTTATTCTATACCTTTGGCAAAAAAAAAAATAACATGAATGTTGAGAATTAAAGTGTAATTAGTGAATCAAATTTCTTATTTAGAATGAGATTATGTTTTTACGTAGTAGGTTTTCTATGAAAATAACACCCCGGAACTATATAAATGTTTAGGCATGCATTTTCTTTGATTATTTCATTATGGTATTTTTCCTTCTAATTTTCTCGTATGCTTGATTATTTGGACTATAATTGTTATTCACATGTGCGATGTGTGCAATCACATATTCTTGTTTCTTTTTGGGGTTATTGGTTTTGGTAGTTTCCTTTTCTTTTCTTTTTTATATTTTACTAATACAAAAGTTTGTGTATGAAATATATGATGTTTATCTCACTTATATACAATTGTATAGGTACTAAGGATTTTAAATTAATGAAGGAAAATATATATAGTTTGATCGGTACCTAATTAATATCCTTTTGCAACATATGAAAGAAATCATCATCTTTAATTACGTATACGTATTACATGTGCTTTCTAATCATCAGCTTATGGACACAACTGTCATTTTAATTAAAACGAAATAATTTATCTTTTACACTACGTAGACTTTCCAATAAACAAAACACTTACACTGTCGTAGGACCCCTAAATAATTTATTTATGTACATTTTTTTTATTGTGATTTCGATCAACAAAGTTCAATTGAAACTCATATATCAATATGAATTATTTTGAATTTAAATCACATGAACTCCATTGAGTGGTATGTTCCGATCAGACACTAAATAATTTTGGTATGTTCCGATCAGACACTAAATAATTTTCAACTGTCGTGAAAAAATTATGTTTGTTTCTCTAAAAAAAACAATTGCACTGTTATACATGTCTCTATCTTCTATTTTGTGCATATTAGTACAATGCAGTGCAGTATTACGAAGTGAGATTATTCCAACAATTTGAATTCAAATATTGAATATATCTATTTTATTTTTGATAAAGGTGTTATTTTGTAGAAGAATTTATTTTATTCAATTATTATATGTTTCCGTTGCAACAGGCACAAAACTAGTATGTTATTGTACATGTATCTTTTAGGATTTAAAATAACATGCATTCAATTTGGAATGATTTAAAATTAATTTAATTTTTGAACCAGAAGTTCTAAATTATATAAAACAATTTAATAGACGACTACTTAAATTATTTTTTTTTTTAAATTTGATAGATATCGTGAAATACCAAATTCAAAATAACAAAGATATGCTCGATGAGATGTATGAGAAATTGAGAATAGCACTAAACTAAACATAGTATTGCCACTAAGTAATATCTTAATGATTTTTGTATATTTAAATTTTTTGTCATTGGTATTTTTAAAATTTATTGAAAACCTAATGGTCATTTAATTTGTATAATTTATTCTTTACAATATATCAAACAAGCATTTCATAAAATATTAATGCTTCCTATAACTATATATAATTAGAGTAAAGCTAGGGTGTGACATGCTCACCAATGTAGCAAATAAACTCGAAACTTTCAAAATTTTGCATGTATGTGCATCACTCATGAAGTACATGGATTTCAACGGTTTCTTTACAATATTAATGCTTCTTATAAAATGTTCATTTCTTTGACCACTTGACCGTGTAGCAAATAAACTTGAAACTTTCAAAATTTTGCATGTATGTGCATCACTCATGAAGTACATGGATTTCAACGGTTTGGATTCAACATTTGACGTCGATCCGATATATTTTTGAAGTTATGCTCACCAAACTTTATTGGTGAGCATGTCACACCCTAGCTTTACTCATATAATTATATATTGTTGTACCAACTATTTTATTATATGTAAAAAAATATCGAAAACGAAGATCCTGTTGGGTCCGAATCTAATGTCCGCGCTAATCAGATTCCTTTTGCCTTTAATTTCGACCTACTTGCATTGTGTGATTCATTCACCAAACCAATTGCTCTAAATTAAGAACCTTTATTAATTAACCAGGCAAGGAATCCGTGAGCGTGAGCAGAACCCCCGTCCCCGTCCCAGGTGACCCTTGGAATCTCTCAAGGGCCAAATAAAAATAAAAACGAGAGGACCACCTTGACCTTACCGGCCGGGACCTCCTTTGCGTGTAATAAACAGCCACCCAACTCTTACTATTTCATTACTTTACTTTACTTTACTTTACTTTGCATTGTTTAATCAATCCAAACGGATTTCTCTCGAATATCTCATAACTAATGAGTTCAGTGTCGTCCTTGCCTTGGTATATAATATACCGTACAAGTTTACATCAACTGCCCACAAAAGTCATTGCTGAACCACAATTTTAGTTTTGTGCTACCAAACTCATTCATTTCACCAAGTTTTTGTCACGGTAAAATGACACCACACCATTGAAGACCACGTGGCTTCGTCGTTGTCAAGACTCAATAGACAGAATCTGTCATGCACAATTTATTATAAGATTATGACTTACTTTTGACAAAAAAATTGTATAATATTTTGTAATGATGATAAAAGTAATTGTTTTAAGATTGATAATTAACAAATTTGTTTTATAAGAAAATATTTGTTTAATGACACGTTGTCTAATTGATTGGCTCAAAATCTTTCTTAGTGCTCTCTCTCCAATAAAAAAGAAAGATGCGCTGATGTGGACATAGAAACAAATTTGATTTAATTGCACCAATGCAGCAGATTAATTCCTAAAATTTCTATAATCGCTTTTTAGCAATTAATTTGAATTGTTGGATTGGAGATGCTCATTTATTTTGATATTTTACTACAAGTATATCAGTACAAAATATTATTGTGTTTATTATTATTAAGCATGTTAAAATTATAGTTTGATTGTAAAAAAAAAATTGGAATCCGTTTTATATTTATGAGAACTCTAGTAGGTCTAAAATCAGTTTAAACAATTTAAACTTCATTTTTAAAATTTATTTTTGAAATGATTGATGTCTTGTCTTCTATTATGTAATTGAAGTTCTCTTTGCATTAATGGTGAGTATGGCTAATATAATATCAGTGTCATTTCAGTTTATATAACACCAACTCCAAAACCTATCAAATCGAGTTCAAATTGTAAATCCAAACCGTTCAAACTAATTTACTTTATGAGTGATGTGTTTACATGCAAACATTTTATATTTTCGAGTTATTTTAGTATCAAATCAAGCGGCAAAAAAATTGAAAAATGAATGTATTAAAATTAACTTAAAAACTCACACATTTGACCGCTTGACTTGATACCAAATAAACTCAAAAACTTATAAATTTTACAAGTAAACGCACCACTAATAAAGTAAATCGATTTGAACGGTTTGGATTCACCATTTAAACTCGATTTGACAGGTTTTAGAATTAGTGTTATATAGACTGAAATAACACTAATGTTATATTAGCCATACTCATTAATGGTGGGTGGTGAGTGGTGACTGCATTTTTAACTCAAATTCGAATTTCCATGTGCAAATTGGTTATCTATAACATTTCTTGCACTCAGAAATCCATTCCGTACGATGTACACCATGTGCGTCCGAGTAATTATACTCCCGACAAGGCGTGGCAGGTCCGCTATCGCTTCAGAAAGATTCCTGCGGACAATACCCTGACCGATTCTCCCCTTCTCTCCACCTATCTCCCAATCTCGGCCGTTCGTTTTTAGATCCCTCGCATCTTGTTCCTTGATTCGGTTGCTTGATCTTATCCCCTCGTCCCTTCCCTCATGTCAGTTCCAGCACATCATAGCGGAATCGCACCGCGGAATATTCAAAACGTTACTTAAAATACTATGTTTCGCTCCTCCATTACTAAAAAACTGGAAACTTCCATTTTAAATATTGCTTTCTTTTACCATAAAAAATAAGAAGAAAAATAAATTTAATTGAGTGAATTTTTTTTCTCAGTAGAAAGGAAATAAAAAGAATAAAATTAAATCAGCTGAGTTTGCAATACCTTAATTTGTTATCATATTACATTTTTCGTGGCTGTAAATGTAATTCAAAAATTTTGCTCGGACAGAAAAAGGTTATCAGCAGTTTTGGAAGAACTGGAGAGGAGAAAGAGCCTATCTCTGTCATTTACTGTTTCTCTCTCCCCACACCTACTCTTTTAATCGAAGATTCGGTTCTTACGCGACGCCCCGTCTCTGATTCCTTTTTCTCATTACATCTCCTTCCTTCTCTCTTCTTCGTTCCCATTAAAATTCTTGCCTGTTTCTCCTTTTCCTTTATCGCTTTCTCACAGAGGAACAAAATCAAACCAAATCCATGCTCTCCTCCATGGATCTGATTGAAAAAACTCGCAGATATCAAGACTACATACACGCTCTTGAAGAGGAACGCTGCAAGATTCAAGTCTTCCAGCGGGAGCTACCCCTTTGCCTCCAGCTCGTTTCGCAAAGTAATTTTTAATCAGATCAATCCATGCTTTGAAGTTACTGTCTTTCTGCAATTTTATTTGATTTTAAATTCTTGTTCTTCTTCTTCTTTTTAAATGCAGCGATTGAGAATGTAAAGTATCAGATAGATAGTATGGGGAGTGGCGAAACAGCGAGTGATGGACCGGTATTGGAGGAGTTTATACCGCTTAAACCGAGTCTATCTTCGTCTGACGAGGAAAGTGCGCATGACTTGAAAAAAGGCTCGGAGAAGAAAGCCGATTGGCTACAATCAGTCCAGCTCTGGAATCAAGAGCCTGATGCTTCTCCTCCTGCTCTCCCAGTGGTAAAGAATCATTCTCTACCGTCCTCCTTTAAAGCTGATTAACAATCAGTTCAGCTTTGCAAGTTTCTAAAAAAATTTAGATTTAATTGTTTTGCCTGGAAATTCAGTAAGATAGAGAGTATACTGGTATATCTCAATTATCATATAATTTAGAAATTTTATTAGCAGAATGTTGCTTATGCAGCACCATTTTGTCTTGTCACTTATCAGTAATGCCTCCCTAATGATTCCGTTTCTTCTAATGTTTCTTATTTTTATTAAGCTTGTTATATTGTTTAGAGTGCAAAAGCTAAGTTACATGTTGGGTTCTTTTCTGAAAATTAGGAGCCACCTTGTAAACCCATAGCTGTGAATGCACGAAAGATGGGAGGAGCATTCCAACCATTTGAGAAGGAAAAACTTGTACCGCTTCCGGCCACATCAGCCGGCACCACCAGCTCCACTGCTGGCGTCAGCAGTGGAGCTGCTGCTACCAGCAGCTATGTTTGTGCTGCAAGCGAGAGCAAAGATAAAGAACAAGAGAAGGAAAAAGAGACGGATAGTGAAAAAGGAAATGACAAGGGAAAGGATGACCCATCTCAAAATAACCGGAAGGCTAGGCGATGTTGGTCGCCTGAGCTTCATAGAAGGTTTCTACACGCGCTTCAGCAGATTGGCGGTTCTCATGGTTTGTCTCTTTCATTATCTATAGAAATTTTAAATCTTATATTAAAAAAAAAAAGAGAAAAGAGAAGTAGATTAATAGAACTCCTTGTTGTTACTGTTACCAACTGGTTGCTAAAGCTGTATTTTGATCATAATCGGTTGTATAGCCATTGTAGTCCTTCCTTTAGATATGTACAAATTTTTTATATTCCTATTACAATAATGGCATAGGATATGTACCGACTTTTTTATTTGCTTTAAAAATATCAATTATTGTACTTTCTTGCTTTAAAAATGTTTATTTCCAATCTAAAGGAAACTAAACAAATGCAGTGGCCACCCCCAAGCAAATTAGAGAGTTGATGAAGGTGGATGGTCTAACAAATGATGAGGTGAAGAGCCATCTCCAGGTAATTATTCTTATTCTCTTAGTTAGAACTCATATAATTTCATTCATCTTCTTAAATTAATGATAAGAAAGAGTTCCATATACCTAACAAATCTTCTCTCTCTAATTCCTTTTAATCTAAGGCATAAAAAAGTGGAATCTAATTAAGTACAAAAATGGGTGGTTGTTGTGTTTATGTTTGTGTTTGTTGGAATGCATGAAATGCAAGTCATTATCTACTGCATTAACCGACGCCTTAGCCCTTAGGCCTAGTTGCATTCCGGTGTATAATTTTAATATGTGCTCTGTAATGTTGCATCTAAGAAGTTTGAATCATTTAACAATATATGGCTAGTGTCAAAAGTTACTTTTTACATCATGTATGCAGTACTCAGAAGTTTATTAAATTGAGCTATTTCCACTTGTATTATTTTAATTAATAGGCTGGTTCTTAAGTTGGACCATAATTTTAATTCAGGAAAAATCATAGAATAAAAAAATCATAAGAATAGAATAACAATTAACAGAGCATAGGATGCTCCTATTGGCTTTTCAAAGCTGAGAAAGGACATGGCTGTCTCCTTGGAATATTCTCTTGCCATGCTTCCTAATAATTCTCATAATTTCCCATTGTGCCCATTGTGCTTTGTGAGAAAAAGAAAAGAAAAGAAAAGAGAAAGTCAGTTCCCACCCGTTGATGTTGAATCAACTCAAACCTTATGCTTTTGGCCTTTTGACCATATATATTTGAAAAATTCAATCTCAGTGGCCAGTGCCTCATTTTTCTCACCTCCTGCATTCAGTACTAATAGATAAATGTCAATTGTTTTGAAGAATGGGTTATTTTAATAATACTACATTGAATATTCCAAGTATATCTGGATTCCGCAGCATGGACCACACGCTAAGATTTGAAATAGAATTTTAAAAAATTTTGTTTGATCTTTTGATGGGGACCAGTCCCAAATCAAATGCATTGATTTTTAGATATGGATGATCTTTGTGGACCCATTACTTACCTGTGCAGTTCTATCTTCTGAGTAGGATATCTTATCTTTCTTTCTTAACAAGTAAAACAAAAAAAACAAAAAAATGAAAAGAAACAATAGTACTTATTTTTCTTTTGCTTGAATAGAAGATGATTTATATTTGGGATGAGCTCCTAACCCTTCATTTTCTTTGCACAAACAGAAATACCGACTACATACAAGGCGACCAAACTCATCAGCAGCTCAGAGCAGTACCAACTGCAGCCAACCAGGCCCACAATTTGTAGTGGTAGGCGGCATTTGGGTCCCGCCACAAGATTATGCGGCAGCTGCTGCTGCGGCTGCTGCAGCACAACCCTCAGCCGATATAAAAGCTCGATCCTCTAGAATTTACACCCCTGTAGCCTCAGTGCCATCTCCTCATCAACAAAATAACAAAAGACTGTTGGTAAATGGACCTAGATGCAATGGAAATTCAGAAGTGAGTCCGAAATCTGCATCTCCGTCAACTTCTTCTTCTTCGCAAACGACCACTGCTTCCCCTCCTTTTTGACTGTTTAGCACAGTTTGTTATATTTATGGCCTTGTGTGTCGTCGTTTCTTCTGTTATTTATTTTTTTTTCCATGGCAATTCCGCCATTTTTTGTTCTTCCTTCCTGTGAGTAGAGGTGCGCGTACATGTGTAGACATTTACATTAGTATACAGACTTGTATGCTTGAGATCTTTTCAAACTTTATTATGTTGAGCAATGTAATCGGTGTACAGTTGTGTGACAATTTTGGAACGTACTTGGAAAAACAAATAGAAATGAATACAATGCGTTATTATTTCGGTGCATGGTTTGGTAGATAGATTGGGATGACGCGTTAAAGTCTAAATTTGCTACTGACTTTTCACAAGTAGTCTCTTATCTAAACAAACATTTAATTAGTTTTGAGTAAAAAATGTCGACAGCAGATATCTATTGTGGGCGCCAAAAATAAATGCCGCTCCAGAAGAGAGAAATATAAGATTGAGCCAAAAAAGTTTAGTTTGGTCACGTGAAGAATTTATTTTCAAACAGAAAAGTTTAGCAATTAAGTAGATGTTACTTTCTTTAACGAATACTAGTTTCAACTTTCAAGATCACTAATTTATAACATTGCCTCAAAACGGACCGCCATTTTTTTTTTTATTAATATTTAACTTTAAATAAAAAATAACATAATTGTCCTTGCTAACTGCGATGGGCAAATATAAAAATGTCCAAACCGTCAAAAAAAATAGCTGATTTAGATTTAATTGAAAACCAGCCATAAAATTTTATTAACTTTTTGTCCTATTGCATACATATGAATTCATTTTCTAATATCTTACTCTTTTATATGACATAGACAATTTAAATTTTATTAACTTTAACTACAATTTATGCGCATTTGATCTGCATAAATTGAACCAATCCTGATTCCTTCACGGAATATGTTCAGAGTATCCAACAGTTTTGTTTTTGTAAGTAGTGATTCTACGAGGGAAAGATGGGAACGCAAATCGCTATCACAAAATATAAAAAAATATTTAAAAAAAAAAAAAAAAAAAAAAAAGTTGAGAACGTCCAACTCGATCAAGTTGCTATTATTTTGAACGGTCAGGCTTGGCAGAGAATAAGAGATAAGATTCTGTCCATTAAATAATTCCGACCTGAATCCAAAATTAGGTCATAGTTTAACGCGCGGCCACCAAGGCACCAACTCAACATGGCATATAATTAAATGCCATGATTAGATGCTTCTAACTGGCACCAACAACCGCCTTAACCATTTAAAACTGTGGTTAATGCTTAATTTAATTATAGAAGCTAGGGGTGTTTAAGTTTAACTATTCCCCTTGCTGCATCCTTCTAGGCTCCTTAATTAATTTTGGAATGTTCTCTCTTCGAAAGGGATATTCCCATGCACTACCTTGTCTAAAAAAGAATCTCGGAGCATCTTATGTGAATCATTCCAAGGTTTTAAGAGCATTTTGAAGAAATTAATTAAGCTGTGAGAAGCAATTTATATAATGCAGCACGCGCGCGGTGGGATCGTTTCTAAACAAAAAAGAAAAGAAAAAGAAAACTAATTAAAATCTGTAGCCAAAGCCAAAGCCAAAGGATCGATTTGCATTATGGTAAGAAGTTAAGCTCAATAATTTGTGGTTGACATGACAAGACTTCATATATAAGATGGAATCACTAATTCGTTCGTTTGACCTTGCGTGCAATTGCAAGAAAAGAATATTCCAAAGGCATGCATTTGCTTTGCACACAAGTGACAACTGACAAGTGACAAGCCATTTGGTTTTGGTGCTTTCTTCTCTTTGCAATGTTTAAATATTTGTTTCTGTCAGTGAACCAAAATTAGGAGTCTATTAATGAAGATAGAAAATACAAGATTAATTCTAGTAAATTGCACACAAGATATTTCTCTTATATATTCCGCAATTGACATCATTTAATTAGTAGAGTTTGGAGTTAATTATCACTTGTGCATATTCACAGTTGTACTGTACGTAGATCAAAGTCAAATTGATGAATGAAGATAAGAATATGGAATATTTAGGGAATATACTAACATAATTTATTTTTTTGGTCATTAAATAAATAAATAAAAAATGTTCTGTTTAGAAGCTCTTAGCTAGATACCTAATAGCTGTCAAGTCACCATCCCCTTTAAATATGTCATTAAAATCAAGGCAACCAATAAGGAGTTGTTACGTGTTATGAATATGAACAAGTCTCCACATAGACTGTTCTGAGTTCTGTACATAATTACATGTACAGGCATTTATTTAGATCATTAGATGCTTCTAGTATTGACGTTCTCTTCGTCACATAATTAATAAGATTTATTGGGTGAAGCTAGCTCTACTAGAGACTTTTATTTGGAGAATTTAGTAAGAAAGAAATAAACATATTTTTCAATTAAAATATTGATTACCCGAAGAAACTTTATATAACTTTCTTCTAGCTTTGTTTCAATTTTGAACAGAAGTGTCAAGTGATTTTTTTTTTTTACAGATATTGTCCTTGATCAGCAGACTGAGCTTTGAAATATATAGAAACCCACATAAGTCTAATTACGCAGTTACTCTTACGCATACTTCATTTTTACTAGGATTTATAATTTTTTTGGTATATATTGATAAATAATATGATAATAATTAGTGGTTAATCTTTCAGTATTCAATGTGTATTATTTTTTAACTAACAAAATTGTTATATCAATATTATGTTGTTATTAGTTGTAATATTCAATTTATGTCCGTATTTGTTAAATATCTGATCCATATGTGTATTCACAATTCATAACTATTTATATCCAAAAAAAGAAAAGAAAAAAAATACAGATACAATTTGACTATTACCGGTAGATATCTGACCCGTTTACACTCCTAGGCTAATAGCTTATGCTGAATTTAGAGCATAGTTTCCTTAAATAGGCCTACAGAGTTTGTAATATATATGTTGATGACACATTATTATTTTTTAAAGGAGATGAGTTAATAATTGAGAAACTTAAATAGACCTTAAAACTTTTGTAAATAGACCTTAAAAAGCTAAATTCTCGTTAAACTTTTGAGGGCATTTCTATCAGATGGTAAAGACACCCCACTCTCCTTTAAGAGATGTGGGTTCGATCTCAGCCAAAGGCTGGAAGATGTGTGAGTGTGTAGAGCCTACGGGCATATCTCAAAAAAAAAAAAAAAAATCCCAAAATCAAGTCCGTAACATCACTAAATATATATAGTGAACGGGAGGCTTAATTTATAGCGAGCAGATATCTAGAATTAATGTAGAATTGGTTCATTGCCAACTAAATATTTTGGGGATTCATTTTTATTGAATTAAAGATACCTTCTTTCTTATGGAACGCGCGAGGTGGCTAAGGGTAAAACAAAAAAAATCACCTGATCTGATCAGATGGGGTGTATGTACGTCTTTTTAATATTTGCAACTGATGAATTCTGAGATCGTGCACTGTACTCTTACTTGTGTTGCATCAGAGATCTTTATGATGATTTCAATATTTGATATATATGACAGTAAGTTCGCATGTGTTCATGAATGTGCAAAGAAATCAAAATATATAGGTTTTCCATTCATCATAGAACTGATAGCCACCAATTATTTGCTTATCTCAAAATCAAGTAGTGGATGCTCTTACTAAAAGCCTCTTTGAGATTTACTGTAGTTTAACTATTTTTGAAGAAGTACAAGCAGATGCAGTACATGAGGCCAATTAAATAGTTAAAACTACAGTAAAGAAATCTTTTTGCATTAAATAGTCGAGACCGAATCGTCTGCCCCCCAGGGGGTAGGAAATTCCTACCCCCAGAGTCACTGAAAAGTGGGCCTCTAATAAACAGTAACCAGTTAACTTTAACCCTTTAACAGTAATCGGGCCCACCCCGCAGTGACTCTGGGGACAGGAATTTCCTGCACCCCAGGGGGCAGGAGATTTGATCTCTAAATAGTCAAGCCTCTTTAATGTAGTTTAACTATTTAATTGGCCTCATGTACTACATCTGCTTGTACTTCTTCAAAAATAGTGTTAATCTACTTGTACTATGTGTAAGGGCTTGTGTTTCTAAAAAAATAAAAGCAGAAACAAAAACAAAAGGGTATTGGAATCCCAAGGATTTGCATATTTTACCAAAAAATAAAAAGCTAAATTATTGTTTATTTTTATTCTTAATGGTCTAGTAATAGTATTGAACTATAAATGGATATTCCCGTTGACCATTTTAGGTACCCATACGACCAGCATATATATATATATATATATATATATATATAGTAGAACAAGTTACCGTAATGGTAAGATTTATTGCTAAAGAAAAGTAAGATATATATATATATAAGACAAAGCAGCAGTTGTAGACTAGATAGCTCTTGTATTTGAGATGACCATGCATGAACCACATTTACATATACACAGCATTATATATAACAATTTCACCTCATAAACCTTATTGCGCGCAGAAGAAGAATTTTCGATCAGGTTAATTAGACTTATTAAGATTGTGACTGTTAATACTTTCTTATCAGATATATAAATTGGAGTGCTCCATTTTATTTGTCGCTGGCTTGATACCCCAAAATTTCAGATTAAAATCAATGATTTCACTACTACTGCAATCTGGGACAATAGAGTTCGATTTGATCTTCAAAAAGCACCCCGTACTAGAGTGGGAAAAATAAAAGTGCCGTGTCGTGATTAATACGTTGTGAATTTTGTTTTGTGCGCTGCTATGATCAAGTTAATTTTTCAAGTGTCATGCAGTGACCAAAATGTCAAGTGGTGGTCATAGCACGCCACGTGAGTCACGCCGTGACCAAATGTGACTCGCGTGAGCATTTGATCATAATTTAGGTTAGTCTATTTAAGATTCATCATTTGATATCTAACAGTCATAATTACACATGCCTCGTGTACACGTGCCGTGACAGTTACGGCACGCGAATGATCATGGCACCAGACACCAACACGTATGCCGTACCGTTCTGTTCCATTACCGTGCCATTTTGTGATAGAGCTGTCTCTGCCGTGTCATTTTTCCCACTCTACCCAATACTAACTTTTTGGATTTGGTTCCATAGAAGGAACTAGAAAAACATCATACAGTATTTGGCTAAAAGATGGCATCAAGCTATTGAAGTTCTGTTTTGGTAAATAGAATTAGTTGATATTATTTTGGCTAACTATGTTTAAATCATTTTCAGGTCATATTATCAGTAAATAGCTTAATTAATTATAACTATTATATGAGTACGTGTTATCCTTGTAATTCTGGTACTATTCCAGAAATAATATTTCTTCATAAAACAAGCGGACAGAAATATTGCCTTTGTTATGTTGTAAATTTAACACATAATTATCTGAGAATAATAAAAATCAGTTATTTTGGTTTACTGTGTAATGTTATAAGAGATATAGATTATGTACAAAGGATTTTACTAAGAGAAAATTTATATAAACGTGTTATAAGAAAATTAAATGGAGTAAAGGATTTAACATTTTGTGTGAAAAAAAAATTCAAGAATAATTCATTATTTGCTGGGTACATTTTGTTTTTAGTAGATTATCAAAAGTAGACCTTGTATATTAGAAGTAGAATATTATCCAACGTGTATATTCAAAGCAGAATGAATATTCAAAGTAAAATATATATTTTGAAAAAATCGTAAAATGAATAAAAAGTGTTAATAATAATATACCAAATAGGCATGAAGGTTAAAATGATACCCAAATATGAACGCACACCCAATCTTCGCTTTTTTTATATTAATTAAAAAATTATGAAAAAAATATAGAATGCATTAAACTGCAAAATGAAAGCCAGCCCCATTGAAGGGAGGGAAAAGATAATTAAAAGAAATGAACAAAGCCAAGAATTTGGCTAGATACTTAATATTACCATACTCACAGGTGTGGATTCAGAATTTTCATCAGGGGACAAAAACATATCAAATCGGATTTAAATAGCTAGTTAGATTTAAACCTGTTAACTAATTAAGTACTACAAAAAAAATATTTTAACTTATATTTTCCAATACTTTGACTTGTAATTTCTGATTATCTAACCTATAATTCTAATTACCAATTATAATTCAAGAAATTTATTTTAATTTTAACTCTAAATTTAACCCGAATTAAAAATCAAACATCAAAAAGGGAGCAAAGTCAATCGGAACATCTTAATCTGCTCTAAAATTCAAAATCCAGGGGAGGACAACTGCCCCGAGACTAGATGGGTCGGCCCCGCATACCGAAAAAAGCCTAGAAATGAATGTTGCTTATATTATGGATTCATATTCATAGCACTAAGATAATGTTTATAATTTTTCTTTAATCGATGATAGTACGGTCCCTTGACAAAGAAAAAACCATGTTTGATTTTTTAAATTTAAAGCGCGCTTTTAGGGAATATGTTAGGTATTATGTTGTTCAAATACAACAGAGTTGACATTAATAGTTTGAGGGTATTTTAAGAATAACAATGTACAATGAGGGTTATGTGGACTGTTAGAGATGAACAAAGACGAAATGGTGTCTTGATCCATTCAACGTACATATAACATAATAATATATTGAAACTGAACCTCTTAAGTCTTTTGACAGTCTACAGTACAAGCTTATAAGAGATATAGATTATGTACAAAGTATTTAATATTTTTTGTGAGCGAAATTCAAGAAGAATTCATTATTTGCTGGGTACATTTTTATTTTTAGTAGAATATCCAAAGTAGACCTTGTATATCCAAAGTAGAATATAAAACTAGGGTGTTCTTAAGCACCAAAGTGTTTGATGAACTTAACTCCAAAATCTATTATATCAATTTCAAATGACAAATTTAAGCCATTGAAATTCTTCTATTTCTTTTTTAAATTAAAATTCATCTATTTCACAAGTGATGAATTTACATACAAAAATTTTAAGTGTTCGAATTATTTTAGTATAAAGTCAAGCGGTGATGGACAGTTTACAAAATGCATTAAGCTACAAAATGAACGCAGACCCATTGAAAAGAAATGAACAAAACCCATAATTGGGCTAGATACTTTCATACAGAACAATGCCAAGAAATGAATGTTGCTTATATTATATATTATGGATTCCAATTCATAGCACTAACATATTATATAAATTTTCTTTAATCGATGACAGCGGTCCCTTTCACAAAGAAAATTGCATGTTTTATTTTTTAAACAGTTAAGAGCAGTGTTGTAAATAACGATACACATTCATCAAACAAATAAGATATCGCTAAGTGATTAATGAAGAATAACCAATTATAATTGGAAATAATCAGCTAATTATTCAGAAAAATCAAACATCACCAACAAATAATTGGTCAATTAATCAACCTAAACAAACTTTTTTACCACACTAGTTTGGAGTATGTTAGGCACTATGTTGTTGAAAAGCAAGAGAGTTGACATTAAACAAATTAAGAGTATTTTTAGCATAACAATGCAGGGTTATATGGATTGTAAAGATGAACAAAGACGAAATGCGGGTGTGTTGGTCCAATTCGCCGTACATTTCAATTTTTGTGTTGAAATTGCCTTCTCGTGTAAAACTTAAAACCCAACTGTTTATGGGCTATCTAAAAGCACATGAAAAAGGCCCAAGAAACATAGAAGAAAAACCTGGGCTAACTTTAGAATATAATAAAAAATGGATTAAGCGTGGAGATTTATTATGAGAATTATGGTTAGAAATCAACAAATTGGCTAGGATTTTGTTTCTCGACTTGAAAAAAAAAATAAAAAAATAGAAACTTGGACTTAACAAGTAATAGATAATAGAAAAACACGATAAAGAAATTAGACTAGTTATTACAGACCAGCTCTTCTCCATGTTGATCATACATATTTGCATAATGATTTGTTGATCCCATTTAATACCATAAAACTAAAAATTGAATGACAAAGGAGAGAAAACTAACTGCATGTCTCATACAGTCAGGTAAACACTTTCAGATTGCATAGGTGAGTCACAAAAGGAATGGCCAAATGCCTCTAATAGTTAGCAAAGCTTATCTTTCTAATCAAAGACAAATAACAGAGGTAATTTACCTTTCGGAATTAAATGTAACAATTGTAAATCAGTAATAGGACTATCAAATAGAAGACAACTTTCTTCTGACTCTTCAAGCAACTTTCACAAAACCTACAAAGGGACAAAAAGAATGAAAAAAGGGCCTTTATTTTCAGAATCAGGAATCAAGATGCAATTAATGATATCTTTGCAAAAAAAATAGAGTACAATAGTAAGGCTATGTGCTATGGGTTGCATAGAGGCCTCTATGCAACGGCTCAATATTCGAGTTTTCAAAATCCTAACGGTCGATCCAAACCGTTCAACATGATCTCCATATGAATATGTACTTGCAAACCAAATTTTACATTTTTTAGATTTTTTTTACTATTTTTTTATATTTTTAGAAAATCACTTGATCTAAAAAATTCTGCACCGTTCAGATATTTGATTTTCTTAAAATCTAAAAAAATAGTAAAAAAATTCTAAAAAATGTAAAATTTGGTTTGCAAGTACATATTCATATGGAGATCATGTTGAACGGTTCGGATTGACCGTTAGGATTTTGAAAACTCGAATATTGAGCCGTTGCATAGAGGCCCTCTATGCAACCCATAGCACCATAGCCTTACTCTACAATAGTACCTCATGCTGCTAAACATTACAGGGAGAGAAATTAATGGAGACCAGCCTCCTCATGGTTTTGATTTGAGGTGTTTTTCTTCTCTTTTCGAAGTGGCCTGAGAGCTTTCTTCAAGATATGTTGCCATTTCCTATTAAAGCATCAGGGATGCAATAAGATCGAAAACTTATTAGTGTGTCTTGAAATGCAACAACTCAAGGTCACACTGGCTGGTTGATGGTATAATTGCAAAATATTTGGTATTGGCTAGTGACAACCCAGCAGGTATTTCTCAGTGCTGTAACACACTACTAACCAGATTATCAAGTGTAAACACCTTATTCACCATAATCATGGATGTAAGCCCCATTAGTAATAATGAAAAGTTGAAAACATACCAATAGATACACAGACAAGCAGAAAAGAACTCGCAGGATTTTTTGTTATTTTACCTCACAGAAGAAATATGCTGTTCAATTATTTTCTCATCATCATCTGAAAAAGTATACCACTTGTCACCATTTTCAACCTGGTGCCAACTCTCCATATCTGTAATAAAACAAACGTAATATATACAGAACCAATATTGACCATTTATACTAGATGCGGAACATAAAAGGAAATTGTTGATAATTGTATTATCGCTATAGGGTGCTACTAAACTAAAAATAAATTAACTGACAAACAAAGAGGAACAATTCTTCTCAACCAAAGAAGAAAATATTAATGTAGTGGTTCCGCAAACCTCTGTTGCGGGACGTTCCTTTTTTTTAGGGTTCAAATGCCTCTCCAATTCTTACATCTACAGTTTTTAATGCTTGATAATAACAGTCTAAAACTTTGATAACAAGATGATACCTTTAAATAATACCTAAAGCACTTCTCTGTGTGGATATATATTGCAGCATTCAGTCTCTCATTTTAAGGCCCTCTTTTTATGAGCTTTTAATATTTTCAAAGATTTTTACTAAAATAGCATAAACATGAAAGAACATCAAATTTTCATCACATCAGAGATGATTTTTTTTTTTTCATGGTGGATATTAAACAAGCTGTGCAATACCTTGGAGCAAGATTACAGAGCCATTCAAATAGCCATCAAGCTTCCAGTACACACGTCCCTCGCCTTCCAAAAGCAGAGGCTCTGTTCCAAATGCACATCTTTGTTTTTCTATTATTTCACCATCCAATTTTTATGAAAAAGAAAAGCATTTATGTCAGCACATCAACCTAGTGTACCAGTAAAATTAAGTGTATTAAACAAATAATAGACCATAAGACATACTGAGAGACAAAGAATCCATTGTTTCCATGAGCTCAGCATGAGCTTTCTCCGTCTCTTCTTTAATTTTTGAGACCATATTAGCATGCTCTTCAATAGTTAGAGCAGCAGCATCTCTCTCTGACAGAATAGCCTTCGCCATATCATTCCTCAACTTTTCTTTAATCCCCTTCTCCTGCATGGAAATCACCTTTAACATAGACTTTTACAACTTCAGCTATGTGGTTCACTTTAAATAATAACAAGAACAGTTTAAGGTGATTCATGCATTGATGCATATTGTAGTTTTCTTTGCCTCGTAAAAAATTTCAACCTTCAAACATCCCTATTTATCTTTATCCACACTGTAAAATGAAGCATTCATGTAGTGGACTGGTCTCTTTGATTCAGATTTTCTTTTATTTATAATGCCAAAAGTACCTGTTAATCTGGCAGACTTAGACAATCATATCTTAGCCATTTGGTGAAATTCAATATCAAGATATACCATTGAGAGCTCATTTGCACATCAAAGATTATCATTTTGGTTTGGTTTGGTTTTGTTTTGCTTTATTGATCCAGAACTTGATACTTAGGTAAAGTCTCAATTAAGCCTTAGTCCATACCTAATCTGAGAAAATGACCACAAGATTTTTGATATACAGAACATATTGTTCCTAATCAATGTTGACCCTGGCACTGAATAGAAAATTACTACATCTGTAATTACACCAATTTTTCAATACCCGGTGACATATTTAATTACAGTGTCTTTAAGCACTTAGGTTGTAACTGGTACAACCAGGTTGATACCAAGATCCGTTGCAGAAGGCTTATTGAGGATGTGATTCAATCTCCAGTTAATCTCATAATAACTTTGTTTGTTTTGTTGTTGTTTTGTGCTTCTAAATTTCTTTGGCCGTTTTCAATAATTTAGTGCAATGCATAAAGTGTCGAATGTAAAGCGTGAGGTTTGCCAAAATTGACATTATCTCAAATCCACATAAATAGAAGGTTCCTTAATAGTTTTGTGAACACAACTGATACACCTGCCAGGATTGTTATCATAGGCGGAGCCAATCGTGGACAGTAGGGTGCAGCACCTGCCCCCACCCCTCCACTCAAGAAAAAGTAACTATCCACCTTACTTTTGGTATGTGAAAAGACAAGTGCAAAACTATGCTTGTAGTCTAAAATAATTTTAAGATTATACCCCCCCCCCCCCCCCACCCCCCCACCCCCCAATAAACATTGCACTGCAAATCACATTCTAGCTCAACCCCCACAATGCTGTGATTTAGAAAAGAACAATTTGACATACCTTTCTTTTGGCGGCCAGAAACTTATCGCTATTAATCTTCATATCTTCCTTTGACTTTAAAATTTTATCATCTATAAAACATCTCACTTTCCTAAAAACAGAAATATTAGTTAATTGACCATACAGTACTCTGATGTACTGGTACAAAACAAAGAGAGATATGAGTCCAACTTACTCAGTCAAGAGGGACTCATCACATAGAAAATTCAAAATGCGCAATTTCCAATAGGAAGTTAGATTGTCATATCCCAAAATGCCATTAGTTAGGGAATCTTCAGGTAGGCCCTTAAGGTAATATTCTGACTCAGAAATGAAGTTTTGCAGAGATTTCAACCACGCATCTCCCTTCTTTGCTGATCCAGAAACAGATCTACAGAAAACACAAAAAATTATCATTAGATGCAATTAATGCAAGAATTCTACATTTTTGCATTGTGAGATTGTACAAACCGTTCTCCTCTGTCAGTTTGGATTGTGGAGAGAAGATTAATTTGAAGTTGTATGCTTGCAGAGGAGAGACCACGACGGCCCACACGGCCTTTTGCAATTTCTTGAAGTATGCATTCAGGTTGCCCCCTTTTTATATTAAAAATCTACAATATAGAAATTAAGGGTAGCAAGTTAGCTATGTAAAAGAAGTCTTTAGGAAAGCACTCATATCTCCAACTCTCACAACCTTTGAAAAAGTACTGCAGAACTCCAAGAACTGCAAAGCTAGCCCGACATTCTCTGGGTCCACATCAATACCCATGATCTCTGACAAGTGGGTACCACAAGGAAGTGTGTTGATCTCCTCCTCAAGCTCCTTTAGCTGCTTTGTGGCAACATCTGCCTCGTTCTGCTTCCTCAAATATGGCTTAAGCTTTGCAATTTTCTCTTTACTGATAGGGTTGTTGCTCAATTTTTCAACATTTTCTTTCATTTCTACATCATTTGTAGGATCTTGTTTGTCAGATATATTACTCCGGCCTTCCTTTCTGGGCTTTTTGAAGAGCCGTTTCTTGACTTTTGACTCTTTACCTTTGTTCTCTTTATCTTCATCATGCCTCCTCTTTTTAGGGGTAGCAACCTTTAAATTCAACTAGTACATAATAAATACTTCTCCAGGAAAACATAAAGTAATTTTTATTTTGAGTAATTTGGAACAGAAGAAAACCTTTGGGCTTGCTTTTATAAAGTCACAGCCCCTTTTGTCTAGCAACTCAGAAACAGAAGAATAGCCAGTAGCCTTTGCTGTGTGTATCATTATACCAGTTGGAAGGTGCCCCTTCTTCTTCCTACAAAAAGAGAATCTGTTATGTACATTGACACCTCTAAAGCATTTTTCATGAACTTTGTAGATGAGAAATATTGATAATTGCTTAACAGCAAAGTAATAAGAATCATATTATTATTTAAAAAGTAGGAAATTGTGTTAGTTTGAATGTCATTTGGGTATAACAACTGACATGCAAAAGCTACAGTTGCAAATGTCGCGGCATTTTGGGCACATCCAATTGTTCAACTTGGCCATTTCTTCTGCTTTCTCGCCGTATCTGACCCGTCACAAAAAATAATAATAAATTAGACTGAGCAAACATGCATTAAATCAACAATTTCAATGATGATATCTACCTATTGAAGAGACATTTATGACAGAATTTAATCGTGCAGAGTTTATCTTTCTTCATTTGTGAGCATGCAACCATGAAATCCATAGTTTTCTGCCGACACTGCAAAGGAAAAAATGTTCCTATTATTGTAACTGTGGAGTTAACCAATTTTCAATTTTTACCAGGCATTCTGCATTAAAATTAAAATTTCTGAAGTATCTTCAGTAGAAAATCAAATTTATCATAGTGCAGGTTGCGTGCCAATTCATGTGACAGGTAGTTGCAACTCATCCCACATTTTTAAGAGAAACCAACAACCTGAAACACAGTTTCATTTAACACCAGTACATGGTTTATAATCAAACTTGGCCCAAATTTAGATTAAATCAGCACCATTCTATTTGTTACAAAACCTCCACGCTAATAATTTTAAAATTTCAAGCTCTCCAACGAAAACAGAAGGTCCCCAGAACCTATTGACGCAGAAAACTTGCAAATAAACTGATTTAGAACTTCAATTGATGGAATAATTTCAAATTACTTTAGGTGTTAGTTACAGTATCAAAAGAATTTGAGGCGAAAACTGTTGATAAACCAGACCAGAAAGCTAGATTTGCTACCTGATGGCAAGTCTTGCCATTTTGGGGATCGTAGATGCGACCACCAACCACCCGCACACCCGGTTCTTTGTTCCTCTTTTTCACCGATGGGGACTTCGCTTTAACTTTGGTGCGATCCAAGGGTGTTCCCGTGCTTGCCTCAGCAGCCTTGCTGCTCTCGCTACTTACAACTGCCATGTCTTGTTGAATTGAGAGGAAGAGGGAATTGAGAAAAAATTGGGAATTTGGGAGGCAAGAGAAGGTTGCTTGGGACTTATAAAAAGGTTTTTTTATTATCTCCGTTGATTTAAACCGGAGACGTCCATTCTAATTGGGAGGATAAGGATATAGTGCAATCCCTTGCACAGAATAAAAAATGGACAGAACAAAAAAATAGGGGAAATGGAGATGGGGTGAAGGTATTAAATAATATTCCCTTTTGTGCCGGGGTTTCAAAATGTTTTCGTTTCCCTCCCTCCCGCGCCTTTTGTTTGCGTTAATATTAATTGACTTTGGATTATTTTCTCGGAGCTGCTCTTGATATTAATTCTTACCATCTTTAAAGTTTGATTGCTTTGCTGTTGTCATTTATAATTCACAAAACAATTAAGGTGCGCACAGAGCCACAGACACAGACACAGTATGCATTGTAACTTGGCAGGTGTGTGAGTGTGAGTGTATTATAGAACATAAGATTAAAAACGGCAAATAAAATTATAGAACATAGATTCGCTACAGAATGACTAAATCTTTTGGTTTTATGATACAGTATCCAGTAAGCTTAATGCAACCAATTCTGCTCTAATCTAGTTTTAGCTGCTTGTGGGTTCACCGGGCCAAAAGCCCATTAAAACACAAGTACATAGAAGTCGTGTTTGCTGATCGATGGCTAGGCTCTTCTAGTCCCTCTCCTCCTGACTTTGTAAGAATTACCTTATCAGTTTAAAGGGACACTCAAAGTTTACTTTGTCAAAAATGGATCACTCAAGTTTAGTTTGTCGCTTTCTAGTTACTAAAATTTTCATTTGTCTCAATTAAGTCACTTTGAAACTTTTTCATCCAAAAATTAAAGGAATATTCATTTTCCGTTGGTATTTTTGACGTAATGAGCATATTTGTTGGCATTTTAGAAGGAATGAGCATATTCCGTATATTGTTTGGATGAAAAAGTTACATGATGATTTGATTAGAACAAATGAAAATTTCAATGGCTATAAAGGGACAATTCAAACTTGAGGTATCAATTCGTGGCAATTTTAGTAGCTATTAAGGGACAATTTGACCCGTCACATAATTTTTGTTTGATTTTGTCACATCAGATCCCACCAGAGAAGGACATTCAAGTCCTAAAGGTCATGTTTGGTTGTGGACTAAACAGTGAAATAAGCTTTAGGCCTCACTTATTTCACCAAACATGGTTTAATTGAGCCAGACTAAAATAGAATAAGTCGATCTTTAGGCTGGACTAAATTGGCCTAAACTAAACCACATCTCTAGGTGGTTTAATTTTAATTGAGTGTGAGGCATAACTTTTCATTATTTTTATTATTTTTAATCACTTTTTAAGAAATATAAAATAAGCAATTAATTTTTTTCATTTACGTATAAGGAAACTTATAACTTTATCAATTATAGAGTCAACATCTTTTTTAAATCAACAAAATATGCAATCTAAAAAATAATTAAGCAAAATATTTTTAAAATTGTACTACAAAATAATAAAAATTTTGTTCATCAACCTAAAATATTTTTGACAAATAAATTAGTACACATATAACTTTAATTAAATAAGATTCATTAAATACAATGTGCATCTCTAAGATATATAATTAATTTATAAATAACTCATTTTCTTGTACAATTTCTTTCAATCAAAATGAAAAGGAAAAAATACAAAGAATAATTTTATTATTGTTATTACAAATTTTGTAGGACAAAATAATTTGTAATATCAAATCATGTCTTAAGCTATCAAATTCTTACCAAACAAGAAATAATTTAAGTCAAGGTATAACTTTAGATATCAATCAAACATAAATAATTTAAATCGATCTAAGTTGCAATAACCAAGTTAAGTCTCATTAACTTTAGTCCACAACCAAACATCTAAGTCCTAACCTCCTCAAGTCCCAAGGAATTCGCATCCACTGAGATATCTCATATTTTGCGTAATTTATTGTAAAATCTAAACCGTTAAAATATGTTATACACGAATCTCAAATAATAGTATAATACAACCCCTGCGCTATCCGAATAGGCACTGGACACGGGTTCAGATCCCCTAAAGTAACTCAAGTTTTGAGTTTAGATTCGGATTGTCCGATTCAAATCCAGGACAATTCAGTCCGAGGCGGAGCGCACAAAGTCCCTTTAATCTAACAGCCTGATTCGAATCTGACAATCCATATCTAAACTAAGAAATTAGGTTATTTTTAGGAATCCGAACTCGGAAGGAAGCACGAATTCGTAACATAAAAAAGAACGTAATAGTTCTGTTTAGATTCGGACCACCCTATTGGAATATGCCCGAATATTAAATGCCCGTGGAATGATCCCAATTCTGATTGAACAGTTCGTTCTGATTTGAAATATTATGTTACCTCAGAGGATATAAATTCAGGAAGCACACCGTCTTGTACCAGAGAGCATATCCTCTGAGATATCTCAACTTTTGCGTGACTGACGAGTACGGTGTCTATTCGGGATAGCGCAGGGCCAATACTTTTTATGCTTTGAGATTCCTGCATAACGTTTTCGAACGGTTAAGATTATTCAGAAAAACACTCGGACATTGAGATATCTCAGAGGATGCAAATTCCTTGTCCAGGCCACCCGGCACGTAACTTGTCAGTTCCCCCAATTCTTCCATTTCTGCTTAAGCCCAAACGTGAAAAGAGAAAACGAGAGAGATTCGGTCCGATTGAAATTAAGGCCCAATTAGAGAAGGAGGAGGATAAAAAAATATTACATAAAATGTTAGCCCAATTCGAGTTAACCGTCCAGCCCAGGAACAAACTTTTAGTTGATAAATGATTTTTGAGGGATTGTTTGATCAATTCTAGAATATTTAATGAACTTCCAATTGAACTAATCTTACAGAAAACTATGTACTTGAACAGTTATTTTTTATTTTATTATGCATAGATTTTAAGTTGTGTTTCAATTTCCAAAACAATGGTTAAAATAAAATAATTAACTTTTGTGTTAGGTGTAAGTCATAGGGGTGAAAATGGTATGGATAATATCCGATCCGTATTTGATCCATATTCGAAAAGTTAGATATAAATATCTAAATATCTGTGTGGATAAGAACATTGATATGGTTTTACGTTTCAATTATTCATATGTGAATAGTAGATATATACCATATATTTTAATATGAAAAAAAGCCTGAAATTTGCAACCGGGACTTGGCCTTTTCTTTTATGTACACAATTGCAATAGTAATTTAACAAACGGGAGCAACTTCCGCATTTTAAAAGATTTTTGTTCACTCGAAATAGATTACGGCGTTATTACAACTTATTATTCATTTAAACATAACATTTATTTCTCGTTAAATGAAGAAAAATTCCCATCTAATAAATTTGAACCTGACCACATGTCAGAAAAGATAGCATACAACAAATGTTAGAAGAATGAACAAATTTATATATCATCAAATTTGCATACATCAAAATTGAGTTTATAACCATTATTGTGAGATATCTGAGAAAGGAACGATTGAAGAAAAGATCAAGAATAAATTAGTTCAATATTACTGTTCCAGATTAATTTTTCATAATTGGAAAAACCATTTAGATCATTTCAAGCAATGTAAAGAGCATCAGAATAGGAGATGCGGTTCGTTGGTTCCTATAATCCCTTTACAACAGCCCCAAAATATCATATATTTTCCATCAAAACAACAATTATAAGCATTATTCGATGACCAGATAAAAGAAAGAAGACATAAAAGAAAATAATGCAGTCTTTGGTAAAAAAATTTATACTGGGGGATAAAGCAAAAACCTGACTGCTGAAAAATTACAGTGCTGTGTGCAATTCATGCACCCTATAAAGCTGTTATCCACCTGTTTTTAACTCTGTTGACCTGAAAGTACAAAGAGACCTATATACATATCATAACAGAGGAAATTTCAATGCAAAATGCAAGAATAAGCCAGCAACAATGCTGTACAGCACCTTAACATAACACTGACAAGAAAAATAACGCACTGCTGTTTAACATGTATGTATCTTATATAGGTACCATAATCAGAACTATATTCCGTTTTTAGAATATATATCATAAAATGACATAAGGATGCAAATTTCGACACCAAAATTATATATTCAGAAAAACTCTCTTTAATGCTAACAAAGGTAGCAGCAGAACGTTCCGGAAATACTATTTAAGACTCTGAAGAACAGATCAAGCAGCAAATTTTGACAGTCTGCAAGAGCTTGAAGGTATCTCTCTTGCCTCTTGAACTCCACAAGTTTGAAACAAGCGTATTTCCAGAACAGAGCTATAACACTTAGAAATAAAATTGAAATTTTTAGAATGCTGGTAGAGGAATGCTTTGGAACTAATGCGAAGGATATTATTGCAGGGCAAATGGAGGAAGGTAACAGGGCTCTGCTACCAGACCATTACAGGAGGCAGGTGCAAAATTGCTGGTGTTGCATAAACCTTTTAATAGATGAATTTTGTAAACTTTGATATTTAATTTACATGCTTTTTTTTAATATTATTATTGTTGAGTGCATGTTTGTTATTATAAGGGATGATATTTGATCAATGATTTTATCAGTCTGCTGAGATTGGATACCACTTTTTGCCCTTTTAATTGAATATTTTGATCTTAGAATTCAGAAAATTAATGATTGTTAGATAATAATATGTGCTGTGAGTTTATTTAGCGCCTGTAAACCAGTATATATATTAATGATTGATATCGATGTGTTATCTGTTTACAGTAGGTGTTTATTAATTACAAGAGAAATTTAAAAGTTTCATGGCGTACAACTACAAGAGAAATGTATGTTTCTTGCAAATAGATTATAATAGAAAAATAAAATGAAGAAAAGGGGAAAAATAAAGAAGAAAAAGGAAAATCCTGTATTGCGAAATATTGTCTCTATAGACATTAATGACCTATATATAATTAAATTAGATTAAGTTCTACCCGATAATCATTGTAGCCTAGCTAGCCTGTTCTGATCGATTTGCCTGGCACACTGGTGTCTGGTGGCACATGTAACACATACAGCAATTTGTGGTCCTCGTTAATTATTAACAGCATTATAATGATCAGGATCTAGCTTCGTAACTAAAGGTTATATATATGTATTTTGGTACATTCAATTGTACGGTACAATTTGCATTGATACATGTACTTAAGGGTGCAATGGACAAGGCGTTGCTTCATGCTTTAGGTAACTTACGTGATATAAATTCAACTTTTGTCGAGGCGTTGCTTCATGGCTTGGATCCGTATCCTCCCAGGTACCTGACTCAAGACATATTCTGATCAGCATGTGATACTTGCTTAGTTGCTTGTGAGAAGGGGCAAATCTTACTTGACAGCCACTGTCAAGGTTTCAAAAAAAAAAGAGAAGGAGCAAATCTTCATTCAATTCTACTGTTAAAGAAAATGTTAGTCAAATCTAATTAATGCAAATGTACCTGTGCATTTATTATAAGAAAAAAATGTTGAATGTTTTCGGCCTTTCAACACTCACATTTTAGTATTTTACAATTAAAAAGTTGAATATAAAAGTTGAACGTGCCTTAAACAAATTATAGCATTGTTGAGAGTATTCAAAATCTCATATAAAAAAAAGTTAATGTATACACTAATTAATTTTAATTTGATAGTTTAGCGTACATTTAATTTTTTATTGTACACTAGAGCCAAAGCCTCGCATCGATCGCTTTGATTCGTTCAGTTATTATTTTATTTTTTTTGTATATATTAAGTATTGTTACATAATTTAAATGTGTAGTAATGAATTTGGCAACAGATAAGAGTTATTGTTCAAAAATAATAGATTTTTTGATATTTCAAGAAGGAAAAATTGTACAAAACAATATACTACATGTAAGGTACAACAATTTTAAAAATAATTCAATTTTCAACATTTTTTTACAAAGTAGAAATATAATATATTTTTGTACGTTTTTATTGTCAAAATGAAGAAAATAAAATTAAAAGGGACAAAAATTCATCCATTGTAAAAAAAAAAATTATATATATATTCTTCATTACTTACATAGAATATGCATCAAGTGTGGTTCAATTTAAAATTTGTTTGACCTCAATTTCATCGATTAAACAATTCAAGGGTCATAGCGAGCTAAATTCTAAACTGATTAAATTTGTTATACGTCATATCTAAATTAGTAAATTATGAAGCATATATTTATAATTGTAATTTAAGTTTGAACAATAACTTTTAATTATATATTAAAACATATATCATATAAATTGAATGTATATTACAATTATTATATTATTAGATTAATTAATTTACCGTCCAAGACAGTGTAATCTCATGAAAATTTTTGTAAATTATGGCAATATGCCATTTTAATATATCTCCTGGTGTTAGGGGTGAAAACGGAGTGGACACGGAGCATATAGTGGTAAAATATTCATATTTATATATCGTTTTTTATTTTTCGAATACGAATATTGATACAGAGCGGATATCAAACATATTAGACGGATACGGATACAGATCTGGATCAGATTAGATATTTATCAAAACAATATAAAATAATATTAAAAAAAAATTAAAATTCATAATATTTATCTAATTATAATGGTGAATAACATAAATATTTCATAATATATATTAAATTATATGATATATGAGGAGGGATCGGATGACACCCTTTTTTGGTGACATCGGATAACATCGTGCATTTTTAAAGTTTTTAAAGTCCAAACGGTCAATCCAAACCGTTCAACTTGATGGATATGTTAAAATGTGCTTGCAGATCAAATTTTATATTTTTTGGGAATTGTTTTACTATTTATTAGGGTGCGTTTGGATTGGGTTAGAATAGCACTAACCCAGGAATTGCTTTGCTATTCTTAAATTGTGTGATCCAAACGTAAAATAGAAAATAAGAATAGCTCAGGAAATGTGCTATTCTGCTATTCCAACGAAATGGTGGGTTAGCAAATTTCTCATATGGCTGGGTTAGCGATATTAATAAAATAATAACTCACTCATATTATTTTATTCATTATCAACTATTCTCATATGTCAAATTAGATTAGTATTAAATATTATATTAGTATTAAATAAATATAATATTAGTTTAAATATTAAATGTTAAATGTAATATAATATTAGTTTAAATATTAAATGTAATATAATATTAATTTAAATATTAGATTAATAATTAAATAACTATAATATCAAATTAGATTAATATTAAATAAAATATTAATTTAAATATTATATTAGTATTAAATAAATATAATATAATATTTTGAATATTAAATAAATATAATATAATATTTTTTGAATATTAAATGTAATATAATATTACTTTAAATATTAGATTGGTATTAAACTAAATATTAAATTAAAAATAAAATAATATTAGTTTAAATATTAGATTAGTATTAAATTTAATATTAAATTAAATATTAAAAATTAAAAATAAAATAATATTAGTTTAAATATTAGATTAGTATTAAATTTAATATTAATTTAAAAATAAAATAATATTAGTTTAAATATTAATATAATATAATATTAATTTAAATATTAGATTGAAGTATTATTGAAAAATATGATGCTTTATATATATTTAACAAGTCATTATAAATATAAAAGTTAGTTGAAAAAATAAAAATAAATAAATCATTATTATATTTCTTCCCTCCATTTGCTATTCCTAACATACAATCCAAACAACATTTCTACTAATTCGGAATAGCCAAAGTTAGTGTTATTCTTGAATCCCTTGGGTTAGCACTATTCTCAATCACTAACCCAAAAATCGCTATTCTTGAGCTATTCCTTGCACGATCCAAGTATTTAACAAAATCGCAAGTATTTAACAAAATCGCTATATTCAGACCGTTGAATTTTTGTACCCATCTTAATAAATAGTAAAAAAAGTGATGCTTCTATGGACATAAGGACCTATTTGTAAAATGAACATATTTTTATTTTCAAAGTTCAAAATTTTTTTACTAAATTTTTTTACTATTTATTAAGATGGGTACAAAAAATATCAAATTCAGACCATTGAATTTTGTACCCATCTTAATAAATAGTAAAAAATTCAGAAAAATGTAAACTTTGGTCTCCAAGCACATATTAATATGGAGAACAAGATGAACGGTTTGGATCGACTGTTTGAACTTTGAAAATAAAAATATGTTCATTTTACAAATAGGTCCTTATGTCCATAGAAGTCTTTGCCATAATGAGGAGGCGTTTATCTGAATCTCTGTCATATTTAATTGATTCAGTAGAACTTTGCAAATGTTGCTCCTGAACAATATTTATCACATTTAAAGTTGATTCACGAATATTCATCACCTGATTTTGGGTAACTGTGTATGCTGTCTTTATTTTATTTTGTATCTTTCTATATTATAATATTAATTAAACAACTTTTTAAGTTTTCAAATAAGATATTTTAAGTCAATCCGGGCCACGTGAAACAATACAAAAACAAATGAAAGTTGATGTTACTTTTATATATGAATCTTCTAAATTTTCTGTATCATCACAGGGGCTGAGGCATGCAAAATATAAATTCTAGTAAATTTTCTAGTTATTTTAAAAAAAAATTGAAATTGCTTTCATCAGTCATCACTACCACCTTCCGCCCCTGGTTTTCATCCCTGCCTGCTGGTTTGCATATAATAATTTTCTAGTCATATTTAGTTGGTCTTTATGACTTTGTCAGAGCTTCATTAGTGGTTGACAAAACATCATCTGTCAATTTTAAAATGATATAATATATATAATATATGAGCTTCCTCTCCATGACTCCATCAGTTCAGATTAAAAAATAAAGCCATTATGAACCCGAGTCTACTACAACAGCAGTCCACTGAGGGGTTTACTTCCAAAGAAAACCCTTGTAAGTTGCAATCTTCCCGTTACAGGGGGGTTGTGCCACAGCATAACGGCCGGTGGGGAGCTCAGATTTATGAGTGCCACCGCCGTATCTGGCTCGGCACCTTCGCTGATGAGCTCGAAGCAGCCTGTGTTTACGACATAGCTGCACTGCGCTTCCGTGGTGATGATGCCGCCACCAATTTCAAGCAACTATGTAAATCTGATCCTGACTGTGCTGCTGAACTGTCATTTCTAACGACAAACACGAAGGCTGAGATTGTCCATATGCTGCGCAACCACACATACAATGAAGAACTTAAAATAAGCCGGCGGAAGCACCTACTAGGCAAAGACTTCCATTTGAGGAAAGCAAGTAATAATAGATGTGTGTTTGAATTTTTGTTCAACAAGATGGTGACACCGAGTGATATAGGGAAGCTCAATAGGCTAGTGATCCCAAAGCAACACGCTGAGAAACACTTTCCAATTAGGAAAGATAGCAAAATATCAATCAATTTTCAAGATGAAAAAGGGAAGGTTTGGAGGTTTACATACTGTTACTGGAATAGTAGCCAGAGCTATGTGATGACAAAAGGATGGAGGTTGTTTGTAAGAGAGAAAGGGGTGAGAGAGGGGGATATGGTTAGCTTTTGGAGCTCATTGGATGGAACAGGTTTCAAGCAGTATTTGATCGAATTCTTCCATCGACCAAGTCATGTACATAGCTTTGTGCCACCATCTATTGAAGAACGTAACCATACTCAGGTAACTATGAGGCTCTTTGGGGTGGAGATTTGTAAAGCAGAAGCTAACCGGCCTCTAGAATTAGATGAAAAATTTGGAAATGGAAAAAGAGAAAGGGAGTCGGAGTTGCTTCCACCAGAAATTTGTATAAAAAGAAATAACTGCATGCATAGCTAAGAGCACAATATATATATATATATATATATATATATATTACTTGATAAATGTTGTTTTCTTCGGATACTCTTTCTAGATTTATTAGAAATCAGTTACTCTTTTTGTTTTCGTATGTGTAACTTTAATAATTTCTATATATATATAGATAAAAAACTTCCTTTAATTTTATTTGTGCAGATTCCATTTCTAGTGTCTTAATTGTTCAAAGTGTTAGATAATATTGGATATAAATAGATGTCATATCGATCCATGTAGCTGAAATTTTTGTTAGAAATATTTCTTATTCATACAAAATTTGGTATATTTCCCATAACGGTCTATTTAGTGCGAAAATGACAGATTTTTGCATTATTAAATAAGAGGAACTCCTAAAATTATCACAGTTTTAAATCATCAATATATATTAGACATGCATTTGCGCTCAGTTTTTAACGCAACATAATAAGCATGACTATATATATTTCACTTTCTCGTCTAAAAATATAATTTTGTTTGATCATTGATGAGAACAATGTTTTGTGTCATTAGTGTGATGACTGAGATCGATGTATTTTATTTGTCGAGAGCTTAATTCATTAGTATACAGAACATTTTAGATTAAATTTGGATATAAAATATTATCGCAAATTTGCATAGCTCATCCATCAGTAATGATCCAAATATATATATAGCAGCCTAATATATATAATTGGAGATCGAATTGATTGAATAATTGCATTATTCGTTTTATTGATAGAAATCACAAGTTCTACAGTACGTATACATGGGATCAACATTTTTAGATTTACAAATGCTAAGGTAACCGTTTTGAGAGAGTGATTGATTTGCCCAAGGGCTTCCACTCAGACTGAATTTTTTTTTTCCCCACGTGGACAGTAAAAATCAGTTCAAACTTTTTGTATTCTTGTTCCTATTCTCATTCCATCAGTTCCGCCGAACAGGGCCTAAAGGAAAATTGTACTATGGTTCCCACTAATTATATGGTCTCCTTTTCCAGTTGACACACTCATCTTGCATTAACTTTCATAAGTATAAATACTAAAATATAATAAATTAATCCTTGCAAAATAAAATATTAATACTTGCATGCATAATGATATGACCATCCTTTTTCAGACCTCAATGGTCCCGCGTCAACCTTAATCAAATGAAGTAGTGGGGACCCCGCATCGACCTTCCCCGTTCTTGTGTTAAAATTTTTCTAACAAAAATTGTTGACAACATAGGTATAAATACTTTGTAATACTTGATATTAATATTTTCAGATGTCAACCAATGTCATATGTAAAAAAAATACTTGCAAGTATAGGTATAAATATTTTGTGACGACGAGCCCAAAAGTATGTCATTATGTATCTCATTTGAAAGAGAAAATTGCATAGGAAACGTTCGTGGTTTTAGATTCATAAAATTCCTGATAGGTCGTTAAAAATGTCGACGAGATTAAATGAATAAAAAAAGCCCACCTCTCAAAATATGTATGGTCCCCTCATGTAGTTTGAGATTTGGTTAGAGAGAAAATTATTTATGTAAAAATTATTCATTATAAGATATAAATATTTTTGTTCTTAGGTATAAATACTTCCGTGCATGGAGATTCATATTTTAGAAAAAAAAATAAACCAGTAAAAGGTTGACGTGATAATTAATTTACCGAGAAAAGAAAGCATACCTAAAAATTATCTACTGTTACAATTATGGTGATAAGATAAGAATTTATTATCCTAAATTAATGTTCAAATTTTCTTTTGAGTTGTTGCAATCAAATTCGAGTTCACTTTTTTACGTGGGCTGCACTGTAACAAAAAAAACAGTGGGCCGATATATCTTTGGAAGAGAACATCGTAAATCCACTGCATCATGTCAAGCAAATTCTATAAAGCTGATATTCCTAATTTTACCACAATTCAAAATGTTGGCATCAAGAATGCTGTGGACTAGAATTCTTCAAATCACTGTTTCATCTTTTGTAGAATCTATTTAATTTTATTTATTTAATGATTTATAGACTTAATTATTTTAAATTTTCTAAAATAGTTTGCTTCTCTTACTAAATAATAGTAGTGTTTCCAGGATAAATAATGCAAATGATAAAATGAACTAGAATTTAAAAACTTTTTATTTATCTTCTAAATAAGGGTGAATTTCATGTATAAGCCAAAAAAAAAAAAAAAAAAAAAATCCAAAATTACATATTTCTCCCTCTAAAATTAATGATATCATATTTACCCTTCGAAATTTACAAAAACTCACAAATTTACCCTTTTTGTGTTTTCTATTAGTACTCATTTTAATGTTACAAAATACACATTTTACCCTATACTAAAAGTTATAAATATACATATAGAGTGTAATCTGGTGTCACTAAAAAAGAGTGTAAGTGGATCCCTCCTCATATATATATATATATATATATAAGAAAAAAAAAATCTTTTCATTAGTTGGTTCCAAGGACAAATAGTGTGTTTCTCTACCAGTGACACATATGCAGTGACATATAGACATATTTGTATGTGTATCACAAGTAAGAAAATGAACTATTGTCCTCACCAATCAATTTGGATACTAAATATTTTTCTTAAACACACTACATTTTTTTTAAGAAGGGTAAAATGGATAATTATTAAATCTAAAATTGAGTTTAAATAGTCACAATAAATTAATTGGATAAATTTTTGAGTTTTTAAAATTTAGATGGATACACATGATATTCTAAATTTTACAGGAGAAATATGTAATTTCAATACTTTTTGAAGGATATCATGAAATTTCTCCTTTAATTTAATATACTTCAAAAAATTTACCTTAAAATTTGTTTTTTGATCAGATGGATGTATAAATTGACCATAAATCTGAAGGAAGCATTTTTGTCACTCAAACGAAGACCGCTGACTTTGAGATTTGCCAGGGACAAAATGAGTGGGGACCACCGGGTGACAGGATGAGGATGATGATACTTTAGAAAGCGGACCGCTGGTTTGGACTTTGGATTGGTTTGTTTGACACGTAGCTAGGAATTAATAAAAGACTAAAAGAGGAATAGAAAATAGAATCCAAATATGATTCAAATTCAGTCTGTAATATTTATCCATATTACACATTGGTGTGCTATGATACTGACTCATAATAATTATTATGCTAAAGTTAGATTTTTTTTGTCTTATTCTTACATGCCATTCTGACTGGTACTGGCCAGTATAGTGGCAAATGAATTATTCACATTCAATTTTGGGAAGTCAAAAATTTGTAATTTGAGAATAATTCGGATATAATTCGCAAATGATTCAGAATTATCCGGGACATATATCTTAGTCTTGCAAGAGAACAAACAAAACAAAATACAAAATACAAAAAATATTTTGGAAAAAATTAGGAAAAAAATCACAAATAATTTATAAAATTCGGAAAAAATTCATAAAATTCACAAATTATTTGGGTTTAATTCGGTCAAAGTTCGATCAACCGAATAATTTAGTATTCGATTCGACATCACTAAAAAAAATGAATTATTCGGATATAATTCAGATATAATTTGCGCGGCCATTTTTATTAATATCCCTAAAAAAAAACTTAATTTTAAAAATGCCCCTGTGTGCAACTTTTTTTTAAATATGCCCTGACCGCCTGGACTTCGGGCGGCCCAAAAACCCTGTGAGGCGCCAGCCCCTGGGGCGCCCCATAAGGCAAGTGAGGCGCCAGCCCCCAGGGCGCCCCATGGTGTTTTTTTTTATTTTTTTTTATTTTTTATATATAGATCTTAGTATTTTGATTTGAAGAATTTTGTGAAGAAAAACAGATTAATCTGGACCGCACATCTTAATGGGTAATTTGATTAATCTGGACCGTCGGTTAAAGGATTTTCATGCAATTGACTTCTCTGAAAATAAAATTCTCCGGGATAAACAGAGCTTCGTAGCCTCAGACACCGCTCGCAGGGGGCTGCCGCCCCCCTGCCACCCCCCGCATACATACACATACACACATACACATACACACACATACACATACATATACATATACATATACATATACATACACACACACACACACACACATACTCATACACTTTTGTTGTAGTCCATACTACAATTATAATTTGACATATATATATACACATACACACATACACACCTACATACACATACACATACACTTTTGCTTTAGTCCAAAAAAAAATAAGAAGTTAAATCAATTATGCACAATTCATTGAAGAAATATATTTTTTAACTGAATATTGAAAAAAGAGTGAGTCTATGGTACTATGCACATACACTGTTTTTACTATTTTTTAGATTTATTGAAAATCACTGTTTTTGGATGGTCCAGAATTTTCAGATCAAGTGATTTTCTAAATATCTAAAAAAATAGTAAAAAAATTTAAAAAAAAGGTAAAATTTGGTCTCCAAACACATATTAATATGGAGAACAAGATGAACGGTTTGGATCGACTGTTAGGATTTGAAAACTCGAATATAGAGCCGTAGCACGGTAACAACCCGTGATATGCATAGTACCATAGACTCACTCTTGAAAAAATGTACCACTGATTCAGTGAACCAGATATAATTTTTACAATTAACAAGAGCCAACAACCATTATATTATTTTTGTTGTTTTTATTTATAATAATGCAGAGCACATATGGATAGGATCGATGACGTGTCATGCGGATAAGGACGAATCTGAAAAGACCCGAATGCCCTCGGCCCTGAATACAAATAATATTCGTATAATTATTCTGAACAATTATATTTCTGAACAATTATATTATGAAAAGACCCGAATGCCCTCAGCCCAGTGATGCTATAGCTCGTATAGAGATACGAGGGACAATAATACTTTTGGTAAACCATCACTACCTCAGCTAAGCCATGTATACCGAAGAGCTACCGTTATAACTGCATTTTACCGACAGCGTTTGATAACAATCACACATATACATTTCTTAGTAGGAAAGATGAATACCTCATACTGTAGAACTTGACACTGAATGAAAACATAAATGACACGAACACAATTCTATTTAATGTTTCATTCAAGGTCTGTTAAATACCATGTTCCTAGAACATGTATCTATGTGATTAAAATGACATCTCGTGTCAGGTGGTTTGTAAAACTTAATCATCTTTTAATCCACATACTAACCTTATCGCGGTAATTAGTTTTCCTGCTAATTACTTTGTTCAGTGACTTTTTAAGAGTATATATCATCTATATTATGGAGTTTCACAATTTCAGTCATGAACTCGAAATGATCCATAAATTCAATAATACTCAAGGCAACAAAATGATATTAATCATCCAATTCATGAACAAAGCTTTATGATAAATTATCGTATTATTGACTTCTAGATTATTACACTAACAATAGCTCGTATAAAATACGAGGGACAAATAGTATTCTTGGTAAACTATCACTTCCTTAGCTAAGCTATACATATGAAAAAGCTACCGTTATGACTGCTTTTTACGGACAGCGCTAGATAACAATCACACATATATATTTCTCAGTGGGAACGATAAATACCTCATACTTTAGAACCTGACACTGAATGAAAACATAAATGACACCTGAATTTCACCATTTATTCAAAATTAATTAGAATAAGGCAAGAAACCAGCTGCCCTGAAAAAGCAATTTGAGTCTTTGAACATTCAACATTTTTTTTGGGAAAAAGGCAAATAGCCTAGTTGCATTACCAGTAAAGTAGTACAGCTCTTACAACAAATTCAATGAAACTTAAACCCAAGAAAACTAGGTACTGAAACACATCTGGCTGAGAACATATGCAGCAGCAAGGTTTCTTATTTTATTTTATTTTTTATCATTTGGCTGAGCAAATACGCACTCAATCTCTAATCCCTCAAACTTATTTTATTTTTATGTATATGTATATGTATGTGTGTATGTATATATTATAAAAACCATAATAAATGCCAAGTTCTTAATGTTATGTATGTGGGCCTGATTCTAGGAGTATGCGGGGGGTGGCAGGGGGGCGGCAGCCCCCTGCGAGCGGTGTCTGAGGCTACGAAGCACCGCTCTGTTTATTCCGGAGAATTTTATTTTCAAAGTAGTCAATTGCATGAAAATCCTTTAACCGACGGTCCAGATTAGTCAAATTACCCATGAAGATGTGCGGTCCAGATTAATCCGTTTTTCTTCACAAAATTCTTCAAATCAAAATACTAAGATCTATATAAATAAAAAAAATAAAAAATAAAAAAACACCATGGGGCGCCCTAAGGGCTGGCGCCTCACTTGCCTTATGGGGCGCCCCAGGGGCAGGCGTCTCACAGGGTTTTTGGGCCGCCCGAAGTCCAGGCGGTCAGGGCATATTTAATAAAAAGTTGCACACAGGGGCATTTTTAAAATTAATTTTTTTTTTAGGGATATTAATAAAAATGGCCGTAATTTGCGAATATCTTGAATATACCGGTCAGTGAGAAATTCTGTTAATTAAAGATTACTTTGAGAGGCCATATCCTCTGACTGCAATGGAGTACACGTGCAGCAAAGTCTTTGAGCCTTTCAGCGTCCTCGATATATGGGGCCCAGAACAATTAACAGAAAGTAGTTCGTTTATAAATTATAATCGCATACAGCGTGCAACTTAGTTGCAGAGGAACTCAGTGCACATTTAATTTCCAACGTATTTAAACAGTTGGGATTTTCCATAAAGTCACGCAGGCCCCGTTCGGCTAGGGCCTCCTTAAGCCTCCTTAAGGCTAAAGGAGCCTCCTTTAGCTTCCTTAGCCACTTAATTTTGCCGAACACCGGTTCCTTAGCGCGGATTAAGACAACCTCCTTTAGCCTCCTTTTGCCCGGATCTTAATCCCCTGCCCGTTCCTTAAGGCACCTCCCCCCCTTCCTTTAACTTCCTTTAGCTATCTTAATCATTCGCCCTTTCCTTTAGCTTACCGAACAACCCCTTCTTAGCATGGATTATTATTTAATCCACCATGTGTTGCCGAACGGGGCCGCAAAGTTTTAGATATCTCAGAGGATACGAATTGACCCGCTGCCCGCTGGGGACCCCTGTTATGATGTTATCCGATTCCCAGCATGATTAATTTGACCATAGATGCAAGTCATGCAACCATTCCTACCTCTACTCAAATACTTTTGTTTTTGACCACTGAATCAAATATGCTACTCTTTTTTCAACACCAGGAGCGGATCACTTGTGATTTCACAATTTTAATTATATACATAGAAATTTAATTAAATTTTGTTTTTTTAATTCTTATATAATCTAACTACCCTCAATAAATAACAAATATTTCATTGTAACATAGTGGTTAAAGCTCTATTTTGTAGTTAAGAGGTCTTAGGTTCAAATTCCACTCATTACAATTGTGCATTTTAATTTTTAACTACTCCTATTAAAATTTTCTAGTTCTGCCACTGAACAACACCCTACTACTATTTTAGAGAGAAAAAGAGAGAACAAAACGAAATATAATAATGAGAGAGAGAAAAGAAAAAGATAATCACCATGATGTTTCTTTCCAATAAAAGATTACCCCCTTTAACATTTATCAATTTTTGAAACATCTTAACCATCAAATTTTTTTATTTTGAAACATCTTATAATGCAAATTTGACTAAAATATAATCACATTTGCATATTATATAATGCATATCTACTTATTGCATAATGTCTACTTGCATATTATAAACATTTGTCCCGTAATTCTATCAAGTCAAAACTCTTTTTGAAGCAGCTAACAGTTGTTTTCCAAATTTTAGAATTCAACTTTTCAAAATGCACATGAGAGAATTATAAAATACATATATAAAAGTTGTGCAATGCATGCCTTTTTGTTTTAATTCTCCACACAAACTAGCATTTGGTCTAGTGGCAAAGGCACACAGTATCTATATGGAAGGTTATGGGTTTGAAACCCAGATGGAGGAAATCATTTGTTGTATTACAAATGTATTAAATAGTTAGGTGACTCAACCTCCACATTCAAAAAAAGAAAAAAAAAATTGTGTGAATCATTTCAAAAAAATATTTTAATTATGATGTATAATGCCTACTTTGATTATTGCATCATGATTCATGAACAATTGTTTATAATTGATACGGATTTGAAGAATGATTTCAGTTAGTCAGTGATGTAAGATCTCTCTAGGATTGTATTTAATAGTGCCAAATAAAAAATATATATATATAGAGAGAGAGAGAGATGGGCTATGGTGCATTGCAATGCATGAACCCTCTTATGCATTGCACTATTAATCATGGATTTAAAGTCCAAACGACCAATCTGAACCGTTCATCTTGTTCTTCATATTAATATGTGCTTGGGGACCAAATTTTACATTTTTTGGAATTTTTTTTACTATTTATTAAGCAATTTTGAAAGTCGCTGATCTGATGGTCCAGAAAATTTTACTGTTTTTTTACTGTTCACAGCAAAACAGCAATTTTCAAAAATGCTTAATAAATAGTAAAACAATTCCAAAAAATGTAAAATTTGGTCTCCAAACACATTTCAATATGGATTAAACATCTAACGGTTCGGATCGGTCGTTTGGACTTTAAATCCGTGATTATAGTGCAATGCATAAGGGGGTTCATGCATTGCAATGCACCATAGCCCATCTCTCTCTCTCTCTCTCTATATATATATATAGACACACAAACACACACACACACACACACACACACATTAAAATGTGTTTGAAGACCAAATTTTGCATATTTTAAAATTTATTTACTATTTTTTTAAATAGGTAGAAACTCATTGTTTTTAAAGATCCAGAATATTGTGAATTAATGAATTTTCTACCTACTTAAAAAAATAGTAAAAAAAAAATGTAAACGTTGTTCTCCAAGTACGTTTTAATATAAATATTATGTTGAACGGTTCAGATCATCTGTTTGGACTTTAAAAATGAAAAAACGAGTTATAAGCCCATGGTATTGAATTTCTTATATAAAAGTATTAGTCGAACTCTACATACATACCTACATACATAATTTAACTTTTTGTATATTTTTAATTCAATCTTCTTACATCGATCTATACAATTGACACAAAATGATAAATTACAAATAATAATGTGTTATTTTTATTTGTACAGTGCCCTTTATATTAATGAAATTGTTGGTGAATTACCTCACTAACCGTAAAAAAAAGTAATGTGTTATTTTAGAAGAAAAAAAAAAAATTTAAAAATATTCAAGTGGGATGCAAGGCAAGGGTTCTTGCGTGGAGAAACCAAACCCTTAAAAAAGATGCCTAATTACGCATGCAACTGCGCCATTATCTGACGACAAGGAATACGTACCTCGAATGGATATGGACACCACACTAATAAGTAATAATCCATCGAAGATCGTTCCTAAAATGGCGATGCTAGCTACTAGACCACAGAAACAGAAACAGTACTGGTATCCACTTCAAAAAAACAAAAAACAAAAAACAAAAGCTGCTAGCCTATGGACATCCACTTCAAAAAAAGAAAAAAAAGAAAAAAAAAGCTACTAGACCACAGAAACAGTACTGGTACATACATTGCACCTACTTTTGTCATGTTGGCCCACCCCTTGTCAACTTGCATAACACATTCATCGAACCTAAGCCTGCCAACTGGCTCATACAGTCATACTCATGCAGCTGCTTAGTATTATTTTATCATAAATTCGTAGGATTCTCTTTTGAACTTATCTTCTTCATCCAATAGAGAGCGAGTTGGACATATCTCTGTCAAATTGTTTTCAAGGATAGAATTGTTTAGAAAACAAATTAACTTTACTGGCGTCATGCATCTCGTATTAATGATGTCACAAATTGGGGTCATTCCCAACTTGGCCGACATGTTGCAATAATGAAAGCAAATCCGCTGGTTTCGGCCGACATGTTGCAAAATTATTAATTAATTAGATACGTATAAAGTGCTTGTCGGAAATGCCCGCTAAACAAATGTTTGGGTTAAGTATAACCATTTTAAATGAAGTTGTAAGTAGGGGTGTCAATGGTACCTTTTTAGCTGTTTATCCGATCCGTATCGTATTCGATAAGGCGGGTATGGATAAGATTTTTTTTTAAATAATAATTATTAAATAACTTAAAATTTTTTTTTTTTTTTTCAAAAGTAGATACAACTTTTCATAAATTAAATGTCTTAGAAGGATCACAATATTTTCTAGATTACATAGAAGTGACTTTTGAACCAAGATCAATAACTCAGAATCTAACCATTTTTATTTTTTTCTAATAATACATAAATAAATATATTAGTTTTTCTTACAGCCGCGAAAAATCCGACCTGAAAAATATTGATCTGGGTTATTTGTTGCAGTCTTTCTCATAAATCAAATTATATTGTATTCCATCTATTTTTAAAGAAATATATTCAACATTTCTAATATTTTAATACAAAAAACAAAAAATATTCTGTTTTAAAAAATATATATATATATAACTTTCCAACCGGATATGTTGTTTTAAAAAAAAAAAAAATAACTTTCCGGTGAATGGTTAACCGGATATATTGTTTTGAGTCCGGAAATTTATCACAAATCTAGTTATTGGATAACCGGATTGGACATTTTTCGAATTTCATTCAAACAGTGGGTAGATTCCGTAATTTTATATTTTTTTTGAGTATTTATAAAATTTTTGGATTTCTCAAGGTTTAAAAATACAATTGCACTGCTATAACTAGTTATAGCGCTAAAAATATCTAATAGACTATATTTTTTAAGATCAAAAACACTATAATGCTGTCATAATTAACTATTTAAAAAGCTGAAATATTATATTTTAAACCGATAACAAATTGGAACTATATGTGAATTAAACTAGTATGGAAGCAGAGGTCAATATTAGACTATGATGACAAAGACATTATTTCGAAATTCCACACTATTAACTATTTTTATTTTTGCTTGTTATTTATGAAAGGGGGAATTTCATACATCCCCTCAAAAACTTCAATATTACCTATTTTCTCCCTCAAAAAATTGTAATAACATATTTACCCTTCAAAAGATTAGAAACTCACATATTTCCCAAAATTACTAAACCAGTAAAATTTAATACTTAAAATTAAATAAACAATAATAATTAATGAAATATGACTAATATGCCCTCCCTTCTTTCTCCTCTCTCTCTCTCTGCTTCTCCAAAACTTGGCGCCAAAATTCTCAATATTCATGCAGCCAAATCTCCTCAAATGCTCCCCAAAATATTCATGCCGCCAAATCTCCTCAATTAATACTTAGCTGATTCCCCAAAAAATTAAACGTGAGATTTGCCAAGATGCATGCTCCAAAAAAAACAAACCTTTCTAAAACCACCTGATGCATAATTTTTGTATGCTTTGCGAAAATTAATCAAACCATCTCAATCCATAGTTTATGTTGCAAATGAAACATATTGAGCTAAATATGGCTAGTTTTCTTTTCAAGTTGTACCAGTAAACAATACACAACTAGCATACAACACAACAATTTCTTTTCAACATATATAAGTCAAAACAACCAGTTTTTTATAAACTATATTTTAGTAGATTTCATATAACCACAATCAAAATCAGTAGACATCACAACTATTAAACAATCAAACATTATCAACTCATGACATCACACGGCTTTGACTTCTTATTCTGACATGCTTGTGAATTCTTTCCTTGTTCCCTAATTAAAAAAAATATATTGTCGGAAATGCCCGCTAAACAAAATCTCGGTTAAGTATAAGCATTTTAAATGAAGTTGTAAATCGTACATAAATTAAGTTGGATAATTCACCTAATTTTATTAAAAAAGATGGGATTGATTTTTCTTATTTGTTAATTAGAAACTATTGTAAAATTATGTATATTTCTCAAGGTTTTAATTAGTGATTACCGCATTATCGCGCAAAGGTTAAAAATTACTATTGCACTGCTATAACTAATTATAGCACCGAAAATATGTAATAGATTATATTTTTTAAGATCCAAAAATACTATAATTATGTTATAATTAACTATTTAGAACACTGAAATATTCTATTTTAAACCGATAATGAATGTTGATGATCACTGGCACCCATGCATGCAGAAGTTAAAAATCCTAACACCATTCCATTAACCGCAAGCTGAGACATGTATTGACTCGAACTTAAAATTGTTCTATAAAATTTTATCTTGGTTGCTAAATTCACTATTTTAAAATTCGGCTGTATATATGAACCGCATATGTGTCTGCACTCTGCATATACCTATGCAATTGGCAGCGCTTAGAACATCATGCAGTTCTTTTTATGTTGTTTTTAATATGCATCTGTATATGCGTTATGCAGACCCAACTCAAAATTATAGTTGCTTCTTATATAATCTATTTTGTTGTTTAGAATATATTTACATTTATAATTATTGCATAAAAAATTTGTTACATAAATTGATGTGAAAATAAATTTAAATGCACACATGAATATATATATGAATTCTTATTTCATAATCCGTATATATTAGTCCATATTAAAATTTGCATATGCGGTTTTTTAATGCAGTCGCAGACCGCATATGTAATAGACAATGGCTTTCCACATGCATGATGAAAGCCGTATTTAAAAACATTGGCTAAATTAATACTGTGTTACAGGCCAGAATGGTCATAAAATGCTTTGTCTACTGGCTGTTCTTTAAATAACAATATTATATAGAAAGGAGCAAATGTACAATAATAATCAAAATATTGAATACTTAACAGCCGAAGCACCAAAAATCATTACAAACTTTTTTCATATATATTGCAATTCGTGGGCTAGCTTGCATGCTGTACAAAAGACGAGATTGAGAATCATGATTGCTTATCTCCTGTCAAACAATAGAAATATTTGTCAGAAAAAAAAGTATGTTTCTTTATATAATATTTAGTTTGGTTATAAATTATAAAACATAATTAGAACTATATATGACATATTTACTTCTACTAAAATACATAATACAATCATTATTCTTGATTTCTTAAATACTCCCAAATTACCTTACCATCAATCGTTTCTTGTATTCATGAGGATAAAAAGGGGGGGGGGGGGGGGGGGGGGGGGGGGGCGCGAATTGGATGTGGAGAGGATATACAAAAATAGAAATTAAAGGGAAATAATCTATTTGGAACACTTCAATGCTGCTAGCCAGTATATTCCATTAATGGAACATATATCTTACACTGTAATGGAACATTGAAGTAGTTTTGATAAGAGAATAAGATATAACCTTCTATGTGATGCAACCGATATAATTTGTCCTTTAATACTTGCCAGAGCTCTCCTCTTTTTCACCGATGGGGACTTTGTCTTAATTTTGGTGCAATCCAACGGTGTCCCCGTGCTTGCCTCAGCAGCCTTGCTGGTCTCGCTACTTATGACTGCCATGTCTGGTTGAATTGAGAAGAAGAAGGAATCGAGAAAAAATTGGGAATCTGGGAGGCAAGAGAAGGTTACTTGGGACTTATAAAAATGCGTTTTTTATTATCTCCGTTCATTGAAACCGGAGACGTCCATTCTTTCTGGGAGGACAAGGATATAGACGTATAGTGCAATCCCTTGCCCAGAGTAAAAAATGGACAGAACAAAAAAACATGGGAAATGGAGATAGGATGAAGGTATTAAATAATATTCCCTTTTGTGCCGGGGTTTCAAAATGTTCTCGTTTCCCTCCCTCCCGCGCCTTTTGTTTGCGTTAATATTAATTGACTTTGGATTATTTTCTCGGAGCTGCTCTTGATATTAATTCTTACCATCTTTAAAGTTTGATTGCTTTGCTGTTGTCATTTATAATTCACAAAACAATTAGAGAGTGTTCAGCAGACGGAGTGGAATAAGAATGAGACAGACCCTTAAGGTGCGCACATAGACCACAGACACAGTATACATTGTAACTTGGCAGGTGTGTGAGTGTATCTAGACCTTCTAATTCATGTTACGAAATGTTCCAGATTACTTGCACAAATTAAAAACGACAAATAAAATTATAGAACATAGATTCGCTACAAAATGACTAAATCTTTTGGTTTTATGATTACAGTATCCAGTGAGCTTAATGCAACCAATTCTGCCCTAATCTAGTTTTTAGCAACTTGTGGGTTCACCGGGCCAAAAAGCCCACTAAAACACAAGTACATGGAAATCATAGTCTACTTTTCAGACTAGGGGTGGCAACGAACCGAACCGAACCGAACCGAACTTACCTTAGGTTTGAGTTTGGTTTGAATTAATTTCGAACCGAACCTGGTTTGATTCGTTTCGAACCGAATCCATTTCGAACTGAACCCATTTCGAACTACACATTTTTCGAATCGAACCCGAATCGAATCACGAACTAAATTATTTTTTAGCAGTCCTAGTTATACCGATAGTTTATACATTAATTTTTTCTCGCGGGACAATTCACATGGCTTTCTTTTACCGGTATGAACTATGAAATGAGTGTTTTTAAATTGAAAAATTGTTCATGAAAAAAATACATCAGAGACGACTTTTCTGGTATGAACTATGAGAGACGACCGAAGAGAGATGAGAGACAGTCATCTAGGCTGGAGAGAGGAGTGATAGCCAGAGAGACAGCCAGTCGCCGAGAGCGTCACCTAGATTTTAGAGCTAGAGGGAGAATGAGTTAGGGAGAGGTGGAGAGAGAACTAGGTTATTGAGATTTGAGAGCGAAGGAGTGTCGGCTAAGTTAAATTATGACTCTCTATCTTGGATTTTAATTTCATCAGGTAAATGGACGGCCGATGTTATTATGAGATTCGAACCATAAAAATGATCAAACCCATTTTGATCGAATCAGGCGAGGTTTGGGTTTGGTTTGAATTAATTCCGAACCAAACCTGGTTCGGTTCGTTTCAATTCGAACCCATTTCGAATCGAATTAAACTCGAATCAAACCTGAATCAAACCCGAATCGAATCACGAATCTCGAATTTTTTTGCCAGCCCTATTTCAGACAGTCATGAAATATATTCAAATAACGCAAAAATTAAGAGAAATTTATGGTTTTACTACGAGCAAAGTATTAGTTATTTTCCATATTCTCTCTTTTTTCTGTCTATAAAAAAAAATTATATTTGGTAACTCGAAGATTACTTGAGGATGAAATTAGTCTAATTTAATGAAAGAATAGTCATAACTACATTTATATTTTTTTCCAGACAGCCAAGGCTATATTTACAAGTGGAATAAGTAGGATAAAGAAGAAAGCTCCATAATCTTATTCCTTGTATGGTACGAGAAAGGAGGAGATAAAAAGAGAAAAAGAGTTCTGTAAAGTCTTTGTTACTCAGTACTTTATATATGGTATGATACGATTCGTATCGTATCTTTGTATCAATACTTGTATTTGTATTGCCAGTTGAAAATTATTGTATTTTTGGATATTTATCGTATCCGATACAATATCTGTCCCCGTATTCATGCAACATAGCTAAAGTTTATCTTTTATGATTCTTGTTTATTGAACCATAAGCTTTACACTCTATGCGCATTGTATCTAGTCATCTAGAGCACCTATCACTCTATGTGATAATGATTTACTGTTGATGCATAACTCTATACAGAAAAGCAAGCACAAAATTTCAACTGTAAAAAAGTCGAAAACAGTTGAAAACACGGTGACAAACGATTTATTGGGATATCTCATATTTTGCATAATTTATTGTAAAATCTCAACCGTTCAAATATGTTATATATACACGAATCTCAAAACTCAAATAATACCGCCTCTGCGCTATCTCGAATAGGCACCGGACACGGATCCGGATCCCCTAAGGCTGTGCTCCAGACAGAGGGAAGCAGAGGGAAAGAACGACAGCAGAGGTGAAAACTCTCAAAATCTGATCAGTTTAGACTAACTTCACCTGCTCCAGAAGAAGAGAATCGGAGAGGGAGCGAAGGGGAACGAGAGGGAGCGCGCACTGTTCAGAGGGGAGAGACAAGACAGATTTGGACGAAATCTGTCACCCCCGATTTGGGGTGTAGGTTTTACTGTTCCAAAGGTAGCCTCCCTTGTTGTCCCCTCCCCTTCCTTTTCGTTAATGAAGATTTCCCCTCTAATATTGAAGCACAGCCTAAAGTAACTCAAGTTTTGAGTTTAGATTCGGATTGTCCGATTTGAATCCAGAACAATCCAGTCTATGATGGAGCGCACAGAGTCTCTTTAATTTGACAGCTCGATTCGAATCTGACAGTCCATATCTAAACTAAGAAATTAGGTTATTTTAGGAGATCCGAACTCGAAAGGAGGCACAAATTCATAACATAAAAAAGAACGTAATATTTCTTTTTAAATTCGGACCACCCTATTGGAATCTGCACGAATATTCAAGGCCCGTGGAATGATCCTAATTCTGATTGAACAGTTCGTTCTAACTTGAAATATTCTTTTACCCTAGAGGATCTAAGTTCAACTTTTGCGTGACTGACGTGTACGGTGCCTATTCGGGATAGTGCAGGGCCAATACTTTTTGTGCTTTGAGATTCCTGCATAACGTTTTTGAACGGTTGCGATTTTTCAGGAAAACACTAAATGTTTGAGATATCTCAGAGAATGCGAATTCCTTGTCCACGCCACCCGGCCCGTAACTCGTCAGTTCCCCCAATTCTTCCATTTCTGCTTAAGCCCAAACGTGAAAAGAGAAAACGAGAGAGATTCGGTCCGATTGAAATTAAGGCCCAATTAGAGAAGGAGGAGAATAGAAAAATATTACATAAAATGTTAGCCCAATTCGAGTTAACCGTCCAGCCCAGGAACAAACTTTTAGTTGACAAATGATTTTTGAGGGATTGTTTGATCAATTCTAGAATATTTAATGAACTTCCAATTGAACTAATCTTACAGAAAACTATGTAGTTGAACAGTTATTTTTTATTTTATTATGCATAGATTTTAAGTTGTGTTTCAATTTCCAAAACAATGGTTAAAATAAAATAATTAACTTTTGTGTTAGGTGTAAGTCATAGGGGTGAAAATGGTATGCACAATATCCGATCCGTATTTGATCCATATTCGAAAAGTTAGTTATAGATATTTGAATATCTGTGTAGATAAGAATATTGATATGGTTTTACATTTCAATTATCCATATGTGAATAGTAGATATATACCATATATTTTAATATGAAAAAAAGCTCGAAATTTGCAACCGGGACTTGGCCTTTTCTTTTCTGTACACAATCACAATAGTAATTTAACAAACGGGAGTAGGGCTGCTCATGAGCCGAGCTGAGTCCAAGTTGAGTCTGAGTCACTAATCCAGTTCCGAGTCAAAAACTATGATTTGGAATCAACTCGCGAGCAACTCAAGTCGAAGCGAGTCGACTTGTTACTCATAATGTAGTACATAGTGAGACAGTCTAATTTAATTCTAACAAAAAAAATAATACATAGTTTACCAAAATAATACACAATTAAAAGCAATACATAATGAGATAATGACCAACACATAATTAAATAATACATAATATGAAAAGGTGAGGCGGACACAAAGTTGGGAGTGGGGAATTGGGGATTAGCTTTAGTCGCTTCTCTGATTTTTTTTTTAAGTTTTAAGCGGCAATCTGAAAAGAAGGTATAAGGTTTAATGGGCTCAAAAATTGAAAATATATGAATTAGGATTTGGTGTGATGAGTCTAACCGAGTTGATTCCGAACCGAATTGGAGGTAACTTGGAATCGACTCATAAATCAACCGAGTCAGTAAACTCGAGTCAATTTTGACTCGAGTCAGTTTTAACTCGAGTTATAGTGAGTTGAATCCGAACTGAGTTTCTAGTCATGAGCTTTTTGTGCACCCCTAATCGGGAGCAACTTCCGCATTTTAAAAGATTTTTGTTCACTCGAAATAGATTACGACATTATTACCAACTTATTATTCATTTAAACATAACATTTATTTCTCGTTAAATGAAGAAAAATTCCCATCTAATAAATTTGAACCTGACCACATGTCAGAAAAGATAGCATACAACAAATGTTAGAAGAATGAACAAATTTATATATCATCAAATTTGCATACATCAAACTTGAGTTTATAACCATAATTGTGAGATATCTGAGAAAGGAACGATTGAAGAAAACATCAAGAATAAATTAGTTCAAAATTACTGTTCCAGATTAATTTTTCATAATTGGAAAAACCATTTAGATCATTTCAAGCAATAGTAGGAGATGCGGTTCGTTGCTTCCTATAATCCCTTTAGAACAGCCTCAAAATATCATATATTTTCCTTCAAAAAAACAATTATAAGCATTAATTATTTGATGATCAGATAAAAGAAAGAAGACATAAAAGAAAATAATGTAGTTAAAAAAAATATTATAACAGGGAATAAAGCAAAAACCTGACTGCTGAAAAATTACAGTGCTGTGTGCAATTCATGCACCCTATTATCCACCTGTTTTTAACTCTGTCAAAGAGAGCTATATATATATCAAATAAGAGGAAATTTCAATGCAAAATGCAAGAATAAGCCAGCAACAATGCTGTACAGCACCTTAACATAACACTGACAAGAAAAAAAAACTCACTGCTGTTTAACGTGTATGTATCTTATATAGGTAGCATAATCAGAACTATATATTCAGGTTTTAGAATATATATCATCAAATCACATAAGGATGCAAGTTTCAACACCAAAATTATATATTCTGAAAAACTCTCTTTAATGCTGACAAAGGTAGCAGCAGAACAGTCCGGACATACTATTTAAGACTCTGAACAAGGGGTCAAGCAGCAAATTTTGACAGTCTGCAAGAGCTTTATTAAGGGATGATATTTGATCAATGATTTTATCAGTCTGCTGAGATTGGATACCACTTTTTGCCTTTTTAATTGAATATTTTGATTTTAGAATTTAAAAAAATTAATGATTGTCAGATAATAATATGTGCCGTGAGCTTATTTAACGGCTGCAAACTGGTATGTATATTAATGATTGATATCGATGTGTTATTTGTTTACATTAGGTGTTTATTACAAGAGAAATTTAAAAGTTTCATGGCGTTACGTACAACTACAAGAGAAATATATGTTTCTTGCAAATAGATTATAATAGAAAAATAAAGAAGAAAAAGGAAAATCCTGTATTGCGAGATATTGTCTCTATATATAGACATCTATGACCTATAAATTAGATTAAGTTCTACCCGATAATCATTATAGTCTAGCCTGTTCTGATTTGCCTGACACACAGGTGTCTGGTGGCACATGTAACACATACAGCAATTTGTGGTCCTCGTTAATTAACAGCATTATAATGATCAGGATCTAGCTTCGTAACTAAAGGTTATATATATGTATTTTGGTACATTCAATTCATGTACGGTACAATTTGCATTGATACATGTACTTGAGTACTGTGCATTGGACAAGGCCTTGCTTCATGTTTGAGGTAACTTAATTAGGTGATATAAATTCAACTTTTGTTCGAGGCGTTGCTTCATGTGCCCCTATAATTTAATTACTCGAGTGTGCTTCACAAATTTAATTACCTGGTTCAACTAACTTGGACATTTCAAAGAACATATTCTGATCAGCATGTGATACTTGCTTAGACGTTGCTTGTGAGAAGGGGCAAATCTCCATTCAATTCTGCTGTGAAAGAAAATATAAGTCAAAACTAATTAATGCAAATGTACCTGTGAAGTCCTCAAAAAAAAAAAAAAAAAGTTGAATGTTTTTAGCTTTTTTTTTCAAGGTTGTCGGCATCAACAGATGTATTGATAAGAAAAATAGTTATTTACATGGTATATTAATTACATCATCCTATTTATGAAATAAACCCTCTATCAATATATGTACAATAGCTCCTCGTGTGGTCCTTTTCTTGTTAGCCACCACGTAGGTATCCACGATTGTTTCCCCATTAATTTGGTGTAGGTCAGGTTAAGACTTGTGAAAAAGCCCCTCCAGGTATCCACGATTGTTTTCAGCCTTTCAACACTCACATTTTACAATTAAAAAAGTTGAATATAAAAGTTGAACGTGCCTTAAACAAGTTTTAGCATAGTTGAGAATATTCAGAATCTCATTTCAAAAAAAAATTAATGTATACTAGAGCCAATTTGATAATTTAGCGTACATTCAATTTTTACTGTACACATAATTTAAATGTGTGGAAATATAAAAGTTGAATATATTAAGTATTGCTACATAATTCAAATGTGTAGTAATGAATTTGGCAATAGATAAGAGTTATTTTTCAAAAATAATATATTTTTTGATATTTAAAGAAGGAAAAATTGTACAAAACAATATACTACATGTAAGGTACAACAATTTTAAGAATAATTCAATTTTCAACATTTTTTTACAAAGTAGAAATATAATATATTTTTGTACGTTTTTATTGTCAAAATGAAGAAAATAAAATAAAACGGGACGAAAATTCATCCATTGTAAAAAAAAATTATATATTTATTCTTCATTACTTACATAGAATATGCATCAAGTGTGGTTTAATTTAAAATTTGTTTGACCTTAACTAATTTCATCGATTAAACAATTCAAGGGTCATAGCCAGCTAAATTATGAACTGATTAAATATGTTATACGTCATATCTAATTAAATTAGTAAATTATGAAGCATATATTTATAATTGAAATTTAAGTTTGAACAACAACTTTTAATTATATATTAAAAAGTATATCATATAAATTGAATGTATGTTACAATTATTATATTATTAGATTAATTAATTTACCGTCCAAGACAGTATAATCTCATGAAAAAAAATGTAAATTATGGTAATATGCCATTTTATTGTCTCCTGGTGTTAGGGGTGCAAACGGAGTGGATAGTGGTAAAATCATATTTATATCTCTTTTTTTATTTTTCGAATACGAATACGGATACAGAGTGGATATCAAATATATTAGACGGTTACAGATTTGGATCAGATTAGATATTTATTAAAATAATATAAAATAATATTAAAATAATATTAAAATTAATAATATTTATCTAATTATAATGGTGAATAACATAAATATTTCATAATATATATTAAAATATATGGTATATATCTACGGATAATTGAAGCGTATGTAAAACTATATTAGTATGATCCTTATCCACACAGATATTCGGATATCGAATATCTACATCTAAATTTTAAATTTTCAAATACTGATCGAATATTATCCATACCGTTTTCACTAGGAGCGGAACTCAACTTTGAGTATGGGGGGCTAATCGACTAAACATCATATACTCAAAATTAAAATATAATAATCAAAATCAAAATCTATAAAATACAAAATAATATGATAGTTGGAGGCGTTTACCTGGATCTCTCTCATATTTAATTGATTTAGTAGAACTTTGCGAAGGTTGCTCTTGAACAATATTCATCACATTTGAAGTTGGTTCAGGAATATGATTATCATGACTTAGAATCTCTGCTGGAGTATGAGAGCTTGAGTTGCTTTCTTTCACCTTGAAATAAGATTCTAAGGTCTTTCTCTTAGACATAATTTTACCTGCGTAAAAATTATACACAAAAAATAAATAATCTCTTCTATAATTCCATACACTCGTCATTTTTTATATAATTTAAATTTTTATGCAAAAAAATAAAAAAATAACAGACATTGTGAATAGAAAAAAATTTTTGAATGTAAAATACTAAAAATTAATTTTCAACCAATAATTATAATTATTTTTTTATCTTTTCCACAAAAGAAGGGAAAAGAAGTGAGAAATAAAGTAATTAAAGAATAAATGAATTTAATATGTTATACATAAGAAATTGTAATAAAGCACGCATCTTGTTCTTAACTAGTTGGACAAAAGCTTGAGATTGACTCTTCTAGTTATAATTTTTTTAAAAATTAAGCATAGAGACTTCGAAATATATAGAAAACCCGTCAATGAAAACACTAATTTTATCTTTCTTCTTTTGAAAATTTCTAACTTTAGAAATTAATTTGCTACTTTCGAAATATATAGAATGATTATTAATGAAGCGCAATAAAATTGTTCTTATTTTGTATTTTTTTCAAATATGAGAAACTAATTTGTTGCTCTCTATTTTTACAACTTTCTTTTTTGGCTCTTTTGCAATAATTTTTTTTTTCGGTAAATGTGTATGTTGTCTTTTTTCTATTTTATTTTGTAACTTTCTATATTATAATATTAAACAACTTTTTAAGTTTTTAAATGAGATATTTTAAGTCAATCCGGATCACTTGAAACCATACAAAAATAAATGAAAGTTGATGTTACTTTTATATACGAGTCCTCTAAATTTTCTGTATCGTCACAGAGCTGAGGCATGAAAAATATAATTTTTAGTAAATTTTCTAATTATTTCTTAATTTTTTTTTAAAATTATTGGATTTTACTTGGCCACCTTTTATCACTACCAATCCGCCCCTGGTTTTGACCCCTGCTGCCTGGTTTGCATATAATAATGTTGGAGGTTTTTTTTTTGGCGTTCTTCACAAGTGGTTGACAAAACATCAGCAGTCAATTTTAACATGATATAATATAATATATGAGCTTCCTCTCCATGACTCCATCAGTTCAGATTAAAAAATAAAGCCATTATGAACCCGAATCTACTACAACAGCAGTCCACTGAGGGGTTTACTTCCAAAGAAAACCCTTGTAAGTTGCAATCTTCCCGTTACAGGGGGGTTGTGCCACAGCATAACGGCCGGTGGGGAGCTCAGATTTATGAGTGCCACCGCCGTATCTGGCTCGGCACCTTCTCTGATGAGCTCGAAGCAGCCCGTGTTTACGACATAGCTGCACTGCGCTTCCGTGGTGATGATGCCGCCACCAATTTCAAGCAACTACGTAAATCTGATCCTGACCATGCTGCCGAACTGTCATTTCTAATGACACACACCAAGGCTGAGATTGTCCGTATGCTTCGCAACCACACATACAATGAAGAACTTAAAATAAGCCGGCGGAAGCACCTACTAGGCAAGGACTTCCATTTGAGGAATCCAAGTAATAATAGATGCGTGTTTGAATTTTTGTTCAACAAGATGGTGACACCAAGTGATGTAGGCAAGCTCAATAGACTAGTGATCCCAAAGCAACACGCTGAGAAACACTTTCCAATTAGGAAAGATGGCAAAATAAAAATATCAATCAATTTTCAAGATGAAAAAGGGAAGGTTTGGAGGTTTACATACTGTTACTGGAATAGTAGCCAGAGCTATGTGATGACAAAAGGATGGAGGTTGTTTGTAAGAGAGAAAGGGGTGAAAGAGGGGGATATGGTTAGCTTTTGGAGCTCATTGGATGGAGCAGGTTTCAAGCAGTATTTGATCGAATTCTTCCATCGACCAAGTCATGTAGATAGCTTTGTGCCACCATCTATTGAAGAACGTAACCATAACCATAATCAGGTAACTATTAGGCTCTTTGGGGTGGATATTTGCAAAGCAGAAGCTAACCGGACTCTAGAATTAGATGAGAAATTTGGAAATGGAAAAAGAGAAAGGGAGTCGGAGTTGCTTCCACCAGAAATTTGTATCAAAAGAAATAACTGCATGCATAGCGAAGAGCACAATATATATATAATTACTTGATAAATGTTGTTTTCTTCATTTCAAATCGTACTATAGTTTAATAATTGTATATATTAGTATGTCTAATATCCTTTATTTATAGATTATTGTCTCCAAAAAAAAACAAAAAAAAATGTAATGCTAGCTGTTTGATCATTAATTCGTACAAATCATGCGTTGTGTCATTGATGAGAACAATGTTTTGTGTCATTAGTGTGATGACTGAGATGTATTTTATTTGTTGAGAGTTTCATTTCTTGTGCTCTAGCTGCTGGCTTGTTATAATTAGTATACAGGACATTTTAGATTAATTTTAGATATAAAATATTATCGCAAATTTGCATAGCTCATCCATCAGTAATGATCCAAATATATATATAGCAGCCTAATATATATAATTGGAGATCGAATTGATTGAATAATATTGCATTTTTCGTTTTATTGATAGAAATCATAAGTTCTACAGTACGTATACATGAGATCAATATTTTTAGATTTACAAATGCTAAGGTAACCGTTTTGAGAGAGTGATTGATTCGGCTAAAGAGCCGTTAAGAAATAACCCAGAAATGGAAAAGCTCAGAAAGAAAGAAAGAAAAAAAAAAATATAGAGGTGCAATTTGCAAAGAATAGTACGGTATGCTCAAATTAAGATCTCCAACTCTTACAGGGGCGCTTATGTATCTCCAACACACTCCCTCAAATTTGGATCATACACGTCAATTGATTCTAACTTACATATAATCCTTTGTAAGTTCAATGTGTCCAATGCCTTTGTAAAGATGTTGGCTAATTGTTCTATGCCACGCACATAAGGTGTTTTATTTTTTTTCTCACGTAGTGACATCAACTTCAATATGTTTATTTCTTTCGTAGAACACTGAATTAGATACTATGTGTCGAGCTAATTTTTTGTCACAATGCATTTTCACCAGTGGCTTAATGTGTTGAATTCTCATATATTGTAATAGTTGTTTGAACCATCTAAGTTCACTTTACAGTTGCTGTTATAGCTTTATATTTAGCTTTCATTCTTAATTTAGTTACATGACAGTTTGTTTCTTGCTTTTCTATGCTATGATATTATTCTCTTCAACAAATATGCAATAGCTGGTGATATCTTCTATCATAACTCCCGACCCAATCCGCATCCGAATAACTCCCAATAATTAAATCATTATTTTTCTTAAACAATAAACCTTAACCAGGTGAACCCTTAAGATATCGAATTAAGGATGCAAATAGAATTCATATGACATGTAAGTTAAACATGCATAAAATTCTTATCGCACTAACCGTAAACAAAATGTTGGATCTAATAACAGTAATATAAATTAGCTTGTCTATAAGTCTTTGGAATTATCCAACATCTTCTAAGGATTATCCCTCTTCAAGGCGTATTGTTTTTTTTTTAACTTCCATTAATGTATTAATAGGTTTGGCACCTAATTTTTCTTTATCCTTTAATAACTCTATGGTACATTTTATTTGTGAGAAAAATAATTCTTTTATTGAATAAGCTAATTCATTGCCAAAAAATTATTTAAGTTCACTTAAGTATTTTATGTCAAATTTATTTTTTAAATGGCACTTAATCAATCCAAAATTAAGTTTCATTATTTTAGATAATTATTAAATCATCAACATATACTAAAATAATCGTGGTTGTAGTTTTGGCAATTTTACAAACATAGATGAGTCGACCAAACTTTTGAAAAAAACAAACTCTGATAATGCATGAACTTTTGGAACAACCTTCTAATTAGTCAGTTTTCAAGGCAAATGATTCGATTCTCTCCTTGTGATGTATATATAGTCGCATTTAAGCACATGATTGTATGTGTGTCGCAAGTAAGAACATAATTTATTGCCCTTACAACTAGATAATTAGAAGGTTGAATATTTATCTTAAACATATTACATATTTTTTTAATAAAAAATATAATGGGCACTTCATATATTTTAAAAAATTAATAGAAAATGGTAATTAATTAGGTAAATTTGTGAGATTTTGAAATTAAGAAGAGTAAATATGATTTAATGAATTTTAGAGGAAAATATGTAATTTAAGTTTGCTTTGAAGAATTTTTATGAGACGTTCCCATTGACCATGATCCCCTTGTTCATTTTATGGATAATAGTAGTAACCAGTAAAAGCTTAACATGATAATTAATTTACCGAGAAAAGAAAGAATACCAAAAAATTATCTACTGTTACAAATATGGTGATAAGATAAGAATTTATTATCCTAAATTAATGTTCAAATTTTCTTCTGACTTATCGTTGCAATCAAATTCGAGTTCACTTTTTTTTTTTTACGTGGGCTATACTGTAACAAAAAGAACAGTGGGCCGAAATATCTTTAGAAGAGACCATCGTAAATCCATTGCATCATGTGAAGCAAATTCTAAAATGGTGATACTCCTAATTTTACGACGTCTCAATTTTCTACTATAAAAAAAATTCTACGACAATTCAGAATGTTGGCTACAAGAATGCGGTGGACTAGAATTCTTGAAAGAGTAAAGATGTTGTCTCCCTTGAATCTGTCCTCCTAACAATCTTTCTTTTTTGTTCCCTCACGTGGTCAAAATTCACCCTCTTCAATCTTCTCTTAAAAAAAAAAAAAAAAATCAACACAACTCAAAACCCACTCTGTTCTTCTCCTCTACTGCTCGCCACCAGCTACCCACGCCGATGGTTGTGATGGCGGTTGAGATCCGACGAGGGGAGCGTGGTGCACCGTCGAGATCCGGCGAGTAGAGCATGGTGCACCGTCGAGATCCGGCGAGGAGAGCGTGGTGCACCATCGAGATTCGAGGAGAGAGTGGTGCACAGTCAAGATCCGGCAAGGAGAGAGTGGTGCACCGTCGAGATTCGGCGGGGAGAGCGTGGTGCATCATTTGAGGGGATCCATGCTAGCTTAGCGAAGGTTGTCACAGTGGAACATATGAATATTTTATTAGTTAGATATGAATACTTTATTTGTTAGATATGCATACTTTATGTTAGATATGAATACTTCTTGGAAGAGGTGGGGTGAGAGAGATGAATCTGACTTTTGAATGTTGAATTGTATAAATTATTTCGAACATGTATGAATACTTCGTAATCGTCAGTATGAATAATTCTTTAGTTAGATATGAATACTTCATTGTTTTAGATATGCATACTAGTCTATTGAGAATATTTCTTGGTCCCAATCTGGGCAGGTGTGAATATTATTAGTGTTAGATGTGAATATTGTTAGTGTCATGTGTGAATACTTCATTAGTTAGATATGAATAGTTATATATATGAATATTTCATTTGTTAGATATTGAGTACTTCATTAGTTAAATATGAATACTCCATTTGTTAGATATGCATACTTCATGTTAGATATGAATACTTCTTGGAAGAGGTGGGGGTGAGAGAGATGAATTTGACAATGAATTTTGAATTGTATAAATTATTTCGAACACGTATGAATACTTCGTAATCGTCAGTATGAATACTTCTTGGAAGAGGTGGGGTGAGAGAGATGAATCTGACTTTGAATTTTGAATTGTATAAATTATTTCAAACATGTATGAATACTTCGTAATCGTCAGTATGAATACTTCATTTGTTTAGATATGAATACTTCTTTATTTAGATATGAATAATATATAGATTCCCTGTAGTGGTCCCCAATCTTGGCAAATGTCGCTTTCAGATGATTGCGGTCCCCAATCCAAGCTGTCACAAGACGTCAGCGGTCCCTCTGGTCATTACTGGTCCCCTCCAGCTTGTGTTTACATATGACGAATGATTCTGATAATAAGTATGACTACTATAAATTCGTAGGTATGAATACTATACGTTTTGACTATTAATAAAATAACATTAATCTTGCTCTTTGGTGGTAGTTAGCACGTTTTAACTATTTTTTTTGTCTTTTAGTGCGGGGGACAGATAGGGAACTGCAGTAGGGGGACTGTTAGTCGATCCCTTCTTGAAATCACTGTTTCATATTTTTTAGAATCTATTTAATTTTATTTATTTAATGGTTTATAGAGTTAATTATTTTAAAATTTCTAAAATAGTTTGCTTCTCTTACTAAAGAATAGTAGTGTTTCCTGGATAAATAATGCAAATGATAAAATGAACTAGAATTTAAAAACATTTTATTTATCTTCTAAATAAGGGTGAATTTCATGTATAATCCTAAAAAAAAAAAAAAAAAAAAAAATCAAAATTACATATTTCTCCCTCTAAAATTCATGATATCATATTTACCCTTCTAAATTTACAAAAAAGCTCACAAATTTACCCAATTTTTTGTGTTTTCTATTAGTACTCATTTTAAAGTTACAAAATACACATTTTACTCTATACTAAAAGTTATATATATATGAAAAAAAATCAATCTTTTAATTAGTTGGTCCCGAGGACAAATAGTGTGTTTATCTACCTGTGAGTCTGTGACATATATACAGTGACATGTAGACATATGTTTGTATGTGTATCACAAGTAAGAAAATGAACTATTGTCCTCACCAGTCAATTAGAATACCAAATGTTTTTCTTAAACTTGCTACATTTTTTTAAGAAGGGTAAAATGGATAATTTCTAAATCTAAAATTGAGTTTAAATAGAAAACACAATAAATTGGATAAATTTGTGAGTTTTTAAAATTTAGAAGGATATACGTGATATTATAAATTTTACAGGAGAAATATGTAATTTCAATTTTTTTTGAAGGATATCATGAAATTTCTCCTTTAATTTAATATCCTTAAAAAAAAATTACCTTTTAATTAATTTATTGATCAGGTTCATGCAAAGGTGAATCCACATTTAATGAATGGGTCAATTGACCTCCATTTATTTTCAAATTTTTTTTAAACTCTATTTTAATATACTTTAAACTCAAATATTGTGGATAGTGTGAAATTGATCGCATTCGTAGTAGAAAATTTTTATATACTTGACCTTCATTCAAGTTTGACCTCTATAGTCTGAAAGTATAAATTGACCTCTATAATTCTATACGGGTCCATGCAATTGGGGTCAACAGATATGCCACATTTAAAACAAAAGAACATATCCACCATATCTGAATTCGTATCCTCTGAGATATCTCAAACTTTGTGTGACTTTATGGAAAATCCTAATCGTTTAAATATGTTATACACGAATCTCAAAGCAAACATAATACTGACCCCTATATCACCCCGAATAGGCACCAGACATGTCGGTCACACAAATGTTGAGATTGTTGGGTTTCGGGGTAACCAAAACCCGTTTAGGCTTAAGCTGCGGAAAGAACGTAAAACAAAAATTTTACTTCTAACTTAAGCCAAGGATTAAACGGGGTATGTCAGGAAACTTTCCAAGGCGGTCCACCTTCAGTATTCCTTTGACATCAAAACCTAATTTAATCCTTTTACAGATCTACTCCATGATTGATTTCTAAAACTTTAATCTACTTACCAATTAAATAGATTAATATAACATATTTATACCTTGTTTCCAAATCACAGTTGGAATGCAGACCAAGCGAGTAGAGCTACATCACGGAAATGATTCTCCTCGGATAACCAAATGTATGGTGCCTCTATAGGTTATCCACCAGGACTAACCAGAGAGCGGTTTATTTCTTTTGCCAGAAATACTATAAACCGCAGAATTATGCAAAAACACTATTTATGGGGAAAAGACAAAAACCCGTAAACACGAATTTTCAGCTACTCAGTTTCACAAATAAACAAAACTGATATACATCAAAATTTGGGAAAACACTATTCACCGATCCCGTAAATATACTTCACAACAACCCGCAAGATTATACGTCAACTACATATAACTTTCTTTTCTCAACCGAAACACTATTTGGGAGAGAAACCGAGAAAGAGAGAAAATACCGATTCGTTTTGACACGAAACGATACGAGTGAATTAGTGGTTTTTCTCTCTACATGCACCCCTCTATTTATAGGCTTTTGAGGAGGTTCGCAAAAGACCGAAATACTCCTCAACATATGCCTATTTACAAGATATGCCATTGAATGGATAAGGATGATGACATGTCATGTGAATAAGATCGATGACGTGTCATGTGGATAAGGATGACATGTGAAAAGACCAAAATGCCCTCGGCCCGAATACAAATAATATTCGTATAATTATTCTGAACAATTATATTTCTTGCGGTTGTTGTTTCAGTAATTTATACAACGTGTCCTGCACATTTATAAATTAACCGGTTAACTTTTATACAACGTGTCACACACGTTTATAAATTAACCAATGTTTTTGCTTGTTATTTTTACATAACATTTATAATTTAATTATAACACATATAATTAATTATAACCATCTTACTATTGATCATAACCAATTTATAATCAATCACAATAAGATTCTCCGATTAACTCCTATATGGTGTGACCCAATAGGATCTGTGTTATGTTGGTAAATAGAGTTAAAACTGTTTTAACTTCTATAATCATGAGCGGTATCTGGCAGTATACATCATGACCATCCAATTACACAGATGATGCTGTACAGTACAATATCATGATCCAGTAAACAATTTACTTGTGACTGTTCTTCTATCTCATAGCTATCAGATTAGTTTCAAGGTAGGTGTGTGTCATCCTTGTAAACTTAATCTTTTCTTGATCTTAAGCATATTATCAAATATGATTACTCTTGTAATCATACCGCGTGCTGATAATCTTACTCTATCAAGGGGCCCAGTGATACTATAGCTCGTATAGAGATACGAGGGACAATAGTACTTTTGGTAAACCATCAATACCTCAGCTAAGCCATGTATACCGAAGAGCTACCGTTATAACTGCATTTTACCGACAGCGTTTGATAACAATCACACATATACATTTCTTAGTAGGAAAGATGAATACCTCATACTTTAGAACTTAACACTGAATGAAAACATTAATGACACGAACACAATTCCGTATAATGTTTCATTCGGGGGTCTGTCAGATATCATATTCCTGGAACATATATCTATATGATTAAAATGACAACTCCTTGTCTATGGTCTGTAAAACTCGACCATCATTTAATCCACATACTAACCTTACAGCGGTAATTAGTGTTCCTGCTAATTACCTTGGTCAGTGACCTTTTAAGAGTATATATCATCTATATTATGGAGTTTCACAATTTCAGTCATGAACTCGAAATGATCCATAAATGCAATAATACTCAAGGCAACAAAATGATATTAATCATCCAATTCATGAACAAAGCTTTATATATAATCAATTATCGTATTATTGACTTCTAGATTATTACACTAACAGAGATATCTCAGAGGATACGCACTCACCATATCTCCGTTCACTACACATAAATAGCACTGTCCCCATCCAGTTGGAGGGTTCTTGTCTTACCAGCCTTCCATGCACATTTATCTAATTAATGGATCAAGAGTGCTCAGCAATTCTTCGGTATCTCTGGGCAAAAACATACTTTGCAAATTCCTCATCGCGAGAGCTTCACCTGTCCAAAAATTATTAATGAGTGTTTTTTTTTTCTTCACGTTCGGTTTCACTTCTTCCTTTATTTTTTTCGACTTTGGGTGCCATTGTAACTAGAGTTTCAAATGACAGTGATGGATTAGACTTGTATTGATTATAAATAATGATTACATAATAATCAGTTGATTCTAAATAATAGGTCATAACAATTTAAAAGCTAATTAAAGAGTAATTAAAGACCAATTAAAGAGTAATTAGAGGGTAATTATAAGTAATTAATGAGTAATTACAAAACAATTAAAAACTATTTAAAAAAAAACACCAGTAGTGGCCAAAAAAATCGTCCGAAATTACCTGTCTCTTCTTCTTTTTCTCTTTCTCCTTCTCAAAGGCCTTTGCTGAATATTGGAATGAGTTTGGAGTGGGCAGAAGAGAGAAATAAAATCGAATTTATACCACTTCCATAGCTGAGGGGAAGTTAGGTCTTCAGTGTGGGCTGCCCTATAGGGGGCGGTTGGGGTAGATTTGAAAAAAAAAAATGCGAGGGCATATTCAACAAAACTTTTCTTTTTTAGGGTATTAATAAAAATGACGGGAGATTTGCTAGGGACAATATGAGTTGGGACCACCCGATGACAGGATGATACTTTAGAAAGCGTGCCCCTGGTTTGGGTTGGTTTGTTTGACACGTAGGAAGAAAATAGAATATAAATATAATTAAAATATAAGTCATTTTCGTATTCCTGTTTGGCGATAATTAATGAAATAATAAGATGAATCTATTCGTATTCTTGTTTGATGATATTTAATGATATAATAAAATAAATCTACATGGACTTGTGAAAAATATTCTTTCTCAATTTCATCCTTCATAATTTGACTACAATTCCACTTTTTAATTTTTTTTGAATAATTTCATTCATTCCTATCTTATTCGACACATATTTCAATATAATTTCACTAAATTTCTTACATTCATCCCTCATGGAATATGCAAATTGTTATTCCAAATCCACTCCTCATGTAATGTGCAAATAATTATACTAATTCCATTCCTCATAGAATAGACAAATTGTTAATGTAACTTATTTTTATAATTTTATTTATTTTCAATCTTATTTGATACTTATTTCAACACAAATTTTTTACAATTTTTATTTTTATTGTATCTAATAATTGAATGAGTCTATGGTACTATGCATAGCATGGGTATGCATGGGTATGTAATATGGATCAATATTTTCGTTTGCAAAATCCTTCAAAATACTAATAGTCAATCCAAACCGTTAAATGTGATTCCATATTCAACATATGATTATGTACTTGCAGACCAAATTTTATATTTTTTAGAATTTTTTTACTATTTTATAAGATAGGTAAAAAGTTGCTTGATCTAAAATTTATGGACCATCCAAAAACACTGATTTTCTATTTATCTATAAAACTAGTAGGTAAATTCTAAAAAATATAAAATTCGGTCTACAATTAGTCAATTACATATTCATATGAAAATCACGTTGAATGATTTGAATCGACCGTTAAAATTTTAAAAACAAAAATCTTAATCCGTATTATAAACTAATCTGTGCTATCCATAGTATCATATACTCACTCATAATAATTATTATGTTGAAGTTAGATTTTTTTTTTTTTTTTTTTTTTTTTTTCTGCTTGAGAGCTTGATTGTTAAAAAAAATAGTATGATGGCCTTGCTCTGTTTGTCGAATGCATATCCTCTGAATTAACTCACAAATGAATCGTTTGAGTTAATGAATCTTAACCATCTGATTTTAAACGGAGCCAATCCAGTCTCTGCTTATGATATAGGGGGGCCTTTAATATTAGTGTGGATTTAGTCTGTACAAATCTTAAAACAGATCAGATGATTAAGATTCATCAACTCAAAAAATTCCCTTTTGAGTTAACGCAGAGGACACGAATTCCTATTTGTCTTCATCTTACATGCCATTCTAGCTGAATCCGTTCTTTTAACGTGGCACGAATCTCAAAGCAGACCCCTCCAGTCTTAATAGGCTCCGGATTGAGTTTGATCTGATTGGACTAATCTGAGCCGTCCATTATTTTCAATTGTACCTCAGGTACTTGGGGGATACGGACTCATTCTGGCTGGTACCGGTCAATGACATATTCTGTTGATTACAGATTACTTTCAGAGGCCTACATGCCATTCTAGCTGGTACCGGTCAGCGACATATTATGTTGACATATGGGGCCCCAGAACAATTTACATAAAGTAGTTCGTTTATAAATTATAATTGAATAAAGCGTGCAACTTGGTTGCAGATGCAGAGGAACTCGATGCACATTTGTTGGATTTTAATTTCCACCGCAGACACCGGGGACCCCTGCCTCGTATCCCAGCTGCATTATTAATTTGACCATACATGCAACCATTCGTACTTCCGTACTCAATACTTTTGTTTTTAACCACTTTCAGTCACATACATTCATTCAAATATGCTACTCTTTTTCACAAAAGCAACACCCTGCTGTTTTAGACAGAAAAATAGAGAACAAAAATAAATAGAATATATAGGAGAAAGAGAGAAACAAAAAAAAAAACAAGATGATGACCACCATGCTGTTTCTTTCCAATAAGAGCAGCATATCTTAATCCCTTTCAGTAGTCACATTAAAAAAAATAGTAAATAAATTTCAAAAAATGTTAAAAGTTAAATTTGATACTTAACCAAATAAGTAGTTATCAATATTGCAAATTACAATAACAACTGTGTTATTTAATTAATTATAAAATATAATTAATCAGTTTCAAATCGAATTAATTATACACAACCTTTCTAAAATATGGAGAAAATATCTATAATTTTTAATTTTGATAATAAATTAATCTAATATCATGGTTGTCAAATATTTCTAGATTTGTCATCTTTTGTTGAATATTTTGACTTTACAATAAAATAGTTGTTGAAACTATATTAAATGGTACAGAATTTCTACTAAAGATCAATAGAGTCAGCAATAGCAAAGTTTGTTCACTATCCGTTATATATCCTCTTTGAGTCTGATAATTAACCAACCTCCATTAACTCACCCCTTTAACATTTATCAATTTTTTAAACATCTTATAATCCAAAATTTACTAAAATATAATCACATTTGCATATTATATAATGCATATCTACTTATTGCATAATGTCTACTTGCATATTATAAACATTTGTCCTGTAATTCTACCAAGTCAAAACTCATTTTTAAGCAGCTAATAGTTGTTTCAAAATTTTAGAATTGAACTTTTCAAAATGCACAAGAGAGAATCATAAAATACATATATAAAAGTTGTGTGAATCATTTCAAAAAAAATATTTTAATTATGACGTATAATGCCTACTTTGATTATTGCATCATGATTCATGAACAATTGTTTATAGTTGATACGGATTTGAAAAATAATTTCAGTTAGTCAGTAATGTAAGAACTCTCTCGGATTGTATTTGATAGTGCCAAATAAAAAAATATACATTAAAATGTGCTTGAAGACCAAATTTAGTGCTATAGAAATTTATTTACTAATTTTTTTAGATAGGTAGAAACATGGGCAGATCTCAAGCATAGCCAAAGGTGACTAAGCCACTCCTATAATATTAAAATTATAATTATACATATAGAACTTTAATTGAATTTTATTTTTTAAAACTTTTTATATAGTCTAGTCACCCTCAATAAATGATATGTGTTTAGTTGTAGCGTAGTGATTAAAACTCTATTTTATCGTTGAGATGTTTTGAGTTCAAATTTCACTTACTATAATTGTATATTTTAATTTTCAGCCACTCTTATCAAAATTTTCTAGTTCCGCCCCTGGGTAGATACTCATTATCCAGAATATTGCGAATTAATGGATTTTCTACTACCTAAAAAAATAGTAAATTAATTTAGAGAAATGTAAATGTTGTTCTCCAAGTACGTTAATATATATATCACATTGAAAATAACGTTTTAGATCAACTGTTTGGACTTTAAAAATGCAAAAACGACTTATAAGTATATAATATTAAATTTCTTATATAAACTTATTAGCCGGACTGTACATAATTTAACTTTTTGTAGTTTTTAATTCAATCTTCTTACATCGATCTTTAATTACAATTGACACAAAAAGATAAATTACAAATAATAATGTGTTATTTTTATTTGTACAGTGCCCTTTATATTAATGAAATTGTTGGTAAATTACCTCACTGACCTTCAAATAATAATGTGTTATTTTAGAGAAAAGATAATTTAAAAATATTTAATTTGCATGCAAGTGTTCTTGCGTGGAGAAACCAAACCCTTAAAAAAGGTGCCGAATTAGGCATGAAACTCGCGCCATCAACTTCAAGGAATACCTCCTTTGGTATAGCATCCAGTTTTAAAAGAGGAATGGATGTGGACTGTGGAGTGTGGACATCACACTATTAAGTAATAATCCCTCGAATCGAAGATGAAAGATTGTTCCTAAAATGGCGATGCGAGCTACCAGACCACAGAAACAGTACTGGTACTTTTTACATACATTGCACCTACCTTTCGTATCAACTTGGCCCACCCCTTGTCAACTTGCATAACACATTCATCGAACCTAAGCCTGCCAACTGGCTCATAACTCATGCCTCATGCGACGGCTTCATATTATTTTATCATAAATTAATAGGATATTGATTCTCCTTTTGAACTTATCTTATTCGTCCAATGGAAAGCAAGTTATAAATATCTCTGTCACATTGTTTTCAAGGGCAGAATCGTACGGCATCTTGCAATATTGTATGCACTGAATCTGATTCCTTTTTTCTCTTTTTAGAATACAAATTAACTTTACTGGCGTCTGGCCTCTGGCGTCAAGTATCTCGATATTGATGATCTGACAAATTGGGGTCATTCCCAACTTGGACCATGTAATGAAAGCAAATCCGCTGGTTTCGGCCGACATGTTGCAAAATTATTAATTAATAATTAATACGTATATAGTGTTTGTCGGAAATGCCCGCTAAACAAATGTCTGGGTTAAGTACTTAAGTATAAGCATTTTATTAAATCGTATATAAATTAAGTCGGATAATTTACCTATTTTTATTAAAAAAAATGGGATTGATTTTTCTTATTTGTTAATTAGAAACTATTGTAAAATTATGTATATTTTTCAAGGTTTTAATTAGTGATTATTACGTCATCACGAAAAAGGTTAAAAAAATATTATTGCACTGTTATAATTAGTTAGCACCGAAAATATCTAATAAACTATATTTTTTAAGATCCGAAGACACTATAGTACTGTTCTAATTAACTATTTAGAACGCTGAGATATCTATTTTAAACCTTTAACGAAAATTGCGACTTTTAAAAATTCGTATGGAGATCTTTATGAAAAGGAGGGTGAATGAGATCAATGTTGATGATTGGCACCCACGCATGCAAAAGTTAAAAATCCTAACACCATTCCATTAACCGCGAGATAGGATATATATTGACTCGAACTTAAAATTGTTCTATAAAATTAATTTATCTTGGTTGCTAAATTCATTGTTTTAAAATGCGACTGTATTAATCGTATATGTGCTGGCATATGTCTATATAAGTAGTTGACAGTCACGCTCTGAACGTTGTGCAGTCTCTTTCATGCGGTTATGAATATGCATTATGCAGATCCAACTGAGAATTATAGTTGCTTCTTATATAATCTGTTTTGTTGTTTTTTTTTGGTTAAAAAGGCCGATGGCCCCGTTTCATTAATAAAACGAAACTAAGTACTCAGTTATTACAGCACCGAGAGGACAGATAGACGCCTCTGGTCACCACAAAACATCGAAAACACTGTCCATCATAAAATGCACGAAACTGACAGATTAAGCAGTTCTATCTTTTACAAAGAACCTGTTGGACACTCTATTCTCACGCTAGCTAACTATAATCAGAGTCTAGTTGATGGTAAAGCTCCCTTGAGCAGAGTCATCACTTTCTAGCTGAAGGGAAATGGCATCTTCGTTTCCTGGAAAAATCACCCTCAGAGGAATGCAGTCCATTAGCTCCTTGTCAGGCATCCATGCTGCTGCCTCCTGTTGTGTCCTGGCTTTAGTCTTCTTGTGACCTGTCCAATACACCACCAAAGAGATTATGAGATAAATCAAAGATCTAGCCGTTTTGGGTTGAGCCTTATTAAAACAAACCTCATTTCTATGCTTCCAAACCGTCCAACAAGTGGCACTAAACACGATCAAAAAAGCTGTTCGTTCTACATGAGGCAATGTAATAGCAAAATTAAAAACCTCTTCTAAAGTAGACCAATGAGAACATTGTAATTGATATTTCCCTAACCAGAATAGAATTTGAGAGACTAATTGACAATTGAGAAAGAGATGATTGGCAGTCTCCTGGTGTATGCAGAATACACATGTACTATCCCCTTCCCAGCCTCTTTTCTTCAGATTAACCCTTGTCAGAATCCTGTTCTTAAAAGTTAACCACATGAAGATCTTGATCTTTGGTGGAATTGGGAGGTTCCACCACATCTGTTTTGTTGTTTAGAATAGATTTACATTTATAATTTTTGCATTACAAAATTTGTTATATAAATTGATCTGAAATAAACTTATATGCACACATATGAATATATATAAATTCTCATTTCAAAATTCACATATATTAGTCCGTATTAAAATTTGCATATGTGGTTTGCTGCGACCGCAAACTGCATATGCAATATACAATGATGGCCTTCCACATGCATGAAAAAAACCGCATTTGAAAACATTGGCTAAATTAGTCTTTGAGGCCATTGACAATAAATTAGCATTAATATTGTGTTGCTCCCGTAACACAATATTATATAGAAAGGAGTGGCCATAAAATGCTTTGTTTACTTGCTGTTCTTTGAAGAACAATATCATATAGAAAGGAGCAAATGTACAACGACAATCATCAAAATATTGAATACTTGACAGCCGAAGCACCAAAAAGCATTACAAACTTTTTTCATATATATTGCAATTCGTATTGCTTAATTATTTCCTGTCAAACAATAGAAATATTTGTCAGAAAAAAAATGTATGTTATATAATATTTAGTTTGGTAATAAATTATAAAACATAATTAGAACTATATATGAGACATTTACTTCAACTACTAAAATACATAATGCAATCATGATTCTTGATTTCTTAAATACTCCCAAATTACCTTACCATCAATCGTTTCTTGTATTCATGAGGATAAAAAAGGGGGGAAATTGGATGTGGAGAGGATATACAAAAAATAGAAATTAAAGGGAAATAATCTATTTGAGTTGCTTTGTTGCCCATAATAATGCAATTCAATTTACTGCATTTTTTTCAAAGCTTACCAATTCAGCCACAAGTCAGAGAGGACCCGATTTGGAAGTGGTCACAGAATGGGGAAATTTCAGTTAAAACCGCTTTGCCTTGAAAAATATTCCTGGAATAAGAGCCCGCATCAACAGAGTTTGGGCATTGCGTGTCCCACCCAGATTCAGGGTTTTCAGTTGGCTAACCACATTAAATAGAATTTTAACACTTGATAACCTGATGAAAAGAGGAATATGCATAGTTAATAGGTGCATTATGTGTAGATAAGATGCTGAATCAGTAACCCACCTCTTTGTAACCTGCACACTGGTACAAACACTTCATGACAGAGTGGCTATTCAGTTACAAACCGCACGACCAAACTTCAAAGAAATGACAGCTACACAACACGCACTAGGGGAAAAATCCATATCACTGATAACTCGCTTCATCACCTGGAGAGAGAGAGGTGTCAAAGGATTTTCAAAGAAGAAGATAGCACCATGGATGAACTGCTTAGTCAAATTACAGTACAATGCACATACAGCTTACAACAAGCAAGAATGTAGAAGATGGCACTTACACTGGTTCCAATCCGATTTGTATTTACTTGGCTTTTCTTTGGCCTTTTCTTTTACCATTTCCTTTATTTTTTTACTGTTTTCTTTACTGTCTTTTTTTTTCCTGCTATTTTCTTCACCTAAGCTGATTCATACCTTATGATCAGCATTGTATTTTCTTATTTTGGTTCTTACAAGACTTTTGTAATGGACTATTTCATCAATCAAATGGGGCTTGACCTCTTATTTTACTCAAAAAAATTTACTGCATTTCTATCTCTATATTGCTCATAGTATCAGTAAATCATAGAAATAAAATTCATCACTTGCTTAAAATTACGCCATGACTCGAGATTAGTAGTTAGAAAATAAATTGACTGAACTACCCAATTCAATTTAGTGCGTTTTTATGTGAGCATATATCTTGCAATTCAATGCTTAATGGAACATATATAAAGAAAATATATATTACAATATAATGAGAATTAGAGTTTAGGGATTGAAGTGTTTGACACTTCAATACTGCTGGCCAGTATGTTCTATTAATGGAACATATATCTTACACTGTAATGGAACATTGAAGTAGTTTTGATAAGAGAATGAGATATAACCTTCTATGTGATGCGACCAATTGATATAATTTGCCCTTTAATACTGGCAAGAGCTCTCCATCCATAAGTACTCACATAAAAGCTGTTAAATTCAACATCCTAATTAAATCCTTAATTATTAATAATGTGAGTTCCCATTCACTGCTACTAATTAAGAAGGCAAGAAACCACTAATAAAAGAAAAATGATTTTTTGCAAAATGAAAACACTCTTGCGGGTCAAGAGAATAGCCATGTGTAAACTTAATTTTTCACAAACTAAAATTAGATTTAGGAAGGATTAGACGAAAGACACCAAATGCATGCATAATATTGGTAGAAAAGGGTATTCAGTCAATTCATTTTCTAAACAAAAAAAAATGAGAATTCGATGAACTAGCGAATTTACATAGCAAAAATGAAAGAGTTTCATGAAGAGTTATTGTAGAAATTATATGACGTATTGAAGAATAGAAGAAAGGATTAAACATATATATAATGAAGAGTTTCATGAAGGTTCCAGCTCAATGCGAACATATATATATATATATATTTTTTTTTTGAAAGAAAGATGCGAACATATATTACATAAACCTTGGTAGAAAAGGGTATTCAGTCAATTCATTTTCTAAACAAAAAAAAATGAGAATTCGATGAACTAGCGAATTTACATAGCAAAAATGAAAGAGTTTCATGAAGAGTTATTGTAGAAATTATATGACGTATTGAAGAATAGAAGAAAGGATTAAACATATATATAATGAAGAGTTTCATGAAGGTTCCAGCTCAATGCGAACATATATATATATATATATTTTTTTTTTGAAAGAAAGATGCGAACATATATTACATAAACCTGTTAAGTTATACCACAAGAATGGATTGAAACATGCATATTAGAAATTTCACATGCTATTTAAGCCGAGATATGGAGAAAATAAATGTCAAAATTCCTCGACACTACCACATTGTTATTTTTATCAGAAATTATAGCTTTATAGGAAACCACCTTATGGACTTCATCAGAAGTGGGCGGATGGGATTCGAACCGACCATTTATACACACATATGTACAAGTGTAATCCCTAGCTTCCTTCTAAACATTGTGAGAAATTAAGAGAAAGAGATAAGAATACCAAAATTGAAAAGGGGCTCCGCCTGTTTTGAGGTGCTAGCATACTGACTTGCAGAATTTCAATTGTCCGTGTGCATATATAAATATAAGTGTGGTTATCAGTGTCGTGCAATTGAGACAATCTTCTTGACCAGCAAGTGAGGCTAGAAGAAAGAAGGCCACACCTGAGTAGCCATATTAATTAGTTTGAATAGGGATTAAATTTATTGTTTATTGTATCTTAAATATAATTTACACATGAATCTTAGTTTGAATAGGGATTAAATTTCATGCTTTCTTACAATTGAAGTGTTTGTTGAAAATCACTGGTGTAATATACTTTTATACATGCATTCTAACTTCTAAGTATTTCTTCTCTTAATTTTTCTATTTCTTAAACATAATGTTGTTATTTATATGTCCCGTTATTTGTAGCTTTGTTCGGGTCCTTTTGATAAAAAGAACATTATACAGAAGGATAGGAACTCTGATGCAAGTTGTAAACTTTATATAAGCCCAAGAGGCTAAGGAATAAAATAACAATTCATTTTGTGAAATTCCAATTGGTATCAGAACTTAAAAAGACTTAACCCTAGAGGAGCTGCCGGCCACCCTCTTTCTTCTCGCCGCTGCCACATCCACCAGCCTTCGTCGCCGCTGATTGGATCAGCCACCTCCTCTTCTCTTCCCTAGCCGTCGCTCGACCATCACAGCCACCCGTGCCGCTGCCCTTCCTCCCTAGCTGCCGCTCGACACAGCCCTAGTCGACCCCTCCCTCTTTTGGCCTTCTCCTTTCTTTTGCCGCCGACAAGGAAACCCTAGGCTGAAACCCTCTCCTCTTTAGGTCTGCCTGTCTCTTCTCTAGGCTGACCAAGCCCTAAGATAGTTTCTTTGTGTTGATTTGGCCGGCGTAGGGGGTCTATATCCCACAATACCTGAGAAGCGGGTTTGGATCAGGTTTGAATTCAAATCTTGATGAGATAAATCAAGATTGGGTCGAAAAAAAAAGAGGAAGAGGATGGAGGTGATGTGGATCTAGATCTTGAGAGTGCAAGATCGGGTCTAAAGAAGTAGGGCGGATTCAGACTTAGATCGGTGTGTAAGAAGTAGATCTGAGTTGGATCGATGGAGAAGGAGAAAGGGATTGAGAGTGGTAGCACAAATCTGTTTACCGAGATCATGTCAAAACTGAGCGGTGAAGAGGTCGCGATCTTGATGCAAGCCTTCAATGTGGCAGCCAGTAAGAGCAAGCCAAGGCCGCAGAGGGTTGAGCTGCCACTTATTGATACAAAACTCAATGGGCCAGCTACGTATCTGAGCTGGTCACATCGAGTGAACTACACTCTAGAAGGAAAGGATCTAGATGGGTACTTGACTGGGGAAAAGGAAGAGCCAGTTGAGAGTGCACCGGGTAGAGCTGAGTGGAAGTCCACTCATATGCAAGTGTACATCTGGCTCCTGAGCTCATTGAATTTATCTATTGCGTCTAAAGTGGATGGCATGGAGAAGGTAAATGATATCTGGGAGAAGCTGAAGAGAACCTACAATGGTGTGGGGAACAACCTGAGGGTGTAACAGATCAAGAGGGAGATCTCTACTGCGGTACAGGGGGAGAGGACTGTACAGGAGTATGTCATAGAGCTGGAGCACTTATGGTTCGATCATGATCATTTCAGGGTCCAACGACGGTGTTGCACTGACCCTGCGTGTTATGAGAGAGGTTTCTATGGAGGATAGGGTTATGGTGTTCCTCCAGGGTCTGGTGCCAACATTTGAGTAGAGAGCTAGCTGCTATTCCCTTGCTTAAGGAGGTGGTCTCAGCCATGATACTGGAGGAGAGCCGGATTAGGCTACAGGCTGGAGCAGCAGGTTTTCTAGGGGTGAAGTCAGCACGAACAGCCTCTAACTCAAGTAACATAGGGTATATGGGTGAAACTCGACAGTGCTACAACTGTTGTGAGGTAGGTCACCTGAAGCAGACTTACCCTAAGCCACCAAAGGAGAGAGATATAGGTGAGAGAGGGCAGTCTGGGAGTCGTGGTCTCGGCCGTGGAGGTCGGAGAGGTGGAAGAGGAGGCAACTGGGAAAATCTGATGGTTGCAGAGGAAGAGGAAGAAGTTGGTGTGGGCTTTATGAAGGATGATCTCTCGATCATGGAGGCTTGCTCATAGCTACTTAGGAGGAAGCAAAAATGAGCAAGTGATGAGAAGAGTGTAATCGATGATGTATCCACCTCATCTTCATCCAGAGGTAACTTTGCTTCTTTGCTCACTCAGCCATAGGTACTTGTGAAACACTTGCTCTTGCCTCTATATCCACCGGTCACCATATTGGATAGTCGATTCTGGTGCATTTCGACATGTGACCGGTTCTGTTGGGGAGTTTTCTTCCTATACTCACCTATCAGTCCCAAAGAGCATTCAGACTGCCGATGGTACGGCCTAGCCCATGGTTGGTAAGGGTACTGTGAAATGTACCAACACTTTAACTTTGTCTAATGTTTTGCATGCTTCTTCTTTTCCTGTAAATCTCTTATCCATAAGTGTCATTATATCACAACTGAAATGTGTCATTTAGTTTGATATTCCAAAGATGATCTTCTAAGAGAAGGGAATAGGCAGGTGACTTGGGACTGGCACATGGCATAGCGGCTTGTAGTACCTGGATAGGGAGGGTATGGACTCGGCCCTTTCATCCATTGTAGAGGGAGTTGGAGGATTATGAAGGACTTGCCGCTGCTCTATCATAGGCACTTGGATCATCATTCTTTTCCTATTTTGAGTCATTTGTATCCGCCTTTGTTTGAAAAAGCTAACAAGGAAAAACTAGTGTGTGATGTAATGACTCGAAATGAGACTACGAACTTTTAGTATATATAAATATATACTTAGTTACCCTAATGCTACTCTGTCGGATTACAAGCACATAATCCTACCGTGTAGTAGTGTCGGGTGTCGATCCACAGGGATAGATCTTATTAGTTTAACAACAATAACACTAGTCTAGGTTCATAATAGGTGCAGTTTGACTTTACAGTTTACTCTGGCAATGATATAGGTGGAGATGCTAATTGTTGTAAACCAAGTTTAGGGAGCCTCTAGGGTTTTGGATGAATTCCTTCCAATTAACTCAATACAATATTTATGGTACTCATGTCTACCTGTATATGGCACTGTCACTGCCGCATATGGTCTCGCCTACGGGCTTTTGTCACTGCCGTATGCGATATAGACCACCCCGCAGAGCAGAGCTGCATACCGGTACTATAATTCCCCACGGATTATTTGGGTTCAGTTCTATGCATATTTGAAAGGTTCTCCAACTCTAAGGTCGGCTTATGGGAGACAATTCAGATTATCACATGATATAATGTAATTAAACCACTCACACCAATCTAATCAATTATATTCCTCTATTACTCGCTAAGTAATAACCATAAACCCTATTCATTACAAGTCATAAATAAATTCCTAATTAAATCTTGAGATACTATCTAATCTATATCCTACTAAGGGAGCCCACTGGATTCGAACCCTAGCCTTTGAACAGTGGCCAGGCCTCGTTAGCCGAAGTGTTTATAGTACTTACTTGTATCCCCTCTCATACCGAGATACAATGACTTATAACACCTATTGGTATGTGGAGGACACTGGACTATCTGCAGACATAACTATGTATGTAAGGACATATTTCAATAACACTCTAAGTATAATGAAATCTCAAATAGATATAAAAGAAAAATAAATATTATAGTAAAAAACAATTAGAATTCATTACATCCATCCCTAGAGAGGAGAAGCTTAGCTATTCAAAGCCATGACAAAATAAAAGAAGTAATAAAAAAATACATAACCTAGAACCTAGACACATCTTCCTTAGAAGACTCCTCCTTCTTTCGTGTTGGACTTCAAGTACCTCTTCTTCTTCACGACTCCTAATATTTCACACAATATTCTGCTCTAAACTATGAATTTACACAACTATAACATGCACACTAATTCCTATTACAAGAGAGGTTTATATAGCCTAGTCTAGGGGTGAGGAGTCATGGAGAACATGGAGATCATAGGTGCCAAATATAATATTAATGTTATATTTGGAGCACTAAACTTAGACATCAAGGCGAGCCAAGGCTTGCCACATCTGGAAACGCGTCCTTCTAGAAGGTTGCTGCCCAACGACTGAGATTTAATCCAAACTAGACAGTCCATGGATTCAATCCGTGTGCCCCTACGACATAGGCATTTATGCCGCATGCAACATAGTTGAGGTCACAGGGCACTGTATTTAGCCGAATTTTAGTAAATTTTGTCATGTTGCATGTTGTGCATTTCGTGTGAGGTGTTTGCATACTCTATGTGTTGCCTTATTTTGACACCTTCAGAATCGGCATAAATATGACATTTTTGCTTCGTTTTTGGCCTAAATTTGCAACTTTCTCCAAAACCTGCCAAAATAGCCTAAAAACACGTTTGCGGTGAATAATTCAGGAAAATTGGTACTTTGCATATGCTTTTCGACCATTTTTCATACTAAAAAGTAGTGATTTTAGCTATATGTTTTGGTGTTATCACACCTCCCAATCTTAAACCTTTGTTCATCCTCGAACAAACTAAGTAAAAACTTAGTTTAGGAAGACTTAAAAAGTCCTCACACAACATGAATTAGCAAACTGAAAAATTCCTAAGCATAAGCTAAATACAAAAAAAATGCCTACACAATTACTAATATTTGTACTTGATGAATTTAAAGACAATGGAAACCTTTACATTACCAATATTTCGATCTCAATTGAAATAATCTTGAAGATGACTAATCCTAAAATCATTATGGTAAAAGAAATCTCAAAATCTAATGATACCCAAATTTTTCATCCCCTTTAAATTTCGATCCCTCATTTGAATATAAAAATTTGTAGTCTATGCATGCAAAATAGTAAAAATGCAACCTTAAAAATAAAAAATGCAAAAAAGTAAAACACCACATTTAACTGGCTTTACCCTTCTATCGCATAAATACAAACGAGAGGTTTTGCGTTCCGAATGCACCTAAGGATTTCATCGGGTGATTCTTCTATCACATAGATACAAACGAGATGGTATGCGTTCCGAATGCACCTAAGGATTTCATCGGGTGATTCTTCTATCGCATAGATACAAACGAGAGGGTATGCGTTCCAAATGCACCTAAGGATTTCATCGAATCCCAATTTTATTAATGTGATGGTAGGACCTATTTTACATTCTTTTCTAATAATTGATATTTTTGAGTTTTTGTTTGGGACTTGTTATTATGTCCTATTTTGATTAACAGAGTTGCATTCTACTAAAATACACACACAAACTATTATATATATTTTTCAAAATTGGGATCTAGATTTAAAAATAGATATATTTTTGAAAATATTTTTCTAACCTTAAGAAACTTTTACATAACAAAAATAAGAAAAATCATCTTTCAAGAAGGTTTCTATTTAAATCAATTTGTCGTTAGGCTTAGTCTTTCCATGTCTAAAATTTCAAACAAGTGTCCTGGAGGCTAAGCCACTTTTTCATGTAGAAATTGCTTCAACAAATTTTGAAAAAGCTTTATGCTTCGAATTTTTTTCAAAAATCTTGCTTGTTTTTCGTTGTGTGGACTCGATCTAACCTATACTTTATGCAATCTAAATCAATTAAGACCAATCATGCAAGACTCTATTTATATAACCTAGATAAACATCCTAACAAGCTTGCAATCTCAATCAATTCAGATTAGTCATGCAAACCCTATTCGTGGTTAGGTAAAAATTATAAAGCTATAAGGTAAAAATGAAAACAAATTGACCTAAACTTAAGATACATGGGTCAATACCCTCCCCCAAGTTTAAACCTTGCATTGTCCCCAATGCAATCGTAAAACTTCGAAGAAAAATATCAAACCCGGGTAGAACTCACAGTTAGAAACGTCGAGGCATGCCTCCAGATGATGGTCTCTCCTTGACACGGTAAGATTTGAAAAACTCACTCGCGTTATCCATCAAGGCTCTGTAGAACTCAAGGCTATCAACTCTTTGCTTGATTTCGATGAGTTCTTCCATGGCCTGGTATTGGTGGTGGTGGTGATCTTGACTTGGGGATGCGTCTGGTCCTATGCTTGAGGCGTGGCCGATTCGCTCCCGTTGGTAAAGAATGGTCGGATCGGTGGCGGTTGGAGGGCCTGCAGCATTGGAGGGTGTCGCATACGGCACTGTCGTGAGGTCTGCTCCTTCGGTTGATGCTGGTCTGGCCTCTGCTGATGCCGCAGAGGAGGTCACATACGGTCTCGGTGCGGCCATACGGGGTGGCGACTGGACTAGTTCCTCTTCCACGGGCTCTCATCTGTCTCGAGCAGTCACCGTATACATTGTTTCTGGCACGACAGGTGTCGAGGGTGTTTCGTATGGTGTTATTCTGCACCTAAATCGGATGCGTCTCTCTGTTCTCCCTTGCCTCTCTACGTTAGCCCTTGACATGCTTCTTGTAACGAGATGGTCGTCTTGAGGCTCCTCCTCGGGTTCCTCGATTGGCTCTACCTCTATGATTGGAAGGCGGGCTCCCTCTAGTTCCTTTGTTGGACACCTTCTCGTGGTGTTGGTGCATTCTCTTGAAGCGGGCGTTAAGGTTTCCGAACACATAAACCCTAACAATTTGTCTCCCATGTGGATGAACACGTGAACGACCGTTTTGTTTTTATACCAAGCCGTTAAGAGTTGACGCTTCTCCACAAGGTATGTAATGTTAATGTATGGGTTGCCTTGGACCCTCTCCTCGTGTATGTCCACGTTAAGATATTTTGCGAAAAACGTAACATAGGCCCCTATTGTGATATCAAACTCGCTACGACTTTAGGGCTACTTCCTTGAGGTGCTTTACGATGAAGAAACCTAGATTAGGCTTCCACATCTTATGTAACCCCTTCATTTGGGCTAGGAAGAGTATATCGCGATACCTCCAAATTGGATTTCCCAATTGCGAATATAGAGTTTGCTAAGATAATATAAGCGAATCTTAATCCTTCGTCATAAATGTATAACGACAACCTTGGTCTACTACCATCCAAGTTGCGAATGGAATGCTTCTCCCAAAATTCATCCCGATCAACTTGTGTACCATGAGACTCATGACCTCCAAAATGAAGGCCTAGGGCTTCATTGACTTGCACAGTCAAAAGGGTGTATGTTGAATTGTTGAGGTGAAAGCTAACCTTCCCATTCTTGTCTTCTAGAGTTGCTAGGAATTCTAAAGTAAGTCGGACATAGATTGGAGTATGCCCCAACTTGAAAGCCAAATTCCATAAATTGAGATACTAAAAAGTAAAGATACAGGTTTTTGACCTAGGCCCAGTTATTGTTAAACTTTTAAGATAACGCAAATACTCTCTATGATTGGAGAATATCTACTCTATCCCCGGTAACAGTGCCAAAAAGCTTGATGACTCGAAATGAGACTACTAACTTTTAGTATATATAAATATATACTTAGTTACCCTAATGCTACTCTGTTGGATTACAAGCGCATAATCCTGCCGTGTAGTAGTGTCAGGTGTTGATCCACAGGGATAAATCTTAGTAGTTTAACAACAATAAACGATGTGCCCCTGCGGCATAGGCATTTATGCCACATGCGACATAGCTGAGGCCGCAAGGCACTGTACTTAGTCGAATTTTAGTGAATTTCTCTATGTTGCATGTTGTGCACTTCGTGTAAGTTGTTTGCATACTCCAGGTGTTGCCCTATTTTGACGCCTTCTTCAGAATTGACCTAAATATGACATTTTTGCTTCGTTTTCGGCCTAAATTCGCAACTTTCTCTAAAACCTGCCAAAATAGCATAAAAGCACGTTTGCGGTAAATAATTCAGGAAAATGAGTACTTTGCATACGCTTTTCCATCATTTTTCGTACTAAAAAGTAGTGATTTTCGCTATATGTTTTGGCATTATTGTGATGCGTGTGAGTTAGGCGAGCATACTAGAAGCTCTTATGCTAATTCTAGTAGTAGGAGTTCTTGTGTTTTAGATTTGGTGCATTCAGATGTATGCGAACCTTGTCCCACAACTATTGTGAATGGATTTAGATATTTTGTGTCTTTTATTGATTGTTTTTCTCGTTTGACTTGGATTTATTTGATGAAAAATAAAAGTGATGTGTTTGCTTGCTTCAAGAATTTCACAAAGGGGTTCAGACTCAATACGGTACAGTTGTGAAGGTATTGAGGTCTGACAATGAGACAGAGTACACCAACAGGGTATTTGGAGAGTACTTGTCATCCCAGAGAATACAACATAAAACCACTTGTCCGTACACACCAGAGCAGAATGGAAGAACATGCATCTCCTTGAGATAACCCGGAGATGATGATTTTGATGAAAGTCCCAAAATACTTGTGGGGGCACGCAGTCCTGACAGCGGCCTATTTGATCAACATGATGCCCTCGTGAGTGTTGGATTGGAAGTCTTCGATATAGATGCTGAAATGTAAGAATGAAGATATTCTTTCTCTCAAAACCTTTGGCTGTGTGTGTTTCATGCAGGGCAACAACCCAAATATGGAAAAACTAGATCCGAGGGCTGTGAAGTTTGTTTTTGTTGGGTATTCGGCTACTCAAAAGAGGTATGTGTGTTGGAACCCTGTAGAGAGGAGACTGTTTGTGAGTATGGGTGTTACATTTCGAGAGCTCGAACTATACTACTCCTTAGAGACGACATCATCATTTGGAAACTCGCTCGATACAAGAGGTATGAGGTGAGAAGGGGAGAGTGGTAGTGATGGTGAGAGGAGGATAGTGAGTGTGGGTGGTATATTTTGCTCACTTGAGAATTCGGCTGTGGTTGAGCCGGAAAAGGAGGATTCAGATGTGGTTGAGCTAGAAAAGAAGGATTCGGCCGTGGTTGAGCTAGAAAAGAAGGCTCAGGGGGAGCCGAGATACTGTGAGGTGTATGTGAGGAGAAAAAAGCAGAATGAGGGAGCCGTGCCTACAGTGCCACAAGCAAGTCCCTTGTCTCTGCCTACCTCGACTCGTGAGACACCTACACCATCCACCTCAGACTCAGATTACACAGGTGATATAATTCCTCCCTCTTCTCCTCCCGCTCCCCTATTTGTAAGGAGGACTCCTCGTCCCAATGCGAGCCATCCTTTTGATTGATATGGTTTTTCACATGATATTGTCCAGTTTGTCTCTTATTCACACATATCACCTGTACATAGAGCATTCATTGCATCTTTAGACATTGTCTCTATCCCTAAGTGTTGGCAGGTTGCTAAGGAAGATCCGAGGTGGAAATCAATCATACTAGAGGAGCTCGGGGCACTTGAAAAGAACAAAACTTGAGAGCTTGTGTCACTACCACTAGGCAAGAAGGTTGTGGGGTGCAAATGGGTCTTTACAGTGAAACAAAATCCTGAGGGCCGTATTGAGCGCTACAAGGCTCAATTGGTAGCGAAGGGGTACAGTCAGACCTATGGCATTGACTATGATGAGACCTTTGCACTCGTGGCAAAGATGAGCACAGTGACAATGTTGATTTTCCTGACAATGAATGGTGGGTGGATGTTACACCAACTCAATGTAAATACTGTCTTTCTTCATGGTGATTTGTTGGAGGAGGTGTAAATAGAGGTACCACCGGGATTTGACACAAACCAGACAGTGGGTAAGGTGTGCAGGCTAAAAAATTTGCTTTATGGGTTAAAGCAATCTCCTAGGGCCTGGTTTGTCAAATTCAGGAGAGCTATGGTAGGCATGAGATATCAGCAAATCAATGCAGACCATATAGTGTTCTTTAGGTGATATGGAGGTCACATCACGATGGTTGCTGTGTATGTGGATAACATGATCATCACAGACGATGATGAAAAGGAAATTGCTCACCTGAAGGAGAAGTTGGGAAAATAATTTGAGGTGAAGGATCTATGTTTGTTTCGATATTTTCTTGGAATAGAGATAGCTCGTGGAGCAGAGGGAATAGTCATGTCTCAAAGGAAGTAGATGCTGGACCTTCTCACAGTGTATGAAACTCAATGTAACACCTAATTATTTGCTATATGTACTAATTACCATTTAACAGAGAATAATCAAGTGCATCTCTTGCACTACCGTACCTAACACAACCTAAAAGTTCATCTATCTAAATACATCTATAAAATTATATTTACTATTCTATTTCAATATTTGACTAACTCACTTAATCTTATCTACTAACTTGTCCTTAAAAACTTTCAGGTGCATATATTACAAGTAAAAATTGGATTTTAACAATTAACACATGTGCCTCCTTTAAGACATAATTAATAGTATAATACAAGTAGAGGTTAATTTTTTTCTATTTTTGTACAAATAGGGGACGGTCAGACATGCATTGTATTTGTTCAGGGAGAACTACAGCTAAACTACACAAGCACCTGCTGTGTTATTGTTTTTGGAATCTGTAAAGTGATGCAGATCTATATTAATTACTAATAATGAATCAAGTTCAGTTCCTATCTTCAGCAAAGTAGAATCTCTAGTTTATGCTTACCAGTATATTACTGATGTGAAAGCGCAACCTTTTGTTCGTTAGATATCTACAAATAATTTATCTATTCATTTCTTATATCTCATCCCTTGATTCCTTTCTCTATTAATTTTGTGTTATCTCTGAACAAGACCAAATTGACTCTATGTTCTTCTTTAACCTCAAAAGACTAAGCTTGCTATATATGTTCTTGCTAAAGACTGACCAAAAGAAAACGCATCAAGCTGTCTTTGCAATTGCAGTCTATCGAAAAATACTGAAAAAACTGAAAGAGAAGACAAACAATATAAATTTCAAATATAACATAAAAAATCAACCGCATGGTTTCATTCAACTTGAAGGTAGAGCTAACACATTTTAACATGTAAGGCAAAAAAAACTTGTGATTCGTGAGCATAGGCTAATTAAGATGATCTAGGAACAATGTAAGGTTTCAATTGTTCATACAATTCAGATCTGCAATATAGTGGGGCAAATTGAATAAGTAACTTGGGATAGTGTTTTTTTTGCTTTAGCAGATCAGATGCCACTGAAAATCGTTGGGGAATTGAGGTTTTAGGACTTTGATAGTTTTCACTTTTCAGAATAGTATTAGTAATATAAAACAATTGTTCAGTGGCAGATGTAAGGAGATGTTCTAACTAGCTTTAAAAAAACCTTTTTACATATATATGCTTTCCACATTCCAGAACTAAAAATCACCACAGACAAAATGGTGATTTTAACCCCAAACTTCAGAAGTAACAAAGCAATTCCCAGTTCAAAAACTTGAAAAACTGAGAAGGGCAAATATAATATTACCACATGGATTAAAATCACTGGCTTGAAGTGTAGAACAGCAAATATCACCAGATCTACAAAATGCACAACAAACGAGGAAGGAGGTCATAGTTGGAGAGGGTGGTGGAGCGGAGAAGAAGAGATTTAGTTGCACAAAGGGCTGGAGCCGGCCTAATTAATTCGGAAGAAATGGGCTTTTTAGGTTTTGTTCAAATGGAGGGAAGGAAAGAGCTAGAGGTAACTATAGTCAATGCCGTACAAAATGCTATTTTTTTGAACTCTATTCAAGCTTTCGTCTATAAAATGATGCTAATCAATAATTTGTAAATTATAGTATGCAATATAAGATTGAAATATCATTTCAGTTTGTATGTACGTGTGTATACATTTTTTTTCTTACAATCTTGTAAGGATGTAATTTTTTTTTTTTTTGTGAGAAACAATTAGGGTCTGGCCATGATTTCATTAACCGTGATTGGTTACGTAAATTTTTTTTTGTGATCAAGTTTGAATATTATTTGAATAAAACATTAATATTTTTAAATTGCTGATAATATCGTAGTCACGTCTGCCACTAGTACTCTCAATATATACAGGTGAGACGAATCAACGGGAAGTGAAACTTGTAAATTAGTTAAGCAAACAAAGCTTCTTTTAGTATTTTTCTTTAACAAAAGTAAAGCTTTATTTGAGTTAGTGCACTTCGATGTATGGAGACTGGTCGTTGAAGGTCTCCTTGCTGATGCTTTCTCGATGATGTCATCGGTCGCTGAATGATGTCACCTCGGTCGCTGATGACTTATCAGCAACCGTTTTTTTTGTTGCTGTTGGGTTTTGCTGACGTCATGTAAAGACATCAGCGATCAAAATAATCCGTCGCCGATATTCAAAACCTGTCGCTAATACTCATAACCGGCCGCTGATGCCCTGGGTATACTCATACTTATATTTTTTTTTAATACCAAATGCATAGTAAAAAAAAACTCTCCACACCCTTCACAAATACGGGATTCTTTCACTTGTTCACGTAACAAAGACCATACATCCAACTACGATCACCCTTCATTTCTCCTAATTATAACATACACATTTATAAGATATTGTATACATATGACCTAAATGCAATAATTAATAGATGACATTCTAATTTAGGTTGACATGACTCAAATCCTAACTACACCTTAGTTCATTCAAGTTAAAAGAATAACAAATTATATTACTTTGGCATTCTCGCTAAAATTTTGACTTAAACAAACAAAAAATCCAGATCTATACTTTAGACCCTCCAGATATCATCAATTGATAACGGACCCTCTAAAGCAAGTCTTGGAAGAAATCCACAATCAAATCAAGAAATCACAATCAAGTGTTGCATCATCCATGCAACAGGACTTGTATACAGCCATACAAGCGGCATATACATAAACTATGAATTTAAATGTACGTACCAGAGACAGAGAGAGAGAGAGAGAGAGAGGACGCTTCGCTTGCCTTGCCTTGATTAGTTCTAAATAAAATAAAATGCACACGAGGTCAAAACTAAACTTAAAATTATGCCTTGCTTACTATTTTGGCACTTCAATGAAATAATGACATTAAATATTAATAGGTCCAAACTCATTAGTTTTTTGGGACTTACACGTGGTCGGTGTATAGTACTATCCCACTCTTTGAATGCTATATCTCAGTAGTGAAGAAATGTTTGTGGATTTAGTATTTAAGAAAAATTTGACATCATTTCTCCTTAGTTTCCTGAGTACGTGTTAAAAACACATCCTTTTGGATATGCAATTCAATACGTACTCGTAGGAACAACAAGAGAAAATGATACCAAATTTTTCTTAAATATTAGATCTACAAATATTTCTTCACATCCTAAATAAGACAAAGCATTCAAAGAGCAGTCCCAACACGGACTATTAAAAATTAATCCTTATTAGATTAATTTTGAATGTGTATAAAGCTAAAAGACATAGTAAATGTTCCGGTTTAGTTGGATCATAAAACAATACTATATTAATAACTAACAAATTGTACTACACAATTAATAATATAATTAACTAACATTTCATTAAGTGAGAGAAAAAACTTGCCTGACTACAAGCAATTCTTCTGCTTCTTTAATCCCTCTCTTTGAGCCTCTTTTCCCGCCAAATCAACCAAATTCTACAAGAAAAGAAAAGATTAGTTAAATGATTTAAGAAGAATTAAATAAAATAATGTATATAATGAAATAAAATATAAACTAGAACTCAGAAAAATAGTGGATGTAAAGTAATTTAAACCAAAATTTAGAATACAGCCGATAATTCAGAACTAAAAGTTATAAAACAGTTAAACTATAATACCAAGTCTCATTATAGAGGAAAATCTGCATCACAATCTCATTAATCAATCTATATATATCTATATATATATATATATATATATATATAGAGGAATATGCTAGCATGCTATGCATAGCATAGAACCCCTCCATGCAACGGCTCGGATTTCAAGTTTTCAAAATCCTAACGGTCGATCCGAATCATTCATCTTGTTCTCCATATTAATATGTGTTTGGAGACCAAATTTTACATTTTTTGAAATTTTTTTACTATTTCTTTAGATTTATTGAAAATCGCTGTTTTTTATGGTCCAGATTTGCTGAAAACAGCGATTTTCAATAAATCTAAAGAAATAGTAAAAAAATTTCAAAAAATGTAAAATTTGGTCCCCAAACACATATTAATATGGAGAACAAGATGAACGGTTCGGATTGACCATTAGGATTTTGAAAACTCGAAATTCAAGGCGTTGCATGGAGGGGTTCTATGCTATGCATAGCATGCTAGCATATTCCTATATATATATATATATATATATATATATATATTTTTTTTTTTTTTTCAAAATAAGTGCTTTTCTATTAATCTGTACATTCAATACAAATTTTTTTTTCTGTTTTGTAATATGTAAAATGACGAAATATATAGTATTTACTAAAAAAAAAAATTATATCATTCAATTTTATATTGTAGTCATTAAATTATGCTAAGATATAACTGAAACTTTTGTACACAAAAATCACCTGACACAAAAAAAAAAAAAGCAACCAAGCAACTCTGTAGTGCAATTTTGCAAAATGTTTCCTTAATTAGAAGAAACCTCTCCAACATAAATATATATATAGTAAGTACCCAACAACAAGAAATTAATAATACAAATATAGTGAAAACTGAAAAGGTTCTGATATCTAAATCAGCTCATCTTAATTTGAGCATGGACATTTTTCTACTAATCTAGGTGATGCATAGCAACCACTGGTGGAATCCACTAAAAGAAATAACTGATTTTAAAATCTTTCATGGTGGAATCCACTTGTAATATTAAATCAGATGGTGCAAAATTAATTAATGTCTTATGATGTCTTGGCATGCTAAGCTGGAAGTTAAGATGTGACCTCAATTTTAGACAGGTGTGGAATAAAGTGAAAGTATGATGTAAGATATTATTATGATAGTGAGGAGAAACAGAAAAAAAAAATGAAGATATTCAACTTTTTTAATTGTTTGATAAAACACTATTTCTAGATTAATCTACATACTATATATCTAATAGGTTATAATATATTTTTTTTCATAAAAAGAGAGGTTATGATATATAAAGATATCATCATTAGAAGACAATCTGAAAGAAAAGAAAAGAAGTGCTTATTGTATATATGCATGGTGGCCTTCTTACTTTTTGTGTGGCAAATTTTTTTTGCTTTCAACAATATGCTTGACATGAAGTGAGGTAGTAATTAATAAATGGTTAATTAGCTATCAAAATAAAAAAAATGTTGTAGAGAATATCTAACAACCTATAAGTGGTACATATCTAACAAATCTGATGCTCTTGACTTAAGTGGTATATATCTAACAACCTATAAGTGGTAGTAGGAACAGTCGAAAGAGTTCTCAGAAAACACAAAAGAAAAGGGAATAGTCAAAAGGCAATTAATTATTCAACTAATATACGGAAAAATAATTAACCCCTTCTAGCAAATTCCTTGCTTTGATCATAAGCTTAAAATTAACAAAACCATGCATCAGCTTAGAAAGGCTAATAAAATGTGACACCATGCATCAGCCGATGCATTTGGAGAACTTATTGTGTTATGTAGTATATCTAAAAGTATAATGTCAATTAAGTCTAAGGATAGACTTGACTTAACCCAATCAACCCTCAGCAGTGCAAAAAATATCGACGCCTAGTCAAACAAAGCCTTAAATATGCCTTGATTTAACTCAAAAATTTCCAACAAATACCAGAGTTTTACAAGCAGAATTAATTAAACCCACACCAATTAAAAGCTAAGGTAATGTTGGTTTTCTTAAAACCAGTAACGAATTTGAAAATTCCTCAAGAAATGCACACAATCACAGAGAAAAGAAAATACACAAATAAGACAGAGGATTTTGGCGATGCTCAACTGCTTGCATCATTTTCTGGTTTTCTTATATAGAGAAGCAATAAAAAACATAACTGCACCACTAACATTACATCCCACGTTCTAAAAATAAAACTAACTACTTAACCTTTACTTAAATAACTACTACCCTATTTTTAGCAACATGCTGACTCTAAATCCTAACCACCTAAATATGCACAACGTTCAAACCATACATAGACAAATTTTTGCTCAATTTGAACGTGGCCAATTACAAGACCCGACCTGGAGACAACTAGATTAACTCATCAGGTATGAGTAATCTGAATTGACAAACAAACCTGAGATCCAAGCAGGTTATGGTTATCCCCTTTCAATGGCCACAATCTTTGCCGAATGGAGATCCCTCTCAACAAATCAATCAACAAATCCACTCCAAAATCCGCTGCATCTGCCGTGTATACCTCACTTGCATTTGTCACGGCCACGGCATTTTGACCAAGTAAACCTCAAATGAGCAATTTAGAAAAAATCTGAGAAATCAGTCAGTGCCAGATTTATACCTGAACTAGCAATAAAAAAAAACAAGTAACAAAACTAGGAACTCGTTACCAAAAACATATCCATGAAACCATCACTGATTCCCATCAATTCTTTACCGGAAATTAATAGAGCCTTGCTTTACTCAAGCTTAAATTTGGCCTATATTTAACCCCAATTCAAACTCAAATGAGCAATTTAGAGAAATCAGAGAGATTGAGAAGAAACAGAAAAATACCTACAAAGAGAGGATGATGAGGCGCGAGAGAGGATGATGAGAAGATCAGAGAGGATGGGGAGAAGATCAGAAAGGATGGTGGGGCGCGAGACAGAGACAGAGCGATGGCTTAAGTATTTTTTAGGGATAGAAGTTGTTTTTTTCAAATAAATGACTTTTTCTCTTAAATATACACTTGACTTGTTAAAATAAACCGGCAAACTAGGATGCAAATTGACTTCTACCCCAATTGATAACAAGTGTAAATTAAATAGTGAAGATGGTGAACATATAAATGACATGAACCAATTTCAAAGACTTATAGGAAAATTGATCTACCTAACGGTTATCCGTTCGGATATATCTTTTTCCGTAAGTCAAATTAGTAAGTTCATGTAATCACCTAGAACACCTCATTTAGAAGCTATATATAAATAAACTTTTTCTAACAACATATGTGGCTATTCCGATGCAGAGTCACATAAAAAAACAAGAAACAAAATGTTGTAGCACACTCAAGTGCCGAAGCGGAGTATCATGCCATAGCATCAACTGCAATCGAATTAACTTGGATTAAGCAACTCTTATCGAACATGGTGTTTAAAACTCAAGGACCTATGAAAATGTTTTGCGATAACAACTCGGCACGACACAGCATCAAATCCCGTGTTTCATAAGGGAATGAAATATATAGAAATAAATTACCACTTCATTAGAGAGAAAGTTCAAACAAAATAAATAGAAACACCATATATTAAAAGTGAAAATCAACTTGCGGATATGTTCACTAAAGGTTTGGATCCGAATTCATTTGAGAGAATTACTAGCAATCTAGGATTGTATGATATATATATTCCTAACTTGAGAGAGAGTATTAAAATAAAGAACCTATTATTTAATTAGTTAATATAGAAATAAAAATTTAGTTATTTACAAATATAAAAATATAATGGTAACATATACTGTCATTACTAGAATAAAAAATAGTACCAACAATAAGTTTGAAGCCTCTTTATAGTTATAAATAGAAAATCTTGCAATAAGAAAAATACATCTTTACAATATATTCTCTATCTTCAATTTCATACTTTCTGTCTTCTAAATTGAACAGCTTGCTATGTATGTTCTCGCTAAAGAAAATAACTTACCAAAAGAAAACGCATCAAGCTGTCTTCGCTATTGCACTCTACCAAAAAATACTGAAAAAACTGAAAGAGAAGACTGAAACAATATAAATTTCAAATATAACATAAAAATTCAACCGTATGCATGCTTTCATTCAACTAGAAGGTAGAGCTAACACATTTTAACATGCAAGGCAAAGAAAACTTGTGATTCGTGAGCATAGGCTAATTAAGATGATCTAGTAACAAAGTAAGGTTTCAATTGTTCATACAATTCAGATCTGCAATATAGTGGAGCAAATTGAATAAGTTACTTGGGATAGTGTTTTTTTTTGCTTTAGGAGATGCCATTGAAAATCGTTGGGGGAATTGAGGTTTTAGGACTTTGATAGTTTTTAGAATAGTATTAGTAATATAAAACAATTGTTCAGCGGCAGATGCAAGGAGATGCTCTGACTAGCTTAAAAAAAAACATTTTTACACATATATGCTTTCCACTTTCCAGAACTAAACATCACCACAGATCAGCAAGAACAGAACTGTAAAGTATCAACACAAAATGGTCATTTTAACCCCAAACTCTAGGAGTAACAAAGCAATTCCCAGTTCAAAAACTTGAAAAACTGAGAAGGGCAAAGAATATTACCACATGGATTAAAATCACTGGCGTGAAGTGTAGAACAGCAAATATCACCGGATCTACAAAATGCACAACAAACGAGCATGGAGGTCATTCATAGGGCGCAGGCGCTGCTAGTTGGAGAGGGTGGTAGAGTGGAGAAGAAGATATTTAGTTGCACAAAGGGCTTGCTGGAGGGGGCCTAATTAATTCGGAAGAAATGTGCTTTTTAGGTTTTGTTCAAAGGAGGGAAGGGAAGAGCTAGAGGTAGCTATAGTCAATGCCGTACAAACTGCCATCCTTTTGAATTCTATTCAACCTTTCATTTATAAAATGATGCTAATCACTAATTTGTAAATTAATTACAGTATGCAAGATAAGATTGAAATATCATTTCAGTTTGTATGTGTGTGTGTATACATTTTTTCTTATAATCTTATAAGGATGTAATTTTTTTTTTAAGAAACAATTAGGGTCTGACCTTAATTTCATTAACCACGATTAGTTACGTAAATTTTTTTGTGATATTTGAATAAAACATGACTATTTTTAAAGTGCTGATAATATCGTTTTCACGTCCGCCACTAGTCTCAATATATACCGGTGAGACGAACCAACGGGAAGCGAAACCAGTCCGCATCGTCTGCATTAACTCAAGAGAGCATCTTTTGAGTTGATGCATATGGACCGTTTGATTTTAAACGGAACCAATCCGGTCACAGTCTATTATTCAAGGTCCTTCAATATGAGTGCAGATCTAGTCCATACGAATTTTAAAGCGAATTTGACGGTCCAGATGTATTAACTCAAAAGATTCTTTTTTTAGTTAATGCAGAGGATACGAATTTAAGCGGAACTTGGTACACATTGAAAGCAGTGTCCCAATCTTTGAAACCACCTGATTCTTTTTTGAGTTAATGCAGTGTCCCAATCTTTGAAAGCATCTGGTTTTTGGAACACAAACCACCTGGTTTTGGGCCACTTGGCATGCCAACTTGAGAAGAGGTGCATGCACCCACTTCATTAATGTAAGCATATTTTGCATTTTTTTAATAGACGTTGCAACTTTGTTCTGCAATGGCAAGTTTTGTGTCTGTAAGCATATATATGCATGGTGTATGACCTATTTTAAAAACCGGATAATATTTTGCTACTGGTTAGATCAAATTAACCATCAAATTTTATAAAATATTTTTCCTCAAATCGGACTATAAACTTGATCGACCGTTTCATTCGAACAAATGAATCGTGGATAAGATGAATTTACTAAAATTATAATCATACCAGCCCCTGCATTTTTGTCAAATTATAATCATACTAGGGCCTGCATCTATTTTACAGTATATCATTTTGGATGGGATCTGCACTGTTCACCTACAGTAACAGTCCCCCTCTCCAACGTCCGATCTGCATCCCATGGTTGAAGATAACGCTTCTTCTCACGCTTATACCTCCTCATCTCTTCTTCGCTACGTGTCGCTCTCTCTTGTCAATGTTAACAGTTGTTCTCTTCTCTCTTATAAAGGATTTAAATAAGAACATAAAAATAAAAAAATAAAATAAAGAACAAAAATGAGAGGAGAAAAGGAGAGAACGCGTGGCAAGGCTAGAAAGCTGTATATTTTTCTCAAAAAAACATTAAAAAATGTTTTTGAATGGTCAATTAGCATTTTTGATATTTTAAAAATTCAAATTGATATGATGAATTGAATTCATTGACTATATTTTTTTCTTCACAAATAACATAACCTAGTCTATCTTATAGATTAATTTTGGAAGACTTGAGTGAACAGTAATATCTATAGTAACCAAACTGTTCTTGTCCGTTCGATCTATATCTAGCGCTTCTTGATGATCTATGTTTCCTATCCTTGACACCTGTCTTTCTTTTCTCAACACCTGTCTTCACCTTTCATTTCTCTCCGGAGAATTCTACCGTCTTTTCCCTTCGGAAAAAATGGCCTCTTCCATTCTAAAAAGTTCGTTCTCCAAAGTCTCTAAAACGTTGTCAGTTCTCCACGCAATAAGATTTTGAACCACTGCCAGATCGAGGTAACATTTAAAGCTGATTTCATTTACATTTTTCGCTGCTCTAACAATGGTTATAAAATAATGGTTGATTTCACACTGGGTGGATTTTAGGGTTTAGGGTTTAGAGTTGTTTCAAGTTTTTAGCTTGACAATTTTAATGATTCACAAGAGATGGTCAATTTTAGAGTTCAAGGTTTACGCCTATATCTCAATTTTATAATGTAGCTTTTCAGTTTTGCAATTTTAATCCTTATTTTTGGATCCAAATGTGGAAAATCTTCACAATCATTTTCTACTAGGATCAAGTGCATTGGAAAATATATATATTTCAGTATGTAAATTCAAAATTCCAGTGCCACTACCAAATCAACTGTTGACTTCCAAGTCAGTGCCTTCAAACCCTTTACCAAGTGTGGAAATATATTAGCAATCATTTTCAATTGGAAATATATATGTGGAAATATATTAACAAATCATTTTCAATTGGAAATATACATGTGGAAATATATTAGCAATCATTTTCAATTGGATCAAAGTATGTAAAAATATATTAGCAATCATTTTCAATTGGATCAAAGTATGGAAAAAATCATTGGCAACCATTTTCAACTGGATCAACAACTATATATATATGCCTAACTCACACTAGTTTTAATTAATTTACAGGTTTACAAATGGACTGGAAAATTGCTTGGTAGTAGCCCTTTTAATATTGCAAAATGCCATTATAAAAATACATAAAACAATGTTTCTAAATATAGTTTGGATATATAACAGGTAAGTGAAAAAAATGCAACTTCATAACTATCTCTCCTCTTATATTAATTTATAACTATAATTTAATTAGCTATATTTTAAGCAGTTAAGATAAAAAAAAAATTCCACAATTTGATTTTCTATGGGAATGTATTGGTATTTATTGTGTTTAAGTTTGTTTTAAATTCTCTAAACACTTGCTACACTGTTTTTCTCCTTATAATGTCTTCCTATGAATGTTGCTATAAAAATAATTAATTGATAACATTTATTTATTTATTTTTATATTATTGATTATAACAAAATAAGAAAGTAATTAACATGTTTGCTCATTAAATATTGATTACCTTTTTTATTTATTGGAGAGGTAAAGACAAAATAGTTAATTTAATTGTTGAATAAATTAGAGAAATTGTAAAATGACAAATATTATTAAAGATGAAAATAGTTAGTCTGATTTGTTTCTATCTTTTACAATTCTGTTTGAATTTTGAACCCATGGCAAAGTATGAGCATAATACTAGTAGAAATTAAATTATCTAATATTATGTTATCCTCTAAGTTTTCATTATTGTGCAACTAGGTGATAAAAGGTTTTTCTTTTGTCCCCCACGTACCTTATACCCCAATATTGTTACATGGTTACAGATACAAGTATTATATTGGATACGGTAATACGATACGGAACTATATATCAAAATATTGGAGTAATATATATGAGCAAAGCTAGGGTGTGATGTGCTTACCAAGAGAGTTTGGTGAGCACAATTTCAAAAGTTTATCAGATGGGCTTTAAACGATGAATTCAAACCATTGAAATCCATCTACTTTACGAGTGATGCATGTACATGTAAAATTTTGAAAGTTTCGAATTCATTAAGTACAAAGTTAATCAGTCAAAAAAATAATGAAAAATGAATACATAAAAAATATTCTATAAAAATATATATATATATATTTTTAATGCTTGATTTCGTACTAAATGAATTCAAAACTTAAAAAAAAAAAAAGTTCATGTATATACATCACTCGTAAAGTAGATGAATTTTAACAGTTTAGATTCATTATTTGAAGCCAATCCGATAGATTTTTAGAGTTGTGTTTATCAAATCTTAATTCTTAGTGAGCACATTACACACTAGATTTACTCAACATATATAGCTTATACCTTATTCTAGACTTCTGGATATGAGAAGCTAGAGAATCAGATAAGGAACTTATTAAAATGCATCAATTTCAATATATAAGAAAAAAATGGCCAACTGAAAGACAGCAGTTTTTCTTTTTTTTATATAAGCAACAGATTAATTAATTTTCATTTCTTTCCGGAAATCCAAAATACAAAGTTCCATTAGACAACATATTTACTTAAGGCAAACGTGTTGGTCTTAAAATGAAAATTTATTTATATTTTAAGAATTGGAATTTATCCGTGGATCATCTTTACCGTATTGATAAAGTACGCCCATAGATTATATTAATTAATGTACTGGCCAACTTGTTTGCAGTGGATAAACATTGACAGATGCCAACTTTTTTTGAATCGATCCATTCCCGACATTTTTATTTTAACCCCATTAAAAAAATATTTTAATAATAATAACCAAAGTTTTGTAATAATTTTAAAAATACTCCACTCGTGAAATTTTTTCACGGACTGGAATTTTAATTCCATTTTTTTTTAAAAACAGAAATTTGTTTTTATTTTTTGTATTGAAATATTAGAAATGTTGAATATATTTCTTTGAAAATAGATGGAATACAATATAATTTGATTTATTAGAAAGACTGTAACAAATAACCCGGATCAATATTTTTCAGGCCGGATTTTTTGCGGCTGTAAGAAAAATTAATATATTTATTTATGTGTTATTGGAAAAAAAATAAAAATGCTTATATTCTGAGTTATTGATCCCGGTTCAAAAGTCACTTCTATGTAATCTAGAAAATATTGTGATCCTTCTAGGACATTTAATTTATGGAAAGTGATATCTATTTTTGAAAGAAATAAAAACTTTAAGTTATTTAATAATTATTATTCAAAAAGAATTCAATTTTGATACAACTTTTTATAAATTAAATGTCCTAGAAGGATCACAACATTTTCTAGATTACATAAAAGTGACTTTTGAACCGGGAACAATAACTCAGAATCTAAGCATTTTTATTTTTTTTCCAATAACACATAAAGAAATATATTAATTTTTCTTATAGCCGCGAAAAATCCGGCCTGAAAAATATTGATTCGGGTTATTTGTTACAGTCTTTCTAATAAATCAAATTATATTGTATTCCATCTATTTTCAAAGAAATATATCCAACATTTCTAATATTTCAATACAAAAAATAAAAAATAAAAACAAATTTATGTTTAAAAAAAAATTAGAATTAAAATTCCAGCCCGTGGAAAAATTCCACGGGTGGGGTATTTTTAAAATTATTACTAAACTTTGGTTATTATTATTAAAATAAATTTTTAATGGGGTAAAAATAAAAATGTCGGGATCCATTCCACAGAATTAATTGTCAAGTGCAAATGAATTCGTATCCTCTTTAACTTTACAATATGATGGTACAAAAAGCAGTAAAGTAGACATGCATGTCATGAAAAACATGTTAATTATAAAACTTTACAATGTATTGAATTATTATAGAATACCGGCCTTTCTTTGTTTAATTTGAATATTAATTCAAGGCAATGATATATAATAGAACTTTGTTCCAAACTATGAGCAGCATATTATGAGTTATACGTACATTGATTATATGATCTAGACTAAAGAACAAATACATAATACAACCTTTTACCTCCTGTAACAGCTTGTTTGGATGGAGAGTATAGGAAGGGAGGGGAGGGGTGAAGAATAAAAGGGAATGAAATAGAATGGAAGATTAATATACTTAACCTTTTTATGTTTGGATGATTAATGAGGGAAAATAAATTTAACTTTTTTTTCCATCTTGTTTCTTGTCTGGTTAATTAAAATTATAGAAGGTTAATCAAATATTTTTAGTATATTTGACTATTATACCCTTTACAATAATGTGTAAAAAGAAAGAAGAATATAAATATAAGTTTCTGTGGTATGTACCGCATGGCCTGGTGTGTCAAGAACAATGTTGTACCAAAAAAATACATATGTTATATACATCCTCTGTGTGAATGCTCAACCCTGCAAAATTAACAGCTGGGAATAGATACCACATCAATTGTTTGTCGAACTAAAACTGGTCTTGCTAGAAATGTATGTTGAACTTCTCATGACCAAAAAATTTGTTCTTAATGAAACCATATCCAAATTATTTACTGAATTTCATTCTCTGGTATAAGTGTTGAGTACAGAAGCTTCAAATTGTAAAAGAAAAAAAAAATAACTTGAAATATTAAAGTAGTGCAACAATAACAATTATAAAAGACGGTCAGATAACAACAAAAAAAGAGAGCAAGGCCAAATATTAATTCTGCAGATCATATTTCACGGAAGACCAAACATTTATCAGATAAACAATAGTATTTCGTATTTATTAGGTTTTGACTTCCCCTCCCCAACCCACCACGAATCAATATTATGGATCATACTAAAGTTCGATATTATAATTAAAAAAAAAAAAAACGAACCTGACCAATCAACTAGGATGGCTGCTAGCTAGGTCTATGGTGAAAAAAAGTTGAATGATAATTATATAGAAATAAGATATACAAAGACAGGGCATTTGTGTCATTTTTTGTGAAGATATTTGCTACACAATTTCTTTCCATCCGTTACACTCCAAATTGGGAGGTAAATCGATTATATTAATTATAGTTACACAAGGTTAACCTTTTCCCCCTTCTGTACCCCTCACCTCCACCATAATTTTGTCAACCAAACACGATTGGAGGGAAAGTTTTTTATCTATTCCATTCCCTCCCCTCCTCTACTCTCCATCCAAACATGGTGTTAGGCGCCAGTTGTAAATATTGTTTGAATTGTCATAATTGTGTAGATTCTTTTGACACTAATTTGGCAAATGAAAATCTCTGTAGATTATGTTGAATATATATCCTTACTCCTAATACAAGCAACTACTACAGAAATGGTCATTGTACGCTGCACATTGTACACAAATTTGACAATTTTATATAAAAACTGTGTAGAAATTGTAATTTTTTTAAAACCTAAAATATATGCGGGATCACGGATATTTATTAAAGAATCAGTGTAGAAATCCTTGAGAGAGCTACACAGATGTTTATTAGGAATTGTACACGGATTATTGTTTAAATAACAGTGTAAAAAGCCTTGAGAGAGCTACACGGATATTTATTAAAGAACTGTGTAGAAATGTAGGAATTGTACACAGATGTTTGTTTAAATAACAGTGTAGAAAGCCTTAAGAGAGCTACACGGACATTTAATAAAGAGCCATGTAGAAAGGTTATTTTAAGGTTTTAGTTATATAAAAGACCTTCTCCTTCCAGTGTCATTTTAATCAATTAATACTCTCCCTCTCACAGTTAACAATTGGGTGGAGATTTAGGTTTATCAATTATTTCAGATCACAAATCTATTAAGATGAGCTACTGTTTTTGGAGCTTATATATGAAGATGAGCGGTCCAATATAATTGATAACCTACATCTCGTATTCCCATGTGAATTACTTCATTTCCTCAATTAATTGATTTGATTTCCGCGCTAAAGTGTTTTTCGAGGGTAATATGAGATACATGTTATTGGAGGTCAGATCTGAGATCTTGAAAGTTAATTTGTATTTCTCCTCTCTTGAGCTAAAGTGTTTAGTTTAGTATTATCAGCAGATGGACACAAGACTTTACCTTAATCAGACTTTTGTTTAGTTACATAAACCTAAGTAGTCTTTGTTAGTTCCTTGCATGTCTATCTGCTGATAAAATTAAACTAAACACCTTAGTAAGATCTAGAGGAGAACAAGGAAGATTCTGACATGAGTTAAAACATGTATCTTCATATTACCCTCTGTAAACCCTACTGGCACTTTTCATATTGTTAGCAATTGATATTTTTATATTGTGCTTACTATGTTTTGTAAATTCTCTGTTTTGTTATCTGAAAACATAGAAATACTGGCTAGCAAAAATGGAGGCTAGCCAAAAAAAAATTGAAAAAAAAGAGAATTCTACACGGTTGTTTATATAAAATTCTATGTAGAAAGAGTAATTCTACACGGCTCTTTATATAAAAGTCAGTGTAGAAAGAGTAATTCTACACGGCTCTTTATATAAATGTCTGTGTAGCTCTCTCAAGGCTTTCTACACGGATTTATAGCTAAATATCCATGTAGAAAGGTTATTGTAGGGTTTTGGTTATATAAAAGGTCTTTTTCCAGCTCCGTTTTGATCAATTAATACTCTCTCTCTCTCTCTCTCTCTCTCTGTCTCTCTCTCTGTATTGAATGTTGGTATGATTTCTGCACACAATGAGAACGGATCTGAGATCTTTGAAGTTAATTTGCATTTCTCCTCTCTATCTTGCTAAGGTTAGTCATATATATATTTCTCTTTTCTTTCTCTAATTTTCTGTTACTTATTATTGCTTATTTTGGTCAATTATTAATTAATGCATGCATGCTTTATTTGTTTAGATAATGTAAACAATTAGTGTATTATGGTCCAATAACCGTCCTATTGATGCTTTTAGGTCCATGACCGTTCAAAATTATTCCAATAGGGATTAATTTTGGATAATCTCCTGTTTGGAACTGCTATTTGAATATTGTGTCTCATTTAGGATGTGAACACATATTAGCGGGATTTAATTAGTATTTGAGAAAAGTTTGACAGTATTTCTCCATATTGTTCTTACGAGTATGTGGTTTGTACGCATACTTGGAGAGTTAAGGGGAAATGCTGCCGAATTTTTCTCAAATACTAATTAAATCTCGCTAATATGTGTTCACATATGAGGCATAATATTCAAAGAGTGAGTTAGGATTGTAAACCGGCCCTTTGTAAGCCTAGAATTTGGAACAATTTATATGTTGACCACCATGATTAATTGAAATCATTCTTTTAATTTAATTTACAGATGAATTGAAGTTGGATGTATGAATTGAGACATGATAGTGCAGAATATTTGGCTCGCGTTGATGAGTTTATAAAATTTACCGAGAGTTATAGAGTGAAGACAAAAGATGACGCCATTTTCTGTCCTTGTAGAGATTGTAAAATTTTTATAAGATTTGGGAACTTCGAAGAAATTAGAGCTCATTTGTTTTGTCAGGGATTTAAGAAAAGATATACATGTTGGTTCATGCATGGTAAGAAAATTGGGGAAAGTAGTGGTACCAATAATAATAGGGGAGTGCTATACTGAGGGCATCTTTTCTAATTTTGAGAGCTAAGAAAATTTTTTTCCTCTAAATACCTATTTTGTCCTTCCAACCTCTCTCTAACCCAATTAATAAAAGAATTAATAATAGAAATAAAGAAAAGTTACCTTTTCTTCCCCTGAGTAATTGACACATGGAATGAATTACACTTTCTTCTTCATACAGATTCTTACCATTTCTGTTGTCCATATAGATGGATCTGATCAACAAGGAAGAATATGGTGCCATTGATAATGTACTAGATAGGGCATGCAATATATTCAATTTTTCTTTGAATTGACATTCGTCAAAGACCATGACTATTTGAAATTTAATTTGATTTTTAGTTATGCAAATTTCATTCAATTAATTATCAAAATCACTAGTACAAACAAAATTTGCATCAGGTCAATTTCTTTGGTTTTATTATTAAATTTTGATTAGAGATGTTTAACCTTAAGTTCCCAAATGGTAAATGCTTGGTGTCATAGTGTGTTATTACTCACAAAATTGGCTTGAGTTGTTGCATCAGATTTGTTTTTTTGGATCATTATTCTGTCGAATTAAAATTCGACATTCATTTTCGTACTTATGACGAACACTGTTATTTGGTGTTAATTTTACACTTGTTTTCATGTAAGCTACTTATTATCCACTACTTAAAATGGCAAGTAACATCTTTTTAAAATCTAAGATGTGTGCAATTTATAATTTATGCACAAAATTAACATTAATTTACAGAGATCATAGTCTCTAACTACTTAATCATTTTCTTTCAAAATGACCTAACTTTATGAGCTGACAGAGCTCTAGCCAAGGATGTATGCTATGAAGCATCTAAATTGAGTGAACAGTAAGAGGAAGTGGAATACCAGCACAGATTTACATGACCGATCAAGGTTACTGATAATCAAAACAGTCCCGGTATCGCTAGTATGGTTTTTGGTACATAACTTTGTATCAACAAGTTGCTGGTACTGTTGCAGTTTCAAAACAGACACTCAAACAATCAGAAATTATAAGAATCTGTATGAAGAAGAAAGTATTAATTTATGGAAATTCCATGCACCAATTACTAACGGGAAGAAATGGTAACTTTTTTTTTTTTTTTTATTAGTTTCTTTATTAATTGGGTTAGAGAGAGAGGGTGAAAGGACAAAATTGACATTTCGAGAAAAAAAATCTCTTAGCTCTCAAAATTAGAAAAGACGCCCTCATTATAGCACTCCCCATAATAATATTGAGAATGATGATAATGTAGAAATTTTTGATAATTTTGAACTTGATTGCAACGATGATTTTGAGAATGTCAAATTTTTTGATAATGTTGAACTGGAAGATGAAATTAGTGATAAAAATTATAAAAAATTTCAATATCTGTCTAATGAATCCAAAAAGCCGTTATATCATGGGTGTACCAAATTTACAAAATTGTCAGCTGTGTTGAAATTATTGAACTTAAAAGCAGACAATGGTTGGAGCGATAAGAGTTTCACGTCCTTATTAAAGCTTTTATGAGAAATACTCCCAGATAACGAGTTACTCTGTACAATATATCAGGCGAAGAAGTTGATCTGTCCAATGGGTTTGAAGATAAAAAAAAATACATGCATGTCCGAATGACTATGTATTATACCATGGAGAGTACGAGGCCATGCATGTTTGTCCTAAATGCAGTATTTCACGGTATAAATGTAAGGACCAGGACACTGACGATTGTAACGATGATGAAAAAATGGGTTAAAACATGATTTCGGGTTTGGAAATTCGATTTGGTATTGATCCGATATCTATCATTGGTGTTGAAGCTTTTAGATCAAAATTAGACGATGAATTGAACTTCAGGAAGCCATGCGGAGCATATCAGACACTTGGAAACATCAAACTAATTATAAGAAATCAATTAAGCACAACTCCAATATCAAGCATGGATTTGAGAATTCCGGAGTTCATGATTTAATTTCCAGATTATATAAAAGGATTAGATAAGATCACAGATATGCAACATAATACTTTAGGACATTCAAAATGGTTTCTATGATTTTTAATATTTTATTTATATTTTTAACAGTTTTAATCTAATTGACAGGGGTATACATGTACATCTGCTACAAAAAAAATATTTATTTATGAATTACTTTGAGATTTTATTCTGACCTCTATACAAATCAGAATTGGTTTAATAAAGTGAATGGAATTGTCGGCTCTTGCTTCGAATTCATCTTTGTCAAGAATTGGTGCTTCAATTTCTACAATTTGAATACCTTGCTCGACCTTTTGATTAGAACTTTCATCAAATTTAACATGCACGGATTCAATAACAATCCATTGAGATAGAATGTAAATTTTATATGCTTTACTTGACATTGAATACCCTACAAATATTCCCTTAATTGATTTAGAATCGAATTTTGTAACCTTGGGTGATTCATCAAGAACAAAGCATTTAGACCCAAATACCCTAAAATGAGATATTTTTTGCTTATACCCCTTCCATAGCTCATATGGTGTTTTATTCAATATAGACCTTATGCCAACGTGATTTACCACGTAGCATGTCATATTGACCGCCTCGGCCCAAAGGTGTTTGGGCAAGGAATATTCATTGAACATGGTACGGGCTAGCTCAACTAATGTTCAATTCTTCCTCTCAACTACTATATTTTGTTGAGGTGTGCGAGGAGCCGAATATTCATGTTTATATCTCCTTTTAGAGCAAAGTTGATCAAATTTTGCATTTTCAAATTTCCCCCATGGTCACTTCTAATCCTAATGATTTTTTATCCCCTTTCATTTTCAACATGTTTGCAAAATTCAATGAAATGACTAATTGCTTCATCCTTGTATTGTAGGAATAAAATCCAAGTAAAGCGACTATAGTCATCTACAATTACATATGCATATTTCTTTTTGGCCAAACTTGGTACACCGATTGGTCCAAACAAGTCCATGTGTAGTAATTGTAATGGTTGATCGGTAGAAACATGGTCCTTGGACTTGAAACTACTTTTGGTTTGTTTACCTTGGACAAATGCATCACATAGTCCTTCAAGTTCCAACTTATGGGTTGGGGTAACCCACGCACAAGGTCTAATTTAACCAATTTCTTAATGGTATCAATTGAAACATGCCCTAATCTACAATGCCATAACCATGAGCCCATGGTTATAGCACTTAGACATGTCTCACCGGAATCAAAATGGGTAAAATACAAGTCGTAAACATTTTTCTTTTTTTTACCCGTGTATATTAATGCGTCATCTGAAGACCTAACTAAATGACAAGCATCAATATAAAATTTTGTATAATAACCGGAATCATATAACTTACTAACACTAAGTTATAATTCAACCCTTCAACAAGGTATACATTGGATATGGTCAAGTGTTGGTTACCAATTGTGCCTATTCCAATAATAGAGTTTTTCCTTTGATTATTTCCAAAGGTAACCATACCTCCATCATATGGCTCGTCATATGATGCGAGCAACCACTATCAATGATCCAAGCACTTTCTTTTTGGGTTTTAATCAAACATACCTACAAAGTATATATTAGTTATTGTTGAGTTAGTAACTAACATATACCTTGTTTTAATCTCCCCATTTATTTTTGGCAATTATAGTAAATTAGAGGAGATTAAGTATGCATCTAAGCTAATGTAGCCAGGAACCCAAACAACATTTGGGTTGTTGCCTCCATTCCTAAGCCTACATTCTAATGAGGTATGACCAATTTTGCAATAATAATTACAAAATGTAATTGTTGGCTTTTGAGTAATAGAACCTTGTTTGAGACTTGGTATTTTCTTTTTACCTCATGAATTTTGTTCTTTGTATCAAAAGACATGTGTGACACTAGATGAAATATTCTTAGATTTGTTATGATGTTGGGGAACATCTATTACCGAACTCCTTCTTTGAGTTTAATTTTGTAAAACATTTTTATTTTTAATTTCATAAAACCATCCATCCGGTCCTTTAAAATAAGTTTTGTTTGACCCTTTTGGATTGAATGTGCTTCTATCATTGTTTTGAAAATTGTTTTTATTTTTATAATTTTTATTATTATTCTTGTACCTAAATGCATAATTTGGTGACTTTTGATCTTATTTAGCATTTGTGGCATGATAATGCTTCACTTTGGGTGACTCATTTCTCAAGGGAGTTGCACTTTTTGGTGAAAAATTGATAAGTAGAGTATTTATCACAATTGAACTTAAATTTGTAATTTTTAGTGTTTGAAGTTTGAATATGTCCCCCTTTTTCTTTTGGGCTTTGTAGAAGAAGAGGGTGGTTGCAACCCTAATACCACACTCCAATTGAAGGTCTCTTGTTGCACTCTACTCGTCTCACCAAATAGCAATGGAAGAGGGCAGTTGCAGCCCTAATACAACACTCCAATTAAAGATCTTTGCAACACTCTAGTAGTATCTCCATATGGCAAGAAAAGAGGGTTGTTATAACCCAAACACAACACTCGAATTGAAGGTCTTTCCAGCACACTAGTAGTATCCCCATATTGCAAGAGAAGAGGGCACTAGTAACCCTAATACAAAACTCCAATTCAAGGTCTTTGTAGTACTCTAGTTGTGTCTCCATATGACAAGAGATGATGATTGTTGCAACTCTAATACAACACTCTAATTGAAGGTCTTTGTGGCACTCTAGTAGTATCTCCAGATGGTAAGAGAATTGGGTAGTTCTAACCCCAATACAACACTCCAATTAAAAGGTCTTTGGAGTACCCTAGTAGTATCTTCAAATGGTAAGGGTAGAATATCGTTACAACTCTACGACAATACTTCAATTGAAGGTTTTTTGCTTTACTCTAGTAGTGTTTCTTGAAGGCAAGGGAAGAGTGTAGTTACATCCCTAATACCACCCTCCAATGGTAGGTTTTTTCTACACTCCATTATTGTGTTTATATGGCTAGAGAAGAGGACAGTCGCTATACTAATACAATACTCTAATTGAAGGTATTTGTTGCACTTTAGTAGTGTCTCCATATGGCAAGGGAAGAGGGTAGTTGCAAATCAAATACAACACTCCGGAAGGTCTTTGCAGCACTCTAGTAGTGTATCTTTATGGCATGGATAGAGCGTAGTTGCAACCCAAATAAAACACTCCAATTGAAGGTCTTTGTTGCACTTTAGTATTGTCTCCACATGGCAAGGGAAGAGGATCATTGGAACCCTAATACAACACTCCAATTGAAGGTCTTCGTAGCACTCTAGTAGTGTCTCCATATAGCAAGGGAAGATGGTAGTTGCAACCCTAAAGCAACACTTCAATTGAAGGTGCAGCACTTTAGAAGTGTCCCCAGGTGACACCAAAAAAAGGTAGTTGTATCCCTAATAAAGCACTACGAATTGAAGGTCTTTTTATCACACTAAAAGTCTCTAGATGACAATAGAAGAGGATGGTTGCAACCCTAACACAACACTCCATTTAAAGGCCTTTGCAGTACACTAGAAGTGCCTCAAGATAGCAAGGGAATTGGGTAGTTGCGTCCTTAATACAACACTTCAATTGAAGGTATTTGCAGCAATCTAGTGGTGTCTCCATATGGTAAGAGAATAGGGTAGTTGAATCACTAATACAATGCCCAAATTGAAGGTCTTGTAGCCTTCTAGTAGTGTCTCCATATGGCAAGAAAATACGGCACTTGCAACCCTAATACAACACTCCAATTAAAGGTCTTTGCAGCAATCTAGTAATATCTCCATATGGCAAGAGAAGATGATAGTTGCAACCCAAATACAACACTCCAATTGAAGTTCTTTGCCGCACTATAGTGTCCCCAGATTGCAGGAGAAGAGGGTGGTTGCAACCCTAATAACCCACTCCAAAACAGTCTACTCGTGTCTCCAAATGGCAGTGGAAGAAGGTAGTTGCAGCCCTAATACAATACTCCAATGAAAGGTCTTTGCAGCACTCTAGTAGTGTCTCCATATGGCTAGAAAATAGGGTTGTTATAACCCAAACATAACACTCAAATTGAAGGTCTTTCCAACACACTAGTAACCCTATATTGCAAGAGAAGAGGGCGCACTTGTTACCCTAATGCAAAATTCCAATTGAAGGTCTTTGTAGTACTCTAGTTGTGTCTCCATATGGCAAGAGATGAGGATTGTTGCAACCCTAATACAACACTCCTCTTTGTGGCACTCTAGTAGTATCTCCAGATGGCAAGAGAATTTGGTAGTTATAACCCTAGTACAACACTTATATTAAAGGTGTTTGCTGTGCCCTAGTAGCGTCTTCAAATGGCAAGGGTAGAATATAGTTACAACTATATTATAACACTTCAATTGAAGGTCTTTTGCATGACTCTAGTAGTGTTTCTTGCTGGTAAGAGAAGAGCGTAGTTGCGACCCTAATACAATGCTCCATTGGAAGGTTTTTGCAGCACTCCATTAATATGTTTATATGGCTAGAGAAGAGGACAGTTGCAACACTACTACAATAGTCCAATTGAAGGTATTTGTCGCACTGTAGTAGTGTCTCCATATGGCAAGGGAAGAGGGTAGTTGCAAATCTAATCCAACACTTTGGAAGGTCTTTGCAGCACTCTAGTAGTGTATCTTTATGGCATAGATAGAGAGTAGTTGCAACCCAAATAAAACACTACAATTGAAGGTCTTTGTTGCACTCTAGTATTGTCTCCACATGGCAAGGGAAGAGGATCGTTGCAACCCTAATACAACACTCCAATTGAAGGTCTTCGCAGCACTCTAGTAGTGTCTCCATATAGCAAGGGAAGATGGTAGTTGCAACCCTAAAGCAACTCTTCAATTGAAGGTGCAGCACTTTAGTAGTGTCCCCAAGTGGCACTAAAAAAGAGTAGTTGTATCCCTAATAAAGCACTACAAATTGAAGGTCTTTTTATCACACTAATAGTCTATAGATGGCAATAGAAGAGGATGGTTGCAACCCTAACACAACACTACATTTAAATGCTTTTGCAGTACACTAGAAGTGCCTCAAGATAGCAAGGGAATTGGGTAGTTGCGTCCTTAATACAACACTCCAATTGAAGGTATTTACATCAATCTAGTGGTGTCTCCATATGGTAAGAGAATTGGGTAGTTGAATCACTAATACAACGCCAAATTGAAGGTCTTTGTAGCCTTCTAGTAGTGTATCTATATGACAAGGAAATACCGACACCTGCAATCCTAATACAGCACTCCAATTAATGGTCTTTGCAGCACTCTAGTAATATCTCCATATGGCAAGAGAAGATGATAGTTGCAATCCTAATACAACACTCCAATTGAAGTTCTTTGCCGCACACTTATAGTGTCCCCAGATTGCAGGAGAAGAGGGTGGTTGCAACCCTAATAACCCACTCCAAAAGATCTTTGCTGCACTCTACTCGTGTCTCCAAATGGCAGTGGAAGAAGGTAGTTGCAGCCCTAATACAATACTCCAATGAAAGGTCTTTGCAGCACTCTAGTACTGTCTCCATATAGCAAGAATAGAGGGTTGTTATAACCCAAACACAACACTCAAATTGAAGGTCTTTCCAACACACTAGTAGTATCCCTATATTGCAAGACAAGAGGGCACTTGTAACCCAAATGCAAAACTCCAATTCAAGGTCTTTGTAGTACTCTAGTTGTGTCTCCATATGGCAAGAGATGAGGATAGTTCCAACCCTAATATAACACTCCTCTTTGTAGCACTCTAGTAGTATCTCCAGATGGCAAGAGAATTGGGTAGTTATAACCCTAATACAACACTTCAATTAAAGGTTTTTGTTGTACCCTAGTAGCGTCTTCAAATGGCAAGGGTAGAATATAGTTACAACTATACTACAACACTTCCATTGAAGGTCTTCTGCGTGACTCTAGTAGTGTTTCTTGCTGGCAAGAGAAGAGCGTAGTTGCAACCCTAATACAATGCTCCAATGTAAGGTTTTTGCAGCACTCCATTAATGTGTTTATATGGCTAGAGAAGAGGACAGTTGCAACACTACTACAATAGTCCAATTGAAGGTATTTGTCGCACTTTAGTAGTGTCTCCATATGGCAAGGGAAGAGGGTAGTTGCAACTCTCTAATACAATACTCCATTGGAATGTCTTTACAACACTCTACTAGTGTATCTATTTGTGATGGTTAGAGGGTAGTGTCAACCTAAATAAAACACTCCAATTGAAGGTCTTTGTTGCACTCTAGTAGTGTCTCCATATGGCAAGGAAAGAGGGTAGTTGGAACCCTAATACAACTCTCCAATTGAATGTCTTCGCAGCACTCTAGTAGTGTCTCCATATGGCAATGGAAGATGGTAGTTACAACCCTAATAAAACACTCCAATTGAAGGTCTGCACGACACTTTAGTAGAGTCCCCAGGTAGCACCAAAAAAGAGTAGTTGTATCCCTAATAAAGCACTACAATGGAAGGTCTTTTTATCACACTAATAGTCTCAAGATGGCAAGAGAAGAGGATGGTTGCAACACTAATACAACACTCCAATTGAAGATCTTTGTTGCACTTTAGTAGTGTCTCCATATGGCAAGGGAAGAGGTTAGTTGCAACCATAATACAACAATCCAATTGAAGGTCTTTGCAGCACTCTAGTAGTGTCTCCATATGGTAAGAGAATAGGGTACCTGACACCCCAATATAACACTCCAATTGACGATTTTCACAGCACTCTAGTAGTGTCCCCAGATGGCACCAAAAAAGAGTTGTATCCCAAATAAAGCACTACAATTGAAGGTCTGTATCACACTAACAGTGTCTTTAGATGGTAAGAGAAGAGGGTGGTTGCAACCCTAATACAACACTCCATTTGAAGGCCTTTAAAGCACACTAGAAGTGCCTCCAGATAGCAAGAGAAGCGGGTGGTCGCGTCCCTAACACAACACTCCAATTGATCGTGTTTGCAGCACTCTAGTAGTGCCAATTGAATGTTTTTGTAGCACTCTAGTAGTGTCTCCATATGGCAAGGGAAGACGGTAGTTGCTACCTAAATACAACCCCCCAATTGAAGGTATTTGTATCTCTCTAGTAGTGTATGACAAGAAAATGGGGGCACTTGCTACCCTAATACAACTCTCCAATTGAAGGTCTTTCCAGCACACTAATAGTGTCCCCAGATTGTAAGAGAAGAGGGAAGTTGTAACCCAAATACAAAACCGCAATTGAAGGTATTTGTAGTACTCTAGTTGTGTCTCTATATAGCAAGAGAAGATGATAGTTCCAAACCTGATACAACACTCCAATTGAAGATCTTTGTAGTACACTAGTAGTGTCTCCAAATGGCATGGTTAGAATATAGTTGCTAGTCTACTATAACACTTTAATTGAAGGTCTTTGCATGACTACAGTAGTGTCTCGAGATGGCAAGAGAAGAGCGCAGTTCCAACCCTCAACACTCCAATTGAAGGTTTTTTTATTTTCTTGCCATATGGAGACACTACTAGAAGGCTACAAAGACCTTCAATTTGGGTGTTGTATTAGTGATTCAACTACCCTATTCTCTTACCATATGGAGACACTACTAGAGTGCTGCGAATACCTTCAATTGGAGTATTGTATTAGGGACGCGACCACCCACTTCCATCGCTATCTGGAGGCACTTATGTATATTGCAAAGGCCTTCAAATGGAGTGTTGTATTTGGGTTGCAACCACCCTCTTCTCTTGCCATCTAGAGACTATTAGTTTGACAAAAAGACCTTCAATTTGTAGTGCTTTATTAGGGATACAACTACTCCTTTTTGGTGCCACCTGGGGACACTACTAAAGTGCTGCACCTTCAGTGGAAGTGTTGCTTTAGGGTTGCAACTACCATCTTCCCTTGTCATATGGAGACACTACTAGAGTGCTGCGAAGACCTTCAGTTGGAGTATTGTATTAGGGTTGCAATGACCCTCTTCCCTTGCCATATGGAGACAATACTAGAGTACAATAAAGACCTTCAATTGGAGTGTTTTATTTGGGTTGCAACTACCCTCTATCCATGCCATAAAGATACACTACTAGAGTGCTGCAAAGACCATCCAATAGAGTGTTGTATTTGATTTGCAACTACCCTCTTCCCTTGCAATATGGAGACAGTACTAGAGTCCAACAAATCCCTTCAATTGGAGTATTGTATTAGCGTTGCAACTACCTTCTTCTCTTGTCATATGAACACATTAATGGAGTGCTGCAAAAACCTTTAAATGGAGTGTTGTATTAGGGTTGCAACTATTATCTTCTCTTGCTATCTGGAGACACTATTATTGTGATACAAAGACCTTCAATTGTAGTGCTTTATTAGGGATACAACCACTCTTTTTTGTTGGCATCTGGGGACACTACTAGAATACTACAAAGACTTAAATTGCAATATGGAGACTGATAGGGTGGAAATCAATGCTAATAATTTTTATATCCCTAATGTCTACTCTACTGTCGATTCAAAAGCGTATGAATCTATCGTATAGTATAGATCGGGGTGTCGATCCGCAGGGATGGTGAATCAAGAGATCTAAGTGTGAGCTAAGTCTAGGTTATCGGTTCTTTTAGATTGGTTGATTGTGATTGGTTGATTAATTGTTGGTTATTTGGTTGTAATGTTGAGTTACAATAATGAAGTAGTATTAGATTAAGTGTTTAGAAGATGGGCTTCTAGGGAATCAGACATTCTATCATTCAAATTTATCTAAGCTAGGTTCTGGTTATCATAACAATTGCGTACAGTCTATCACTAACCATATGCTATTGCGAATACCTGTCAATGTAAAGTAATTCAGTCGTATGCGGTTCTGTCACCATCCGCATGCTACCACACAAACCGTACAAAGATTGGTTATCACTCCAGTTGGAATCGCACACTGTTTGGTCAGAACCGTGCACGGCCTGTACTGGTGTATCAATTGCAATTTGAGAGTTTCTAATCATGTTTTAGTGTTAAGTACTTGGACAGTAATGCAACACCCTAATTGACTAAGTCCTGGTTAGGTACTTAATACAATTGCATGAAGATTTATGATAAGTCCTAATTACTAATATTACAAAAGGGTCAAGTTCACTTGGTCGGTCCTTCCTCTAACCTTTCGTAATAACAACAATTAAGATTACTCCACTATCAGTCATAGGGTGTGACTTCGGTCTACTAAACTATATCCTAATAGGTTTCTAACTGAAATTCGTATACAAGTGGTAACCGGTCAGTTTATTCTACTTTTATCTAAGATACTTATATTCCATGGTTATTGGTTAACCCTACATGGCATGCAAGGAGCATACATCTCAATGCATACGAGGTCACTTTAAGCACACAATAAGTAAGAACATAAGGGATCAATCTCAGTAAGAATTCAGATCATAGTGCAATGATAATATAAATAAACAACTAGATTAAACTCATAAGAATTCAATATTACATGTCTTCACCCTAGAAAAAGGTTGCTTAGCCGCTCATAGCGGGTTCAACAACAAAAGAGATAAAAGACATAAAGAAAGATCAATAGCGAGAGAGATAGAAGGGGGACACCTATACTGTCTCTTCTCTCATGCACGCCGTCTTCAAGTCTCGTCTCTTCCTCCTCTTCTAATGGAGACTTCCTCATTCTATTGATTTCTCCTTTGCATATAGCATTCATAAGAGAAGAACCCTAATTCTAAGTGTTCTATAATGTGTATGTGTATTTAGTTATGCAGAGATTCGAGAGAGAGCTCTTTTCTTAGCGTCCATATCCTTATATAGGTCTTGATTGGGATGTTAGATCTGTAACCGCTGTTCTGGCAGTTTCTGCGTGCGGATGCCTGAGTCGCATGCGATTTGCATGTAAACTGTACGGATAGCATAATCGTCTACGGTAGCTGTTCTGGGTCGCATGCTGATGAAGGTATCCGTACGGCTGAGGCTGAATGTCAGAATTACATTATTTTGTGGCTGTTTTAGCTCCAATATCATTGAAAATCTGCAATTCTCTAAAATCAAGTGAAATAACGAAAATGAATCTGATTCTTCATAAAATAAACAATTGTAACTCGATAAATGGCAATAATTTTGGATAAGTGATAGGGAAAATAACGACTTATTCCCTTATCAGAGACAATACTAGAGCACTGCTCAAACCTTCAATTGGAGTGTGGTATTAGGCTTATAACTACACTCTTCTATTGCTATTTACAGACATTGCTATAGGTAAAGACCTGCAATTAGAGTGTTATATTAGGGTTTAAATCACCCTCTTCACTAGTCATATGGGGACACCACTAGTGAGTTGCAAGGACCTTTCATCGAAGAGTTGTATTGGGGTTCCAACTACCATTTTCTCTTGCCATCTCGAAACACCACTAAAGTCCTACAAAGACCTTCAATTGAAGTGTTGTAGTAAAGTTGCAACTACACCCTACCCTTGCCATTTGGAGACACTACTAGTGTCTTACAAAGACCTTCAATTGGAATGTTGCATTAGGGTTATAACTACCCAATTCTCTTGCCATCTGGAGAGACTACTAGAGTGCTACAAAGACCTTCAATTGAAGTGTTGTATTAGGGTTGCAACTATCCACTCCAATTGAAGTGTTGTATTAGGATTGCAAGTGCCTGCTTCTCTTGTAATATGGGGACACTACTAGTGTGTTCCAAATACCTTCAATTGGGGTGTTGTATTTGGGTTATAACAACCCTCTTCTCTTGCCTTCTAGAGACACTACCAGAGTGCTGCAAAGACCTTCAATTAGAGTGTTATATGAGGGCTGCAACTATCCGCTTCTCTTGTCATATGGAGACACTACTAGAGTGTTGCAAAGACCTTCAATTGGAGTGTTGTATTAGGGTTGCAAGTGCCCTCTTCTCTTACAATCTGGGGACACTACTAGTGTGCTGCAAAGATCTTCAATTAGAGTGTTGTTTTTGGGTGATAACAGCCATCTTCTCTTGTCATATAGAGACACTACTAGATTGCTGCAAAGACTTTCAATTAGATTGTTGTATTAGGGTTGCAACCACCATCTTCTCTTGCAATTTGGGGACACTACTAGTGTGGTACAAAGACCTTCAATTGAAGTGTTGTATTAGGGTTGCAACTATCCTCTTCTATTAATGGAGACATCACTAGAGTGCTAGAAAAACCTTCAATTGGAGTGTTCTATTAGGGTTATAATTGCCCTATTCTCTTGTCATATAGGAACACTACTAGAGTGCAACAAAGACCTTCAATTGGAGTGTTGTATTTGGGTTGCAGATACCCTCTATTGTTGCTATATGGAGACTACTAGAGTACAACAACAAAAACACTAAATTAGAGTGTTGTATTAGTGTTGCATACGGAGACACTACTAGAGTGCTGCAAACACCTTCAATTGGAGTGTTGTATTAGGGACGCGACCACCCATTTCTCTTGCTATCAGGAGGCACTTCTAGTGTGCTGCCAAGGCCTTCAAATGGAGTGTTGTTTTAGGGTTGCAACCACCCTCTTCTCTTGCCATTTGGAGACAATATTAGAGTGCTATAAAGACCTTCAATTGGAGTGTTATATTAGGGTAGCAAGTGCCTTATTCTCTTGCCATATGGAGACACTACTAGAGTACAGCAAAGACCTTTAATTGGAGTGTTGTATTCGGATTGCAAACTACTTTCTTCCCTTGCTATATGGCGACACTACTAGAGTGCAACAAAGACCATCAATTGGAGTGTTGTATTAGTGATGCAACTACCATATTCTTTTACCATATGGAGACACCACAAGAATGCTACAAACACTTTCAATTCGAGTATTATATGAGAGGCGCGACCACCCACTTCTCTTGTTATTTAGAGGCACATTTAGTGTGCTACAAAAGCTTTCAAATGGAGTGTTGTATTAGGGTTGCAACTACACTTTACCCTTGCCATTTGGAGACACTGCTAGTGTCCTGCAAAGACCTTCAATTGGAATGTTGCATTAGGGTTATAACTACCCAATTCTCTTGCCCTCTGGAGAGACTACTAGAGTACTACAAAGACCTTTAATTGAAGTGTTGTATTAGGGTTGGAACTATCCTCTAGAATTGAAGTGTTGTATTAGGGTGGCAAGTTCCCTCTTCTCTTGCCATATGGGCACACTACTGGTGTGCTATAAAGATCTTCAATTGGAGTATTGTTATTGGGTGATAACAACCCTCTTCTCTTGTCATCTGGAGACACTACTAGATTGCTGCAAAGACCTTCAATTAGATTGTTGTATTAGGGTTGCAACCACCTTCTCTTGCAATCTGGGGACACTACTAGAGTGATACAAAGATGTTCAATTGAAGTGTTGTGTTGGGGTTGCAACTATCCTCTTCTATTGTCATATGGAGACACTACTAGAGTGCTACAAAAACCTTCAATTGGAGTGTTGTATTAGGATTATACTTGCCCTATTATCTTGCCATATGAAGACACTACTAGAGTGCTACAAAGACCTTTAATTAGAGTGTTGTATTTGGGTTGCAACTATCCTCTTTCCTTGCCATATGGAGACACTATTGGAGTGCAGCAAAGACCTTTAGTTGGAGTGTTGTATTAGTGATGCAACTACCCTATTCTCTTACCATATGGAGACACTACAAGAGTGCTGCAAACACTTTCATTCAAGTGTTGTATGAGGGGAGCGACCACCAACTTCTCTTGTTATTTGGAGGCACATTTAGTGTGCTGCAAAGGCTTTCAAATGGAGTGTTGTATTAGGGTTGCAACCACCCTCTTATCTTGCCTTCTGGAGATACTATTATTGTCCTGCAAAGACCTTCAATTGGAATGTTGCAATAGGGTTATAACTACCCAATTCTCCTGCCATCTGGAGAGACTACTAGAATGCTACAAAGACCTTCAATTGAAGTGTTGTATTTGGGTTGCGACTATCCTCTCCAATTGAACTATTGTATTAGGGTCGCAAATGCCCTCTTCTCTTGTAATATGAGGACACTACTAGTGTGCTGCAAATATCTTCCATTGGAGTGTTGTATTTGGGTTATAACAACCCTCTTCGCTTGCCTTCTGGAGACACTACTAGAGTGTTGCAAAGACCTTCAATTGGAGTGTTGTATGAGGGCTATAACTATCCACTTCTCTCGCCATATAGACACTACTAGAGTGTTGCGAAGACCTTCCATTGGAGTGTGGTATTAGGGTTGCAAGTGCCCTTTTCTCTTGTAATCTGGGGATACTACTAGTGTGCTGCAAAGATCTTCAATTGGAGTGTTGTTTTGGGTGATAACAACCCTCTTCTCTTGTCATCTAGAGACACCACTAGATTGCTGCAAAGACCTTGAATTAGATTATTTTATTAGAGTTGCAACCTCTCTCTTTTCTTGCAATCTGAGGACACTACTAGTGTGATACAAAGACCTTCAATTGAGGTGTCGTATTGGGGTTGCAACTATCCTTTTTATTGCCATATGGAGACACTACTAGAGTGCTACAAAAACCTTCAATTGGAGTGTTGTATTAGGGTTATAACTACCATATTCTCTTGTCATATGGAGACACTACTAGAGTGCTACAAAGACCTTCAATTGGAGTGTTGTATTTGGGTTGCAAGTACCCTCTATCCTTGCCAGATGAACACTTCTAGAGACATTGACACTAAATTAGAGTTTTGTATTAGTGTTTCAACTACTATATTCCCTCGCCATATCGAGACACTACTAGAGTACTGTAAGGAATTTCATGTGTATGCCTATGTGGTGAGAATTTTAAATTTTTCCTATCACCACTTGCAATACACAAAGGACGTTATATATATGACAATAGCAAACAAGAAACTTCTTAATAGTTTCATTAAGCACCTAATGTGTACTAAATAAAAATAAATAAATTTATTCATTTCTTATACGAGAGGAGATGATAATTTATACCTAAAGAGATTGTCAAATCTCTTGATTAGAGGGAAGTCGATTTCCCTTCTTGATATCTTGGAAACAACCTCTTCGATTGAAGCGCCTCTCCACCTCTTGGTTCACCTTGAACCTAAACAACAAACTAGCACACCTCTTAGATAGATGGATGTGAAGTTTAGAGCTTATATCCAACCACCTAGCAAGAAGAGATGAGAGATGAGAGCCTCCCTTCAAAGTTTCGGCCAAAGGGAAGGAAAAAACGTGGCTGCTCAAAGGGACTGATTTTGGCAAGTGTTATAGGCAGAAAATTAGCTTGTTTTTCTCCCAAATGAGCCCCCTTAAATAGGCAAGGGTTAGGGCAACCCTTTGTGTAAGGTTTGAATCAATTACACAAATGTCATTAGCCTTGTTTAGCCATCTCATGCTCTCTTTAATCTCATGTTATGGTTGGTTCAATAAATTAATTTATGAACAAATAATATTATTCATATTATTCTATTATACAATATTTATATTATTCTTATAATGTATTCAAACATTATACCAAATAATATTTACATAACTTCATAAATTTATTTATGGTCTAAGCATGTCATATTATGACATTTTATTTTAGCATTTCATCACATGTATTTTATCTTATACATCATTATGAAATGTAAAATACTTGTTGTTTCTCTTCAGTTGGTGTGACAGTATAGAGGATCTATGTCATCTTGGCAATAATATAAAACTTTATATTATTGACTATAAGAGGTTCTATCATTACATTATAGTTATCCAAACGACATAGTAATCATTTACTCAATCCACTAATTTTGTGTCTATCCTTGTCACATGATATTATGAATGATATGCAAAATAGGATCGTGTCATTTTTGCATTATATTCGTTTTCTTGGTCTCTCAAGTGAATTATAATTATAACTACATCAGTTATATTGCATGCGATATAATTCCACTTTACCAAGGGGCCTAGTAATATCATAACTCAAATTGAGGGACAATGATAATATTAACATATAGATTTCTCCCGCACAAGTTGTACACAACGAACTGCTATTTTATTCCTATCATAAGATAGTATTTAAATAGCAATCACATTATATGCTTCTCATGTGAAAAACCTAAACATCTCATATCTAAGATTCTAAAGACACAATGGAAACATTAATGACAGAAAACACAATTCATATAATGTTCCATTCATTTAGGTCATATTCAATATATAAAATACACATTTTATATATTCATGTAATTAAATGATAATCCTTTATCAACATTTATAGAACTTCAATGTACTTTAATCTACATGACAATCTTCCTCGGTAATTAATGTTCCTCCGTAATTACCACGATTGTGAACTTATTTAGTGATTAAATGTTTCTTATCTTAGGAGTTCTATGATTCAAGACCAAGAGCATCTTCTTGAATACTTCCAAAGATATAACATATAAATCTCAAGGAACAAGAATAATAATATTTGTAATAAAATCATGAACAACACATAAATTAGTATTAAAAGATAACTTTCAAAACACACATCCTTCAAGTACTGCAAACACGTTCAATTCGAGTGTTGTATGAGGGACACGACAACCCACTTCTCTTGTTATTTGGAGGCACATTTAGTGTGTTGCATGTTAGTTTGCAATAATCTAGAAGTCAATAATACGATAAATTATCATAAAGCTTTGTTCATGAATTGAATGTATATCATTTTGTTGCCTTGAGTATTATTGCATTTATGGATCATTTCGAGTTCATGACTGAAATTGTGAAACTCCATAATATAGATGATATATACTCTTAAAAGGTCACTGACCAAGGTAATTAGCAGGAACACTAATTACCGCTACAAGGTTAGTATGTGGATTAAAAAATGGTTAAGTTTTACAAACCACCTGACACGAGATGTCATTTTAATCACATAGATACATGTTCTAGGAACATGGTATTTGACAGACCCCGAATGAAACATTAAATAGAATTGTGTTCGTGTCATTTATGTTTTCATTCAGTGTCAAGTCCTACAGTATGAGGTATTTATCGTTCCCACTAAGAAATATGTATGTGTGAGTGTTATTTAACGCTGTCAGTAAAAAGCAGTCATAACGGTAGCATTTTCATATGTATAACTTAGCTGAGGAAGTGATAGTCTGCCAAGAATACTATTTGTCCCTCGTATCTCTATACGAGCTATAGCATCACTGGGCCCCTTGGTAGAGTTAGATTATCTGCATGCGGTATAATTACAAGAGTAATTATATTTGATAATCTGCTCAAGATCAAGAAAAGATACAGTTAGCAAGGATGACACACATCTACCTTGAAACTGATCTGATAGCTATGAGACAGAAGAACTGACACAAGTAAATTGTTTACTGGATCGTGATATTGTACTATACAGCATCATCTGTGTAATTGGATGGTCATAGTGTATACTGCCAGATGCCTCCTATGATTATAGAAGTTAAAACAATTTTAATTCTATTTACCAACATAACACAGATCCTATTGGGTCACACCATATAGGAGTTAATCGGAGAATCTTATTGTGATTGATTATAAATTGGTTATGATCAATATTAAGATGGTTATAATTAATTATACGTGTTATAATTAAATTATATTTGTCATGTTAAAAATGACAAAGCAAAAACTAATGGTTATAATTAGTTATACTTGGTATAATTAATTATAATTAATTGTACGTCATTTAGAATGATAAACAGAAACACTGGTTAGTTTATAAACGTGTTTGACATGTTGTATAAAAATTACCAAACGAAAACCGTAGACAAATATACATATAAAAATTATAAACACTGGTTAGTTTATAATTAATTGTACGTCATTTAGAATGATAAACAGAAACACTGGTTAGTTTATAAACGTGTTTGACATGTTGTACATGACAATTATACATATTTGATTTGGATATTTATTATTCATAATGGGTTTGGGTTAATGGGTTTAGAATCCATTAAACTAATCTAACCAATATGAAGTTGCAAAATCAAATTTGAATGCCAAAATGGCATTTTGGTAATTTTGGCAACTTCGGGGGTATTTCGGTCTTTTGCGAACCTCCTCAAATGCCTATAAATAGAGGGGCATATGTGAAAGAGAAAACTCACTAATTCACGTGTTAATCCGATTACTTCATTAATTGGAATTTCTCTCTTTCTCTGTTTACAATTTTTCGATCAGTGAATAGTGTTTTACTGAATTTTCGCGGTATTTCAGATTTGGTTTATTAGTGAATCTGATTAAGCGAAAAATTTTGGTGAATAGTATTTTTGCAGAATTCCGCGGTTTATAGTATTTATGGCAAAAGAAATAAACCGCTCTCTGGTTAGTCCTGGTGGATAACCAATAGAGGTATCACACGTGTGATACTCCGAGTCGATTCCTTCCCTGGTGAGGCTCTACTCGCTCGGTCTGCATTCCAACTGTGATTTGGAAACGAGGTATAAACATGTTATATTAATCTATTTAATTAATAAATAGATTTAATGTTTTAGAAATCAATTATGGAGTAGATCTGTAAATAGGATTAAACAAATCTTCTTGATTCATTTAATCCGTAGCTTAAGGTAGATGTAAAAGTTTTATTTTACTCTTTCTGCACCTTAAGCATATAAATGGGTTTGAACAGTCAAAACCCCAACATAATTAATTAATGGGTTTGAACAGTTAAAACCCAACAGTGGTATCAGAGCTCAAGGCTCTCCCGCTGATTGATTTTCTAAAAGTTATAACTTATGCAATTAAGGTGCATATACCACATATCGGTTTAAATTCTTACATTTGCAGCACAAGTCCAAAACCGATTAGAAATGAGATTTTCTTGGTTCGGTTTTACCGACTAGGAAAGTTAAATTAGATTTACGCTTTCTTTATGCTTTCTTTATGCTTTCTTATGAAATGTAAACTTATACATTTCTTGGATCGGTTTTCCGACCGAGAAAGATAAAATAGAATTTTATGCTTTCTTTATGTTTTCATTTTCAAAACTTTTGATTGCGTTAAAATTCATCTAAGAATGTGATGAAGGAATAAAGTACCTGAGTAAGAGCTGTTAATCTCCACCCGTAAAAGGCAAGGTTAATGACAAGAAAAGTCTCGGCTTTTCGTCTAACCCTCTTTTACGTGTCCTGATAGCTGGCCCAAAGGGGACTTTGTCACGTTACCAAATTGCTTTAACACTTTTGAAATGGCAAAATTTAGTGTAACTTTTCGCCTTTTTCGAAAACCTTTGGATAAGTAAAGTTCATCAAAGAATGTGATGAAGCAATAAAGTACCTTAGTAAGAGCTGTCATTTCCACACCGTAAAAGAGATGGTTCTGTCTAGGAAAGATTGAGTCTAAGCGGTCCTTGTGACCCCGATCTTTCCTGGGAGCCCCTTTTACATGTCCTAATGGCTGGCCGAAAAGGAACTTTGTCACGTTACCAAATTGCTTTATGGACTGAAAATAATATCTGTTTTAAACATGTAAACTGTTTATATGCTTTAAACGGTATAGAATAAAGAACTGAGCATAGCTGCAAAATAAAGAATTAGGAACTGATAAATAATATACCTGACTTGCTCCCGTATATAAGTAAATTAGATTTACTGCTTTGATATGAAATGAATAAATTAGATTTATCGATTTCAAGGAACCGTGAAAGAACGTGATGTCAAAGAAAGATTTGTGAAGGAACTCACCGTTGTCTTTCTGGCAGACGACTTTCACGTGTCCCTAAGAATGTCCAAAGTCAGTTACAAGAACTGACTGCTTAACAAAGCTAAGCGTATCAAAGAGGTACTAATAAGAACAGAAACTAATGGAGATCACATTTCGTATTCAAGACTTCCTTTCCACGACTGCTTAATGAAGCATATGAAAGAGGTCGTTATAAAGATACGAATATAATCACATTTCATTCTAAACATATGCTAAGAAAAGAAAGTAGTGGGGATCACATTCGATATTTTAGACTTCCTTTCCACGACTGCTTAATGAAGCATATGAAAGAGGTCGCTATAAAGATACGAATAGAATCACATTAGTCGTTCTTTCTGACATAAGCTAAGAAAAGAAATGAAGATCACATTCGGTATTCAAGACTTCCTTTCCATAATTGCTTAATGAAGCATATGAAAGAAGTCGCTATAAAGATACGAATAGAATCACATTAGTCGTTCTTTCTGACATACCCCTTTAGATATTGCTGGCACTGTTAAGCATAAACACCAACCCATTAAATATTAAGTAGTATGCCCTTCCCACTCTATCCTCCTCAAACCATTGTTCATTGGTTGATGATTAAACTACTCAGTAGACGCCTATTACCTTTGGTGGTCGAGGGTTATGTCCGACATATCAAACCAAATAGAGTGAGGTTACTTACCAATGATTTCCAAAACAGTTTTGGGCTTGGGGCAAAGTCTTCGTTAAATACACGTGATGTTTTAACGAAACCAAGAGTCACAAAGAGATGTGATTAGCAAGTTTGCTTACCTAAGATAACTGATAGCCAAGATATGCATACACTGCCTTGGTTATTAGTGAAAATAGGGATCTTGGTCCTACTGCAAACGGGAATAGAACAAATTTGCAGTGGGAGTTTTATTATTGGAATAAAACATTACATGAACAAAGCTAAAATCTTTACATTTAACATTGTAGTAATATGGCTAAAGAAACGTCTTTCTCTTTACGCTCCTTACTCGAAAAGATAGACATACGTGAGAAAAGGGAATATATCCTAAATACACCGGTCCCTGCTGAAATAGTAGAGAGCAGCTCTGTCAGTACTCACACGCTTCGTATGACAAGCGATGATGAGAAACTGGAGAAGCTTAACTGTCCGTGGAGCCACGAGTTGGCCACGGAAGTTATCCTGAACTCATTTCCTCCCAGCTATTCGGAGTTCATTGTGAACTCCCATAAGCAAGAGTTGGATAAGAGCTTGCAGGAGCCCCAAGGGATGCTGAGGATCACTGATAAAGACATTGAGAATAGCTCTCATGTCCTCATAATCCAAGAAGGTGGGAGGAAGATAAAGAAAGCCCCAAAGAAGGTGGCTCCGAAGTACAAAGGCAAAAGGAAGTTGGTTCTAGGAAGGAACTCTCCCAAGATAAAAGTTTCTGCTAACTTTGACTGCTATTTCAGCAATAGCAAAAGTCATTGGAAGAGAGACTGCCTGAAGGATCTGGAAGTTCTGAAATCTGGGCGAGTCTCAGAAATTTTAGTTTCTGGTATCAATGTTATTGAAGTTAACATTGCAACCTCTATTATTTATTGGGTACTGGATACCGGATCATGTGCTCATATTTGTTCAAATGTGCAAGCACTGAAAAATAGGAGGAAGCTACATAACAAGGAGATACAACTCCAAGTTGGAAACGGAGCACGAGTTACAGCCGTAACAGCTGGTAATATAGAGTTGTGTCTACCCAGCGGGCTTGTAATGTAACTAGAAAATGTATATTTTGTTCCTAGCATTTCCAGAAACATCATTTCAATCTCATGTTTAGAGATAAATGGTTTCTCTTTCGTTATAAAAGACAATAGATGTTCTATTTATAAGAATGAGGTATATTATGGATCTTCTTTTATGATGAATGGTCTTTATATGCTGGAAATGGACAAACCCGTGTTTAACATCAATAACAAACGACTCAAAACATCACATGAAAGCACGACTTACATGTGGCATTGTCGCCTTGGTCATATAAATGAGAAACGCATCAAAAAGTTACATAAAAATGAACTTCTTGGTAAATTTGTTCTGGAATCAATTGACACATGCGAATCTTGTATACGAGGAAAAATGACCAAATCGCCTTTCTCCAAAAAGGGCGAAAGGGCAAGTGACTTATTAGGTCTAATACACACTGATGTATGCGGACCTATGAGTACTTGTACAAGAAATTGTTTTTCTTACTTTATCACGTTTACTGATGATTATAGTAGATATGGTTATGTCTACTTGATGAGATATAAGTCTGAATCCTTTGACAAGTTCAAAGAATTCAAGACTGAAGTAGAAAATCAATTGAATAAAAGTATTAAGGCTCTACGTTCTGACTGTGGAGGGGAATACTTGAGTTTTGAGTTTAAAGAGTACTTAAAGGAATGTGGGATAGTCTCACAGCTCACACCTCCGGGGACACCGTAATGGAACGGTGTTTTTGAGAGACGGAATCGAACTCTATTAGACATGGTTCATTCCATGATAAGTGAAGCCACTCTTCTGAAATCCTTCTGGGGGCACGCACTAGAAACTGCTGCACGAACAATAAATATGGTTCCATCCAAGTCAGTAGAAAAGACTCCATACGAGTTATGGTTTGGGAAACTCCCAAATATGTCTTATCTTAAAATATGGGGTTGCGAAGTATTTGTCAAACGCCCAACATCTGGCAAACTTGATCCCAAAGCTGACAAATGCTTTTTCGTAGGATATCCTAAGGAAACGAAAAGATATTACTTCTATTACCAATCCGAGAACAAGATAGTTGTTCCTCGTCATGGTATATTTTTGGAGAACGAGTTTCTTGCAAAAAGAAGTAGTGGGAGTAATGTAATACTTGAAGAAATTCAAGATACATCACACAATACAATATCTGAACCAGATCAGATTAACCCACCTCTTGATTTTTCGGATGATGAGCATCTGGAAGTACCAAATCCACAAGTAGCTGTGGATGAGGTTCTAGTCCCGAGCTCAAGTACTTCAACGCAAGTTGAAGAAGAACTAGATCTGCAGACCATTATGGATCAAGTTCAACAGCCCGAAGAACAAGTGCTACGTAGGTCAACAAGAACAGTCCATGCACCCGAGAGGTACTTGGGACTGCACGAGATCTCAGTCTATGACACTGAAGATCCTTTGACCTATGCGGAAGCAATGGATAGGCCCGACTCCGATAAATGGCTGGAGGCTATGAGATCCGAAATACAGTCCATGTATGACAACACGGTCTGGAACCTAGTTGTACCACCTGATGGGGTAAAACCCATAGCTAACAAGTGGGTTTTCAAAATGAAAACAGACATGGATGGTAAGATGACTATATACAAAGCACGGCTAGTAGCGAAAGGTTTCAAACAGATTCTCGGTGTAGATTATGATGAAACTTTTTCGCCCGTGGCTATGTTTAAGTCAATTCGGATACTCCTAGCAATTGCCGCATTTCATGATTATGAAATATGGCAAATGGACGTCAAAACCGCCTTCTTAAATGGAAATTTAGAAGAGGATGTGTACATGACACAGCCTGAAGGTTTTGAAGATTCAAAGAATGATGGGAAGGCGTGCAAGCTTCTTAAATCCATTTATCGATTGAAGCAAGCATCACGAAGTTGGAATCTTCGATTTGACGAAGAAGTCAAAAAGCTTGACTTCGTCAGATGCGAAGAAGAACCATGTGTATACAGAAAGACTAGTGGGAGTGCTATCGCTTTTCTTATCCTATATATAGATGACATACTACTAATGGGAAATTATATTCCTCTTTTGCAACAAGCCAAGTCTTCGTTGAAGAAAGTCTTTTCAATGAATGACTTGGGCGAGGCTGTCTATATACTAGGCATAAAGATCTATCGAGATAAATCAAATAGACTTATAGGTTTAAGTCAAAGCACGTACATTGACAAAGTGCTGAATCGGTTCAGCATGCAGGATTCTAAGAGAGGATTTCTGCCAATGTCACATGGTGCTCAGCTAAGCAAGACTCAGTGTCCTTCGACAACTGATGAGCGAAGAAATATGAGTAGAGTACCATACACTTCGGCTATTGGCTCTATCATGTACGCCATGTTGTGCACTCGCCCTGATGTCTCGTACGCTTTGAGTATGACGAGTAGATATCAGGCTAATCCAAGCAAAGAGCACTGGGTTGCTGCAAAGAATATCCTTAAGTACTTGAGGAGAACTAAGGATGTGTTTCTCGTCTATGGTGGTGATTCCGAGCTTGTGATTAGTGGTTACACTGACGCCAGTTTCCAAACTGATCGTGATGACTCAAGATCATAGTCTGGGTATGTATTCATACTCAACGGTGGTGCTGTAAGCTGGAAGAGTTCAAAGAAAGAGACTACAGCAGACTCAACCACCGAAGCAGAGTAGATAGCTGCATCCGAGGCAGCTAAAGAGGGTTTCTGGATCAAGAAGTTCCTTAGCGAACTTGGAGTGGTTCCCAGTGTTCAAGGCCCTGTGGACCTCTACTGTGACAACAATGGAGCTATAGCTCAGGCCAAAGAACCGAGATCGCACTCAAAATCCAAGCATGTTCTACGCCGTTATCACCTGATACGAGAGATCATAAATAGAGGTGATGTAAAGATATGTAGAGTTGACACAGTCAGCAACACAGCTGATCCACTCACAAAACCTCTTCCTCAAGCCAAGCACCAGTTGCATACAGCTTCTATGGGTATGAGACACATAGGAGATTGGCTATGAGTTTTTCTTTAGATCTATGAGATTTTAGAATACTAGAGATTTGTATAAGTAGGGCCTACGATGATTGGCTCCTAACTTAAGTGGGAGATTGTTAGTTTGTAATAATCTAGAAGTCAATAATACGATAAATTATCATAAAGCTTTGTTCATGAATTGAATGTATATCATTTTGTTGCCTTGAGTATTATTGCATTTATGGATCATTTCGAGTTCATGACTGAAATTGTGAAACTCCATAATATAGATGATATATACTCTTAAAAGGTCACTGACCAAGGTAATTAGCAGGAACACTAATTACCGCTACAAGGTTAGTATGTGGATTAAAAGATGGTTAAGTTTTACAAACCACCTGACACGAGATGTCATTTTAATCACATAGATACATGTTCTAGGAACATGGTATTTGACAGACCCCGAATGAAACATTAAATAGAATTGTGTTCGTGTCATTTATGTTTTCATTCAGTGTCAAGTCCTACAGTATGAGGTATTTATCGTTCCCACTAAGAAATATGTATGTGTGAGTGTTATTTAACGCTGTCAGTAAAAAGCAGTCATAACGGTAGCATTTTCATATGTATAGCTTAGCTGAGGAAGTGATAGTCTGCCAAGAATACTATTTGTCCCTCGTATCTCTATACGAGCTATAGCATCACTGGGCCCCTTGGTAGAGTTAGATTATTTGCATGCGGTATAATTACAAGAGTAATTATATTTGATAATCTGCTCAAGATCAAGAAAAGATACAGTTAGCAAGGATGACACACATCTACCTTGAAACTGATCTGATAGCTATGAGACAGAAGAACTGACACAAGTAAATTGTTTACTGGATCGTGATATTGTACAATACAGCATCATCTGTGTAATTGGATGGTCATAGTGTATACTGCCAGATGGCTCCTATGATTATAGAAGTTAAAACAGTTTTAATTCTATTTACCAACATAACACAGATCCTATTGGGTCACACCATATAGGAGTTAATCGGAGAATCTTATTGTGATTGATTATAAATTGGTTATGATCAATATTAAGATGGTTATAATTAATTATACATGTTATAATTAAATTATATTTGTCATGTTAAAAATGACAAAGCAAAAACTAATGGTTATAATTAGTTATACTTGGTATAATTAATTATAATTAATTGTACGTCATTTAGAATGATAAACAGAAACACTTGTTAGTTTATAAACGTGTTTGACATGTTGTATAAAAATTACCAAACGAAAACCGTAGACGAATATAATTGTACATGACAATTATACATATTTGATTTGGATATTTACTATTCATAATGGGTTTGGGTTAATGGGTTTAGAATCCATTAAACTAATCTAACCAATATGAAGTTGCAAAATCAAATTTGAATGCCAAAATGGCATTTTGGTAATTTTGGCAACTTCGGGGGTATTTCGATCTTTTGCGAACCTCCTCAAATGCTTATAAATAGAGGGGCATATATGAAAGAGAAAACTCACTAATTCACGTGTTAATCCGATTACTTCGTGAATTGGAATTTCTCTCTTTCTCTGTTTACAGTTTTTCGATCGATGAATAGTGTTTTATTGAATTTTTGTGGTATTTTAGATTTGGTTTATTAGTGAATCTGATTAAGCGAAAAAAATTGGTGAATAGTGTTTTTGCAGAATTCCGCGGTTTATAGTATTTCTGGCAAAAGAAATAAACCGCTCTCTGGTTAGTCCTGGTGGATAACCAATAGAGGTATCACACGTGTGATACTCCGAGTCGATTCCTTCCCTGGTGAGGCTCTACTCGCTCGGTCTGCATTCCAACTGTGATTTGGAAAAGAGGTATAAACATGTTATATTAATCTATTTAATTGATAAATAGATTTAATGTTTTAGAAATCAATTATGGAGTAGATCTGTAAATAGGATTAAACGAATCTTCTTGATTCATTTAATCCGTAGCTTAAGGTAGATGTAAAAGTTTTGTTTTACTCTTTCCGCACCTTAAGCATATAAATGGGTTTGAACAGTCAAAACCCCAACATAATTAATCAATAGGTTTGAACAGTCAAAACCCAACATTGCAAAGGCCTTTAAATGGAGTATTGTATTCGGGTTACAACTACACTCTTCTTTTGTCATCTGAAGACACTACTAGAATGTTGCCATGACCTTCAACTAGATTATTGTATTTGGGTTCCAACTACCTTCTTCTCTAACCATATGGAGACACTACTTCTGTGATGCAAAGACATTCAATTGGATTGTTCCAACTACCATCTCCCCTTGCCTCATTTCGGTATCTTTCAACTATTTATAAGGTTGCATATGAGAATTTAAATTTACATTACTTAAATTAGCAATATTGTCGCACCAGCCCATCCATTGATTGCATTCTGGACATTTATAAAATTGCTTTCCTAGATTATTTTTGGTGTATGAAAACATCAGAATAGTTGGTTTAAGACATCTATTGCAATAAGGATCTGATGAGTAACGACTATTTTGGCTACTCATTTTGCCTATACAAAATAAAAAATAACATTAATTTACTAAACCCTAGTTAAAATTAATTATTCTCTAATTTAAGAAACCATTTAAAATAACAATTAAAATAAATAGAAAATAAAGGATAGAAGAGTAATCTAGCATACCAATGACTTTGAGAGACGAAATGCTGATCTTTGTCCGTCGATTTTAGGAAGTTAAAATTCAAAGTGAGTTAGTACAACACTTGATTTTGGGATATCAAAGGCTCTGGGGAGATGAATCGATCGACCTAGGGTTTATTGGAATATATATATAGAGTTGGGCTATGGTGTTTCGCGAAGTAAAACGAGTATTTTACTTCACACTCATATTTTGCAATTTGAAGTTCAAAACGTCGATCCGAACCATTCAAGTTGATCTCCATATTAAATTGTGCTTGGAGACCAAATTTCATGTTTTTTTTTTTTAGAAATTTTTTACTATTTCTTTAGAATTTTTGAAAATCGCTATTTTTTATGGTCCAAATTTTTCTGAAAAATAGTGATTTTCAAAAATTCTAAAAAAATAGTAAATTTTTTACATATGGAGTAGATAGTGTATACTAAACTCGAGGTTCAAAGTAATTATAGCGCTGTCACTCGTTACATACACCATCAGTGTGAAAGCACATATGTGGTAAAGGGGCGACAGTAAATGTGATTCTTGTAGTAGTGTTTTCATTATTAAAAACTGTGGATGAATGCTCCACATAATATTTGGAAAAAAAATGCTTGTAATCATATGCGGAATTTTATTGTATGATCTATGTTTTATGAAAGAAACGCACCAATTTTCACGTCATCGATCTATGCCTTTTGTTTTTTGTAATGCATCTTTATCGATATCTACCTTTTTTAAGTCACTTTTACATTTCTGAAGCATCTCTTTCATATACAAGTATTTCTCTGAGACATCTCTTTCAAACAGGCAAGACTAGGGCGAGGGGTAAGACAAGAGAGGTGATATCCTCACCGAGAAGATGATTGGAGATGAAGAAACTTCAAACAGACGTAACTCTTCGCTCGAGTATTTGATTTCAGCATTCTACCCCTATTCGAAAAACTTGCGAGGAAATCTACAACTTTTACTAGGTAACACAGTGAAAATGTGTTTCGTCATGTTGATAAAACAAAGAGAAGGGCCTCAAAATTTGTGTTAAAGTATTCGATCAAGTTTTTTTTTCCTTTCTAATTTTTGACGGTGTACTACATTACCATACTTTTTTTTAGCTATTGTAAATGTGTATTTATAAAGTCTCAGATTTAGATTTTTTTTTTTCTTTTTGTATTTTCATTTTTTTTAGTTAGAATGTTGTACATGTAACTAATAATATGTGATGTGATTATCAATTTATTTTTGGTATGTATGTGTTTAAATTCATAGTTTTTTTTTAAATTTAGGTTATTTTTTTGATATATTTGTAAATATAGTATTAAATTTGAATTCATATTATATCAATTGATTGTTTTTTTTTAAATATACGAATTATGCACAGTTTTTTCATTAAAATTTATATGATTGGTGTTTTCATATACAATTCTAACTTAAAAAATTGTGTATGAATATTTTTGAAAAAAAAAAAAAAAAAAACATACACAGCTTTACAACCGTGTGCAATTTATCAATACTTTCATACACGATGCCCCTATATAGAGATTGTAAAACTCTGTACAACTCTATTTTTTAAATGTATACACTCAATGTTTATATTAGTAGCGAGGGCATTAACAGACGGGTTCCATGACAAATTCATATCCACCGTCTGATTTAAATTCGCACTAATATTGAAAGATTCCGTTCGTTATAATAGACATAAGCTAGATTGATATAAATTCTGACGGTCCGAAAATTAACTTAAACGGTACGTTAAAACAGAGCATGCGGATTCTTCTGTGACTGGACCCCAGCTCGTTGGTTTTGAATTCAAAATTCGCTAACCTAATAGGCTCAATATACGGTGAGATAGCCCGCGTTTATTATAAACGGTGTGTCGGTCAGACAAACCCACGTGTAGTGGAAGCCAACTTGGGACCCCAATTCCAATTGCTACTGCAAAAGGAAGGGTTATGATATCATTCTCAAAAAAAGAAAGATTTTTTTTATGGTTGTCGGCAAAATACCGCAAAAAAAGAAAGTTAAGATATAAAAGATAAAACCACCTGGTATTTTGGAACACAAACCACCTGTTTTGGGCAACTTGGTGTCCTGGCCGAGTTGAGAAGAGGTCAGTGCATGCACCAAATTTAAAAGTTAATTGGGATAGACAAAAAAAAAAAATTCAAGAATAAGAACCCCACGTTGTTATTATGAGTATGACACCGTTGTAATTGAGCCAAAAATTTAGTTACCATTTTAAAAGAAAAATGATTTTTACTAGGGACGGAGATATTATATGCACAATCATTTATGATACAGTTTGGGGTGTGTAGATAATAACTATATGTCCTTTTTTAGGATGTGCAGATAATATCTGCATATCTAGTAATATTAGTTTTTTTTTTTTAATTCATATTAACTCCGTCGATTTTTTTCTGTAAAATGCTAATTAAAAATATTCTAGTAATTGAGCGTGAATGCATGAAGAAACTTACAAGAATATGCTACTTGGTCAGTACAGTACAGATTTCGCCCATATCAGTAACATACCGACAATTCAGTTATTAAATACCAAAATTTATATTATTTTGAGCAATGAAACTCTTTTTTTTTTTTTTTCTTACAGGTCCGTCCAAATGAAAAAAAATTTGATGTTCTAAAATATTGGAAGAGCAATGAACATAGTACCCAATCATCTCTTGTATTGTGAGGGACTTGCTAGCAGTTTCAATCACAACAGTAGCTTCAAAATTCGTTTTTAGCATAAGTTTGGAAGCATCAACAACTGAAGTTCTCATTTGTTAGAGTGATTGACAAAATAGTAATTGAGATCATGTACTTATAAATATTGAATCAATACGATAATATATTTTAATTTCGATAGATAACTAATTAATCTAAAGTTATTATTTTTATTTCGCTATGTAGCATGATATATTGTATTATTTATAAATAAGATTAATAGTATAATTTATATTGTGCATTAGTTTTTAATTTATATTATAATGATTTATTATGTGAGATGTTTAAAAAATTGAGGATGATTCAAATGCCTCCATTTTTTAAAACTTAAATAACTCAAAATTTAAAACTTAAATGTTAAAATAAAACCGTTGGATATGATTTATGTTATTTTCTCTATTTGCCCATAAAAAATTATTACATTTTGATTTTGATTTTATGGATTTGGTGAGGTCAAAAATTCGGATTTGAACCCAATCCGATTTGAAACAAATAATCATTTATGGATTAAAATTCAGATCCGAACACTTTTAGAATACAGGTTCAAATATAATAGTATCCAAACCCGACCCGACCAGATAGCACCTCTAAGTTAAACTAATATAAATGTTTTTTTCCGAAAATATCGTTATTACTGATGAAATATATCTACGACAATACTAATATTATTAAGCACTTTACTGCGAGTGGAAGATTATTGTATGCGCAGTAAATAAAATAATACAAGGGTTATAAAGATCAATATTAATCTGGATAATGCATATATCCAATCCAGTCAAATTGATCAATTAATTTGGAATGGATTAAATTTAATAAAAATAAATTTATTCAATTCCAAATTATTTTGTTTAATTAATAGGCACGACCGCACGAGTACGTGCTTGGAATTGTGTATACAAGTTGGCTGTAAAATTGCTTGATGTTGAGCTTTCTTGACTAGAATGGCCACCAAGAAAGCTACTTTCCAGCAAAGACTTTGAATAAATGATAACAAGCCATTTGTAAATACGACATTTCATATGGCTTTCCAAATTGTCCAAATTGTATATATTCTTCTGAATTGCAAGACTGACCCAAAAAAAAAAAAATCCGATTTGAAATTTAAAAGCAGCACGATTTAACCTAACTATTATTTCTAAAAAAAGCTGGTTCAAATGCTTTCATTTTTTTTCCTCAATAATCTCTTTATTTTAAAATATTAATAATTTAAATTTAAATTGAAAATATCAAAATAAAACATATACATATAATTCATTATTATTTTTTACTATATAGACATAAACAATTATGAATTTTTTTTTTAAAGTGTTTAAAACAATATGGACAATTTTTTTTTATCGTTAATTATTATTTATTCATTCAAGAACAAGCCTCAAAAGTGACAAAAGTATCCATTTAAGTACAGAAAATAATGCATACCTCATTTTAAAATTATATTTAAAATTTAAAATTATTTTCTTACTAAAAAGTAAAAAATATAAAAAAAAAAAATAGAGAAATGAAAAATAGAAGAATGTAGCCAAGAATGAAATGCATTAGTTGACTTGTAACTTTTCATATTTGTGATTTCGCCCTTAAAATAAAGTGGGGCCATAGAAATAATTCCCAAGGAGATGCCTTTACAAATTGGTCCACATGTAGTGGCCGAGTTACATTTTGTTTTCACTGTTTCTTCGGCTTTTCATGCTCGTAGGTGGCACTTGTTTAGTTGTTTGCCATAGATAAGTACGTAACGTACAGAGCAGTAGCCAGTACTAAAGTCTAAAGGACAGAAGACAAGGTGTCGGCAAAGCCAAAGATAAACAAGCCAGATTTTTGAAAGCTAGCCGTGATTTTTATTAATACCCTATATATATATATATATATATATAATCTGCCAAGGTGTCGGCAAAGATAAACAAGCCAGATTTGTTTTGAAAGCTAGCCGTGATTTTTATTAGTACCCTAAATATATATATATATAGAGTACGGCTAACGCGCTTCCTCTAGCATATGGGCCGAAATGCTTCCGGTGGAAATTTGAAATTTCAAAATCCAAAAAGTCAATCTGAACCGTTCATCTTCTTCTCCATATTAATATCTGCTTGGAGACCAAATTTTACATTTTTCTGAATTTTTTTTACTATTTATTAAGCCACTTTGAAAATTGCTGATCCAACGGTGGCTTACCAAACAGTAAAAATCAGAAGCTACCGTTGGATCAGCGATTTTCAAAGTGGCTTAATAAATAGTAAAAAATTTCAGAAAAATGTAAAATTTGGTCTCCAAACAGATATTAATATGGAGAAGAAGATGAACGGTTCAGATCGACTTTTTGGATTTTGAAATTTCAAATTTCCACCGGAAGCATTTCGGTCCATATGCTAGAGGAAGCGCGTTAGCCGTACTCTATATATATATATATATATATGTAGAGGTTGACTAAGATCAAAGTGGTAGTTCCTGAGCTTTGGTGCTACCAATTCATTTTTCAATTTTCAAAGTTCAAAACGTCGATCCGAACCGTTCAAGTTGTTCTCCATATTAAATTGTGCTTGGAGACCAGATTTTACATTTTTCTGAATTTTTTTACTATTTATTAAGCCACTTTGAAAATCGTTGATCCAATGGTGGCATAATATAGTGAACGAAGTACAATAGAGTAATTTATCTACCAATATTTTATCCACTTACATCCATAAAACAAAACACCAACCAACATTATGTGCATCCCTTCGGTAAAACTAGCTAGAAAACAATTGCGATATTGTTCGAATTGCGTAGATGCAAGAGGCGAGTAGATAATTAATTAGTAGGGCTATATTTACATGCACGTCTAGATAAGAAGAGGAGAGTTTCAATACCTCATACATTTTATATTTCATTATACTTTATATTTCATATCTTTGTTTTTAAAATTTAAACTGTTGATTTGAACCGCTCAACATAATATTTATATTAAAATATACTTGAAAATGAAATTTTATAATTTTTATAACTTTTTTACTATTTTTTAATATGGGTAGAAAATCACTGTTTTTCAACGGTCTAGAAACAGTGATTACCTATCTTAAAAAATAGTAAAAAATTTCAAAAATTATAAAATTTTATCTCTAATTATATTTTAGTATGGATATCATGTTGAGCGGTTCAGATCGACAATTTAAATTTTAGAAATAAAGAGATAAAATATGAGATACAATAAAGTATGAAAAATATGAGATATTGAAACCCGTTAAAGAATTAAATTTAATAATTATATAAGAATCAGGCTATTGGGATTCGGGATACATATCAGTATCAATAATATTTTAATCTAAGTACTATCTATATTAAAACCAATCATGCTTCAAACCAACAATCTAAACCGTTCAAATCTTTGAACAATCTATTCTTCAAACATAATTTTGCCTCGAACTTAGAAAACGAAATCAGGCGTACTATTATTGAAGAATAAAGATGTATAGCTGTGAACCCACTTAGGCAATAAATAATATAATATTAAAATATATAGCTGTCACACTAATTAGGTAACTAACTGAATATTAGCAACGGCAACTAAATCTTGTAATTAAGACACAATTAGGATATAGATTATAATCTCTGTAAATTAGAAAACAGCCTAACGGCTAGTAGAATTTTAGTCTATAAATAGTCATGTACAGATATTGTAAAATAATAATAATCAATAAAAAACAATATTTCATCATTCTTTTTTCCACTCTAAATTTCAATAACTATTCTCCCAAAAAAGAAGTCAGATCTACTTAGCGATTATGTGCTTTTATTATTTTTTTGTCGTAGTAATGTCCGTATGTGAATTGTGGGTATTGAGGTGTAATGGTATTGTCATAGTTGAATCAATAGTGACAAATAAATTATTTGGGTTCGATTTGGTGAGGTCAAAAATTCGTGATTTTGAAAATAATTCGGGTATAATTCAGGAATGATTCAGAATTATTCGGATCAGAGATCTCAGTCCTGCAAAAAAAAAAAACCAAAAAAAAATATTCTATAAAAAAATCGGGAAAATTTTGTGAATAATTCGTAAAATTCGGTAAAAGTTTGTAAAATTTCAAGAATTATTTGGATTTAATTCTGTCAAAGTTCGGTCAACCGAATAATTCAGCGTTTAATTTGACATCACTTAAAAAATAATTATTCGAATATAATTCACAAATTTTATGAATACCTCAAATGTATCCAATTAATTAACTGTACGGTAATACAGCGACACGAATTTCACAAAACAACCGTCACTCAGCAATCTGTTCAATTGGTAGCCACTATCAAATTGTCAAAAACAAAACAAAAAAAAACGGTCACTCAGCAAAATTGGTGCTGTCGCGCGCGCAGTTGATTCGTACATTGTTTCGTACCATTTCTGAAATTAGAGATATAATTGAGAGTACCAAAAAGCTTCCAACTAGTTAACAGGGATGAACTTTTTATGTTTTGTAATTAAAAAAAAGTAAGGGTTAATTTCACGTATACCCCTCAAAAACTTCAAAAATGCATATTTACCCCTTCAAATTTCAAAATTACATTTCTTCCTTTAAACTTCCAAAACTCACAAATTTACCCATTTTTTTGTATTTTATATTAAAACTCATTTTAAATTTATAAAATATCCATTTTACCCTTTATAAAATCATAAAAAGTATCTTATTTAAGAAAAATATAATTCCTATAAGATACAAATAAAGGGTAAAATGGATAAATTTAAATTTTTTAATAAAAGCATAAAAAGGGTAAATGTTATAATGAGTATCCTTTATATTTTGATGATTTAAAAAGTATAAAGGGTAAAAGCATAAAAAGTCTAAAATGAGTTTTATGCTTTTATAAAGGGTAAATGAGTTTGTTTTGAGTCTGGTGCCAGATTAAAAATTTGTAGTAACGGTACGCATAGATGATACTCAAATTGATTATATATTTTCCTCAAAAAAAAAAAAATTGATTACATATAATTTGAAAAAAGTGGTGACTTAAACAGTTAGGTTACAAGTTTGTAAAAAAAAAAAATGTTAAAAAAGGGGGGGGGGGCTTTTTTTAGCAATGGTGGTGGGGCCCCCCAGCAGTGTTGTCGATTAGTTGCCATTTGGCATGACCATAGTATAACAATATAACAGGTTGCAGAGGTGGTCCCCAAGAGTTTGGTTATATTCTAGATTACGAAGAATCGGACCTGACGCAATAATCATAAGCCCTCCAAAGATATATCAAGAAGCAATTTAAAACGGAAAAGTCCAGTTTTAGACTTGAGCGATTCGGATCAGCATCCGCTGCTTTTCTCTGAGAAAAAGCAGAAACCTACTGTCCTTTTTACTCTTCATCTTTCACTTCAAAGAGGAGAAAAGAAAAAAAGGAGAGAGAAAAGAGCATAAAATAGCAGAGAGTTGAAGAGCAGCTGATCCCATTCCGAGCGATTCAGCATGAACAACATGGAATTCGGATCACCCCACTACCCCAGGTACCTGACATAAGCAAATTACAAACAAACGGCACAAGACAATTCTTTTAACTTTACACGAATCTCGAAACAGACACCTTGTAATTTTTATAGGTACTGGATTGACGTTGGTTCAGCTGAGATTAATCTGGGTCGTCCGTTTGTTGCTTGAGTCAAATACCTGAGAGGATATGGATTCGACAACTTGAGATATAGAACATATTATCAACTCAACCCTAGCGGCTCCAATACAAGTTCGTGAAGATAAATAAACTAGTTCTTGTGGATGTATTGTATTTGTAGAGTGTAGCGTCCTCTTGGATTCCACCGAGGAATTAGATATTGATAATGACAAACTGATCATTATTTCTCAATCGAAATCGAATTAGACTTTTAAGTTATGAATGTCATACATAAATAGAAATCTATCATATAAATTTTTCATATTGCGAATACAAATTAATTTTACAATATCCAAAGAATTTTAATATATAAAAAATCATGTATATTCACGTAAATTTTAATATATAATGGCAATATGAAGAGAAGAAAAGGTCAATAAATAGAAAACACAGAAGTTTTAATCTTTTAAAAGAGAGTGGCAATGTGAGACGTTGCTTGTCCTTTTTGTAAATAACCTAAAACTATAAATCATTTTCTTTTTATTAATTGCTTATCATTAGTACATGCAATTTGGATTTGGATAGCTTAATATCTTTCATTGACTCGTTATAATTGCAATATTGTTGAGGATCAATAATTTATTGATGCACAAATTCGATAGTCTATTAATTGAATTAGTAAGAGATGCAGTTATATGGACTGTTTAATTAGAACATAATAGCATTTATTTTAAGGAGTTTTCAGTTAAATCTTTAAGAGATATAAGCTTCTTTTTTTTATAAATTTATTAGGGATAATTTATTTTTTTTAATCTCAATCTTATATATAATGCAGTATGCTGTGAATGACATGCCAGCACAACATGTTAAACGATAGAATGAAGATGAAAAAGAATAGTATAAATGCTTGGGTGTGGACAAGATTTGGCTGAAGATTGAAGTACATGAATCTTTTATGTTTTTTCAACCACTAAGGATTAATTGACTGTTAATTCTTTAGTTATGTTATGTTTAATTTGTAGATACTTCTTTAAATATTCTTAAGTAGTTGTAACTTATATTAATTAGTTAGGTGATGCTATTTGGTATTAACCTAAACAATTTCATTTCAACAAAATAGGTCGGCTTTTATTTTCCGCTTTTGGTAAACAAAAACGGTGACTAGGAATTAATGAGAAGCACCTGTTTACGTGTATATATATATCTTTATGTAGGTCCGTATACTCGCAGTTCTATTTTTTCATTAATTGTTGATTCCTTGTATATATATCTCTGTGTAATTGTGTTTGAAAATCTTTTTGTCAGCCTTCGTCAAATTCACGTTATAACTATTTCCTAAATAACATAAGATTGTACGTAGCAAGTCGGAAGTAGGATATAAAAAATTATTCATGCTAATTAAGCTAGCTAGCTAGTAAGGTACGGTATATATATAAATGTACTACAAAGACACCAACAATGAAAACCTTAAGGGACATTTTTGTAATTTACTGACATATTATTTATGCAAATTCCATAATATGTTTCATTAAAAAATGGCCACTTGCCAAAACAACCAGGCAGGCGTAGTACAGCTAGTTGCCCGGCTGAACCACTAGCTATAGCTTTTGAGATTTTTATTAAGAATTGCTTATACAGAAATAGAGGTGCTTTAAAACCAACTTTTGAGATTTTGTCGCAGCAACTTGGTACTTGAGTTTATCACTTCATGAATATGTTCAATGAATCTAGTAAATTAATATGACCGCCTTGCGCCCTTGCCTGTCGAATTATATATCCAACTGCACCAAATGCAACTTGCAATAAGTTTGCACATATTCTTACCAGTAGTATATATAGTGTGATGATATTTTTATCTTCTCGGGAATGCATAAGCCATTAAGACATATTACAGTTCTGTAATATTTAGTAGATTACTTCTATATATATTATCTGTACTGTACAACATGGGTTAAATTAATAAACGGTCTCTTTCCACACTTCCCATCCTTCATTGGTTTTCTTTTAACTTTTAAATTCTATGTTGTATTTCTTTTTTTTAGCTCCAAAATTTAGAGCTTCCTTTTTACAGCTTTTGTTTATATAACCGTTGTACCTATTTATTTCAATGAATTAAAGATAAAGGGTCACTCTTAGCTATCCTCAAAATTAAAAGAGAAAAAAAATAGTATCTTAATTGCTAGCTAAGACAGTTTCTAAGATAGTACATGCATATGCCAATTTCCACATTAAGCTAACGTGTAATTCTAGAACTTGTGTTCATTAGAAAAAGGACTTGTGTTCATTAAATCTTCTCTTCAAAATAATTTCTTTGCTTGCCAAGTTGACAAGGGATGTAAAATTATCAAAGTTTAAAGAATAAATGAATGATATGACATGCCATATAAATATAAATTAAATGATAATGAAAATAGTATAATTAATTTAATTGGTAAGTAAGGCTGCACAAATTTATAAATTTGATCATGAGAGTGAAACGTTTAGGGCTTGTTCGGTGCCAAGAAGAAAATGGGAACATGAACGGGATTGAACAAATTGATCTGGTGAAGCCCTGTGCGCATGGGGAAAAAAATAAACTCAGAGTGAATTTTTTTTTCTCACATGCACAGTGTTTCGCCGAACAAGCCCTTAAAGATCTTAAATACCCATTGCTGAATCAGCACCAACTTTGGTGCACTATTTGGTGATGCATAACAAAAGAGTAATACACTATACTGGAAAAGATTTTAGAATGAAAGTTGGCGTGGGAGGCACAAGCCCACTTGACCACACATTCACAAATCAAGATTGCTCTCGATTTTAATGTCTGATATTTTTAACAAAAAAACAAAGAGATGCCTAAGTATAAGAATAAGCAATGAAACTCCATTCCAAAAACTTATATTAGGAGTTAACACAATATTGAAGTACATAAAATGTTGTATATTCCATTTTTCTTAATTTTTTCCAACCACATTCTGAGCGTAGAAAATATATATGGTCGATCAAACTTGTTTCGCAAAAGAATTGAAAGACATGGTGCAATTTAGTGAAGGGACGATGTTGTTTTAATTGTTTTATAATTAGTTTAGAAGTAAATAGTGGTGGAAGCGGTTTAGAGTTAATTTAATGATCAATAGTATTTTCTATAAACAAATTCTCTCTAGTATGGTTATAATATTATGGCGAAAACATACAACAAAAATATTCCTGAAGAAATATATTATCATATTTACATTTTATAAAAAGTGTTAAACCTTCACGATTTTTAGAAATAATGTTCTTCGCGTGGTAGGTTGCATGTTTGAAATTCAAACAAAGATAATATTTTATAAATATTAAATAGTTGGATAGTTTAACATCTAACATTTACTCAAAACTTCATGATGCTGAATTGTGTCATTGAACAAACACGCAATAACACTTGCCAAAAGTAATGTGCGCACAAAATGAAAGCAATATAATATATAAATACAGAAATATTATATTTGAAATTGCGGGAAGTTTTTTAAACTTCTAAACTAAATGAAGAGAAATACGTACCAAACTACTACATCCTCCAAAAAGTTTCAAGGATGCTATATATTCATCCCCTATAAGAGACTAAGACTTTCCTCACCGACTTGTTCAACTTTGGCCGACTACATCTTACTTGTATCTTTCTTTTTTCTATTTTTTTTTTTAAATTGAGATGAGCTCATCTTGTTAGGTCGTTAGTATTTGACCATATTCTTTTATATATGTATACGTAGCTCTATCTTGTAGTTGTTGTGTCATTTATGGTAAGGAAGAAAGGTCTGTTGTTCCTTCGCAGGGCAACAAGGCCATATTTAATTTTATACGCCTTATTCTGAACACATATTAAGCCTCTTTCAGGAAACTTTGAAAAAAAAAACAAAAAAAAATATATTATGTTGTATATGCCCTTTTCCAAGAAAAGATTAAGCAAAATTAGGATAAAAGGTACCATGGACACTTTCGGTCTAAAGATCACACTTATCATGTCTAATGCATTTTCCCTCAATTTGATGCATTACTAGAAGACAAAAATGAATAATGATTAAAGTTAAGTATATTGTGTTTAATTCTTGCTGATTCCAAACTAGCAAAAGCATTTATAGTTTGATTGATGAGCCAATGGAAAGAAAGCAACGTAAGGTTTTCATTTCATAGTGTTGGAGATATTTGGAAGAACACGACGATTATAATGAAAAACAGCAATGAAAAGTTAAAAATTAATGAAAACAAAATGAAATTAATTTCCACCGAGAAGTCATGAAGTTAAAACGGGGTAAAAATGTATGATTGGTTCATAGCAATGTAACTGGTAAAGAATTCAATTATGTTTCAAGTTCAAAATCAACTACCAGTTTACTTTACACATCAACTTCATACCTACAGAAAGAAGAAGAAGAAGAAGAAAAAAACAGTTTAATAAAGGGAGGATGATTACTAACTGTTGTCCATGTTATTATAATTTGAGCTCCCCGCTTGCGTGCTCGCAATGTTCACCCCAAAAAGTCGAACGCCTGGATCATCGTTATCTTCTGATTCATTCATCTGCACATTAGATGAAGATGATGCGGCCGATTCTTCCCCGGGCTGAACCACTTTACAATCAATCAGCAATTGCATTGTATCGGATCCATCAAAGTACCTCCAGAAACTCACCACATCTCCAGGATTAAGACCCTTCTCCTTCACAAACCGGCTCCACCCCTTCGTCAAGACATAACTCTGACTACTATTCCAGTATGAGTACCGAAATCTCCACACCTTTCCGTCTGCATCCTCGAAATTAAGCAGCACACCATTGTTGCTATCTTCTCCTTTCTCTTCGTTCCTCAGTGGAAAGTGTTTCTCAGCGTGTTGTTTCGGTATCACCAATCGGTTTAATTTCCCCACGTCACTTGGAGTCACCACTTTGTAAAACAAGAGCTCTCGTTCTGACCATGTACCAGTTCTCCTGCCACCCACATTCCTCCCCAGCTGTTGATTTCTCCTGCTGTGCCTAAGCTCCTCATGATAGGTGTGCTTCCTGAGCATATCCACAATTTCAGTTTTGGAATGTGCGGAGAGGAATACAAGCTCTGATGCTCTTTCAGGGTCGGTTTCTGTGAGCGGGGGAAAATTGGTTGTGGCTTCACGGCCTCTGAAACGCTGGGCTGCGATATCATAAGCTCTAGCTGCCTCTGTCTCATCAGCGAATGTTCCAAGCCAGATGCGGCGGTGGTGCTCATAAATCTGTGCTCCCCATCGGCCGTTGTGTTGCGGCACCACCCCCTTGTAACTCGAAGAAGGGAGCTTTGTCGAGATCTCATCGATGGGGCTACTGCCACTACTAGAGCTGGGGTTCATGGTTTCTTTTTTTGGGAAATTGATTGAGAGGCTTTATATAATCGTAAGTTAGTATTTAATACGAATCATATTTAATTGATCGGAAGAGTTAGGGTTTGGCGCGTGTGATATGTCGATGCGGGAGCAGCCATTGGAGGAGAGGTGCAAGGAAGATCAAGTTCTTTATTTTACCCGATAGTTAATGCACTTCTGTTTTCGGTGTTCTTGGAACACCATCACAAAAATGTTTTTTAGTAATTCCTAAAACAGGTAACTCTTGTATTTATCTTGTGACATGGTGGTCGAGGTGCAACCAAAAGACTAGGGTAAGGTAGAGAGAGGTACTAGGCACAAGTTGCAAGACAGGTACCGTTGGCAATTGACCTTGACTCCTTAGCAATGGACCACGTGACAAGCACGTACCTCCAAATTAAGCTTGGCTGTGTCACATCCGCTGCTCCCATCTTTTACTGTCTCACACGGTAAAATCAAATCTGAAATTTAAGCTCCTCTTCAATGTACTGGATTAATATATAGATCCATGCCGTGTTCACTGCCCATCGTCCGATCTGATTTTGTCCAATCGTCATTTTTCAAGTGGCAACCTGAACTTTTAAGTAGAAGAAATTAGGAATTTCATATCTCTGCGATCGGCTGCGTTTCCATCGATCGTCTGTACCCTCTACAGAAAATGCATTTTGATACAAAATGGAAGGGGACCCCGTGTTAGTACTTTTTTTGTTTTTTTTTTATGACACGTTTTAGTACTTGTAGTACATATATGTATGGCTTCAATAGTCTTTCACTCTTTCTTGTGTTAAAAACCTCTTCTGGTATATAAAGGCGTCAATTATACTTGTCCTGCACGAACTTTTCTTCCTTTAAAGGTAGCTAGAAAGGTACGGAGATCTACTCTTCCAAATTTTATTTTTAATGTTTATACAGATTTTGAACCTACCACTTAATTTCCACAGTACGGAGAAAATTATTTGTCTTTAATTTGTATCAAGATGGACTATATCAATCACATTATTAATTTTAAGGTTATTATAAAATGTCAATTTTACCCCTTGATTTAAATTTTAATGAAACGGTTAAGATAAGATAAGCAGGTTTTTTCAGTAATAATGCTAAGAAAACCAAAGTCAGTATTAATATGTTGGCTTTTGAGTGATGGGAAAGTCTCACATAACATGTGAGAGTTATTTCAGTAATGAACTTTCACAATTGTTTTGACTTTAATAAAAATAATTTACTTTCGAAATTATCTAAAATCCATGGCAATAATCATGAATTTAATACATGTTTCGAAGAGTTAGGTTAACATATACTAATTAACCATATCAACCAATATGCTAGCGAATTAAATCATAATATTTCATAGGGGGAATTTCACGTATACCCCTCAAAAACTTCAAAATTACGTATTTCCCCCTCTAAAATTTGAAATTACATATTCCCTCTCTAAACTTCAAAAACTCACATATTTACCCATTTTATTGTCTTTTCTATTAAAATACATTCTAAATTTATAAAATACCTATTTTATCATTTTATTAAAAAGCATAAAATACCCATCTGACTCCAATTTGAATCTAAAGGTTCCTCTACCGTCTGAATTGCTTTGAGATTCGTGCGCGCTAGATCAACACGAATCTTGAAGCGAACAAACACTGAAATTGATGCAATTTACACATATCTTAATGCGATGCACACAGATCAAAATTGCTTTGAGATTCGTGCGGGTTAGATTAGCACGAATCTTGAAGTGAACACGCAATAATCTTATTGCAATACGTGCGGATCAGACGGTAGAGAAACCCTTCAGATTCAAATTTGAGTTCGATGGAGCATTTTATACTTTTAATGAAGGGTAAAATAGGTATTTTATATATTTAGAATGAGTTTTAATATAAAAGACAATGAAATGGGTAAATATGTGAGTTTTTGAACTTTAGAGGGGGAAATACGTAATTTTCAAATTTAGAGGGGGAAATACGTAATTTTGAAGTTTTTGAGGGGTATACGTGAAATTCCCCCTATTTCATATATGAAAGATGAATGAATTCCGCTCATAAAATTCCATAAATCAAATCTTATTATTAAATTTCATAGTTTTATTATTATTTCGAATTTTAAAAAAAATTGCCTTATTTGATATGCAAATAAATTTATTTATATTATTTTATGGTCAACTTTCAAGTATCTAAAAAAATAACAAAAAATCTAAAACCTAGTAAATATTGGGGTTCTACAAAATTGAAAATATTCTATTATTCAGTTTAAATACTTTTTATTCACATTAAATGCATCCATCTGAAGTGGGGCCGGAGCTCGTTGGAAGTTCACACAAACTACCAAAAGTTCATCTATCTGCGTTCGCCGGTGGATCACTGAGAATATTAATTAGTCAAATAGATCGAATTGCCAAGCATTCAAAAATGTTGGCCTGTCAATATATTAATCGGTCAAATATTAAACGGTCATATTAATAATGATATTTATATATAATGTATATTATTATAGTATCCCGCGGTATTTCTCTTATTTTATATATATTTTAACCGTTAATTTTATATAAAAAGAAAACTATATAGTCCCTTTTTCATAATTTTTGTCTAGACTTTTATATTGCTTAATGGGTTTCAGATCTAGTATCATTACTAGAGAAAAACACTTCACTATCAGTTGACATCGCGTTCCTCTATTAGATTTCGAATCGTTGCTTATCACTCCTACATATGCTATCGGCTTAAAACTGATGTCATTAATCAATATACCATCGGCAATGCACGTTTGATGTGACAAGAGAACTGACACAAGTAAATTGTTTACTGTATCGTGATATTGTACAGTACAGCATCATCTGTGTAATTGGATGGTCATGATGTATTCTGCCAGATGCCTCTCATGATTATAGAAGTTAAAACAGTTTTAACTCTATTTTCCAACATAACACATATCCTATTGGGTCACACCATATAGGAGCTACTCGGAGAATCTTACTGATTAATTATAAATTGATTATAATTAATATTAAGATGGTTATAATTAATTATACGTGATATAATTAAATTATAAATGTGATATGAAAATGACAAGCAGAAACAACGGTTAATTTATAAACGTACACGTTACGTTGTATAAAAGTTACCGAACAACAACCGAAACCGAACCGTGAGAAATATAATTGTTTAGAACAATTATATATATTTGATTTATATTTTAAATATTAATTATGATTTTGAATTTTGAGCTAACAACCATTAGCAAATTAAAACCTTAATTAAAAATTAAATCTAAAAATCAAAATGTATATATATATTAAATGTTCATGGTCGGCCATGAGTGGAGAAAATCAAATTAATTTCCTCAATTTTAAAACCGCCACAAAAATGGCATATATTCTAAATGGCCAAATCTTTGGGGGCATTTCGGTCTTTTGGCGAACCTCCTCATTTGCCTGTAAATAGAAGGGTGAGGGTGGGAGAGAAGATTACTAATTCACATTTGTATCTGATTGTCTGATAGATTCGAGTTTCTATCTTTTCTCTCTTTTACGGTTTCGATTGTTATGAGATTCAGAAATAATATATTTTTGCGAATTCCGCGGTATTTCTGTTTTTGCTTTTTAGCGAAACGAAGTAACTTCGAGTCGTAAATATATTTATTTCGGTGAATAGTATTTTTACAGAAAACTACGGTTTACGGTATTTCTGGCAAAAGAAATAAACCGCTCTCCGGTTAGTCCTGGTGGATAACCGATAGAGGTATCATCCGTTTGATACTCCGAGGCAACCATTCCTGATCGATCTTCTCGCTCAGCTACATTCCAACTGAGATTTGGAAACGAGGTATAAACATGTTATATTAATTTATTTAATTGTTAAATAGATTTAATGTTTTAGAAATCAATTATGGAGTAGATCTGTAAAAGAATTAAATGAGGTTTTGATGCTGAAGGAATACTGAAGGTGGACCGCCTTGGAAAGTTTCCTGACATACCTCGTTTAATCCTTGGCTTAAGTTAGAAGTAAAAATTTTGTTTTACGTTCTTTCCACATCTTAAGCAAACAAATGGGTTTGAACCGTTAAAACCCCAACAGACTTAATCAATGGGTTTGAACAGTCAAAACCCAACAAATACAAGAGAGATCATGCAAGGTGTTGCCCAATTTAGGGTCGTAGCATGTGCTTACGGACCATGCATCCAAGCATTTCAGTTCTTGAGACCAGTGATTGTTGTGAAATTTAGGGGTATTTATTTTGAACTAATGATCACGCAAATGCTTTAAATTTATAAATCTAAAAACACAAAGTAGATTAAATTGCAAGCGCATAATCTATCATTGTAGTAATATAGGTATCGATCCAAAGACTAAGGCAATTGTAATTTTTCACTTTAACTAAATTAAAACTAAATAAATTGCAAGTAATAAAGGGGGGTTGTTTCAAAGTAACTAAGTGTGGGTTCAATACCCAAAACAGTTGGTTTGTAACAAGAAATTAGATCAAATGCAAATGAAAAGATGTTTGTAAAATAAGATAACGAGGTCTAAGGGCTTTTGGTCTACAATCACTTGGTCAATCTATTTACTTTTGGAGTTATCTAAATTCATGTCATTTCTTGATGGGAATTCCAACTAGGTTGGCCTATTTCTAGTTCCTACAACTACCTTTCACAATTAATGATTCTCCTGCTAATGTACCTCTTAATTAGGGCTCTCATCCACCTAATTGGGTTATTTAACACGAATCATCTACTACTATTACTTGGTACCGTATTTGGTTCCATAATTCCGGGAATAGATCCGAATCCAGTCAACCTTATCTAAACCCTAAGATTATTTGTGTACAATAAAAGTGTTCACACAAAAGTATGCACAAAGTTTCAGTACAGCAAGCTGTACCTTTTAACCTTGTTTATACCTTTTGAATCGGATTGCAAGTGTACAATTCTATCGAGCAGTATACTCAGGGTATCGATCCATAGGACGGTTCAAGTCTAATCTGGACAATTACTCAAACTAATTTGATTCTAGAAGTTCTGCAAATGGTTGGTTTGGTTTGTTTAAGTTCCTAAATTTGATTGCAATAATTAAATGACAGTAATTAAAAGTTTTGTTTTTATCAATTGTAAAAAGGCGTTTCCAGGGTTTCTGAATTCATCTTCTACTCTGTCTCTCAGCACCATTCATGCGACCCGCTTCCTTTTAGAAGCGACCCGTGTGACGCGACCCGCATCAGGTATGACGTGGCCAGCGTGGGCATCGAGTGAATACAACATGTTCAATTTTCTGTGCCGGTTCGTTGTGTAAGGCTTTACTGACCGTACCTAATGTTCCTAAACCTCAACTCTCGTTTATTGGCTTAATAAACTTAGTGACGGAAATGCAATTTCACTTTCTTAGGTTTCTAACCCCTAAACTCGTTTTTATTGGTATTCAACCTAAGTTCTTTGTTCAGCCTACGAAAGGCATCCATTATCTCACGATAAATGGAAAGTTTCACCTCACAGTTACTATTTGGTCTCAAGGACCTACCTCAAATACTTGGTCTGGTTGAAAGAAACATCAAGGCCAAAATACTAGAAGAGATGCTATAGACATCTAACAATAGACAATCAAGAATCATTCAATCAAATTCAACCAACCAATTAAAATAATACTAAAATCAAATAAACACAAATATTCAACACAGATTCAAACATGCATAATAAAACAGAGTTTCTGACTACATCATAACCCTAGAAACTAAATAAACTACTCAGACATGATAAAAAAACAAATAAAACAATTGGATAAAAGAGAGTTCATAATGAAATGATAAAACCCGATGAAGACAAGCTTCCTGCCGAGCCTCCCTCTTCCAAACCCTCGAAAACCAAGTGGAGAATAATGGTGGTTGTGTAAAGATCACTTCCAAAAAGGAGAGAGATGCCTCTTCTTTCTGCTGTCTCCCCCTTATTTATAGCTATTTTGTGACTTGGGGAGCAAGCAACCAAGGATGAAAGGTGAATCAATCAAGATCTCATGAGATATGGCAATAAATTCAGCTGATGTCTTTCTAAAATGATTTCTGTCATTTTCACATTATAAATTCTGATTTATAACCTTCCTAGAATTGTAGATCTCTTTGTCCTCTTTCCAGCAAGCTTTTATTTGCCTAAAACAGAGTTCGTATGACCAATATATGGTCAAAATACGAAAAGATGTCGAAAGCTGGAATTTCCATACTTGCTCTGTCGGCTTTCTGCGCGACCCGCATCGGAACTGACGCGACCTGCTTGGAGTCTGCGCGGCCCACTTGGAGTCTGCGTGGCCCGCGTCCTGCCTCTGTTTATGCTGTGAGCCAAACTTCAAATAGGCATAACTCATTATCCGTAACTCCGTTTTCAGTGTTCTACCACTTTTCGGAAAGCTTGCGAGAAGATCTATAATTTGCTATATTTCCTGTAATTTAAATGGACTTCGGGAGTAACTTGATTCTTGGTATAATTCTAAACTAAATTAAACTAAATTAACCTAAATGCATGGAAATTGGTCAAGTTATTGATATGAAACCCTAGACAAAAGTATACATAATCCATGGTCATCAGAAAGTATTTCTTCTTTATCATACGCCCTTAATGCTAAAGTACTGTCACTACCCTAACAAGGTTTGATTACCAAAACACAAATCATGCATGACTCACAAATATATAAAATAAAACCAAACATCAAGCCAAAACAATTATCATTAAGAGAACATCCAAGTAAATAAACTAACACAAGTTCATGCTACAACCTAAACCCTTAGAGAGAAAATTAGCCTATCATGGGTGCAAAAACAATAACATCCATGATAGAAAACCAAGAATCCATACAGGTAAAATCAAGAAAATAACAAGAGAAATATAATACACCAATACCCAAGTTATGCCTCAGTTCTTCCTTGGAAGCTCCTCGAGATCCGCCAAGTTCTTCAATCCTTCGCGCCTTTGATTCACTTGAGAGATGAGATGGATGGAGAAAGAGATTAGGGGTTTCAATGGAGTAAACTGTGGTCTCAAAGATGAGTCCTCCAGATGGCTACATACTGCCTTATATAACCCAATTCGTGACTTGGGGAACAATCAGGCGAAATCTGGAAGTGAATCCAGCGAAAATTGCACAAAATCTGGACAAAATCTGCCAAAGATATAGCTGGTGTGGCCCAGGGTGCGGCCTGGTCAGACCGCACAGCCGGCTGCGCTATGAGGAGAGATGGAGCCCGTGCAGGTTAGGGAGGCCGCACCTTCACCCGCAGAAGCCCTCTAACTTGTTTGGGGTGTCTTCTGATGAGGTGTGCGGGTCGTGGTGTGGGCAGGGGAGGTCGCACGGCTTGCCGCACCAATGTGTTGTGCATGTCTTTTGGCGCTTCTAAGAGGTGTGCGACCCCTCTAACTTGGTTGTTTTTGTTCCTTTTCGATTGAGGTTTCTTCCAAAGTGGATACGGTCGCACCAAGTGCCCCAGAGACCGTTCCAAAGCTTGCAAATGCTCCAAAACTACAAATAAAATGAGCAAACGACAAGAACTTGGTCCTTGATGTATTTCTAAGCTAAATTTTGCTAAATTAACCTAAATGCATGGAAATTGGTCAAGTTATCAATACAAAACCCTAGGTAAAAGTATACCTAATTTATGCTCATCAGTGATCAGTATAGATGCAGCCTTCCTATCTGGGTTGTATGAGGGAAGACTTTTGATGGCTTGCGGCTATGATGCCGAGAACCAATTGCTGCCTCTGGCGTTTGCAATTCTGCATAAGGAGAATGAAGAGAATAGGGGATTTTTCTTACACTGGCTTAGGGTTAATGTGTTTGGTATTAATAAATTCGTATGTGTTATATCAGGCCAACACAAGGGGATCAAAGCTGCATTGAAACCAAAATACGGATGGGATGGAGAGAATTTTGTGCATAGGTATTATATGTAGCATGTTGCTAACAACCTAGTCCAGGCGAGTGGGAAGGACAAATGGTTCGGAGGTTGGTTCAAACAACGAGCCAAAAAGAAGAAGCCAAGAAGATTGAAAAAGATGTTCGAAGATTTTGTCATGGTATGCTAATTTTGTCTAATTTATAATATTTTTGTTTAATTTATTTTATTTTGTTAAGTTTTATTTGGTTATATTGCAGTAAAATCCAAAGTGTAATACATTTTTTAGGAGAGTGGGCAAGACCCGTCCTAGTGACCCAAATGAGCCGTCAAATTATGAGAAGATTTTCCAGACTTGTGATGGAGGATACCGATTTGGTATTATGACAACAAATGGCTCTGAGTTCCTGAACATTGTCTTCAAGGTGAGCCAGAGAATGCTTGTGGCTGCACTTGTGGATGATACATTCTACAAGTGCAACCTTTGGTTTGTTGAGCAGCGACAACAAGCGACAGAGCTAAGCAATGCAGGTTGGCCTTTTTCCCAACAGGTACATGATAAGCTTACTAAACAGTGGAATAAAACTCTACCAATGGTTGTAAGTGTTAGTTTGTAATAATCTAGAAGTCAATAATACGATAAATTATCATAAAGCTTTGTTCATGAATTGAATATTTATTTATATATCATTTTGTTGCCTCGAGTATTATTGAATTTATGGATCATTTCGAGTTCATGACTGAAATTGTGAAACTCCATAATATAGATGATATATACTCTTAAAAAGTCACTGACCAAGGTAATTAGCAGGAACACTAATTACCGCGATAAAGTTAGTATGTGGATTAAAAGATGGTTAAGTTTTACAAACCACCTGACCCGAGATGTCATTTTAATCACATAGATACATGTTCTAGGAACATGGTATTTGACAGACCCCGAATGAAACATTAAATAAAATTGTGTTCGTGTCATTTATGTTTTCATTCAGTGTCAGGTTCTATAGTATGAGGTATTTATTGTTCCCACTGAGAAATATGTATATGTGATTGTTATCTAACGCTGTCCGTAAAAAGCAGTCATAACGGTAGCTTTTCCATATGTATAGCTTAGCTGAGGAAGTGATAGTTTACCAAGAATACTATTTGTCCCTCGTATTTTATACGAGCTATAGCATCACTGGGCCCCTTGATAGAGTAATATTATCTACTAGCGGTATAATTACAAGAGTAATTATATTTGATAATCTGCTCAAGATCAAGAAAAGATTCAGTTAGCAAGGATGACACACATCTACATTGAAACTAATCTGATAGCTATGAGACAGAAGAACAGACGCAGGTAAATAGTTTACTGGATCGTGATATTGTACAGTACAGCATCATCTGTGTAATTGGATGGTCATGATGTATACTGCCAGATACCGCTCATGATTATAGAAGTTAAAACAGTTTTAACTCTATTTACCAACATAACACAGATCCTATTGGGTCACACCATATAAGAGTTAATCGGAAAATTTTATTGTGATTGATTATAAATTGGTTATGATCAATAGTAAGATGGTTATCATTAATTATACGTGTTATAATTAAATTATAAATGTCATATAAGATGACAAGCAGAAACAAAGGTTAATTTATAAACGTACACGTTACGTTGTATAAAAGTTACCGAACAACAACCGAAAAGAAATATAATTGTACATGACAATTATATATATATTTGATTTGGATTTTAATTGTTAATTATGAATTTGAATTATGGGTTTAAAGCCTAAAAATAATCAAAGCCTTAATTAAAATTAAAAGCCCAAAGTCAAAGCCCAATTTATAAAGCCTTTTACTAATCATGACACACCACCTTCCACACTCTTCTACATCCTTCTACACCCTAAGGTTGTTAGTTTGTAATAATCTAGAAGTCAATAATACGATAAGTTAATCATAAAGCTTTGTTCATGAATTGAATGTTTATTTATATATCATTTTGTTGCCTTGAGTATTATTGAAATTATGGATCATTTCGAGTTCATGACTGAAATTGTGAAACTCCATAATATAGATAATATATACTCTTAAAAGTCACTGACCAAGGTAATTAGCAGGAACACTAATTACCGCGATAAGGTTAGCATGTGGATTAAAAGATGGTTAAGTTTTACAAACCACCTGACACGAGATGTCATTTTAATCACATGGATACATGTTCTAGGAACATGGTATTTGACAGACCCCGAATGAAACATTAAATAGAATTGTGTTCGTGTCATTTATGTTTTCATTCAGTGTCAAAGTTCTACAGTATGAGGTATTTATCGTTCCCACTAAGAAATATATATGAGTAAGTGTTATCTAACGCTGTCCGTAAAAAGCAGCCATAACGGTAGCATTTCCATATATATAACTTAGCTGAGGAAGTGATAGTCTGCCAAGAATACTATTTGTCCCTCGTATCTCTTTACGAGCTATAGCATCACTGGGCCCCTTGATAGAGTTAGATTATCTGCATGCGGTATAATTACAAGAGTAATTATATTTGATAATCTACTCAAGATCAAGAAAAGATACAGTTAACAAGGATGACACATATCTACCTTAAAACTGATCTGATAGCTATGAGACAGAAGAACTGACACAAGTAAATTGTTTACTGGATCGTGATATTGTACAGTACAGCATCATCTGTGTAATTGGATGGTCATGATGTGTTGCCAGATGCCACCCATGACTAACAGAAGTTAAAACAGTTTTAACTCTGTTTACCAACATAACACAGATCCTATTGGGTCACACCATATAGGAGCTACTCGGAGAATCTTACTGATTAATTATAAATTGATTATAATTAATATTAAGATGGTTATAATTAATTATACGTGATATAATTAAATTATAAATGTCATTTAGAATGACAAGCAGAAACAACGGTTAATTTATAAACGTACACGTTACGTTGTATAAAAGTTACCGAACAATAACCGAAAAGAAATATAATTGTACATGACAATTATATATATATGATTTGGAATTTTAATTGTTAATTATGGATTTGAATTATGGGTTTAAAAGCCCAAAATAATCAAAGCCTTAATTAAAATTAAAGGCCCAAAGTCAAAGCCCAAAATCAAAGCCTTTTACTATTCATGCCTTAATGGGCCAAGGGCAAAATGGTCATTTCACACCTATGCCACCTTGCATGACACCTTAGGGGTGTAGAAACATGGAGAAGAGTGTGGAAGGGTGTGGAAGGGGTATTTTGGTCTTTTCACATATTAAAGGATGAGGTGTCAAGGGCTTTTGGTAAATAGATTTGTTTTGAGGGGTATTTTGGTCTTTTGCGAACCTCCTCAAAACACTATAAATAGAGGGGTGAGGGTAGAGAGAAAATTTGCTAATTCACATGTTAATCTGATTACTTTGTTAATCGGTTTTTCTCTCTTCCCTGATTTCGGTTATTACGAGATTCGGAAAAATATATTTTTGCAAACTCTGCGGTATTTCGTGTTTTGCTTTTTAAGTGAAACTGAATAACTTGGAGTCTTAAATATATTTAATCTGTCCCTATTTCGGTGAATAGTGTTTCTGCAGAATTCCGCGGTTTACGGTATTTCTGGCAGAAGAAGTAAATCGCTCTCTGGTTAGTCCTGGTGGATAACCAATAGAGGTATCACACGTGTGATACTGCGAGTCGATTCCATCCCTGGTGAGGCTCTACTCGCTCGGTCTGCATTCCAACTGAGATTTGGAATCAAGGTATAAATTGTTATATTAATCTATTTAATTTGTAAATAGATTTAATGCTTTAGGAAATCAATTATGGAGTAGATCTGTAAATAGGATTAAACGAATCTTCTTGATTCATTTAATCCGTAGTTTAAGTTAGATGTAAAAATTTTTGTTTTACTCTTTCCGCAACTTAAGCTAATTAAATGGGTTTGAACCGTTCACGAAAACCCAACAAAGGTGTCATGCAAGGTGGCATGGAATGAAAGGTGGCATGAAAGGTGGCATGACATTTTGGTAAATAGGCCGAACTTGAGGGGTATTTTGGTCATTGACGAACCTCCTCAAATGCCTATAAATAGAGGGGTGAGATGAAAGAGAAAAATTACTAATTCACGTGTTATCGGATTGTCTGATCAGTTCGTTAATTCTATTTTCTCTCTTTCTCGGTTTACGGTTTGTTGTTTAATATTCACGGGATCGGTGAATAGTATTTCTACAGAAAATCGCGGTTTACGGTATTTCTGGCAAAAGAAATAAACCGCTCTCTGGTTAGTCCTGGTGGATAACCGATAGAGGCATCAGACGTCTGATGCTTCGAGGAGAATCATTTCCGTGATGTAGCTCTACTCGCTCGGTCTGCATTCCAACTGTGATTTGGAAACAAGGTATAAATATGTTATATTAATCTATTTAATTGGTAAGTAGATTAAAGTTTTAGAAATCAATCATGGAGTAGATATGTAAAAATGATTAAATTGGGTTTTGATGCCAAAGGAATACTGAAGGTGGACCGCCTTGGAAAGTTTCCTGACATACCCCGTTTAATCCTGAGCTTAAGTTGGCCATAGAAATTTTTATTCTACGGTCATTCCGCAGCTTAAGCCTAAACGGGTTTTGGTTACCCCGAAACCCAACAGTAACTTCATACATGCATGGCGAAGGTCAGTACCAAGTTACGGGCACAAATAAATATGTTACAGTAGTCCAATCCGCTGATGGAACTACGGACATTATTCATAGACAGTTCCAGTACATTTGTTACACGTGGGCCCAACAACACAATCTAATGTACATGCAGAGGTATCAAATTAACTAGAATTTTGTGCACTCTTGTGTTAGCGGTTTGTCGTAGCAATAACTGGCATGAGGACCAATTTATTACTCACTGGTATAAGGTGGACTACCTTCTATGTACTTGGAATGCCCTGTTTGTTCTTTATGGCAATCAGAGTGAATGGCCTACGACCACTACAGATAGAATTCTTCCATCCAGATCTTGGGTTAGGTTTAGTAGAAGAAAACACATCTGTCATGTAATGACCATGGATGAACTTCTAGGTAGGCAAATGGGGCACCGTCATCGCCGTTCCACTTCTGACAGGCATCAACGAGGTATGTAACATTCATCAGAAATTATATTTCATTCTAATTTTGAATAACTTACTAACTAACAAATGCACTGCAGAGGCTCATAACCCAGCAAATGCAACATAAAATGAGCGAGTTATGGCAAAGGCAAGTGGCTCGCAAGGGTCACGGTGAAGCACAGCTAAAAGCCGCACATTCCGTGAAAATGCAAATCATATATTTACATAAGCAATGGGAGAAAATATAGCAGGAGGAGAGTCAGTTGGGACGCAATTCCCATTGATGATCTAATTAAATAAGTATGAACTAGTTCGTACAAACTTCCAATAAAAATAGTTCGCAAACCTTCATCTAATTAAATAAGTTCTCAACACATAAAAATAGTTCATGCTTTAATTTTTGCAAAATATTTTTATTTGAAGTTTGTACGAACTTTATTTGTATGGGTTGAGAACTATTTTGATTAGATGAATGTTTGAGAACTTTTATTTGATAACTTGCGTAGAGAACTATTTTGATTAGATGCAAGTTTGAGAACTTAGCAATTCCATCGAAGGCTGTTGCCATGGCCAACTCTCCAACAGATTCCGACCCAATCGATCTCCTCTCTAACCTCCCTGACGTGTTGCTCATCACAATCATCTCCTTCCTTTCCTTCCAGACAATCAGAAAACTCAAACTGATTATCGCCTTCTCTTTCTCTCTTTGACATCTAGTGATTTTGAGAGAAAGGAGAAAGAAACAGAGTTTTTATAGTTCAAAATGTTAAAAAAAAAAATTAAATCCCAAACTGCAATAAAATATTGCGGTTTGAGTATTTTTAATAAAACTTCAAAAATTTAATTATTTATGGTAAAATATATTTAAAGTTAGTTATTAATAAAAATGTGGGTGCTTCCATCAATCTTAATTCTGCATAAGATAGTAATTGTTGAGAGGGTTGGTGGCTTGAATTTTGACTTGATGTTGATTTTTTAGAAAAATAAAGGGTGGTTAGATTAAGGCAAGTTAAATTTGGGCTGAAATTCATCATTGGGCTTTGGAATTCAAATTTTTGGACTTGATTTTAGATGAGATAAATAATTAGTCCTGGGCCGACATAAAGCATTTGGTTCAATCACGTTGGATTTGGTCTTGTCAGATAATTAACCAAGCTAAGATTGTGTTTCATAGGATAGATATTTCGTTCAAACATTTTGTCATATTTCACTTTACATTCTATCCACTTCGACGGCCCATAGCAAAAGACATATGTACGGTTTGTTTTTCTTCCCATTTTTCACTTTCTTTTTATTTTATAATTCTGGGTTCAGGTTATATCTAAAGTCTAAACTCAAGGACGGAGCCTAAAAAATAGAGAAATGTTCTGATACCTCGAGTCATTAAATCTGAGCTCATCCTTGAACTGTTTTAATTGGGTTTAACTGACTGCTAATAACAAAAATTTGTTAATTTGCCATTAATTAACGCATCGATGTTTTAACGCATTGCTATTTTACATTGATTGCTTTAAATGTTAGCTTTGCACGGTTTTGTTTTGCGCTTTAATTTCGTGGACAGTCTGTTAGGAGGAGTTGTAATCACTAATCCCCGAGTTAGTCCCCCAGCTTATTAATAGTCATGTAATCATTAATTAACTACTTACTTGAACGTACTTTAAAGTACAATTTAAACCCAATTAGCTCGGGGACGCGATGGGGAATTGGTTCTAATTTTAATTATGCAAATTAATAGCTTTTGATATTTAATAACTAAAAATACAATCTCCATTTTGAACAAGTAATCCATTAAATGAAGATTTTTCAATGTTTGTAAACACATGTTTATATGTTTTAAAATGTATTTGAAGAATAAGCTTTAAAATGTGTTTGTAAACACATGTTTATATGTTTGTAACACATATTTTTTAATTTTTGTAAACATAGGTTTATATGTTTGTAACAAATTTTTCAATGTTTGTAAACGCATGTTTATATGCACAAATTTTCATTGCTTTGATTATGTTGTTTTCTTGCCAGTATATATTGGTTTACTTGCTTTACTCACATGTTTATATGCTTTAAAATGTGTTTGAAGAATAAGCTTTAAAATGTGTTTGTAAACACATGTTTATATGTTTGTAAACACATATTTTTCAATGTTTGTAAACACAGGTTTATATGCTTTAAAATGTGTTTGTAAACACAGGTTTATATGCTTTAAAATGTGTTTGTAAACACAGGTTTATATGCACAAATTTTCAATGTTTTGTTTATTTTGTTTGCTTGCCAGTACCTATTGGTTTACATGCTTTACTTGTTCACATGTACTGTTCCTGGCACATTGTGCACAAATGAAGAAAATTTGTGCTGGGGGACACCCTCGGGGATTAGTACAAATTTAGAGGTGTAAATTTCATGCTCGGGGATACGCTTGGGGATTGGTTCCAGTTTAGATTTGTAAATTTTTGCTTGGGGAGGAATTCGGGGATTCGTTTTTGTTTTTAAAAATGAAAATTTAACCCATTTACAATGAAAGTTAAACACTTGAACGCAGTAGATTAAACGCTTTCCTTTATATGTTTAAATTATAAGATTGTTTCGCTGCATTTGGCGGTGTTTTTGTTAAATTTGTTTAACAGAGCGTTTTTCTCTTCATGCAGTGAAATTCTATATAATAAAGAAAGATAGGTACTGTTATTAAGCTGTATGAAGTAAAACCTGATCTTTTTGTCGCCGATATTCTAGAAGGTTGGGGGACGCGCACGGGTACTTTGTTTGGGGTACAATTATCAGCTTCCTAAAAAATATTTTACTGAATTTTAAATTAAATAAAAAATAAATTTCAACATGATATACTTCCAGTGGAACTAGGGTGTTTTTAAACTTATTAAGTACTTAGTTAACTAAATTTTAAAATCTATCATATTAAAATGAAGAATTCAAATTATTAAAATAATCTAAATACTGATGCGTTTATTACAAAATTGGTAAGTTTAACTATCAATTTGATTTATAATCAAACAGAAGAAAAGATTGATAAATTATTTTCAATACATTCATTTTTCATTATTTTTTACACTTGATTTCATAATAAACTAATTTATAAAATTTATATATAAATTTTATGTATAAGTGCATATCGCTTATAAAGTTGTCGGGCGCAGAAAGTTGCACGGCGTCAGGTTAGCTAACGGTGCATATTTTACTTTGGGTGAGTGGAAATGCTCCCAGCTAGGTTCAGTGCTCTGGCTTATGAGCAGGTCACCGAACTCAGGGGAAGGCATCCACTGAGGATTTCTTTCTGCATTCCTTCTGGTTCACCCCTTGTGACAACCTACGTTCATGGTCAGTTGTCGGAGGTTTTATTATTTTTGATTGTGAGGACGTTTAACTCCCGACGGGCGCAAGCCCCCGCCATTAATTACATCAGAAAGACCTTTCGAGTCAGACTGAACACCTCATGCATTTCGGGATTTGTTCCTATGGGTTGTGAACTGAATAATGGGGATAAAAGGGCTCATGTATTGTTCATTTTGGTCATATGGTTAGTTCTCATTTGAATTTGGGTCATCTTTGATCAATTGTTATGAAAATATGGATTTTATATTTTTAAATATGAGACTATACATGAGAAATATCATTTATGTATTTTTAATTAGAAAGAAAACATTTAAATATCATTTTTTTATATTTTTATTTATAAAAATATGTCAAGAGAGGGGCATTTTGGTCATTTCAGATTGTGGATAGGACCTGGATATATTCAAGTATTATTTGGAATTATAGAGAATTAAATTTGGGTTCATTTGGAACTGATTTGAGTTGATTTGGACTTAGTATGAGAAAGTTATGGTAAAAAAGGACTTGAAATGACTTGTTTGTAAAGATTTTATGTTTCCAGGGACTTGTTTGTAAATGTGCAGGGGCTTCTCTGCATATTTTGAATAAACAGAGGGGTTTATATGCAAAATGGGATCTTCTGGTCACATGTGGACTTTAAGATTGGTGCTGAGCATCAGGATTCGGGTTTTCTGGGCTTTGAGATATGTACAAGCCATTGGATCAAGATCATTGGGCTTTAAGATGTGTGCAAAGATGATTTAATTAACTGGGCTTTGAGATTTGGGCTTTTGGGCCTTTAATGAGTGCACTGGATATCAATTAAAGTGCAGGGCTTTGGATGCCATTCATTTGGGATTTGAGATTAGCATAGGGAGGTACTTGTTTGTAAATGTGCAGGGGCTTCTCTGCATATTTTGAATAAACAGAGGGGTTTATATGCAAAATGGGATCTTCTGGTCACATGTGGACTTTAAGATTGGTGCTGAGCATCAGGATTCGGGTTTTCTGGGCTTTGAGATATGTACAAGCCATTGGATCAAGATCATTGGGCTTTAAGATGTGTGCAGAGATGATTTAATTAACTGGGCTTTGAGATTTGGGCTTTTGGGCCTTTAATGAGTGCACTGGATATCAATTAAAGTGCAGGGCTTTGGATGCCATTCATTTGGGATTTGAGATTAGCATAGGGAGGTTTATTTAAATTGACAAATGGATCCCATGCTGTCAGAGAGCTGTTGGATTTAGTTTGAATTTGATTCACTGGATCAGAGGGATAGCTTTAAGATTCGTGCTCCCTGCTTTGAGAATCGTGCCAAAGGGTTTCCAGTCTAGGGTTCATCCCCAATGAATTGAGCCCGGCAGATCTAGGCCACGGCGTTGCCGGCCAAGGACATGGTTATGATCGTGAGGTTGCCAAGAGTTCATTGGTGCGATCGTCGGTCGCCGGCGACCATCGGAGGCGGCGGAATAGGCATCTACAGTACCTATCGGTACTGATTGAGTTGTAGATCGATTTTGGCCGATTTCTTTGGGATTTCCTTCAATTGATTGGTCATTTGAGATCGTGTGAGGTTATGTAAGACTTTGGTAACCTCAATTTTACATTTGAAGGAGTTTTAGACATGATTTGAGTTTAATGGTCTCGGTTTCAGTAACAACTTGGTACCAATGGCCGGTACAAGGGGTCTTAAGCTAAATTAGGCATTCAATGGGATCATATACATCATATGGAAGGATTTAGATCATCTTAGAAGCATTGATTTGTACTGGATTGAATTCTAGTTCAAAGTGACATGAAGAACATATATTTTTCAACATTCTGAATTAATTTCCCTTGAATCTTGTGCAAGATGTGCAATTTTCACTTTACAAAATCAAAGATATGTATATCAAGAAGTTTTGTTCCAAATTTCAGATCTTTCTGAGCACATTTGCTCAATCAAATGGCTTGATCAGTGCCAGGGGTATGCATGGTAATTTTACCAATTTAATTACAGAATTTTCATTTTTTAAAAGTTGAACTTTGAAGGTCCATAACTTTATGTAGGAAAGTCCAAATGATACAAACTTTATATCAATTTAGTGTGTTTTAGTGTGTTTTATTTGATTGTGAAGTCCATTTTTCAATTTGGTCAACAGACTGATCTGCATTGTCAGATTTACCAGCAGGGGTCATATATACATATTTCAATGAATTCCATTGTACCAGTGGTACTTTTAATTCTTTATACTGCTGAGTCTGGATTTGGTATGATGCCAGAGGGTGCCAGAGAGTATCAAGTGACATGATGAAGGTCTAGTTTGGTTCAGGACAGGTTTTCAAGGGCTCAAGGCCACTGTTTTTGTACCAGTAAACATAAAGAAGAGATCAAAGGGTTCAAGGTTCATGAAATCATTATTTTAATACATTTTTAATATGTCAGAACTTATAAATATACAGGGAGGCCCCTGGATTTCAGAAAATCACTTTATATTGCTCTTTTCATCAAGATTTGAACATGATCATTAGGATATCATGGTGTTGAGAACATGAGTGGCTCAAATCAGTACATACTGATGCCTACTCACATTTTTTAAACTCCATCCTTCAATATGTACACATTAATTCACCTTTTTTTGTTTTGCTTCATGCAATCCAGTGCATATGGCTTGTCCTTAGCCTTGCAATAGAATCTAGGCTTACTAATGTGCAACATAGGTCCATTTTAGTTAAAGAAACAGTAATGGAAGCCAGCTAGCTCAACCTTACTGCTCCTATTATATACATGTACACTTTTATTCTTTAATCTTGTAATTAAGTGATTTTTAATCAATCCAATACAAGGGGAAATCAGCTGACTCAACCCTCATATTATCATGGTCTCAACCACTTAATTTAGAGATTAAAGGTTTTTATTAAAAGGTGAAAGGTCAAAAGGGTTGAGAAAAGGAAAAGAAAAGAAAAAAGGAAAGTTTTGATCATTGAGCTCCATGCCATGGCATGGAGCTCTCTCCCTTATGCTTCAAAATAGCAAGATTATTAATCAGATCAAGTAGAATAAAGAGATCAAGGCAAAGCACACTGAAATAACAGAAAAATATACAAGAAAATAGAAATCTTTCAAACAAACTTTGTTCACCAAGGGAATTAATACATCATACAGCCATCAAGGCTTCCCCTATGCTAAATTATACCTATTATCTGGCAGGAATGGAAGAAAAGCGCAAGGCTTGAGTATGGAGAGAGAAAGAGCTAAATCTGTGTATGTGTGTGTTACAATGTGTATCTCTATCCTATCTTCTCTCTTGTATCGCCTATCTGTGTGTGTGTGTGTGTGTCTATGTTATAGTTGTCTTCATTTCATGGGTATATATAGCCTTCAGAGTATGGAAGGGTCTAGGGTTAGCTGAGCCTATGCTGGCATGCATCAACACCCTTAATTTCATCCATTTCATTTTAATGGTCCAGATTGGAGCTCCAGCCTTCCAGGCATCACTTGCATGTGTATTACCCAATCAATTTAAGCCATGTTGGCAGTCCATGGGGTATAGCATCTTCAGCCCTTGATCCATTTCATTTAAAGGCTGAGATGAGGTGCATCATGACTCATACTTTTCCTCAGGTGCTGGAGGGAAGATTCCCTTAATTTGTCATCACATACAGGTGTTATAACAGGTGTGCATACTGTTAATTAATGTCAGGTCCATCCCCAACGGCTGACTTCCCTTTACTGATTTACTGTGCCTTGCTTTTGTAGACATTAATGTGCCAGCAGCCAATTCAGGCATACACTCTTTAATCTGAGCATTGAAGGTCTTCATTTAAACACCAACGATCATTTTTAAGCACTCAGAGAGCTCTGAATCCCTTTCATTATTTCTAATTTTACAAAGCCCCACAACTTGGGTATCTCGGGTTCAAGCTATCCAGAGCTATTCTCTTCAAATTAACCGTTCAAATAGCATCGCCTTGAGGTAAGAAGCTTCCCTGTGCTTTCAATTTCATGATTTGAGCTTTGCTATGCCGGAATCGGCGTTCTCCATCGTCGGAGAAGAGGAGAAAGAGAAGAAGGAAGAGGGGAGAGGCTGACTAGTGGAGCCCATGCGTCAGTTCTCTCTTTCTGACCTCTCTCTTCTCTTACCTGAGCTTAGTATAGTGTGAGCCACGTATAGGCTTGTGCGTGGTGTATGAAACACCGAGTGTATATAACCCGAAGGGGTCAAAACGCGCTGAGGCGCTGGGGTTTTAATCAGACCCGATTTTGGTTGAGCTTGGCGTACGGTGAGCCAATGCACTGATCCTTGGTGCATGAGGTTCATTCTATTTACTCTAGGTTCATCCATATTCACAACCCAGCGAAATTGAGCCTTGATAGGCTGACAATGGGTCCAGGGGGCAAGTTTAGGTTTGGGCACTCCAAATTGCACCTAGAGAAGCAATGATTATTGCTAGGGGTACCCTGTGCCATGTGGCACCAATCAAGGCATGCCATGTCAGCAATTTCTTTGAAAATTCATAACTCTTCAACCATTTTGAGTTAGAATCTGTATAAAATATCAAAATTCATGATTTTGCATATAGAATATTGTCATAAATTCTAATATGCATTTCCCTTTCATCTTGGGAAGATTTCATGCACATTTAACATTTTTCAAGCATTTTAAAATTGTTGCCAATTTCCATTTATTTAATTAGCAACTTTTTAGGGTACAACAAAAGTATATCGGTTTTAACTATTTGGATGTGTTTTTTGAAAATATATGTTAGATTTTGGGTAAGGATCACCAAAAAATTTGGTAAGAACACGTTAATTTTACTATTTTATTTAATATAATACAAATTACAAATAAAATTTACAACTTTTGAAATGGACTTAGTCATCATCAAAGTTCTAAATAGCGCGCTATAGCGTTTTCAGACTATAAAAGTTATTGCGCTATTGGCTCTATAGCATGCAATTTCATGCTATAGCGATGCTATATAAATATAGCGCCATTTTTTTGTTTGTTCCGCTATGACGTGATAAACGTTATTTAAATTTTTGGTCACCATGGATCTCCTTTAAATTTGCTCCTTCCTAATTAGGTTGTACATAAACCACATGGCAATAATATTATATTGAGTTTTATCACATATAGTAACGGTTACATATTGTCACTACTACATAATAAGTGATTATACACGGACATAAACAGGGGAGCTACACGGATTTTCTGTCGTGTGGAATGTGAGGGTGTAGAAATTCCTGAATATTTACACACGGATATTTACCCGTGTGCAATTATCGAGAGCTACACAGATTATTACATAAACAACTATGTACAAACACTTGCCAGCGTCGCTCTCAAAATAACCGAGCTACACGGATTATTTAAACATAAAACCGTGTACAATTTCTACCTTTCTATACGGATTTTTATATAAAGGTCTGTGTAGCTCTCTCAAGCTTTCTACACTGTTATTTAAAAAAATATCCGTGTACAATTCCTACCTTTCTACATGGTTCTTTAATAAATATCCGTATAACTCTCTCAAGGCTTTCTACACTGTTATTTAAACAATAATTCATGTACAATTCCTAATAAACGTCCGTGTAGCTCTCTCAAGGCTTTCTACATTGATTCTTTAATAAATATCCGTGTAGAGATCCCACAGATATTTCGGGCTTCCAAAAAATTACAATTTCTACACGGTTTTTATATAAAATTGTCAAATCCGTGTACAATGACCATTTTTATAGTAGCGTGTATTAATACAAGTGATTCCCAATACAAACTAATATACGTGTCGTTACAAAACTGTATTATTATATGATGTAAACTTTTCTACGTTAATTCAAAATTAAAAAAAATGGGTGTATGTTAAAACAGGTCAAATATTTAATTACCGCACGGCTGGGGTGAGAGAAAAATTCTTCATGAACCATTATTGCCCTCTCTCTGAAAGGAAACTAATATGGCTGAAAAATTGTGATTAAAAGAAGATATTAATTGGTGAAAATAAAGGAAATAAATGATGAAACTTATAAATAGATGTCATCTACTTTGGTGGAGATATTAGCTATTAGATACTCTCTCTTTTTTTCATCTTTTAAATTATTTTTACCTTCCAGCATTCTTTCAGATGATTTCATATTCTCAAGTTCCGACTTAACAAGGATAATTCAAAATATTTTTTACTTTTATTTTTCAAACAGTTTTAAATTATTATTTTTTAGTTAATTATGTATGGAAGTTTTACTTTTATTATCAAAATTAGACAAATTTAATTAAATTTTATTAACTATATTTTTGTAAATACAAAATTACAAAGGAAAAACTATAATTGCAATAATTAAATTACAGTATTAGCTTTTGATTCAAATACAAAAATAATTATTTTATATATTCTTTTGTATACTAAATGGATATTGATGAATTAACAATTCTATCCAAACATGAGCTTGAAAATTTTGAATTACTCAATTTCAAATACAAAATTAGTGAAAATTTATTTAATGGTGTTAGAGCATTTTACAATGCATTCTATGTTTTGTTCACTAATTACATAAAAAAAATGCGATTCTAGTTGTATTGATGAGATTTGAAAAGCCATTGTATTGGTTGATACTGATATAGAATCAGATGATGGCAGGGCCGGTCTACACTTAGCCAAGAAGTGCCAAGCCACCCACTTTGAAATTTTTAATCAGGTGTGTTGAAATTTAATTAAATTTTTATTTCCATAAAGTTTTTATATAACTAGCTTCCAACATTTTTATTAATATCCAACTTTAATTATAAATTATCAAATTTGTCCTCATTTTCTAGTTTTATTAAAAATACACAAATCGGCCACTAAATTCACGGTTTGAAATTTTTATTCCAAACCGTGAACCTAGTGGCCGGTTTGATACGTTTTTTAGAACAAGATTATGAAATCCTGTGGTTTGGGACAAATGATTATTTTTCAAAGTATTTTTTTGAGAGAAAAAGTAGAGGTCTAGCCACTATTTTTCATTAATTGTACACTAGAGGCGTACTTGAAAAGTTGTTACAAAAGATTTTACATTCCAAAGTTACTGCATCTCCCTTTTGATTTATTTTTCGGGTAAATTTTAGTGAAGGCCACCCAATTCTAGTTAAAGTATGTCTACCGATGATAAAAAAAATTAATGTCGGTTGTTGTATATCTACCGTTGATAAAAAAAACTTAACTGAAATTTTGAGGCACTAAACGATGGATTTTTGTAATTCTGATTCCGTCAGTTGCCTGGGGATCATCTCTAAGGCAAAGTCTTGACCGTCTCGTCCCCTCCTCCCTTCCGAATTGGGGTCGTACGAGCAAATCCAACTTTCATAGTCAAAGTTATGGCCGTTTAAAATTTTTTCAAAAGAAAAAAAAAATGCTTCCGTGCAAAAACACCAATAACGCACCAATGCTTTATTCCCGGCTTAACGACGGTAGAAGTGCATCGATGTTTCATTGCCAAAACATCCATGACGCACCCATCCTCTCTTTCTTTTCTAACAAACGTAATATAATATCCAACCTATGTCTCTCTACATGCTCATAATATTTTTTTCAAAAGCCTAAGAGATTATTCAAGAATTACTCATATAATTATTTTAAAATGCATTTACTATTTATTGGGTGTGTTTGCTTAGTTTTTTTAATGGATTATGGTTTCATTTATTATTCAAAGATCATTGAAATTATCTAAGATTGTCCAATATATGTCCTTTACACGGTTTTTTTTTTTTTCAAAATTTAGAGAGATATATCAAGAATTACATATACAAATCTTCTAAAATGTATTTATAAAGTATCTTATATTTTTGTTGATGTTTTCAATGAATTATGGTTAAATTTATGATTCAAAAATTATTGAAAGCATAAATTTATGATTCAAAAATTCAAAAATCTCTCAAACCACAGGATTCATAATCTTGTTCTAAAAAAAAAAAGAAATTCCAAACCGGCTACTATGTTCACTGTTTGAAATAAAAGTTCCAAACCGTGAATCTAGTGACCAGTTTGGGTATTTTTAATAAAAGCTAGGAAATGAGGACAGATTTTTTTTCAATTTTTTTTGGGTTTTTTTTTCTCGCCTCCTTGTAGTGCCAAATAATTTTTCAAATTATATATGAATTATTCCCGAATCACGAAATTTTGATCCTGCCAAACCGAACTCGAACTATTTATTTGACACTATGCTTCCAACCTCGTTCTTACCCGCCACATACTCGATTACACATCTCGGAGAAAACGAAAGTGCAGGTGGAAAGTTATAGCCGCGTCTGGATTCAAATCTGCTCCTTTTCTTAAGAAAAAGAGCACCCTTCTTCAATCCGAGCTATTCAAAATCGATCACACGGCTTCAATTACCTTTTTTTTTTATAATCTATTTAAAAAAATCAGATGTAATTGAAGCCGTGTGATTGATTTTAAACGGCTCGGATTAAAGATTAGGAGGGTTAAGAGCAGATTTGAATCCCCGCGTCTGAGGGGCAAATCAATAATTGTGAGTGAATATTGATGGAAAACAGACGCTGGAGATTAGCCCTTGACCAAGATATCTTCCCATAAATTTCGATTAAGGTGATTTTGATATATTTTGCACAAATGGAGAAGAGTAGAACTAGGGTGTTCTTAAGTTCACCAAGTTCTTTGATGAACTTAAGTCTAAAATCCATCAAATCGACTTCAAATGATGAATCCAAACCGTTGAAATCCGCTTACCTTACGAGTGATCCATCTACATGTGAAAATTTTAATGCATACAAATTAATTTAGTATAAAGTCAATCTGTAAAAATTATAAGTTTAATAAATTAATTTTAATGCATTCATTTTTTGAGCGTTTTTTGACCTATTGACTTTATATTAAATTAATTCAAATGTTTAAAATTTTCACATGTAGATGCATCACTCGTAAGGTAGGCATGTTTCAACAATTCGGATTCGTCATTTGAAGTCAATTTCATGGGTTTTAGACTTGAGTTCACCAAGTCCTTTGGTGAACTCAAGTCTAAAACCCGTCAAATCGGCTTCAAATAACGAATCCGAACCGTTGAAACATGCCTTTCTTACGAGTGATGCATCTACATATGAAAATTTTAAACATTCGAATTAATTTAGTATAAAGTTAATCGGTCAAAATTAGAAGTTTAATAAATTAATTTAATGCATTTTAAATGTTTTTTGGCGGATTGACTTTTCACAAATATAAAATTTATACAAATTAAAATTTCGTAAATAATTCATGCGTTAAGTAGTGATAGAGTTGAGTTGCAAATTTATTACGAAATTTCTTTGAAAGATTGATATGAGACTCTTCCGTCAAAATATACCTTGGATCATCCAATAAAACGTACTGTCGTATAACATGACACAAGCCAGATTCCATTTATAAATCCCTAGAGAAACTGTCATATAATTGACAGGTTATTATAGAGTCCGATTAGTATGATATCGGTTAGGGCTGTCAAAAAAGATCGCGACTCGCCTTTAGCTTGCTCGCTAACAGTTTGCTCGGTAGTGGACCAAGCTGTTAACGAGCCAGCTCGGTCCAGGCTCGGGCCAAAATAAACGAGCTGAGCCAGGGGTCAGCTCGGACCGGGCCAGCTCGGCTCGTTAAGCTACATTGGATTTAGGGTTTAGTCCCGTATAATTTTAAGTCCAGTCCCATTTTCAAAGGCGCAATTATGCAAAATTGATGTATTTTCGGTTTGGGAAGAAATGATATAGACTTTAGTTGCTTGAAGATGTGCCTGCTAGACGATTTCTTAAATTTTTTGAATGGGCTTTCTTATTTTTTTTATTTTTGAATTTGTATAATAGTAGCCCAATAAAGCCCAGCGAGCCAACTCGTCGGCTCGCGAGCTAGCTCGGGCTGGCTTGTCACAAGCTGAGCCAGGGGTTTTTGACTTGGGTGACTTAGGTCCAGCTCGCTCGGTCCAGGCTCAAGCCAAAATAAACGAGCCGAGCTAAGGCCCAGCTCGACCCGAGCCAGCTCGTTTACAGCCCTAATATCGGTATCATATGACATCAACTACAAAATTGATTGGATAAATTTTAAACGACTAATTCAAACTGTTTAAACCAATTTGCTTTATGAGTAATGTATTTACATGCAAAAAAAAACTATATTTTCTAGCTATTTGAGTATCAAATCAAGCAGCCAAAAATGTTAGAAATGAATGCATTAAAATTAACTTAAAAACTCACATATTTGACCGTTTGACTTGATACTAAATAAATTTGAAAATTATAAATTTTTTATGTAAACACATAACTAATGAAATAGATCGGTTTGAATGGTTTGAATTCACCGTTTGAAATCGATTCGATAGATTTTGGAGTTGATGTTATATAAACTGAAATGACACTGATCTCATACTAGCCAGACTCGTCATTATGAAGCTATGTTACTCGGATACTCCAGATTGGAGTCCGTACTCGTATCAGATACTAATACATGCCTGATACATATCTGATACACAAGCTAGCGTATCAGCCTATGTGACGTATCCTTACTAAGTCGATATTTTGATCAAAAGGTTTAACCACTCCGCAAATGTTTGGCTTATGTTATACCTTCGTAACTATATTATTTATTCTATTCTTATGTTGAACCTTTAACTTTTTAAAACATTATTCAGTAAATTAGACTTTGTGATGTATTTACTTTTTTTAATTAGACTTATTATGATTTTTTAAATGCAATACATAAAATAATAAATATATATATATATATATATATATATATATATATATATATATATAGAGAGAGAGAGAGAGAGATGGGCTACGGTGAGTTGCGAAGTAAAACGCGTTTCTACTTCACGTCGTATTTTTATTTTGAAAGTCCAAACGACCGATCCGAACTGTTAGATGTTTAATCCATATTGAAATGTGCTTGGAGACCAAATTTTACATTTTTTGGAATTTTTTTACTATTTATTAAGCATTTTTGAAAATTGCTGTTTTGCTGTGAACAGTAAAAAAACAGTAAAATTTTCTGGACCATCAGATCAGCGACTTTCAAAATTGTTTAATGAATAGTAAAAAAATTCCAAAAAATATAAAATTTGGTCTCCAAGCACATTTCAATATGGAGAACAAGATGAACGGTTCGGATCGACATTTTGAACTTTAAAATCGCAAAATATGAGCGTGAAGTAAAATAGTCGCTTTACTTCGCAACTCACCGTAGCCCACCTCTATATATATATATATATAGAGATGGACTTGGGTGAGACGCGGAGTATACGGGTTTGGTGCTCCATGGTACATTTTAGCTATTTTGAAAATCCAAACAACCGATCCGAGCCGCTCAACACGATCTCCATATTGAAATGTGCTTGGAGGCCAAATTTTACATTTTTTGAAACTTTTTTACTATTTATTAAGCCACTTTGAAAATCGCTGATTCGGTGGTCCAGAAATTTTTACTATTTTTACTGTTCACCTGGATTTTCAGATTTTCAAAGTGGCTTAATAAATAGTAAAAAAATTCTAAAAAATATAAAATTTGGTCTCCAAGTACATTTCAATATGGAGATCACATCTAACGGTTCGGATTGGTTGTTTGGACTTTCCAAATGAAAATATGGCGTGAAGTACAAACACGTGGTGCTCCGCGTCTCACCCAAGTCCATCTCTATATATATATATATATATATATATATATATGTGGCTATGGTGCATTGCAATGTATAGCCTCTTTTGTACATTGAACTATAAATCACCGGATTCAAAGTCCAAATAACCGATCCAAACCGTTCATCTTGTTCTCCATATTAATATGTGTTTGGAGACCAAATTTTACATTTTTTGAAAATTTTTTACTATTTTTTTAGATTTATTGAAAATCGCTGTTTTTTTATGGTCCAGATTTGTCTGAAAACAATAATTTTCAATAAATTTAAAAAAATAGTAAAAAATTTCCAAAAAATATATAATTTGGTCTCCAAACACATATTAATATGGAGAACAAGATGAATGATTTGGATCGGTTATTTGGACTTTAAATCCAATAATTTATAGTCCAATGTACAAAAGAGGTTATACATTGCAATGCACCTGTCACACCCCAAATCCCGGGTCTGACAACCTGCCGCGTATATTTATTAAGTGTCACATATAAATACACGCAAGGCAGTGGATCTTTTTATATGCATTACCAATATCCTCATTTGCTGCATTCGTGTAATAAACCTGAAAATAACCCAAAGGGGTGGGGGTGAGAATAAATTCTCAGTGCGAAATTTGCCACAGTTTAGATTATTGGACTTGCAATCAAACTCTATATTCAAAAATGAAACCCAAACAATTACAATGCAAACAGATATATATAATCATAAATAACAGTATGCCAATGCTCGACAACAATTAATCAACCTGAAACACAGTTCACGGAATTTCCAAGATGAATTTCAAACACAACATATATTTGGCTGAACTCGATTCATTAGGGCTTGTAGCAACTACAGATGTTCTTTCGAGCTGGACCTTTATCAAACCCACATCTGTAGGGTTACAGACGCCTACAGATGGCCAACCAAGCTGGACCCTTTATCTGACACCCATCTGTAGCTGTTTGGCTTAACCATTACCTAAGGTCCGGTTACAAGCCACCTATACAGGTCAACTTGACAAAAATGCAATCACACGGAATCAAAGTCAGCCATACCGCTCAACTTTGCAATTTCATTCAAATAGAATCACAATCAGCTATTAACCTTGCACAATTCCTTAAACAGGTCAACGGATAGGTCACCGTCACCTTATCTAGCCACCTAAACAGGTCGGTCTGGCAAATTCATAACAGGTCAACGCATAAATCAGCAGCGTCACCTTATCCAGCCACCTAAACAGGTCGGTCTGGCAAATTCGAGCAGGTCAACACATAAGTCAGCAGCGTCACCTTATCCAGCCACCTAAACAGGTCGGTCTGGCAAATTCGAGCAGGTCAACACATAAGTCAGCAGCGTCACCTTATCCAGCCACCTAAACAGGTCGGCCTGGCAGATTCTTTCACATCAAGAACAATTAATAGAACTAATCAAATAATAACCATACCAACATGCCAAATAACCTTAACCTAACAATTCAAATAATTCTCATTTATGCAAGAATTAATATACAACATGAATTCCAAAATATGCAACAATTAAGCATTCAACATGACAAACGAATAAACAGTTTAATTCCTGAAAATAAAGTATCAAAAAAGTCCAAGAATCCCGCACCTGGTTATGACGAGCGTACCGCTTAATTTTAAGGATCAGACGTCTCGAAATGTCCAGCGAAGTCCTACTCGACTGAATCTACACCTATTTTACATGTATGACGGGTTTAATTCGGTTACATTATCAAAACTTAAATTTCAAAGGCCGTCTTTTAATTCATCAATTCTTTTATACCTTTCGGCTCATTTATAATCATTCTAATTCAAGTCCAATTTACTAAGGCCCAAAACAATCAACCATTTCAATTTAATTCAAGTATAGCCCAACAGCAAGGTCACGACTATCATTCCATATAAATTCACATATTGCCATATAAATTCACATATTGCCGGCCACCATTTCAAACAATCATTTCTTACATTTTAGTCCCTTTAATTCATACAAATCACTATGGTCATATATTTTACAATTCCGACCCTTAATAAAAATCATTTGCAATATAGTCCCTTATACTTAATTTATTCGAGCAAATCGATCGTGTCGGGAAAATCAACAACCCGTACTCGAAAACTAGCAATTTCACATCCTACGACATTAATCGATTCATCAGAATTTAGAAGTGAATTTTAGAATTTACTCGAAAGAGAAAATGTCAAAAGAAAGCGACCGGTTCCGAGGGTTTCGCCTCGCCTTGCGGCCATCTCACTCGAGCACTAGCAAGCATCATAGCACCCCAAGAAGCACCAGTGGAACCAAAATGGCAAGCACCACCAAAATCTAATTTCTAGGGTTTCCCGAAAACTCGCAAAAATCAGCGGCAATTGTGAAGAATCTAAGATATTAGTTCCACGGGTCAGAGAGAGAGAGGAGAGAAAGGTTTTTGTGGTGGTGGCGGGGATTAGCGAGGAAGGAGGAGGGGTGGTGCGGAGGGGCAGGGGAGGCAGAAACCGAGAGAGAGAGGCGGGTTTCTGGCGGGTCTAGTGGGTCGGACCGAGAAGAAAAGGAGAGAGAGATGGGGCTGGGGCTGGGGCTGGGGCGCGGTGCGGCTCGCCGACGACGGAGGAGGGAAGAGGGGGCGGAGCCCCTCTATTTTTCTTTGGCGTAGAAGAGAGGAAAGGGGGACGGGTGGGGGGGCTGTCACGGGTAGGGAACGAGAGGAGAGAAATATAGAGGGTTGTATTAAATTGGGTTGCTTTAAGATTCGTGCTGGATTGTGATGAGTGGTTGATATAATTCCAAACTTTAAATTACAACATTTAGAATCCATGTTATATTTAATCGGATGGTCCCAATAATTCAGCATTTGATTATGGTCTCATTTTAATTGGTTTAAATTTCATTTCTTTCATAAATTCAAATCGAAAGTTCATAAAATTTTGTAACTATATTTGTACATATAATTTGTGTATTTATCTCTAAATTTAAGATTCGAATAATTCGTTCTCAATTTATATAATTTTTATATATTCCATTAAATCTCTAAAATTCCTAAATGAATTAGTTTTACAAATTCTAAAATCCAATTGTACGAATAATTTCGTATAATTATGCTCTTATTTGGAATTCAATTTATTTATTTATTTATTTACACGAATCTAATTAAATCAATTTCTTCTTTCCTGAAAATTAAAAGGAATTGTAACGGATTTTCTAAGTTTCTAATTTACCGAATAATTATAATTTTATTCCTAGTGCTATATTTTATTTTATTTCTAAATCTCTAAATTTTATTATACATAATTTCATACATTATTTATATTTCGAAATTTTAGTTTCATTTTAGTTGGTCAGAAAATTTCTGAACGATCGTTAAGTTAATTAAAATATTTATTTAAGCTAAATGATCGATTTAACAATTTAATCATCTTTTAAAATTTCGGAATGTAACAGCACCATAGCCCAACTCATATATATATATATATATATATATATAGGATTTGGCTAATATGCTATGGGTAGCTAAGAGGCCTCCCGTGCTACGGCTCAATATTCGACTTTTCAAAATCCTAACAGTCGATCCGAACCGTTCATCTTGTTCTCCATATTAATATGTGTTTGGAGACCAAATTTTACATTTTTTGGAAATTTTTTACTATTTTTTTAGATTTATTGAATATCGCTGTTTTTTATGGTCCAGATTTGTCTGAAAAACAGCGATTTTCAATAAATCTAAAAAAATAGTAAAAAATTTCCAAAAAATGTAAAATTTGGTCTCCAAGCACATATTAATATGGAGAACAAGATGAACGGTTCGGATCAACCGTTAGAATTTTGAAAAGTCGAATATTGAGCCGTAGCACGGGAGGCCTCTTAGCTACCCATAGCACCGTAGCCAAGTCCTATATATATATATATAGAGTTAGGCTGGGGTGCTATGGATAGCATAGTGGCCTCTATGCTACGGCTCAATATTCAAGTTTTCAAAATCCAAACGGTCGATCCGAACCGTTCATCTTATTCTCCATATTAATATCTGCTTGGAGACCAAATTTTACATTTTTCTGAATTTTTTTACTATTTATTAAGTATTTTACAAAATTGTTGATCCAACGGTGGCTGCACAAAATAGTAAAACCGTTGGATTAGCGATTTTCAAAGTGGCTTAATAAACAGTAAAAAAATTCAGAAAATTATAAAATTTGGTCTCCAAGCAGATATTAATATGGAGAATAAGATGAACGGTTCGGATCGACCGTTTAGATTTTGAAAACTCGAATATTGAGCCGTAGCATAGAGGCCACTATGCTATCCATAGCACCCCAGCCTAACTCTATATATATATATATATAGAGGTTGGCTAAGATCAAAGTGGTAGTTCCTGAGCTTCGGTGCTACCAATTCGTTTTTTAATTTTTAAAGTTCAAAACGTCGATCCGAACCGTTCAAGTTGTTCTCCATATTAAATTGTGCCTGGAGACCAAATTTTACATTTTTCTGAATTTTTTTACTATTTATTAAGCCACTTTGAAAACAGTTGATCCAACGATGGCTTCTGATTTTACTGTTTTGTTAAGCCACCGTTGGATCAGCTGTTTTCAAAGTGGCTTAATAAATAGTAAAAGAATTCAGAAAAATGTAAAATTTGGTCTCCAAGCACAATTTAATATGGAGAACAACTTGAATGGTTCAGATCGACGTTTTGAACTTTGAAAATTGAAAAACGAATTGGTAGCACCAAAGCTCAGGAACTACCACTTTGATCTTAGTCAACCTCTATATATATATGGAATATGCTAGCATGCTATGCATAGCATAGAATCCCTCCATGCAACGGCTCGGATTTCGAGTTTTCAAAATCCTAACGGTCGATCCGAACTGTTCATCTTGTTCTCCATATTAATATGTGTTTGGAGACCAAATTTTACATTTTTTGAATTTTTTTTACTATTTCTTTAGATTTATTGAAAATCGCTGTTTTCAGCAAATCTGGACCATAAAAAAACAGCGATTTTCAATAAATCTAAAGAAATAGTAAAAAACTTCCAAAAAAATGTAAAATTTGGTCTCCAAACACATATTAATATGGAGAACAAGATGAACGGTTTGGATCGACCGTTAGGATTTTGAAAACTCGAAATCCGAACCGTTGCATGGAGGAGTTCTATGCTATGCATAGCATGCTAGCATATTCCATATATATATATAGAGAGAGAAAGAGTTAGGCTGGGGTGCTATGGATAGCATAGTGGCCTCCCGTGCTACGGCTCAATATTCAAGTTTTCAAAATCCAAACGGTCGATCCGAACCGTTCATCTTATTCTCCATATTAATATCTGCTTGGAGACCAAATTTTATAATTTTCTGAATTTTTTTACTATTTATTAAGCCACTTTGAAAATCGCTAATCCAACGGTTTTACTGTTTTGTGCAGCCACCGTTGGATCAACAATTTTGTAAAATACTTAATAAATAGTAAAAAAATTCAGAAAAATGTAAAATTTGGTCTCCAAGCAGATATTAATATGGAGAATAAGATGAACGGTTCGGATCGACCGTTTGGATTTTGAAAACTCGAATATTAAGCCGTAGCATAGAGGCCTTTATGCTATCCATAGCACCCCAGCCTAACTCTATATATATATATATATAGAGAGAGAGAGAGAGAGAGAGAGAGAGAGTAAGGCTATGGTGAGTTGTGAAGTAAAACACGCACGTTTTTACTTCATGCAATATCTTCATTTTCAAAGTTCAAATAGTCGATCCAAACCGTTAGATGTTTAATCTATATTAAAATATACTTGAAAACTAAATTTTACATTTTTTGGAATTTTTTTACTATTTACTAAGCCACTCTGAAAATCTGAAAATCCGGGTGAACAGTAAAAAATTTTGTACCGCTGGATCGGCGATTTTCAAAGTGGCTTAATAAATAGTAAAAAAATTTCAAAAAATGTAAATTTGGTCTCCAAGCACATTTCAATATGGAGATCATGTTGAGCGGTTCGGATCGACATTTTGAACTTTAAAATCGCAAAATATGAGCATGAAGTAAAATAGTCGCTTTACTTCGTAACTCACCGTAGCCAAACTCTATATATATATATGAGAAGGGATCAAGTTACAACAATTTTTGAGTTACAACAAGTTACAACAAGCATTTTCTACATTTTCAAAGTCCAAATCGTCGATCCAAACCATTAGATGTGATCTCTACAATAAAATGTGGCCAAATTTTACATTTTTTGAAATTTTTTTTACTATTTATTAAGATGGGTACAAAAACTAGTCAAATTCAAACCATTGAATTTTGTACCCATCTTAATAAATAGTAAAAAATTTCCAAAAAATGTAAAATTTGGTCACATTTTATTGTAGAGATCACATCTAACGATTTGGACTTTGAAAATGTATAAAATATTTGTTGTAACTTGATCCCTCCTCTCTCTCTCTCTCTCTCTCTCTCGATATATATATATATATATATAGATGGGCTACGGTGAGTTGCGAAGTAAAACGCGTTTCTACTTCACGCCGTATTTTTATTTTGAAAGTCCAAACGACTGATCCGAACCGTTAGATGTCTAATCCATATTGAAATGTGCTTGGAGACCAAATTTTACATTTTTTGAAATTTTTTTACTATTTATTAAGCATTTTTGAAAATTGTTGTTTTGCTGTGAACAGTAAAAACAGTAAAATTTTCTGGACCATCAGATCGGCGACTTTCAAAATTGCTTAATAAATAGTAAAAAAATTCCAAAAAATGTAAAATTTGGTCTCCAAGCACATTTCAATATGGAGAACAAGATGAACGGTTCGGATCGACGTTTTGAACTTTAAAATCGCAAAATATGAGCGTGAAGTAAAATAGTCGCTTTACTTCGCAACTCACCGTAGCTCATCTCTCTCTCTATATATATATAATAGACGTATCGTATCTTAAATTTTTTAAAATTTCTGTGTCGTTATATCTACATTGTATCCGATACGATACTCGTACCCGTATCCATGCAACATAGTTGTGAGGTTATGAGCATATCAGGCTCCAATCTCAACACATGCGACTATTACTATTGGCCCGTTAATCCTTCGAAAGAGGTGTGATCAAATAGCTTTCAGGATTTTTTTGATAAACCATAATTAAGAAAATGTTTTTTACTGATCCAGCATGATTGTTTTTTTTTTTCAAAAACCAGAAGGACCGGAGGAGCCCTCCGGTCTTAAAATTTTTCTTTACTCAAGACCGGAGGAGCCCTCCGGTCTCCCAAACTTTTAATCGGTTTTCTCCGCTACAATTGCATTACAATTCATGTTTCACAGAAGATCCAAAAAATCCTAAACAAATCAAGACCGGATGACCGGTCCGGTCTCTCCAAAATTTAATAACCAAGACCGGATGGCCGGTCCGGTCTTAAATATTTTTTTTTGACGTGGTCGCAAGGAATTGAATGGATCAGTTCAGGTTTGTCTTTTCTCAAAAAAAAAAAAAAAAAAAGAAAAAAACAAACTTTGGTCCCCTCCGTTAGCTGATACGCGTCAGGAGGTTATTGATTGAATTGATAAAAAATGGACCAATAGAATAGGATGATTTGCTTATCTTTTTTTCTTTTTTTTGTTGAGGTGAATGATTTGCTTATCTCCTCTCCTAAATCTGTGCGCCTGTATTCTTCTCATTAAATTATTTTCATACTAAATTATCTATGAAATTGAAAGGTATAAATATCTCCATTTTTTTTAACAACTTCGATATAAAAACTAAATATTAAACTAGAATTTGTAGGAATAATTTACATTATATTTGCCAAGTCCACATAACCAAGTTGCATCATTTCGAGTTTGTTTCATGATAATTTAAAATACTTGTAAAAATATTATGTGTTATGATTTTTCAAATTATTTAAATCTATCAAATAAGTTCCAATATCTTTTGTTATGTGTATGTAAAAATAATAATATTAAATTACATCTAACAATATCTTTTGTTCTGTTTTTTGGTGAGAAAAAAAATGTGAAAAAAAGAAAAAAAAATGAGTCGCTGCACGATCCGCCGCACCACCATCAGTCAAAAAGGTGAGGAAAAATTGAAAAATTGTTAAGACCGGAGGGCTCCTCCGGTCTTGAGAAAAGGCAAAATTTGAGACCGGAGGGCTCCTCCGGTCCTTCTGGTTTTTGAAAAAAAAAAAAGCAATCATGTTGGATCAGTAAAAATCATTTTCTTAATTATGGTTTATCAAAAAAATTCTAGCTTTCAGCCCATACTGATACTGTTTGTCCAATATGACCAGAGATACTACGGTCTTCGGATATTCTGAAGCGATTGTATCGTATAATGCATATAATTTAACAACATATATATTATAATTCTTATAAATATATTAAAATTTGATGTTTATAGAAAACATTAAACTTTTGTGAATATTCTGAAAACAAATATTAAATAATTCGTAGAATTTATATATAATTTAAAATTAATTAAAAAAACACCTCATGTAATTTATTTGTTAAAAACAAAATGTTTGCAAATAATTTGAGAATCATGCTTAATCACCATAAACAAGGCGATACTAGGCACAGAAGATAAAAAACAGTGTATGGTGGCACTTTGTGGGCCACACAGGAGACTTGTGGCCATGGTTCTCTTTGCCAATTGCCACCATTTGTGTGGCCAAACTGTCCATCTCTCTCTCTCTCTCTCTGCCCCTTCTATCTCTATGTGCTAATGTAAGTTCTCTTTCCATTAGTCATTGGAGATTTGAGATTTTGAACTTGATCTGTAGATTTTAGTAAAACTTAATTCCTTATTCACCCCTACTTTCCTATTTCTTTCTCATATCTTGAATTTTGGGTAACTCAGGATCCGGTTTGTTCAAGAGCCCTGCCAGTACTGACTCAACCTCTTACTATTTCTTTCCCATATCAGTAAATAAGGTTTCCATTTTCTTTGAATGAAGAAATAGCCCATTCAATTTTTGAAATGTAACATTTCAATATGAACATGGGAGGTTGAATTACTGATATCAGCCCTATAAAAAGTAAGTTCAATAAGTTCTTGTAGGCTGTGAACATTTTATGGAAAGGAATTTCTAATTAGCTTAGTTTCTAAAGAATTTGGCTCAAAACCAGACTTATAAGACAATTCTCTATTTTTTTTTCCCTCAGGATCTCAGGATAGACAATTCTGCAGAAACAAAATACTATGAGAACATTTTGAAAAAGTTATATTTGCTTTGTGCGAGGCATACAAAAGTTATATTTCGCATAGTTCAATTATGGCTAGTAAGCTTTCGTCAGGCCCTGTTGCTCTCAAATGCCAAGGTGTTGATTTGAAGAAATCAAATAATTGGGGTCTGACATCTGTGAAAATCTCCCTCTCTTTGCATTCAAATGCAAAATTAAATTCTTGCCGATCGTATGGTTCTCAGAGTACTGAAACCAAGGAGTGTGTGAAGACTTCTGTAGATTGCATGGATTCTAGGTATGCAGTTGCTTCATTTTCTTCATTTATCCTTGATCATTACACTGAGATGATATGTAGAAGTACAACTAATGGGGAAGGTTAAATTAGGAAAAGGCCAAAAAGCAAAATTCAGCAAAGAGTCTCTCTTTATTGTGGATATATTACGACAAGTCCTATTGCTGCTATTAATCTGTGCATAGAACATTCTGAGCAGGCATTTAAACTACATATATTTTGTGTAGCTATAACTGATTTTTGTTCTCAGTCTTTTCTTTTTTTTGAGATGATTCTCAGTCTTTTCTTCTTTTCCATTTTTTCCTAGAAATAATGCCACCAAGTCAAAGGATGGAATCAAGGGGAACCATTCGAGGCAAGGCCTAGCTGAAGCTTGTCGATTTGTTTATAACGATGCAAAATTTGTCAATGAACGTGCTCAGAGCGACATATTATTGCTTTCTAGGTAATCATGTTTTCCTTTTGTTTACTAATTTTATTTTCAGTACCTTTATTTTTTTTCATCATTCAAATATAACATCTTTTCTCTTTGCTCAGGAGCATAAGAAGGTTAAATGATCGAGCCATCCAAGATGTTGCTGTTTTGGGAATGGGCCTCTTTAAACTTGATGGTGTGATGCCTATAAATGAGCTCCTAATCTTATTCATACTATAATTTTCTAAACACATAGCTGTAATATTTGTTTTCAATTTGTAAATAGCTTTCAAAATTCTATGCTTCATAGCTCGTGCAAGAAAGCATACAGAGAAGATCGATCATGGTGTGAAGCAAAAAGCAGCTCACTTAAACCAAATAGCCACGGTATAAGTATTATGCCCAGTTAATTGGTGTTAAAGAGCCATGTAAATTTGTTTAAGAACAATGTCGCGAAATACTTTTACATTGCAATGCAGATTTTAAAGGAGAAGGCTCACTCAGACTTGAAAAGAGCAGCCGATAAGCATTGGAGTGATGGTGCCTTAGAGGTACACATAAGAATTCATTCTCGCTGGTCCAATAAGTGTTAATTAGTTGTACAAAACCAAAACAGGAATTACGAATAGAAAAATAAGACCTGCCTCTGGTTAACATGTTAACTTGTCTGACTAAGTTTTACTAACTTGATGTCAGGCGGATTTGAGACGAGCTGATTTTATGGCAAAACGCCGTGCCATGGAAGATGCCTACATGGCTCTTAAGGTGCTAGCAAATATATCTTTCCTTTGTGTTCGAAAAAAGCATTATAACTTTTGTATGATATTCTTTAAACTTCTCTGTTCCTTTTTTGTTATTTGCAGTTTATCAGGAACATTCATGGCATGATGGCAGGAACTTCATACCAGAAGTGAGTTTCATTCAAAAATTCTATCTAGCATTCATGTAATTTTTCTTAAACCTGTATGAGTCCCACTAAATTTCAGTATCTGACTGGATTTTAGGGTTTCACTTTTCACTGACATTTTGGCTATGATATTGTTTTGTACCTCTACAACGTACTGGTACATGTACCTGTATACTTGGTACAATGGCTGATTGGTTCAATGTTGAGATCCCTAACCGATACATACTGGCTGGTGTACAATTGATTTGTTTCGCTGTTTATTCAGTTCTGTGGGAATTAAGTCCTTTACAGAGTTGCAGCATAACTAATTGAAGAAACAATTTCTTCAGGCCGACAAAGGAAGGATACTTCTCAGTAAATGATTCTTTAGGATTTATTACCCTAGAAAAAAATGGGAAGTCTCTTGATCTACTTGCTCGTCGGGTTTCTTCAGACAGAATAAGTGCCATTGAGGTTATTTCCAAATCCGTTAATTAAATCATTTGGTTGATATCTGCTATTTTATTCTTGCATATACTGTATTTATGTAAGCTTAATAAGCTCTATAAAGCACTTCCATTGAAACTTTTTTTCTTTTTTTTTTTTCTACGGGGGTATTATAGGATGCTTATTGGAGCATGGCATCTGCATTATCAGAAGCAGATGGGATTGACTACACTAATCCTGAGGAGGTAATTAAATTCTAAACAAGTCCTTTTTGAAAGAATAAACTTTATTGATTCCCACAAGAAATACTCTGTAAAATACACTAAAAAATTGGCAGTAAAATAATCAAACTTGTACTGTTAGAACTTTTGGTAGGATTAAACTAAATCCAACTAATTTATTTTTTTATTACTATTATAATTATTTTGAATGCCCTGCTACCTGACATTTCTGTCTTTTTGTTATTGCTATGGGAAGCTGGAACTGCTAGTAGCAACTCTAATAGACCTAGAAGCAATGGATGGGAAAAGTAGTGTTTCTCTGTTGGCTGAATGCTCTAGCTCTCCAGATGTTAACACAAGGTACATTGCTTCAGTACCATACATTTGAATTTGACTAATAGAAAATTTAAAGTGATTTTTAATATTTTTTTTAATCTCTGTTTATTTTATCAGGAAAGCATTGGCAAATGCACTGGCAGTAGCTCCATCCATGTGGATTCTCGGCAATGCTGGCATGGGTGCTTTACAGGTTAAAAAGATAGTACTGTTGATAACTAAATTTTGGTTTGTTAAATTTGTCACCTAATTTTCTGTCCATATAACCATAAAGTATTTCTCATAGTTGCCAATACCACTTTCAGGTTTCCTTTTGCAACTAATATCATCCATCAGATGTGTCATAATTGAATTATTCTCTATTCCAAATGTGTGTGTTTTTTTTTCCACTCCTGATTTGAAATAAGATGAAGAAAAATAAATTTCAATGATCATTTGCAGTATGAATGAGTAAGTTATGGCTTGGTTGATATTAAATTGCGGGCAATATTTTTTCACTTTCCCGATTTAACATTGATTTTGGACGTACCGTCAAATAATCCAAGTTCAATGTTATTTAGAAGTACATTTGGTGATATACAATTATGGTAAATATGTTAGGTGTTGTGCAAAAAACCTACCAACAACCAATTAATATAGAAAAGAGTATCTTATCTTATACAATATCATTTATCCAATTGCAGAGATTAGCGAATGATAGTAACCCAGCTGTAGCAGCTGCCGCGTCAAAAGCCATAAATGAATTGAAAAAACAGTGGGAGTTAGAAGAAGGTGACAGCCTGACATTTAAGATGAATCAATGTTTACAAGTTGAAGATAGAGATGAATCTGATTGAGATAATAAAAAGATAGGTGGGCATATATTGACATGTAATAGAATGAAAGGGATTAAAGTTTTGTTCCCCTTGTAAGCAAGAATCAAAGAACAAAAAGGTTGGAAGAATATATTTTACAAAAAATTCCAGCCCGAAAGAGAAAATGACTTAGATAATAAGATTAGATATCTTCTATGATCTTGTTCCATATCAGCATTAAATAAACATAGCAGCATAGGAACTATTGATCCTTCACATGGAATCCTGTCATCCCCTCAAAAAAGGATATGGAATCATCTCATCTTTTCTTAATTATCCAGATTTTATACAGGAAATTGTCAATATGCAACACCTCTGACAGTAGCTTTATAATATTACTCAACTTTGGTTCCAGTAAAGAAATGCTCAAATTTATATTAATGCATTATATCCAGATCTCATACAAGAAATTGTCAGTATGCAACACCTCTGCCATATAAAATTTGAGCATTTCATTCCTGGAACCGGACATTAATATAAATTCTCATGTCAGCTCAGGACCTTTGTTTATTTATGCTAGTACCAATTATGTGGAGGGGAAATTACATCGCAGTCACCTACCTGGAACCCAATCCAATTTTTCATCCCATTCTCTCAAGGGGAAATTACATCCTAGTCACCTACTGGGAACCCAATCCAATTCTTCATCTCATCCTCTTTAGAGAATATTCCAAATGCATTTCACATTATTTTTGTATTTGCGAGCAACAGCATTGGATGTCTAGGAATAAAATACATGAGTTCAGCATTATAGGAGAATATTTCTCATCATGAGATTCATGACTCAAGCAAACAAAAATTTACCATTCCTTCTTCATGAGCTAAGATCAGCAGCACCTTTCACCTTTCACCTTCCAACCTATATATATATATATATATATATATAGAGAGAGAGAGAGAGTGAGAGTGACTAATGTGCATTCGTATGCATATGGCCCGATATGCATACAGTCAAAATTTGAAATTTCAAAATCCAAAATGTCGATCCAAACCGTTCATCTTGTTCTCCATATTAATATGTGCTTGGAGACCAAATTTTACATTTTTCTGATTTTTTTTACTATTTATTAAGCCACTTTGAAAATTGTTGATCCAACGGTGGCTTAACAAAACAGTAAAATCAGCAGCCACTGTTGGATCAGCAATTTTCAAAGTGACTTAATAAATAGTAAATAAATTCAGAAAAATGTAAAATTTGGTCTCCAAGCACATATTAATATGGAGAACAAGATAAACGGTTCAGATCGACGTTTTAGATTTTGAAATTTCAAATTTTGACCGTATGCATAACGGGCCATATGCATACGAATACACATTAATCACTCTCTCTCTCTCTATATATATATATATACGAGGAGGGATCCAATTACACCCTTTTTTGGTGACACTGGATTACACCCTATGTTTATAAAGTTCAAACAGTCAATCCAAACCGTTCAACTTGATGGATATGTAAAAATGTGCTTGCAGATCAAATTTTACATTTTTCTGAATTTTTTTACTATTTATTAAGATGGGTAAAAAAATTCAACGATCTGAATATAGCGATTTTGTTAAATACTTAATAAATAGTAAAAAAATTTCAAAAAATGTAAAATTTGATTTGCAAGCACATTTTAACATATCCATTATGTTGAACAGTCCGGATCGACTGTTTGAAATTTGAAAACTTTGAAAATGGAGATTGTAATTCGGTGTTGCCAAAAAAGGACATAATTGGATCCCTCGTCTCTCTCTCTATATATATAGATAGAGTGAAGCTAGAGTGTGATGTGCTTACTAAAAAGATTTGATGAGCACAACTTCAAAAGTATATCGGATTGACTTTAAATGCCGAATCCAAACCGTTAAAATCCATGTACTTCATTAGTGATGTATGTATATGCAAAATTTTAAAAGTTTTAATTTTATTTACTACAAGGTCAAAATTGAATTTGACTGCTTGACCTTGTACCGGTAGTTTCTCATTAATAGAATTTATACGATAAGCTCATCACCCCTACAGTAAAGAACCTCATCTTTCTAGTACAATAGATGAAAGCTCGGTTCTAACAATCATAAGGGGAACATCTATTTTACAATGGTTGCCTACCAAATGACCAATGGAACAAGCTAGTAATGCCAGCAATCAAGCATCAGTATATATTTTACAACAGTATCAGACAAAAACCACATCAACAGCACAATAACTCTTATCAGGCAATCAATAAATTCAGTTTTTTTCCCAAAACTAAGGTTTCTAACCAACATTAGTTCAACAATTAACATTATTGGAAGCATCTGAAGTGCTCGACAAAATGACTGAGAGATAAAGCCATGGTAACTCAAGCTTAATTTGTTGACCATTTTACAAATTTACTGAAAATGAAAATTGGTAAGAATTAAACAGAAATTAAACAGGCATCAACAAAATCAGGCCCGTATTGAAAAATTTGTTCTTAATATTCCCGTAAATAAAAACAAAACTGACCACTAAAAGCAACTAGGCTACGCTTCGGACAAGATCTCGGCTTTATCCTTTCCTATCTCCTCTTTGGAATTTTGATTTAATTCTGCTCTCCTGTTCATCTCAGCTTCATACTTAGCCAATCTCTCCTTCATCTTTTCCTGTAGAAGAAAAAAAATACAAACAATACGATATTAAAACTATAAAATGAACGGATTCAATTATAAAGATGTACTTTTACGCATCGTATTGTTACCTTATAGCTCTCTTCTACGCGGTGCATTACATAAAAACCCAGGATTCCACCGAAGATTGTTCCAGTAATTATTCGCGTATATCCCCATTTAGACGGTGCCATTTTTGATTTATTTTTGTTGGTATTTAAAATTAACCTTTTGTTTAACCTAGAGAGACATGGAGGTTACTAGATCGCAAGAAACCCGAGCTGGGGCAATAGCGACTCCAGCAAAAAGAAGGGAAGAAAGGTTGGAGCTGGAGAAATCCTTGATTTCATCCAGCCGCCACATGGGTAAATTATTTAACAGAGTATTTTTAGCTTCCTACAGAGCACGAAGCTTATGCAATTATGGTTTGATTCTATAGTACGTGCGCTGCATGAAGCCAAAAATTATCTGTTAAAATCTTTACCCCGCCCCATCAGCTACGAACTGGACAAATCTTTGTATTCATTTTCTTTTCTTTTTTTTTCGCAAGGCCTACAGGCCTTAGAAGCCCAAATAGTGCTGTTGCAGTTTTTCTTTTCTTTTTCGGAACGGAATAAAATTTACTGCATTGAACAAAATCAGAGATCAGCCAACAAAATTATTGATAAATATTAATTGGATTATTGTTTGGACAGGTAAAACTGAAGCAACAGAAGGACCATCTGAAGCACAGCAGAAGTGACTGCCAAAGAATACCTCACACATTCATCTGTAGAAGCATGTGCTGGTGGAATCTGCTAATATTGAAGACTCACTCTGAGTGCACTGCTAGTTGAATTGGGGTGACAGATTTTGCCGAACAGTAACTTCTACAATCCGAATCGGGGGTGACAAATTACGTCGAAAATCAACACTAAGTCTCTCTCTTCTCTCTTCTGAACAGTAACTTTTTCCCTCTACTTCTTCTCCGTTTCCTCTCTTCTGGAGTAAGTGAATAACGTAAACAGTTCGACAATCAACGAATTTCCCATTTCTTCTCTGTAACTCTTTCGATTTAGTGATTGTAAGACTAGTTGTGTTGCTGTTTTGCTGTTTTGAATTGCTTTTGACTTAGTTGCTAGAAGAACATTTTATTGGATCAGACAACATACATTGGTCTAATTTGTAGGGAACCTTTTAATTTAAAACAATTTCATATCAATGAAACGGACCTATGCCTCTTTTATAACAAAAATTTATTGATAAATATGTTGGTTCATTAGATAGTTAAATAATTACTTTTAAAATTTAGTAATTTTGTTGATATTTAGTTAGGAATTGTAGCTATTAGATATTATGTGTGTATGATTAAGTGGACCTAACATTTTCAATCATTATTGCTCATGATCTCTCCGTATATATATATCTGTTAGTTGTGATATTAGTCAAATTTCATCATTATTTAATTAGTGTAGGATTTGGAGTTATTATATTATTAATAAATATATTTGTTTTGCTAAATTTTAGCCTCTTTTATTATTTATTTATATATTTAATTAAATAATATGTTTAGATTTCGTTAGTAAAACGGTTGGACACTGATCAACTGTTTTCTTGACTATATGCTATAACATAAAAAAAAAAAAAAAATTACAATTCACACAAGACATACACCTGGATCACATTTAGTATTTATTTATGTACCATTTTGTGGCCGGCTAGAGATTAAGACGTATGTTAGGCATTTGTTAATTGTTATAGGCTAAGAAATCTAAGACGATATACCTTCTTTTCTAAAAGAAAGATAAGAAAAGGTATTGTGTGTTTGGTATTCCTCCTGATTTGCTCTGTAATCAATGATTACTAGGAAAGATGCCACCTCCTCCGCAAGTATTTTCTGAAAAACAAATTAATTAGCTGCAAGGTGCTAATAAATTATAATGATCCTTTTGTGTTGGTAGTGCAAAGCATTCCAACAATCATGCAAACTTTTCAATTCAGTCGGACCGTTATTTTATCGGATTTCCATTTACAGTAATCCTCTCTCTTTTCAGTCACACATTCTCTCTCCACCGCTCTTTATCATAACCCAATCAAAACCTTCGTTTTTAAGAAGCTTAATTTGATCGCGATCGGAGCAGAGCTCCATCGATCCTTCCCTCCGCTTTAATTGCCCCCTCCTCTTTCAATCAAATCGAAGTCGATCGAGAGATAGAGAGCAAGAGAGACGAGAGATCGAGTCTCCCATCTACGTCGATCCCTCCGCCACTGTTCTTCCCACCGACCCCCATCGCCGCCTCGCGCTACCACCCTCATCTTCGTCCCTGTCTCAACCTCACCTATGCCTCTGGATTTTCTCTTTCCTTAGTTCTCTGAGCTTGATTGTGAACCCGATCTGGCCCACTGATGAGTCAGCCGTGGAGTCAAGTGAAATCCTGAGGAAGAAGACTACTTGATTCTTCTGTTTTCAGGTGAAATTCTGAGGAAAAATAACTGTTAGCTGATCTTTTGTCCTTACTATTCTCCTTTCTCAAATTAATTTATTTTGTACGGATTTTTTCCATTAATTGACTAAAATACATTGTTCTTAGCTACTTTTATTTTGTTTGTCAAAAATTTCCACAGAGTTGTACTGGTAAGATATTAATGCAATAGTAGTGCTCAATTGTGCCATTTCTCAATAATCAGGCTTGAATTAGCCTTTGTTGCCCAAAAGCCAAACTATAACCCTCTTATTAAAATTTATCACTCAACCCAATCTGGTCAAAATTCAACATCAATTTCAAGTGAAACCAAGTCATGGCAACTGAAAAACATGAGGGCCCAAATCAATAGTCAAACTAGCATCACTATTGTATCAGTTTGTCCAAATCCCTGTCCTTTGTATTATGTAATTTTATCATATATTGTTGATGTGATGGCTAATGGTTTGTTTAATTGTGTTAAATTGAAGTTAGATTACACTTTATTAAGAGTGCAGTGTTAATTATAAATTCAAGGTACTGAGTCAAGGTTTGTTCATGATCTGCCTTGTTACAGCATTCAGCTATGTGCTCCATGAGCTTGTTCCGATCGGTAGCTGATCATTCTTTAGCTTTGCATGCTTGATTATTGAGGTTTAAAGGTTAAATCTCACTATAAATATATTGCATGTTTATTATTTAGTTGATAGTTAGGTTAAAATGCTCTGTACATGAGGTTTATGTGCTTTATTCTAGAGATTTGAAGTGTTATTGTTGATGTTTAAAGATTAGATCAATATATACTTCATTTTTTATTTATTTGATCGTTAGGTTTAAATGCTTCATTCTGTTTTTTTTAATGCTTGATCATTAAGGTTTAACGGTTAGATCTCACTGTAAATAAATTGCAAATTTATTATTTAGTTCATTGTTAGATTTAAATTCTTAATACATGAGGTTTATACGCTTTATTAGAGAATTTTGTTTGCCGTGCGGTTCTGAAATTATTAAGATGATCTACACATGAATTATTATGAAGTCATAATTACTGGTAAAAGTTTCTAATATGAAATGGAGATCAGTATGCATTCTGTAGCCACACTGGTTGTAATCTTAATGTGGTTTTGTTCTTAATTTTGAATGTGAAATGAAAATGACATATGCTGGTTAATTATATTTATTGGGTTTTCTTACATGTCTGTGTTATGTTGTCCCTATTCCAGGACAATTAAGACTCACATGGGGAAGTTAATTTGAAAACAAGGAAATTTATTTAAATTAATTTAGACTCATTCATAGGCTGATGTGATGGAAAGGTGACAAATTTGCTTTCCTTCCATGAGCTTATTTTTTTCTAATCAAAATTAAACTAGTTTAAGCCAAGTTATTTTGATCTTCCTTTTGACATCGCATGAATGGCTGATGAAGTGACTAGGTTGAATTCTTGTGAAAGCCTAGGGCAATTTAGTCATCTCTTGTTTGGTGCAAACTGTCAATAACTTGAAAAAAATTGTAGTTACTGCTTGAGAAATAGTAAGTGTTATTTGCAAATAAGATAGAAGATTATTCTAAATTTTAGCGGGAATATATAGTTGTACATTACCAAGCTCTAAAATTTTATGTGCTTCTATTGACAGATGAATGAGGCCAAGTTGAAAAACATACTTAACCATTCAAAGATCCTAATGAGAAATAAAAAAAAAATCATTTATGGCATACTTGATAACTTTCTCACAAAGCAACTACCAAACAATGTGATATGGCTTGTCAGTATGTTTTATGCTCTGAAGCACAAAGGAGTCCGTGCTCTGGTTTCTACACAAGGTCAAATTATTTCATTTTAATTTTTGTTTACTTTCTTTAGAGACTGCTGCTAATTTTATGCTCTGGTTCATTTTAATTTTATCAATAAATCATGCTATGGGCCTCTATCCATACTTTATTGGAGCTGGGGGTCCGATTGCAGGTACAAGATCAGGTATAAAAGGTGGAAACAGGGCGACTTGAATTTTCTGGTAAGAAGAAAGGGTTGTCAGATGTTTAGAAGGGAAAGTTACAGGGAGCCCCTCCATTTGTATTGTTTTACGAAAATAAGAATAGGAGGGTTAGTTGAGAAATCTTTATTTTAAAAGTAGGAATTTTTAGTTTTATCGTTTTGAATATATTCTTATGGGTATGTAATATCTGTAAGACTTTTTAATCAAAAGAATAGGCTTATGGGTTTTAATAAATAAAAGGAGTTATAGGAAGCTACAAGGGCACACTGGAATGAGATTTTTTTTTTTAATATTTCAACAAGGAAAACTAAATAGCAGAATTCTGGTTATAATGAGGACAAGCTTATATGTTTTGGTATTATTGCCAAGCTTGATACTTGAAACCTTTTTCTGGTGACATATCACATTTTTTCTTTTCTTGTTTTGACTTATCTTTTCTCATTTTCAATTACTTTATTTTTGCTTGGTCATACATGCTTGTGTTGTTCAATAATTGAAACTCTGATATTGTGTTTTGGAAATATTTTCGGTAATTATTGTATATAATTAATTTACTGAACAGATTTTTCAGCTATAAAACTATTTTCTTTCTCTATTTCACTTAAGGATCAGGTACAATAATCTTCTAGTGATGCTGGTATGCAGCTTGAATTACAACTATTACTGTGTATTTTCTTTTTCAGGTTTTCACTTACTGGTATTGAGTTTTATTTAGTGGTATTAGTTTTTCACTTACTGGTACTAGTTTTGTTTAATGATATTAGAGTTCTAGTTTACTGGCTATTTTATTTATTATTTTGTCATATTGTAAGGATGATTTTAAGTAACGAAGTAAAGTCTACGGGTAATTACAATTAAAAAAATAATATTTACATCTTTTTTTCTTTCATTATTAATCTATAAAAAGTTTAACGAGACAGGTAATTTATGAGGCGACATATGTCAAATGTTAAAAGTTTAATATGATTGATAATTTATTTGTTGGCAAAAAATAATAGACATAAGAGGTTTTAATAGTTGAGAAGGTGTGTTTCAAGAGGCGTACCGATTTTTTTAGAAGGTCGTTGAGGCCAAAAGTACTAGTTGTAAAAATAAAATAAAAATTACTTAGATTTGAGGTTTAAACGCTTGAACGTAGTAGTTTAAATGCTAAATATCATAGATTTAAATGGTAAAGAAACTGCGTTCCAAGAGGCGTACCTACCTTTTAGAAGGTCGTCGTGGACAAAAATGTCAGTTGTAAATAATAAAAAAAATTAACTTTTATTAGAAGTTTAAATGTTTCAACGTAGTAGATTAAATGGTAGAAATCATAGGTTTAAATGCTTAAGAATTGAAAATGTTCATTGGTTTTACTTTTAAAAAAATGACGACTAAAAAATAACTCAAAAATATTTCTTCATGAATCTCATTTGAAAGAAAAAATTGAGTATAAAACGTCTGTATTTTTAGATTTGCAAAATTCATCACAAATTGTTCGAAAAATGAACGAGAATGATGAGATGAAAAAAAAAATAAGAGTGGGTAAAATTTTTTTTTTCTTTTTTTGACTTAAAAACAAAAATAGTTGAGAGTTAAAAATTATCCAGATTTAGAATTTAAATGCTTGTAAATAGAGTTTTAAAAACTTGCGAGTAGCATTGTGAATGGTTATAAACAGAGCTTTAAATGCTTGAATATGAGCGTTGAAAATGGAAGTTAGATATTAAGTACTTGGGGGACTCATTTGGGGATTTTGTTTGGAGTATAATTATCAGGCTCCTAAAATTATAATATAGATCAAGTTTTATTGGGCTACATCAAAATATGGATTTTTTTTTAAATGGAATTAGTTTAAATTATTTCAACAGAATGAGCCTAGGCGGGATGGAAACTCGAAAACTAGCCTCCACCGATCCCTAGGATCGGTGGAGCAAAAAAATGCATAGCCGCACCGATCCTATGAATCGGTGGAGCAACTTTGTTCCCTGACACAGCACTGCTACAGATTTGCCACAGAAAATCCAAAAAAAAAATACATTCTTTGCTGCACCGATCCGTAGGATCGGTGTAGGCTTGTTTCAAAATCAATAACCCGAAGGGACCTTCCTTCTCCTTCCTCCTTCTTCCTTCCTCTTCTTCCTTCCAGCCGCATTTCAACACCTTTTTTTTCCCTTTTTTTTTTATCCTCTCAATATACTCAATTATTTTTTCAATCTAATTGTTTCAAAGTTTTCGGATTGTTTAAGAGATAAGAAGACGGGTGTGCAGCTGGTCTGGAAATAAACCCTAAACCTAAACCTACACCGATCCACAGGATCGGTGCAAGAATTTTTCTGAGGCTCCACCGATCTTAGGGATCAGTGGAGGGGTGTTTGTGTGGCGTTTGCGGCAGGGGACAAAGTTGCTCCACCGATCCTACGGATCGGTGTAGGTGTGCATTTTTTTGCTCCATCGATCCTAGGGATCGGTGGAGGCTAGTTTTCGAATTTCCGTCCTGCCTAGGCTGGTTCTGTTGAAATAATTTAAACTAATTCCATTTAATTTTTTTTTCCAAAATATGGGTTCGAAATATTTGTTTTCTCTATGATCTGATATGATCAGATAATGTCTATCTGATTAGGTGCGAATGAATGAGTGCAAATGAACTGGTGTATTAGTCTATATCAAGGTTCTAAATAGCGTTTATAGCGTGCATAGCGGGGAGATAAAAAAAAACTTTAGCGAATAGCGCAGCCATAGCGAAAGCTATCATAAATAGCGATTGTTTTATTTCAAAAATTATATTTTATATTTCTAACATGTCTCATCAAGAAAAAAAAACATCAAATTGATTAAGAAGTTCTAATATTCATATTGAACCAATACAAAGTTCAAATTGTCATTCAAAATATCCCTAATTCAAAAACTATCGATATATTTTATATTCAAAATATACCACTACCATATATTAATGCCTGATACAAAATTTAATTGATATAGCAGTATAGCCCGCACATGTTCCATTGTATTGATATAGCTTGATAAAGTAAAAAAATCTCATCTAGACATTAAGGCCCATTAAAATTGTAAAATCATAAGCCCATGTAGCATAGCGGACCGCTATTTCCGCTACGCGCTACATGCTATAGTGGACCGCTATTAGCGCTATAGCGGCTGTAGCTCGATTAGCGCAGTTTTACCTCGTAGCTTAGCTTTCTAGGTTCAAAACCACTATAGCTAGCTATTTAGAACACTGGTATATATATATATATATATATATAGAGAGAGAGAGAGAGAGAGTGGCTAATATGCATTCGGTTGCATATGGACCGAAGTGCTTACGGTCCAAATTTGATTTTTCAAAATCCAAACGGTCGATCTGAACCGTTCATCTTGTTCTCCATATTAATATGTGCTTGGAGACCAAATTTTATATTTTTCTGAATTTTTTTACTATTTATTAAGTATTTTACAAAATTATTGATCCAACGGTAGCTTAACAAAACAGTAAAATCAGCAGCTATCGTTGGATCAACAATTTTGTAAAATACTTAATAAATAGTAAAAAAATTCAGAAAAATATAAAATTTGGTCTCCAAGCACATATTAATATGGAGAACAAGATGAACGGTTCAGATCGACCGTTTGGATTTTGAAAAATTAAATTTGGACCGTAAGCACTTCGGTCCATATGCAACCGAATGCATATTAGCCACACTCTCTCTCTCTCTCTCTCTCTCTATATATATATATATATATATATAGAGGTAGGCTAATATACAATCGATTGTTCCTAGCCTCCCGTGCAACCAAGTCATTTTTCAATTTTTCAAGTCCAAATGATCGATCCAAACCGTTAGATGTGATCTCCATATTAAAATGTGCTAGGAGACCAAATTTTACATTTTTTGGAATTTTTTTACTATTTATTAAGCCACTTTGAAAATCGCTGATCCAACGGTAGCTTCTGATTTTACTGTTTGGTTAAGCTACCGTTGGATCAGCGATTTTCAAAGTGGCTTAATAAATAGTAAAAAAAATCCAAAAAATATATAATTTGGTCTCCTAGCACATTTTAATATGAAGATCACATCTAACGGTTTGGATTGATCATTTGGACTTCAAAAATCAGAAAACGACTTGGTTGCACGGGAGACTAGGAACAATCGATTGTATATTAGCCTACCTCTATATATATATATATATATATATATATATATATATTGTTAGTTTTATTTAGTGAATATAACTAGGGTGTTTTTAAGTTCACCAAGACCTTTGGTGAACTCAAGTCTAAAATTTGTCAAATCAGTTTCACATAATGAATCCGAACCGTTGATACCCGCTAACCTTACGAGTGATGTGTCTACATGTAAAAATTTTAAACATTTGAATTAATTTACTATAAAGTCAAGCGGTCAAAAAATGAATGCATTAAAATTAATTTATTAACCTTTCAATTTTGACCATTTGACTTTATACTAAATTAATTCGAATATTTAAAATTTTCACATGTAGACACATCACTCCACATGTAGGTGGGTTTCAATGGTTCGGATTCGTCATTTGAAGCTGATTTTGATGGGTTTTAGACTTGAGTTCACCAAAAGACTTGGTGAACTTAAGAACACCGTAGTTCTACTCTTATTTAATTATGTGGCCTATGTTATTATTGTGCACCAATTTCATTTACATAAATTAATGAAAAGGCAAAAGTAATTTTTGATGGAAAAAATTAGATAGTTATTTATAAAATATACTGGTCTCAAATGTTACCTGAGTTATTAAATCCTTCTTCTCTTATTTGGACACATCCCATTTTGAGAACTTCGTCCATAAAAAAATAAATAGAGAAGTAAAAGAAAAACGTCTAAGGTCTCCATCATCATGTTTGATAAAAACCATTGAAGATTGATATTTATGCTTCCGTCTAACAATGTCGTAACTTCATAACTGTAAGATTTAAATTTGTTTGCTATTTTATTTTGGATTTACGGATTCTGGATGTTTGCGTTCTAATTGCAAAACACATTATGATTTTATAATATCTATCATATATCTGTTAGTATTTTGTTTTTCTGGCTGTTCAGTTCATTATATGAAATTACTCAAAAAGAGAAAAAGTGATAGAAATATAGAAGAACAATATTTTCGGTTTTATTAGATTAGATCAGAAATTTGATATGTCTGAATTCGCACTACTTTAGAAATCTAGAAAGAAAAATAAAAAGATAGGAGGAGACTGTCAGTTGGCGCTAGCACTCTGACTTGCAGTTGTTTGTCAACTTGTTCATGTGGATACTGGTAGAAACGTGACTACGTTTGCTGTTGTGTGGATCCAATACGAGATGTATAAAGTGAAAAATATTACTGCTAGAGCTTGAAATTTTTGATGCGCGTCTCTAATAATAAACTTTATTTATATCTTGAAATTAATTTTATACATGAATTCTAATTTTTAAGTAGTGAACAAATTATAAATTGAATCAAATTATTTCACATATAACCTACCAAAAACCCTACAGATAATACTATGAAAAATTATGTGCTTAGTGATTAATTAAGTTGAGCAAATCTGGTCCCAATTCTCTCCAAATCATGTACTCTTTCTCTCTCTTTCTCGCTCTTTCTCGCTCTCCTTTCTAATAACGATAAGTCAAGCCATTTAATCTAAAATATATATTAAAGATAATTCTGACTCAAACGTCACATGTACTTTTACAGGTCATTAGTTTGAACTTTTTAACACACAATATAGACTGAACTATGGCTGTTCATCGGTTCGTTTCGGTTGAAATCAAATCAAACTAGGTAAATTAAAGTTATAATTTGGTTTTAAAAATAGAATTGAATCGAACTGATTTAGTATTGCAAGTGAATTGAACTGAACCAAAGGTTTATTTCAGTTTGTTCAGTTCAAACCAAAATATATTAATTTTTTTATTTAAAGCAATTGATTTATAATAAACCAAAATATTTTAAGAAACAAACTGGGATATTAAGAAATAAACTAAAGTATTTAAAACCAGTGTTGTAAAAAACGCCCGTGACGGCTGATTAATCTGTTACGGTGGCCAAATTGTCACGCATACCCTTAACAGAGCCATGTTTGCGGTGGAAAACGTTTAATCGGCCAATTATTTTCGATTATTCCCGTTTATTCTCGTTTATTCCAATTTCAGTAAATTTTTTTTTACATTAACTTTTTTTTTTAATGTGATAGTATGTGATAATAAGTTTTATAAATTAGGTATTGCAGTTTTGTTTGTGCTTGAACATACATTCAATATTTTTTATATATGTTTTTTCTTCAAACTTATTTTAAAATTGATTAATTCTTCTTCTATTTATTTATCATATATTTTTCTTACTAATTACTGGTGTAATTTTTTCAATTAGTACTAGATATTTATTTATGAAACTAAGTTGTTATTATAAACTAAATTTAGTGATTTTATGTTGGAATGTTTCATTTCTTTTACATAATATATTATTAATATTTAAAAAAAGTTTAACTCTTAAATTTATTTTTTCATTAAATAAATGTGTTACTAACACATGTAAAGTGTATATACATTAAAAAAAAAGTGTAGTGTCATGTTATAATAATGAAATTAAGTTAAGTTAAGTTTATTTGATAAGTTTAATGAGTTAAATAAATCATTTTTAATAAATTATGATATATATACATAAATTTAATAAAAACGTTAAATTGTCCGCATAATTCCGATTAATTGGCCGCATACCGATTAATCGATTGGCGGTACCCCGTCCGTCCGACGACCGCATACCGTTATTTACAACACTGTTTAAAACAATTGATTAAGAAATAAACCGGAGTATTAAAAATATATAAATTGGAGCAGTTCAGACCAAATTCATAATATATAAAAGTTCGGTTGAAAATTTCCAAACCAAACCGAACCAAATTTATAATTCGGTTTTAAAAAGCAAACCGAACCGTTTGGTCCAAACTAATTCGGTTCGGTTCAAAACCGAACCAATGAACACCCCTATCTTGAACGCATATATTGAGGCAATTTTTGAATATATACATGCATTCAAATCCGGTCATTTGGTTCATATTATTATTTTTGTAAAATTGTACGCATGCATTTAACATCAAACGTAATATATCATTCTATTTTAAAATCCAGTATTAGTATTAATTTATAAAAATCGGAATATAATTTTTTTTTTCAAAGTTTCCTGCCCTTAGGCCTTTATTCCAAAAACATCAGAGAGTACAATTTAAGCATGTTACATAAGATATCGTAGCTACTTCACTGCTTGCATAAAGCCTATCTAAATATTGAAAACTGGAAATGTAAAACAGTAAACTCTTCAAAGAGAGTGGATATCGGTCAAGATTCAGGACAGTTATTACCGGTCCATAACTATTATATTTCCAGCTTTTGAGTAAAGATTTTAACAGAGCAATTTTGACTTCATACATACAGCGCAGTACTAATTAGAGACTTTTGGGTTTCATGTCGAAGAGAGAGAGGTAAGTGAGTCAATGTAATTTTGAAGTTTCAATCAACACAATTAGCTAGACGAGTTAGGTCCGGTCTGGATAGGATCATGTTTGATTTAGATCATTTAAATTTGAATCGTCTAGTGTCCAAAGCATTTCAGATTCAGATCAATTCAGGTGGCTGGTCATGATAAGCTGCCAACTTAGGTACACAGATGAATCGGATTCTGGTTGCTTCGGGTTATGAGTCGATTTGCTTCCACTTGAATTATTGTCAATTATATGGGTTAATATTGAGTTATGTGTAGTCAGATGGGAAGGCGCGTACCGGACCGGTACATGCAGCGACTGTGATGAGGAATAGAAGCAACCAAGCAGGCAAGGCAGATTACTAGGCGGTACAGTGACTGGTACTAGGACTGGTACAAAGTTACAAGAATATATGCTTAATTGGAGAAACCATATTTAATTAGGCAAGTGGTACCGTGACTGGTACAACTAAGCCTACGGTACCAAATGGTACCAGGACTGGTACACAAATGCATACAGTGCCGAACTGAACTCAAAAACAGTAATCAGTGAAGAGAGTGAAGAGGGGGGAAGAAACCAGGCACAAAGAGAATGGCAATACTGGAACCACTTAGCTGCAATCTTTGAATTATTTTTGTTTTTGGATTTCTGTATCTTTCATTTATGCATTTATTTTACTTCTATTCTATTTTACATTGCTGTTCAAATGTATTGAGTATTGTTATCAATCTTGTAATCATGTTACAAAATTTTGTAACTATCTTAATGAAATTAAATGTGGCCTTGACTCATATTTTTTTCTCAAAAAAATATTGAGTTATGTGCAGTCTCTATTGCTCAGTTTGGTTATAGTTGTTGTTATGTTTGCTTGTTTGTTTGTTTTTATTTTTTTATTTTTTTTTATGAAAGGCAAAATTGCCCATTTCATTAGTTAACTAACAAGAAAGTAGAGTTTAAAAATCAATTAAAAGAAATCTATAAAGCACTAATGCAGAGCAAAACAGCAAGCTAATATTAAGCGATAGATAATAGGCTGAGGTAAAGGATCCTAAACTCGGATCTATACAAAAAACATTATTCTTCTTCATATCAAGTCAAGCCAGAGATCTAGCATGCCTCAGCATCAGAATAGGTTCTGCTTCTTCAGCCTCAACTCCCTGATACACTACCATTTGGTTGTCAGCAGGATCCCAAATACAAAGATGTATTACAATGATATCATCAGGCAACCATTCCTCTGCAGCTTCCTTAATTCTTTTATCCATGTGTCATGTCCAATATTGAAATACATATATGATTAGTAGTATAATAGATCTAACACTTTTACCAGTACTGGATTGAAAACAAAATTCATTTCTTTATTTCCAAATCATTCAACATACTGCACTAAATACAACTAAGAAACCTAGTTATATGTTTGACTGAACCAAGTTGGCATGAAAAGTTAAAAACATTAGAACAATATGACCAATCATCGAAGTAGAGAGTACTATTGCCTAACAAGAATCATATTTTTTTAGCTTGAGGGCACATAAGAAAAAGGTGGTTAGTAGTTTCATTCTTAGCACAAAAATGACAATTCAATACCCAAGACCACCCTTTTTTTCTCAAGTTTTTCTTAGTTAATATACGATTATGAAGAACCAACCACATAAAAATCCAGCTTTTAGGTGGGATTTAAAATCCAGCTTTTAGGTGGTATTGGTAAATCCCAGATAACAACAAACTTATTGGCTTTAATTCCTCTGAAATTAAGTATTTGGTAAATGGATTTGACTATAAAATGCCCTAAGTCTCCCATCATTGAGCTACTTTATCTATACAATGGGTGAAACTAGATGAGCCAATAAGGTAAAAGATTTCATGCCATTCCTTAGTTCAAATACTACTAAGACTTCTAAATCTAACAACAATACCTTGAGACAATATGACTGCAGCTATTGTAATATTCTGATTTGAGGATATATTATATAATTGAGGATATCTAGTAGATAGGGTACAATTACCATACCAAATCACGTTCCAAAATTCCAATTGAGATTGTATTCATGGAATATATTCTACACATATTTTCCGTTGCCAAAATGGACTAGCTAAGTAATATTGATGTAGGATCACTGTTTTTCATAAAGCTGAGTATTGATGGTTGTGGAATTTCCACCACCATTTTAAAAGTAAAGAGATAATCATTTCCTGCAAATTTAATACTCCTAATCCATCATTACATTTGGTCATACAAATTATGGACCATTTAACTAGTGTATATTTTTATCTAGAAAAAGTACCTTGCCATAGAAATCTATTTTTATTTTAGTCTAATTGTCTAAGTATTGTTTTAGGAGCTCTATATAAAGATAGAGTATAGAAAGGAATTGTAGATAGTACATAATTAATCAAAAGTGACCGGTGCTGACACCGGTCGCTGATACTCAATTTTTCTAAAAAAAAAAGAATTTCGTCCAAAATTAGACAACCAATTGTATCAGCGACCGACGCAAACACCGGTCGCTGAATTATTTTTTTTTTTAATCGCTGAAATTTTGGGTAAAAAAAAGCGCGCCAGAACCAAACCCTTCTTCAAAACCCTTTTTTGATCGGAACCCCAAACCCTTCTCCAAAATCGATTGCCTCTCTCTCTACCTCTCTCCTCTGGTCACCTCCATCTCGTGTCGCACAGCTCCAGGCGCCGCTAGGGTTCCCTCTCTACTCTGCTCACCTCCATCTCGCGTCGCACGGCACCAGGCATCGAACCTCCATCCCGCGTCGCACAGCACCTGGTGAGAGATTAGTTGAGAAACAGACAAGGCATCTCTTTTTCTTTCAGCCCAGTGTAAATCTGGATTAGTTGATTTTCAATTTTAATAAGGTATGATATTCGATCTAGTAGTTTTCAGCTTGACAGAAATGAGAGAAGTAAAGAAGACTTCTCTTTCCTTGTTTAGTCCAGTTGAAATCTGAATTGGTTAATTTTCATTGTTAGAGCTTGCGATATTGGTGTCAGTAGTGGATTGATTAAACCCGTCTAGGGCAGCCCGTGCCCGGTCCGCCCGTGCCCTATGCCCGGGATACCCGTGTCCGAGCCCGGGTATAGGTCGGGTAAACAGGTACGGGCAAAAACCGGGCCGGTCACCGTTTTTGGGCAAAAACCCGACTATACCCGGACCGAATTATACCCGTACCCGACCATACCTGTGCCCTTCGTGTCCGTGCCCGTGTACCCATGCCCGTGCCCGTACCCGTATACCCGTGTACCCTATCCGTTGTACCATACTCGTGTACCCTACCTGTATACCCGTTTAAAATTTGAATTTCAAAATTTTTCAAATTTCCCCCCTTTCAAATTTTAATTTCTGTTTTTAAAATTTCTGTTTTTTAATTTCTGTTTTTTAAATTCTGTTTTTTAATTTCTATTTTTTAAATTCTAATTTATTTTTCAAATGAAAATAAATGAATGTTTACAAAATATATTATCAATTTAAAATGAACGTTTACAAAATATATTATCAATTTAAAATGAACGTTTAGAAAATATATTAGCAATTTAAAATGTAAACTAAAAATTTCGAGATATAAATAAATTATGAACCTATATAATTAGAATGAGAATTTGAAAATAAAATAAAATGACTCGTGTAAAGAAATAAAGAAATACATTTGTACTTAGCCGAATAAATACAAATTTTATTTATTTAGGAATTATAAAGATGTGACTTGATAATTTTATGTATATATATATATACTATTTGATATTGAATTATTCAGATTTTAAAAGTCAAATTTTAAAAGTCGAATTATTTATAATTTTTTTTAAATGTTTATACTTTGCAATAATAATTTTTCTTGTAAAAATTATAATGAAATTTGTTTCAAATGATTTATATCAAGTAGCTAGTTTGAAACTTGATAGCTTTGCATCTTCAACAGTAATTGACACGTTCAAGAAATGTTTTGATGGCATAAGTCGTAATGAAATGCGAATTTTAATCAAATATCCTTCCTAATTTTTTTATTTTTATTTTTTAGGCTAAGAGGAACAAATTCGCTAATTGATTATGAGACGGTCAAATTTTTGTACAAGCTGTTAAAGAGCTCACTTAATAAATTTATTCTTAAATAAGAAATTATTTGTCTAGTATAATTTTCTAAGGCATTATTTTTATTTTGAAGATCACAAATTTGAAATTCAGTGTATATTTCAAAGATGATTTAAGGTTTTAAAACCTTACCTTTATGCACAACTATTTTTTAACAAGTTTGGATGGAGTACATTTTAGAATTATTGATCAAGTACTATATATTTGGGACAAAATTGAATTATTTAATATGGAGTCCATGGACTATATATCAACATGATATTATTTTTGTCAAAAATAAATTTTAACATATTTTTGGATAATTTTAGTAATATATATCTAAAAAATACCGTCAAACGATTACAAAATATTTTCACTCAATTTTATACTCCTAAAGACAAGTAAATTCAAATTATGGTTATGGTGTAAAATTTTGATACTTGCATTATTAATCCAATAAAAAAAATGAAAGGATCGGATGCTGTCTTTGATGGCACTAGATACCCTAATTAATCTTATTTCTTAAACTATGGTTATGATGTCTTTGAGAAAATTGACAAATTGCCTAGTTACATATCCCAATTATATTGATCATACATGGTTTAAACTAACACATGCGTTTTGTTTCCTGCAAGTCTAATTTTTTGTTTTATTTTTTATTAAAGATAATTAGGATACATCTTAATTGTAAGTACATCAAGTAGTAGATATATTAGCACACATACACTAAGAATAATAGTCATTAATATATTTATAGGCATTCCTATCTACATTCTAATAAGTAAACTGATAAAAACATCATTATATATCCTAAATAAAAAAAACTAACATATACTTATCTTAAGTTGAAATTTTATTATTGAATATAATTTTACCACTAAAATCCATCCATTTATTTATCTTAAGTTGAAATTTTATTATAGAATAAGTAACTTTTATTTTTTAATCTATTACTTTAAAATAATTAATAATTATTTTTAAAGTAATTGATTTAAAAAAAATGATTTATATTTTATTTTACCTATTGAAAATAAATGAACGTTTACAAAATATATTATCAATTTAAAATGTAAACTAAAATTTTGGAGATATAAATAAATTATGAAACTATATAATTAGAATGAGAATTTAAAAATAAAATAAAATGACTCGTGTAAAGAAATAAATAAATTCATTTGTACTTAGCCGAATAAATACAAATTTTATTTATTTAGGAATTATAAAGATGTGACTTGATAATTTTATGTATATATATATACTATTTGATATTGAACTATTTGAATTTTAAAAGTCGAATTATAAACATGTAATAATATTTATACGACACTGTTAAAAAAAATAGAAAAAAAACATAAAAAAAAACCCGGACCGGACCGGACCGCCTGGACCGCCATGCCCCTCAAGGGTACAACGGGCACGGGTATAGGACGGGCAGGGCATGGTTTTTGAAAAAAAAAATCGGGATGCCCAGCCCGAGATACCCGTCTACCCGTGATACCCGTGCCCGACCTCTACCTGTGCCCGTGCCCGGGTATGCCCGGTCCGCCCTGCCCCTACCCGAGAGCAAACTCCTAGGTGTTAGGTACAAAAAAAACTGATGTGTGCTATTTACAGATGGTCAAATCTAGGAGAATACAAATGGTTTGGCCAGTTTGATTTCAACTGAACAAAATGTTTTTTTAGTTATAATGATTCTGTTGTTTGGTTTTCTTTAAAGTTATGTAGTTTGATTTCTAATTCGGTTGATAGTGTTGTAACAAATGCCCATGCAACAGATTTGAGGAATCATATCATTCCAGAAAGCTAAATGGCATGGCTACTGAGACAAATTATTTCTATTTGTTTTTGGTTCTTCTCTTTTCCTCCCAATATGATAAATGGCATGGCCACTGGCACTGTTAACAAATTCTCTGGTTATTTTTGTTCTTTGGATTTGACAGTATAATCAAGATCCATGTGGTTTTGTAGATTTTCTAAAGTTGCAAAACTAGTTTCTGACAGTAATACGTAAATTCGTAGAGTGTCGTTATCCTTGACTCAATATCGTGGATGTAATGCATGCACTCTATCCGGAAGCCATCATCTGACCGGTTTGGAGCGTAGATGTAATAAGAATCCTTGTCCTTAGTTTCCTTCCTCCGAATAAGAAGAATACATTGTTCGGACGGCTAAATCGTACAATCTGACTTTCACCTTTTTTTTTTGGCGTGGTGAGTGGTTAACCATGCTAGACTTAGCAGGACGTCGAAGTCTCGCGTATCAATACCGTAAGGTTCAAATGAAGACGCGATTGATTTATTCTTGTGTCACGAATACTGACTGATGCTTAGACTAGTATGCTAGTGATCGAAACGAGGCGCTGACCACCGAGAGTTCAGGGTGAGGCTCCGGCAGCTGAGACACGGTTCTATGTTGCCACGGGATTTATTCGTTAAATTTCGTATGATAATTTTAAACATCCACGGTTTGTATTTTATAGATTTTTAAATTTCATTAATAACTCCATAAATCTAAATTCACAAATTATAATATGACATTTCCCCTTAATGGGTTTAATAATCGTTCGAAAGTTCGCCTCGACTAGATTTTTAATAATCTCATAATTTAATCACTTTATATAATTTAGTTTACTGCATCGACTATCATTCAATTAACTAAAAATTATTATTTATCCATAATACCAATTATTTATCCATAATACAAATTATTTATTCGCTAATTATCGATTCGATTTCGGGGACGGTGACGGTCGTCCATAGTGTGACTGAAAAGTGAAGTAGCTACACACAATCATAGTACGATAGAGAGGGGATGTGTGATAAGAGAAGATTTCCATTTCTAAGTATCTATATGCGAAATTTTATTTGAAAGTACCATCAAAGTGTTTTGACTCGTGTATACTTATGTATATATATATATATTCAATATGTGACTATGCTTCTTATTCATTTTCCTCGAGTGGTACCGAGCCCATCATGTAAAGAACATGAAGAACCTGAGCTCTAATACCACCCTAAGGATGTCACACCCCAAACCAGGAATTCTTGATTAAGGTATGATCAACCTCGCCTCGTTCTTAATTAATCATTAAGCACACAAGGCTAAAATAAACATAATAATAAATCAAACAGCAGTGAAAGCATAAAATAAAGTATCAGCATTAGTCACTTATCAAATAAATAAACATAAACATACATGTCATACAGTACGATCCATCTCGAATCCAAAATAACATCATCTAATGAAAGGGGATACATGATCTATCGAGCCCGTATGTATAATATAAGAAATACAAGACTCGTAAACCTAATCAAAGGCTAACCCTAGCTAAGTCAAGTGGCGTGGCCATCGGGGACAGCTCCTGACAACTTCTGGTGCGGATCGCCAGATGCTATACCTAAAATCTACGAAACAACTTGTGGGTGAGCGACTAATCACCTAGTATGTGACCCAGAATTATCCCCTCAGGGATCCTCTATGGTCAAAGTATTTTTATTTATAAATCGTGTTCAATTATGAATATAATTCAAAATATGCACACGTGTGAACCTATATCAATATCTAATAGAATTTACACTACTTTTAAATGATGCCATGATGCGGTTAATCTATTATGCCAACATGCAAAAAAACCCAGAGTCAAAATATGCACAAGTGTGAACAAAATTCACACGGTTTTATTTTATCTTTCACGAATTCACACTAATGGATTATGGGTCAATTCAAGATTTCCTTACCTTTATGCTGCTGGATCGATTAAATTCACGGCATGGACCTAGTTAAATGGAACTTATTCCACTGTTAATTTGTTACGATGTTGAAACATTTTCCTATTATAAGTTATCATTATATTAACAATTTTGAGCTGTGATATAAGTTTGATTCATACATTATTAAAGATTAATGATTAAATCCATTAGTTGCATTATTTGAGATTTGAACCTAAATAGTTTGTTAATCAATTTCGAACGAATTATATCCAGTTTGAGTTTGATTTGAATAAGATTCGAACTAAACTAGTTTAATTTGTTTCAAAATGAACTAATTTTGAATCGAATTAAACTCAAATCAAACTCAAATCGAATCACGAACTACAAATTTTTTTGCCACTCCTACTCAGCCTTGTGATTTCAAATGGAAATCGGTGGATTTTTATCCCCTACTTTAAAAAATATATATATTGAGTTATGTTTGAGTAAGGATCAAATTTGACTTAATTAGGTCAAGATCAGATAATGGGTCGAATAATTTTTTGGTACGCATGCATTAGCTGTCCTGAACTCAAATAATTTACAGGTCAGATTGTTTGTTAGATATTGATCAGTTGCTCGAGTTCAAGTTTTGCGAGTTTTGACCTTCAAAAAAAAAAAAAAGTTTTGCGAGTTTAAAGTTATCTCAACTTCGGATCAACACAAAATTTAGATCAACCAAAGTTCTCAAAATTACAAAATGAGATCGGATTTTCACCCTAATAGAACTGAACAGGCCTCAAGATTTAGAAGCAGAGAATCTCTGTTCCGTGATAAAATTTTATCAACTTTTTTGCAATTTTAGGCAGGAACGCAAAGCATCCTGGCAAAAAAAATCAACCCTTGTTATAATCCCCAGCGTATAAATATTTCATGCATATAACTGTTCCTCGCAATAATTGAAATTCGCAGAATCAATATGCACATCACTGACTTATAATAATCTTGATGTTATATTGACATATTCATAATGTCTCCACGGTCAATCTAGCTAATTCTTTGCACAGAGGATTTGCATAATTACTTATGGTACTTCAATTTGAAGCAACCGAGAATATAACTAAGTGGGACACTTAGGGGAACCAAACATGCTTTTAAACATTCCAATCATTGTGGAATCAGATGCAATAGGCCAACTGGCCATGCATGACTTGTGACCAGGTCTTGAGCATCGAGTCTTCAGCTTGGCGCACAGGGTAAATCACTTAAGCAATCGGATTATTCTTTGCTTAAAGTTGTTATGCTTTAATAATTCGTTATCTAAAACCGCTTTATCTTCTTAATTTAACAATATTAGACTTAAGCAGAGTGCTGAATAGTACCTCTACATATTTATATACAACAAGAACGAATAATGTAGGCCATCATCATTTATTTTGATTCACACAAATTAACAACAAATATGCGCTTAATAACAATTATAATTGTTATAAAGTCAGCCAACATTTAAAAAAAAAAAAAATACTTCCATAAAAGAAAAACATGGAGATCATCCACTTACCATGCAGCTAGGTTATAATGCAAATTCAATAAGCAAACTCATGACATGTTACATAATAACTTTACACCTACATATGTATAGATATAGCATACACACTGAAAATAGTACTGAAATCTCCACGCAAGAAAATAAATATCCTTCTTTATTTATTTAGAGAAAGACATAAATGATCACAAGATTTTTTGTCTAGAAACTATAAAGCTTGCCTGGTCACTAATACCGTCGATTTTTTGTCTGAGCTGCCTTTGACACTTCTTCTTCTTCTTCGTCGTCGTCATCTTCTTCTTCATCTTTTCGCATATGGCCGTTTCTCCGGGCACCATCACCCGCAGTGGGGTAATGATTGTTAGTATGCATCAAATTGGAGTCAGCACCTCTCCTGAGATTTGGCTGCTGCACTGGAGCAGCCAACACAGTGTTGTTTGTGACCTGAGGCTGCGCCAAAGCACTAGGCCTTGGATGAACTGCTTTCAAGTCCTTGTCTCCATTAAAAACCATAGAACTAGTCTTTGGATTCTCATCTTTACGCTTTGTATCCCCATTATTTCCGCTGTATGGCTCTGAATGAGGCTTTGAAGGAGGATCGTGCCTTGCCGAGTATGTGTCACCATTACTGGGCATCTCTGAACGAGGCTTTGAAGGAGGATCATTCCTTCCCGGGTATGTGTCGCTATTCCAAGTATTGGTACCATTACTGGTACGATGACTTTGACCATGGTGCTCGGGCCCATCTTCTTCTTTGTGGCACCAGCTGCAGAGAAACTCCAGACACATGGTTCAACTATACCCTCCTCTCTCTCCCTCTGTATTCGTACAGGTATATATTTGAGAATAGAAGGAACAAAGTATATATATTTCTTGGCTATCTGTGGATATATTCGCTCTCACTCTCTAGCTCTTTCCTTTATGCGAGTTAAAGCGGGGGGACTCCGCGTAGTCATGGTTAATTAATATAATCAAAAAATTTAGAGAATCACAATGTCAGATTGTCAGGTGCTTGTATCTATCATATATATTGTACTGCATGTACAGTTTGATTGATAGTAATGCCCCCAATAATGCTACATAATATTGAAATTAGGGTGGAACTATAGAGTGTTCTTAAGTCTTTTCAAGCTAACTTCGAAATCTATAGGAATCATTTTAAATAGCAAATTTATGAATGTAAATAGTTGAAACTAATTTGCCTCGTGATATGTTTAGATGTCAAATTTATAAATTTTCGACTTAATTTAACAGAAAGCTAAACCGTAAAAAAATGAGTTTATAGTTTAATACTTTCAGTTTTTATTATTTTTTATCACTTGATTTTATACTAAATTAATTTGAAAAATTATAAATTTGACATGTAAACGTATCGGTCATCACTTGTAAAACACATTAGTTTCAACTTTCAACCATTCGAATTTGTTGTTTAAAATAAATCCGGTAGAATTTAAAATAAGCTCACTAATAAATTTAGTGAGTTTAAGAACCTCCTAGTGGGTAGAAGGGAACAACTAATTAGAGAGACCAATCAATTGTTGTAATAATAATGTAGTACTACTAGTTGTTGTAATCACCTTTATCAATTTAATCGACTACCAAGTTTTCAGAAAAAAAGAAACTAATATATTTTCTGTTAATCATTCATGTCCTGGACCTACTAATTGGAAAAGTTACTTTGAGAGAATCGTTGCTAAGCTAATATATAGTACAACAACTTATGTGTATGAGGTATACCAGTTGTGTTGATGGCTATTTAGCTCTCAATCATGTATAAACATAAATGGTGAGTTGTCAGGCCCTTCTTGTGGCTTAGAGTTATAAAGTTAGCTTTTATATTGCTGGTTTATATGCAGTTTATCTTGTGGATTGCGTTTATCGTTGTTATTGGGCTCTCTTTTGTTACGGGTATTAAGTAATGAACACATGATGCTGTAAATTAACTTTTTCTTGAATGAAAAGGACTTCGGCCTCTCTTATCAAAAAAAAAATACCAGCTGTGTTGATCAACTAGAAATTCTCGTGCTAGGCCCTACGTACATATTTTACCAGTTAGAAAGTAATTTTATCTTAGGTCTGTCTGCATAAATTTTTAATACACCAACTAAAAATGTGTGGAGTGATTGGAAGTATGGATTCTGTACAAAAAAAATTGCCAAATCAAGCTGTATATGTTTGTAAAGTGATTGGAAGTAATTTTTTATAAGATTGTATTTTGTATTGATTTTGATTTCTCTGTTCATAATTGATATAAATTAAAAATTATTTTTTTGGAATTTGTTTAGTGCAAATGCATTTCTTTTAAATATGAAATATATAAGCATTTCAATTAGTCCATGATTCATACTTTATATTTTCTTTTAATGCATTTGTTATGTGTGCGCACATCAAAATCATTGATATGAAGTGCATATTTTTCTTATATAAATTATGTATCAAGTCTAGAAAATTTATCAGCTTAAAAGTTGGCTATTTTTAGAGCTTAATCTACAATTAATATTGAACGCTCAAGAACTTTTATTTGTTCTTATAGCAGATTTCCCTCTAATTGAAATTCTTTATATATACTTTTTTTTTTTGTCAAGACCAACATCAAAAATGGATATCTGATCAATATTTAAGAAAAAGGTGATGATAATTGTATTTATTATTTGATACATAGGAAGGTTTAAGTCAATTTCAATTTTTATATGTTGCAGACTTCCAGTATTTTTATTTCTAATTTTTCATTAATTTTAGCTAAGAAGAAATATTTTACGATATATTTGTTATATAATTTAGAGCACGGAATTACATGCCAAACTACAACATTAATTCTTTCTCGCTGGGCCATCATTTGCGTATCTGGATTGCGTTCTCGATTGCACAGCACCCATCGATCTAAGCTGTCTGATTCATTTGGATGGATTATTATTTGAGGCTATGGTACTACCGTACTAGGAAATAAATCTGCTGTTATTCCAAAGGGATAATAGGACCCTGTTATTTCAATTTCAGTCATTGATTTTTGTCAAAATACGAGTACAAAAAACTTTTTTTTTTTGAATTCATGCATGAAATTTTATATGAAGATATAAAATGTATTTTCATATTAAATTATATATTTTTCGAAATATGCTGGTTTACTATCTTTTTAGATGTATAGAAAATCACACTATTTTTTAATAGTCTAGAATGTATAGATTAACTGATTTTCTACGTATCTAAAAATATAAAAAGAAAAATTTTAAAATAATTTAAAATTTAGTTACAAATAAAATTTATGATAAATGATTCAAATTGACTGATTAAACTGTAACAGTAGAGATATTGATTCATAGTACGGACCAATCCGTGTTATGTATAGTACCATAGCCTCACTCTTCCTATTTTCTTTTTCTTTTTTAAGATAGCAGTGATTTTCAAAAACATTGACTAACAGAAATAAATCCGTTGTTATTCTTTAGAAATAACAGGAACTTGTTATTTCGATATTTTCTACTAGGGGCAGCTGCCCCACCCACCCCCCCCCCCCCCCCCCCCCCCCCCCCCCCCCCTCCCGGGATTTTCAAAAATAGTGGAAAAAACGGGTTGATTTTGGTTTTCTCCACCCCCCCCGCTTGAAAATTAGATTGCTCCTCTCTGGAACTAATAAACCAATTTTGTGACTCTCTTCTGTCTCAGCCATTTATATTTGATTTTTTTTGTTGAGTTGTGTTTGGGAGATCTGCCATTTCTGTTTCTGTTTTAGTTTTTTGATTGAGTTGTGTTGGGGAACAAAGCTTCATTTGCCTAGATAGACTTGGTGTACATATTATTAAAGAAAGATATAAAGAGGCTTTTGTGGGTCAGCTTCAGTTAAAATTATATTGAAGAGCTGAGGCTCTAATTGTTTCTTCTCTCTCAATTTCAGTGCTAATGGAACTATCCATTTTCACAATTTTTTGCATTTTTGTATTTTCTTTTGAATTGTTTTTCCATATTTTCTACTTCTTTTTTGTTTCTTTTTTTTTTCTTTATATTTCTTCTATATATAATATATTTTTAGAGATCAACATTATAGTCCTCTGTGGCTCTGTTTATGTTAAGATCTTGTTATTAATAAAATGGATGTCTTCAATTTTTACCTATTCGTGTGAAGTCATTTTTTATTTCGCTTAGGACATATATATTTGCATTTAATTATTTTTCAGAAAGATATTTTGAAATTTAAAAAATTAATAACTAATTTTGCTAGCAAAAGAAGTATACTATTTGAAAATGTTAATAATCTTTTGGTTTGGCTCTACAATCTCTTTTTTTTTCTTTTTGGACGAGGACGAGATAATCCAACAATTTCAACATAATATCTAGCATTAAAAATGTGTATACATGTTTTAATGTGTATTATATTACTATATTATTTGAGTGTAACATTGTTTTAATTTAATTTTTTTAATTAATTTTTATTATTTTTTCATTTTTTTTATAACAAAATAAGCTTCAAGCAAAAAAATCCGGATTTAAGGTTTACGGTTTGAACCCGATAAGTTATTTGAATCTAATTTTTGCTCCCCCGATAAAAATCCTGGATCCACACCTAATTACAGTAGGGATTCATTTATCGCATTCCCTGAATTGGGCAGGGATCATGTATTAATTTGCGATATAGCACAAGTGACACGACACATACACCTCTCGGATGGATTCGCTGCCCTGGACAAAGAACCCCTTCTTCATTTTGGCATTACAGTAACTTCCATATTTGGTATCTCACTTATTTCCATACAGCCATGCATGCATACAGGGCATTACATTGTACATTGTACAGGGGACTCAATCTCTGAATTAATTGATTCCTCTCTCCCTCTGACCGCCGTGGGAATGCTTCATTGTCCATACACGCAAGGGCACAGGATCAATTTGTATCCTCTGCATTAACTCAAAAAGGGAATCTAATTTTGAGTTAATGCATCTGGACCATCCGATTCTTTTTAAAATTCGTGCGGATTAGATCCGCACCAATATTAAAGAGCTTTGTGTTAAAATCAAATGGCTAAATTGATTCTGCTTAAAATCAAACGGTCGAAATATATTAACTCAAAATATTCCCTTTTGAGTTAATGCAGAGGATACGTGTTCAGCACAGGGCATTCTGTCCATTTTCTGTCCCAAACAAGAGCCGCTGCCTCTTATATATATATCTTCGTATAACAGCAACTCCTATTCGGAATTCATATCCTCTACATTAACTCAAAAGAGAATCTTTTGAGTTAATGAATTTCAACCTCCGATCTATTTTAAGATTTGTGCAAACTAGATCTACACTAATATTGAAAAGCCCTCTATGTTATAAGCAGGTGCCGGATTAGCTCTGTTTAAAATCAGACGATTGTGATTCATTAAATCAAAAAATTTCCTTTTGAGTTTATGCAGAGGAGATGCCTTCCCCTATCCGAGCCACGCCACTCTAGTTAAATCACAGTTAATTTCAAAGAAAGATATGTCTAATCTTTCAAATTTCAATATTTTTTCATTCAGATTTTGAAATCACAATCTTTCACATGAAAAATGATGCGTTGTGAAACTTGAGCGCTTCAACTTCTTGGAACAAAAAATAAACAAAGAAGAAGATAACACATTAAATTTGCTTAAGAACTACAAAAAATTAAAATGGAAAATTTAAGAAGAATTCTTTGTGTTTTTGTTGTTCTTTTATTGTATGTTTAAATTGAGAAATATGATTTATATTTTGTGTTCGTTTTATGGAAGGCTATGACATTATTTTTAGGGATTATGAATGTAGTATAATACTCTTCATTAAGTATATTATATTAGTTATTTGAATTTTATTTGCGGTCTAAAATTGATTTGTTAATTTATGTGTACTTAATAATAAAAAAACAATATTAGTGTAGAAACAAAAACTAAATCAACAGAATAACAAATCAAATTATTTCTTACGGAAAGAAATAAAAAATGGTGAAATATACAAGTTATGTACGGAGTCAGTGCTGGAATAGGGGTACGAAAAAAGTTATCAACGTCCAAAAAATATATAATATGTACCATCACTTTATAACGTGTTAAGATTTTTGAAAAAGTAATTAAGGGGACTGTATAATTTTCCGCTTTAGTAATGTGTATATCAAAGGAAAAATGTTTTCAAGTGCAGTTTTAAATATGAATATGATTAGCTACTACATAGCATATAAGCGGTATGCAAATTAACGCATATGTAATGAAATATGCGGAAAGGAACACAGATCTCTGTATTTTAAAAAAAATCAATACTTAACAAGTAAATATTTTTTTCATAAAAAGTTAGTCCATAAATACAATATTATGCATGTTAGTAAGATTTTAGATTGATTAAATGTATAATTCTATTATAAAAATAAAAATAAAATCTTCTATATCTTTGAAAAACTTCAAATTACATAAAATCTCTATCTATATACGTACAATAAACTCTCAGAAGATGATCAGATTCAGGCATCAACAGATATAGGCCGTCCAAACAATTTCTTCGTAAACTCCGCAAGCTCTCTTCGGTAATATCACCCAGGCAATACTGAAGGCGATTCAAAATTTGCCGTTTTGAGAGTCGTAACACTAGTCCGGCTGCACCACTCTACTTCGTCTCCATCCCTTCTTGTCTGCTCTGTTAACTTCGTTCGCTTCATTTGAGCAGATGACTCTGTTCAAGGGTTCTATCGCTCGTCATCTCGTTCATCCGTTTCTATTTTCGGGTTCGACTGAGGGTGTTGTGTATTTGTTTCCATCTCTGTAGTATCTATTATAACTACATATGTGAATAAGGTATGCGTTTTTATTACTGATGACAATATTGTAAAGAGTTGCCTCCTTCCTTCTCTCTTTCTTCTTCGTCTTTTTTTCCTTCTTCTTATTCCACCTCTCTGAGTGGTGGCAGTCCTGGGCCGGTTGATTTAGTTCCCGGTCTAGATTGATTCAGTGTCTTCTCGATTGTACGGTGATTGTCCCGGTCCGTTTTGATTCACTGCCCTCTTTTTCCTCCTCTCTGAGTGGTGACTGTTCTGATCTGGTTTGATTCAGTGTCTTTTCGGCTGCGCATTCCTTTGGGCGGCCGTTGATTTTTGCAAAAAAAAAACGTTTCATCTTCAAAAAAGGGCTCGATACGGCATATTCCGCCAGCCATGCAACTCAAAAAATTATTGTTGTCTATATTTTCAAAGAAGAAAACCGGTAAGCCCACCTACTTGCATGCTAATCGGATGCGAATAGACTAATTCGTATTTTCTGATTAATTTTACGTATTTGTTATTATTTAATATAACAAATTATATAATTTTATAAATAATTTAATGTATAAATTTTTATACTTTTTATTTAAAAAATATATATATAATAGCTATCTTGTAAATAGTTGAATCAATGCAATTACCTACATATTTATAAAAAAAAATAAAAAAAAACTCTTGGAAGATGAACGTTCATGGTATTGACACGTGTTACAAATTAATGTGTGTAGTGAAAACTTGCGGAGACAAGAAGGTGCTGAGTGTCGATCAGCTCGGAGAAAAATTGCAGTGTCCAACTCCTTTATCGCCCCCATGCACATGAAACCTACTGGTCTCCGCTTCATTGGCTGTTCTATTATCCTATAAATGTGTCGCATTTGGGTGGAGACACTTCTCCCCGCACCGCACGCCACCGAGTTTCTCTCTCCTCGCACCCTCATATATATGCAACTTTTGATTTTCTGTAACAAGTATATATAATTAAACGTTTGACTTGCCAATAATAGTAATAGCAATATTCACATAAATTTAAACCTATTGTGTTCTAATCAACAACCCTGACATGCAATACCATACAATAATATATAGTAATATTTTGATATTTTAGACCTTGATTTTCTGTTATGTATTATTTATATATAATTTCGTATTGCATTTTTTATTTGATATTATAAAGTTTTACAATTCACTCTATAATCAAGTTTCAATAAATAAAAACCTAGAACTGCATTAACTACAACTTTAGTTCTTAACAAAATGAGAAAAATAAAAGAAAGAGATTGCATTAATTAGAAAACGTGTTTAAACATCAAATAGAGAATTGGAATCAGTGCTAACTGATCAAAAGTACGTAGTGCTATTATGAACCATCCAAACATATTTGACAAGTCATATATAGTATGGTTTCTTGTTAGTGACTCTAGCTAGATATATATCTTCCTTTGCACTCCTCAGAGAATCTGATTCAAATTAAAAATATATATACCCAGGATATGCTCGAACCACCGTCGGACAAACTTACAGGATATGTTAACTTAAATGTCGACATTTATCTTCTTTAACAAGAATGAGACACTTTTCGCGAGGATAAAAAAATGATTTTTTGCGATGGACTACTCTCATTATTCAGCTTTTTCTTTTTACGACGGTACTTTTTGCGACGGACGGCTGTCGTAAATGCGTTTTTTCTCTCGCAAAAAGTGTCTACTTTGTTGTAGTTAATTAATTTGTTAGACTTCATGTTAGGTCAATGAAATATATATATATATATATATATATATATATAGAGAGAGAGAGAGAGAGGAGGGATCGAGTTACAATACATATACATATGTATATGTAATATAATATAATATATGTATATGTATATATAATATAATATTTGTAAAATGTAATTCTTTTAAAGCAAACGCTACTGTTTCTAACATAGAGAATCCATGCATGGCACCGAGTCATCAGTGACTTGCTGCGCTTTCTCAGTATATTTGCTGCAATAAATATCATCTCTACGAGGGGCGATCGCAACTTGCCAAGTTTTGCCACATTGCGATCGCTGTCCTTTTTGTTTCCTTTCCCTCCTCTCCACAAATTTATATAAATTAACAAAGGATACATGTATTCTTTTAATAAATATAAAAAATGAAAATTAGGTTTTGGTTTTATAACAAAGACAATATATTTCAAGTAAGAGATTGCATGTTCGAAACTCATATGAAAAATCTTTTGTGGATATTAAATAGTTGAATAGTTGAATAGTTTGAAGTCCAACTTTTATTTCAATAAATATAAAATATAATGATAGTGTGTGTTTTTGTATATTTATTTGATATTTTAAAATATAATATTAAGCTAGAAATTAAAATTGTAGAATACTTATTAATTTTTTAGTAGTACGTGTATAAATTGGATAAATTTCGAATAATTCACTGTAATATTAAATAATTGTAAATTGTTTACTGTAAAATTATAATGAATTTATAACGAATAACCAATTAAATTTTAATTGATTTAAATTCGATATACTTAATTGTCCAAATAAATGAGAGCACTTTACAATTTTATGTTTTTAATTATATATGCACTATATTTTTCTAAAAAATCAAATAAATATATCATACATATTAAATGTATGATAAAATTACTCACTAGAAAGAAAAAAATAAACTACTGCATCTCAAAAAACAAAAAAAACAAATAGATTTGTGGAAGTTGTAATTTTCTATTTTTAATCTTCATGTGCTATACATTGACTATACTTAATTTTGTCAATAGTATTCTAGTGTTTTATATAATAAAAATTGTGGCTCTTAATGATGAAAACAACTGCGATAATGCCGTCTAATTTTTAAAGACTTTTGAAGAAAAAATCCTATGGAGTTCAAAATATATGTAAACATATGTATTTATGTACATACATATGTGTACATAAATACATATATGTAAAATCGTATGGACTTCAAAATATATGTAAACATATATGTATATACATGGATATAAATAGATATATAGAGTACGGCTAACGCGCTTCCTCTAGCATATGGGCCGAAATGCTTCCGGTGGAAATTTGAAATTTCAAAATCTAAAAAGTCGATCTGAACCGTTCATCTCCTTCTCCATATTAATATCTGCTTGGAGACCAAATTTTACATTTTTCTAAAAATTTTTACTATTTATTAAGCCACTTTGAAAATCGCTGATCCAACGGTGGCTTAACAAAACAGTAAAATCATTGGATCAGCGATTTTCAAAGTGGCTTAATAAATAGTAAAAAAATTCAGAAAAATGTAAAATTTGGTCTCCAAGCAGATATTAATATGGAGAAGGAGATGAACGGTTCAGATCGACTTTTTGGATTTTTAAATTTCAAATTTCCACCGGAAGCATTTCGGCCCATATGCTAGAGGAAGCGCGTTAGCCGTACTCATATATATATATATATATATAGAGAGAGAGATAGGCTAATATCAAAACGTTTGCACCAACCCCTCCCGTGCAACCAAGTCATTTTCCGATTTGCGAAGTCCAAACGACCGATCCGAACCGTTAGATGTTTAATCCATATTGAAATGTGCTTGGAGACCAAATTGTACATTTTTTGGAATTTTTTTGCTATTTATTAAGATGGTTTGAAAATCGTTGTTTTTTATTAAAATTCTGCACCACTGGAAAACAACGATTTCAAACCATCTTAATAAATAGCAAAAAAATTCCAAAAAATGTAAAATTTGGTCTCCAAGCACATTTCAATATGGATTAAACATCTAACGGTTCGGATCGGTTGTTTGGACTTTTCAAATCGGAAAATGACTTGGTTGCACGGGAGGGGTTGGTGCAAACGTTTTGATATTAGCCTATCTATCTATATATATATATATATATATATATATATATATATATATATATATATATATATATATATATATATATATATATATATCCATAGCATCCAAGCCTTACTCATATAGAGTAAGGCTTGGGTGCTATGGATAGCATAGAGGACTACGGTGCTACGGCTCAATATTCGAGTTTTCAAAATCCTAACGGTCGATTCAAACCGTTCATCTTGTTCTCCATATTAATATGTGTTTGGAGACCAAATTTTACATTTTTTGAAAATTTTTTACTATTTTTTTAGCTAGGTAGAAAATCACTTGATCTAAAAAATTCTGCACCATTTAGATATTTGATTTTCTAACTAGCTAAAGAAATAGTAAAAAATTTCCAAAAAATGTAAAATTTGGTCTCCAAACACATATTAATATGGAGAACAAGATGAACGGTTCGGATCGACCGTTAGGATTTTGAAAACTCGAATATTGAGCCGTAGCACCATAGCCCTCTATGCTATCCATAGCACCCAAGCCTTACTCATATATATATATATATATATATATATATATATATAGAGAGAGAGAGAGAGAGAGAGAGAGAGAGAGAGAGAGTAAGGCTTGGGTGCTATGGATAGCATAGAGGGCTACGGTGCTACGGCTCAATATTCGAGTTTTCAAAATTCTAATGGTCGATCCGAACCGTTCATCTTGTTCTCCATATTAATATGTGTTTGGAGACCAAATTTTACATTTTTTGAAAAATTTGTACTATTTTTTTAGCTAGGTAGAAAATCACTTGATCTAAAAAATTCTGCACCATTCAGATATTTGATTTTCTACCTATCTAAAAAAATAGTAAAAATTTTTCAAAAAATATAAAATTTGATCTCCAAACATATATTAATATGGAGAACAAGATGAACGGTTCGGATCGACCGTTAGAATTTTGAAAACTCAAATATTGAGCCGTAGCACCGTAGCCCTCTATGCTATCCATAGCACCAAGCCTTACTCTATATATATATATATATATATATATATATATATATATATATACACATGGGCGGATTCAAGAAGAAATTGGGGTAGGCAAGTACTGAATCCGTATCACCCCAGGTAAGTGAGGTGCAAGCCATAAATCTGGACTATTCTTTTTATGTGGCACGAATCTCAAAGTAGACCCCTAAAGTCTCAACCGGCTCCGAATTGAGTTTGGCCCAGTTGAGTTAATATGGACCGTCCATTTTATAAAATTGTACCTCAGGTACCTAGGGGGACACGAACTCGACAAGTGGTGCCTACCCCTGGCCTGAGCTACTCTGATTCTTGAACCAATTCCTTCCGTGCTTTGCTCGATTTTGCATATATTTTTTTTATGATTGTGATGCTCTATTTTGTAAATAAAATGAGGGAAAAGAAGATAACAAGAAATGTCTGACGGTGAAAACTATCAAGGAAATAGGTTGATATAACTTTTTGAACGTTTTATTATTCAATACATATATTTCGGTTAAATTTTTATCTAAGTTTTAACTTCAATTTGCTAATTTGCTAAGAATAGTTCCACTTTAAATTGTGCCAAACGAATTTTTAATTAGCATAAAAAAAATATTTCAATATGGTGTCAATCGATTTTATAATTATAGCATATTTTTAATAAACATAGTTATAGGGATTGAATTTCAGTTGTGTATCTGATAAGTTAATGAGTTTGAACCCGATTAGTGTCTTACTCTAACATAAATTCTGAATCCGCCCATGTATATACAAATTATGAATCAATTTATTCAAATTTTAAAATGTAAGTCTCAACCTGACAAAAAATTAAAATCTATACAAAATCACATATAATAAAAAAAATGCAGAGAGTTCATATATATGCTAACATGTACGGAAATCCACACTTTCTAAATAGAGCTTGAGCCAGATTTTCAAGAGAAATATAAATGAAAGTCGAGTATATAAAATTTTCATGTTAGGATTAATTAATTTTACACTATATAGTATTTTAACACTAAATTATATAGAAAAGTAAATAAGACATACACAAACTGCCTCCGCCTGTGCTTTCAAAGATTATATATATATATATACAGCAAATTTTGCACTGGCTCCTATGATCGACAGCTGCCATTAATACATAGGTTGCAATATATGTCCTCTACAATTTATCGGACTGTACATATATATGAGCTTATCAATATATTATAACTACCTTACAACACAGTAGCACACTACTCGTACTAGCTAGCTAGTACTCTCCATTGCTTGCAAGAAAAAGAAATATGACACAACTGCATGAGAGACATCTAAGCAACAAAAAATAGAAGAAGAAGAAATAACTTTCTAGTTTACTTGCATGCGGATATTAAAACATGTACATAATTTAATTTTGGGACATATATATTATAAAGACTACAATCGTTGAGTAAATTTATTATTGCATTTTTATTATGCGAATTACAGCCGTAATATTATATAAACTTGTATTTGGTTATAACTATATATATTTTTTAATGTGAAGAAGGCATTGGAGTGAAATCATGTTTTGGTTATTACTCTGTTATGATATTTGCAGTATATTTGATGGTGATGTTTTAAGAGCATGTAGTCGATCTGATACCAAAAAGATGGATTTAAAATATGTTGGCCTTTGTTTTAAAAAAAACATTTTATTTTTTCGAATATGCTAATTGCTCTTGCCATGTTGATATATATGAGAGGATATAATTGAGTAATTTCAACGGTTGGATTTTCGCTATCTTATTTTCTACTCAATAAAATTTGTATTGAAAAATGCCTGACATATGGGGTATTTTTTTTATATATACAAATGTGAAATTGGTCCTTTCTGAAACATGAAGCACTATATTTGAATGTATCAAATAACTTATCAAATTCTTTTGATATATTTAATTAAATAATTCTCTGCTTAGTTAATGTACATGTGAGGACTTTGAAAAAGAAGTTTTTAATAACACCCATTTTTGTTAGAAGATAATTAAATTGATTATTAATTGATACATGTTTGATTTTCTCTTAAGGTGAAATTTTTTCCTTTGGTTGGTTAGGAATAAGGTATCAATTAGACTAAATCTAGCATTTCTTAATTAAATTTAGTCTAATTAATTAATACCTTATTTGTTTCTCGAACTCCTAATTTTTCCTCATATCACTTATTTGTCAATTGTTCTTATGTGAAACTAATCTAGGATTGGATTTCAAACTTTAATGGATTTAGTTTTCAATGTAAGATGTACTGGTACTGTGCTATGTTTAGGTACCATTTAGGTGTCCATATATAGTTCTATGATTTCAATAAAAATCGGTCGAATACATCCACTATTTATATATAAAAAATAATAATACATGTTTGATTATGTAGGGAGGTACTTAGGACGAGAAGTGGAACTTATTAATTTAATTAAAGTTTATCATTCCAATTGAAGATTTTTTTAATACAATTTTTTGGTAACCCTATTAACAATATACTATGTATTACTGATAGATAGTTATTTCATATAAGAGGAGGGATCGGATGACACCCTTTTTTGGTGACATCGGATAACACTGTGCATTTTCAAAGTCTAAATGGTCGATCTAAACCGTTCAATTTGATGGATATATTAAAATGTGCTTGCAGATCAAATTTTACATTTTTCTGAATTTTTTAACTATTTATTAAGATGGGTACAAAAATTCAACGGTCTGAATATAGCGATTTTGTTAAATACTTAATAAATAATAAAAAATTCTAAAAAATGTAAAATTTGATCTGCAAGCACATGGACTTTAAAAACTTTGAAAATGCACGATGTTATCCGATGTCACCAAAAAAGGATGTCATCCGATCCCTCCTCTTCATATAATTAACTAGCAAAGCTTAGGAACATATTTTATAATTACCGTAAAATTACTTTAGATAAAAGTATATAATATTGTGCTTTTCATTTATTTACCTTATAAATTCTGCAAAAAAGCAAAATACATCTCTCTTTCTAAATGGGTTCTGGGATTCCTATGTGGACACGTATGAAAACTAGGCAACAATATCATATCTATTTTACGTTTGCATATATAGCTTTTTTTTATTATTTTCTTTTGATCACAAACCCTATCAAAACCGTCACCTTTCTACTGCCGAGTGCCGACCCCTCCATTATTAAGTTACCGCTCATTTAACCATCGCAACAAATTAATTAATACACACAGATCATGGACAGCTTTGGTAATGGTGCACAACAAACGCAGTTGGGTGCAGGAGAAGAACAACAGGATAGGCACAGCTTCTCTCATCTGGACAATCTGATGACGCTTGGATTTAGTGATGGTAGCTTATCAGGGTTTCTGGATCCAGCTTTTTTTCTAACAGATCAAGCTTTGGATCCGGCTATGCCGACTCTATGTCGGGAACGTAGGAAGGAAAAGTCAGGTAGCTTGGAGTGGCAGGGATTTCGCAGAGCCGATAATTGCATTCTAGTACAAGATGACCCTCTTACTGAAGCAAGCTTTCTTTCATAAATAATTTCTTTCACTTATTTTTTTGCTTGTTGATAATTATATATTTTCAAGGGGTTCTTTCTGTGTAATTGTGTGAGGTCTGTAAGTTTTTTTGTTCTAATCGAAAAGGTTCTAAAAAGACTTACATCAGATCTTTTAACAGAAGTCAAAATTGACTTCTCTTAGTATATATTATAGTAGTTTTTTTGTCATGATTTTGTGTATGCTGAATTATAGTTAATAGTTAATTAAGATAACGCAATTGTACTTCTATTAGCAGATCTGTAGAGACCTAATAGAAGTTTATGATTTGAATTTTTTTTTTTTCTGTATTATTACACTGTATATTTAAAAAAGTGATACGGGTCAAATGCATCGGATAATCCATATCCGTGAAGTCGATATGTACGTAATTGTGTTTACAAATATTTTCTTCTGTTGAGAAGTTCATTATTATTCATAAAATAATCTTATAAATTTTTGTGAATGCATGCATTTAGGTTACTGAGCGTCCGAGGAAGCGAAGAAATCGGACGCTCCAATCACACAGTTTGACTGAAAAGGTAGGAATAAAGCCAATTTCATGTATGGTTGCGAAGACATCGGACGCACCTTTTCCGTAAGAACCTAAAAATTGTTTATTGTAGTTTGTTTTTATTTTTTTGGTAACTCTACCATAGGAATATTGTTTTTTTTATGAGAAACAAAATAAAAACACTTTATGAAATTAATTTCACAATTCTTGTAAGATATGCAGATTGAATACTGCTGGTGCAAGGAATGTAGTAAAGAATAGACATAGAATTCTTGTAGCTATTGCTATTTATTTTCTTTTTCTTTTTTTCTTTTGACGAATATATAGCTATATATTGTTATTTCATTAGAGACCAATAGATGTCAACAAAAATACCCAACAATTCAACGCGATAAGATGACAAATTAGAAATCTATACAATAGGTGCAGTAGTTGAGAACATTTGAATACATGATAAATTTCTCAAAACTAGAAGCTTATTTTATTATTTTAATTGTAGAGGCGCCGAGAAAAAATCAAAGCTAAATTGAAGGTTTTGCAAGAGCTCATTCCAAATTCTCAGAAGGTGTATATATAACCTAGCTCGATACTTATTGATAATTTGCAGATTGTCTTATATATGCAAATGTTTCAGTTGAGCTAATACTTATCTTTGATTGTAGTTGGACAAAGCGTCTCTGCTAGACAACGTAATGTCTCACATTAAGACCCTTCAATTGCAGCTTCAGGTATGTTTATATCGCACCAGTAACTTTTTTTTTTTTGTTATATGCATGAGGATAATTGTTATTGTGTGATTGTGTGAGCTTATCATGATTAATATATAGGAGCCTACGGGAGCCTTGAACTTGTATTATAGTTTTAGGAACCGAGGTTCAAAGTTTGATTTAGAACCGTTCGATCGATCTTCATTAAAATGTATATGGGTAGTTTATATTTAAATTTGTGGTGTGTATATAAATTAACGTGTGAAACTTAATTAACACTGATTGAACAATTCTAACTTAACATTTAGACAAACAAATATAATTAGAATATATGCATTTAGTACTAGGTGTTGGAAAAATCAGGTTGAGTTGAAGAGACTAAAAAGTGCTTCCCAATTTTATTTGCACGATTTATTATCGACATTATCCAGCTATTATTATCTTAATATTATGATTGGAAGTGGCACAATATAAATATGAAAACGTACGTACTTATAAAATAATGATACGAATAAATATCACGTCCAAAAATTGTTGGTAAATCACAGCCACCAATTTGCACTATTTAAGAAAATGCATGTGTACGTCGACTGTTAATAAAAATAAAAAATAAAAAATTCGTAAAATATGAATTGGAAAGATCAATTTGTAAAAATTGTTCCAACATAAACATAAATAAAAATCAACATTTCGACACATTAAAATCATAAAAATATGAATCGAAAAGAAATCATCAAAATAGTAAGAAAGATAAATATCACTAAAATCAATAATTGGACAGAGACAATTTATATGTCAGCTTTCCTCCCTCTGGTGGTGTATGCACGGCACATAACTTATGCCTAAAAAAGGTTAAAAAAAAATTACAAGTGAGACAATATCCCAACCAGACTTAATTAAACTTTACAGCATATGTAATAACATAAGTGGTAATACCGTGGTATTGTAAGTTTCATAACCAATAACAGTGAGCGAGGGACTTATTTCAAAAAATAGCTTACCTAGAAAACGATTTTGGGTGTCCATCATTGTGGTTTCATGGATGACATTTATTTTTATTCATTTACACATGATCTATAAAATATATATTAATAAAATTCTTTTTTGTTATGGCTATATATAAAATAAAAATATTTTGGTATCTCAATAAATAAAGTATGAATAATTATTATTTTATACAAATTCAAACCGAATTATAAAAAATAAAGTGTTGTAAAAAACGTCCGTTTAAGCCGATTAATCGGTGAAAATACGGATTATTTTCTATTATAACCGATTAATCGCTTGGCGGTACCCTGTCTGTCTGATGACCGTAAACCGTTATTTACAATGTTGAATAAACATATATACACCAAATTATAAAAACCAATCGTACACACAGCTGTATATACTTTTACTAGGATAAAACTTAATAAGATATAATCTTAAATTTATTTATTTTTATACATTTGTCAACTTCTAACTGTTAAATATATATTGCATGTATATAAAACTTAATAAGATATAATCTTAAATTTATTTATTTTTATACATTAATTTGTCAACTTCTAACTGTTAAATATATATTGTATGTATATATATAGGTATGAGTATGAATACGGACATCATATCAAATACGATACGGCCATTTTTAAAAATCTAAAATATTTTATATTTTATTATTTTAATTGTGGTATTTAATTATATTCTTCATAAATTCATAATCATAATTTGGAACCGTACTTGCACAAAAAAAAACAGAAGACTTGAATAATTTAAGTATTAAATACCATAGGTACTAGTATATATGAGTAGAACTAGGGTGTTCTTAAGCTCACCACTTTGGTGAGCTTGACTCCAAAATCCATCAAATCGGTTTCAAATGACGAATTCAAACCGTTGGAACCCGCCTATTTTACGTGTGATGCATCTACATGTGAAATTTTTAAACTTTCGAATTAGTTTAGTATAAAGTCAATTGGTCAAAATTAGAAGGTTAATAAATTAATTTTAGTGCATTCATTTTTTGAACATGTTTTGACCCCTTGACTTTATACTAAACTAATTCGAAAGTTTAAAAATTTCACATGTAGACGCATCACATGTAAAATAGGCGGGTTCTAACGGTTCGGATTTGTCATTTGAAACCGATTTGATGGGTTTTGGAGTCAAGCTCACCAAATACTTTGGTGAGCTTAAGAACACCCTAGTTCTACTCAGTATAAGTATATATAAAATTAGGTAGTCTAGTATTAGTAGTTAAGAGTTTTGGATCTCGACCAATAAAACATGTGTTCAATTCACACGAGGAGCCAAAAATATTGAAAATTTTAATCTGGCATATCAGGTAACATTAAGTGAAATTTAAATTCCATAAGACAAGATACGTAATAATAATTTTATGAGTTTGGCTATTTCAACTTATATCAGGTAGCATTAATTTAAATTTAAATTCCATAAGACAAGATACGTAATAATAATTTTATGAGTTTGGCTATTTCAACCTATATCAGGTAGCATTAATTTAAATTTAAATTCCATAAGACAAGATACGTAATAATAATTTTATGAGTTTGGCTATTTCAACCTATATCAGGTAGCATTAATTTAAATTTAAATTCCATAAGACAAGATACGTAATAATAATTTTATGAGTTTGGCTATTTCAACCTATATATATAACACCAACTCTAAAACCTATCAAATTGACTTCAAACGGTGAATCCAAACCGTTCAAACCGATCTACTTCATTAGTTGTGCGTTTACATGCAAAATGTATAACATTTTGAATTTATTTAGTATTAAGTCAAACGGTCAAATGTGTGAGTTTTTAAGTTAATTTTAATACATTAATTTTTCAATATTTTTACCACTTGATTTGATACTAAAATAACTCGAAAATATAAAAAAAAATTGTATGTAAACGCATCACTCATAATGTAAAACGGTTTGAACGGTTTGGATTAGTCGTTCGAAATCGATTTGATAGGTTTTAAAATTAGCGTTATATAGGCTGAAATAAAACTGATGTTATACTAGCCAAATTCTAATTTTATCTCTATTAATTCAATTTGTAGTAATCTGGTGTATTAGGCTTAATAATAATCTTATCTCTTGTATTAATTCAATTTGTATTAATCTGGCGTATCGGGTAACATAAGTTAAATTTAAATTCCATAAGATAAAATACTTAATAATAATAATAATCTTTTGTATTAATTCAATTTGTATTTTTTTTTAATACCGAGAATGTGAGCGGCTTGTAGTTCTCCAAGTTGATGGTTCTTTAATAGCTCAATATTTACAAATTTTACAGCACCAAATATCATATATGTTGTACCTTAGCGGATAATTTTTTACCTTAACATATCAACGCTTCAAATTAAAATCAAGCCATAATCAATAATCCATTTCAGCTCGTTAACAGATTGATTGGTAATTATATTGCACATCAACCTCGTTTGATAAATGTGGATATGCAAAATATAATTTAATTTACAGAGTTAATTGAAACAATATTAGACCTGATGCTTGCCTTAGAATGGAAGGGCAAATTTTTAAGAGAGGCAGGAACTTGTCAGGGATTTGGGATTTTGCTTTCTCTGTTGAAATGAGGAGGAGACGGTCGGTCAAACGTCTATTTACAAAATTTCTCTATACATGACTTTTCATCTCTTGATCATACCGTAGGAATATTTTTTTTGCTTGACAATCTAGCGATATAGTACAATCCGATCAAAAAAAATTTATTTAACTATACCTTCATATAATAAGATACATAATTACATTGACAAAACTGTACTTTGCAAGACTAAAAAATTACAATATTAGTATTTTCGACAATAATTTTTTTCCAAATTAATGATTTTAATTATCTTTCTTAATTATATTAACAAGACTAAATGAAGTTAATTTTCTACAATATTAGTTTCTTTCAACAATAAAATTATTTGTGACCTTTTACTTCCATATTTTCACTGTTACCTAATTTTTTACATAATTTTAAAAAAAATTAGCTATTTGATAATAAAAATAAAGTATGACATGAACAATATGAATTTGATTCATCCATGGTAGAGAGAATTGATAGAATACTTCTGTATGTTCCACCAACTCGACTAATGACGATGATGATAAAATGATGAGTTTACTTAATAAATTTTAATAAAAAAATATCAGCAATTGGCTCTTCATAAAATGGAAGCTGCTAAAGAACTAAATTTCAAATTTATCTCTGATTTCAAGATGATACATAAACCAAAAGTTATACACAACAAGTGCAAGCTTCGAAAACCAAAAAAAAAATTGAAACCAGAGATACAAACAACAGGCTAACAAACGAGCTACTCAAGTCATTGAAGTAGCAAATGCAAATGAAGGCCTCAATATACTCTTTAAAAATGAAGTTACTACGATGCTTAATTTGAATAAAATTTATAATTTTTAAAATATCTAGTTATATTGTTAGCATTATAATAAAGTAGTCGTTACGAAGCTATTTCAATTTTTGTTGTTATATAAAATTGTTGGGAATAATAGCTTCTCTTTTTAGTTGTATGGTTTTCTCTTTATTTTTTACTTTTATTATGATACAAAAAAAATACGCAAGTTCATAAAAATTGGATTTGGATTTTTGGTTTCAAATTTACATGAACCAGGTAATTAACTAGATAATTAATGTTCGGTGATATCATTGTGTATATTTTTTTAATTGAAAAGATTAACAAATATCTCTTTATTAGTTTCCTTTTTAAAACAAGGATAATATGGTCTAAATAAAAAAAAGTATCTCACCTCAACGCTGCTTGAGTCAAAACTCAGCTGTTAAAATCTGCACCCTCAAAACACCTTCCTGTTATCGCTTCTTCTCCTTTGATTGCGTAGTTACACCATCTCTTCATTTTTAAAATTTACTTCACAAAATAAATAGCTAGTTTGAATTATTTGGTGACAATATATATTATATAAATAAATAACATGTCCCTCTGTCTACCATTAGCAATTTAATTATTGTTGATATAAAACTTGACAAAAAGTTGAGCTTAGTGCCTAATATTTATTCAGTTTTGCTTAGCTAGCTTAAAAAGGAACATCAACATCAGAATTGAATTTTCAGAGGTAGTGGGAGGAGTTGAAGTGTTTCAAAGAGGAATTGACCCAGGTCGGACCAGTTGAGGCCCAAGTCCAATCCAACTCTCGACAAATAAACAAATAAACAAATAAACAAGAAAAGGAAAGCAAGCACAAAAAAGAAGCGAAGAAAAAGACAATTGAGTCACAGAGACACTCCCACGCCACTGGGCTGGGCTCCGCCGCTGCTGGTCGAAGGCTCGAAGCTACCTAAAGTAAAGGGCACGGAAGATAGTAAAAAACGAAAAACCCCACTGAAGAAGTGAAGATAGTACAAAGTACAAACAAGCTTAGCGAGTAGCGACTATAATTGGCGGGCACTAAATACCCGCACGATAGATCCAGAAGCATTTCTAATTTCAGTTCAGCTGGGAAGGAAGGAGGAGAAGGAGAGAGAGAAATAGGGATGGGGATTGCCAAATCCATGGCTGTTGTGGCGGCGGTTACCTTTCTCCATGTCTTTGCTTTCTTGCTCGCTATTGGCGCTGAGAGCCGCAGAAGCACAGTAAACCTACTTTTCTTTTTTTCCTATCTTTAATTTCTTAATATTTTTTTGTGTTAGATGAACAAAACTTTGGATCTGACTGTCCTAATATGAAGCTCTAGGAAACAAATTTGCAATTTTCTTTTTTCTTTTGAATATCATCTGTATAATCTGTTGTGTTGTATCACTATCATGTATGTGTCTGTTCCAGGAGTACCAAAATGTTTTCCCTTCAATTAGTACCTACAAATTAAGGAGCTATCACAAGAAATCCTCAAATACAATACCAGATAGGGTTTAATTGTAACATCTCTAACCTTGCACTAAATTGCCCCTACAATCTTTTTTGTTAAAGGGGAAAGTAGTGCCTGATGAGTATGACGACCGGTCCTACTGTGTCTACGACTCTGATGCATCAACCACATATGGAGTGTCGGCCTTCTTCACTCTTCTTGTCAGTCAGGCGTTGATTAGTGGGGTCACTCGATGCCTATGTTGTGGTCGTGTTTTGTCTGCTGGTGGGGCCCGCACTTGTGCTATTACCTCCTTCGCTCTCTCTTGGTAAAGTCGAATGAACAAACTTACAAAGCTAATCTGTACTGGTGTCAATCCATATGTACCAGTATCAGTTTCCATACATTCTGATAACGGTACCATTAAATATAAGAAAACCAGAATTTTTTCTCAATGAGAAGTTGGTTAGGTTACAAAACATAGATTAGTCAGATATCCATGATTGAGCATCTCTGACATGTACCATGCTGGGAGCCAAGACCATCCATTACACACACACAAAAAGTAATAATAAAATTAATTGAAAGAAATATAATTAAAACAGTAGTACATGTCCTGTTACTTCTGCTACTGAGTAACAATTGTGCATCAGAAATTCATGCACCATTTCTTTTTCTGTTTTTTCAGGATTACCTTTCTGATAGCTGAGGCCTGTCTCATCGCGGGTTCAGTTAGAAATGCATACCATACAAAATACCTCGGGGACTACCAAAAGCATGATCTGGTATCTTGTGCATCGCTTCGAAAGGGTGTCTTTGCTGCCGCTGCAGCCATGACATTTCTCTCCCTGGTGTTCGATTTGTCATACTACTGGACCTACACCCGGGCTAATACTGGCGGATGGGTCAAGCATCAGAACGAAATGGGGGTCGGGATGACTGATTATGGGCCTGACGTTAGGGGTCGGGAATATAATGATAACAAGGGTCAGGTTGGTGGAGGCCGCATTTGATCTTTGGTACATTTGCAAGTTAATAGTATTTGTTTATCATTATGGATTGTGTTGTTGTTGTGTCATGTTAAATTGCTTAGGTGTTTAAAAGGTATAGGAAAGGGTTGGCCGTTAAGGAGTGACAGCAGTGTTGTACTGAGTTTATAATATATGTTAGGTTTGTTGTTAGATGACAATGACAAGTTTCAAGCTCATGCTATTTTCATGGTATAGACTGAAGTCGGTCACAGACTCTCACAGGTAATTGTCCTGTTTCTGTTTTGGGGTTTAACCTTTCAAAAGAAAATATAATATGAAACGCTGTGCGGGTGTTTTTATTGCAATTATCTCCTAGGTAACTAGGTTTTGATTCTTAATCGACCCGAATTTAGATACCTCCTTAGTTTTGATTCTTAATCGACCCGAATTCACATCCCCGCAGGTTACCTGACTGAATACAATTAAATTGGATGGTCCAAGAATATTGGAATTTTTAACTTGGCACGAATCTCAAAGTACAAATAATACTATCCCCTCTGTCATCCCGAACAACCACCGGCTGATATTAAATCTAGGCCGTCTGTTTCAATTTTGTTGAGTCAGGTACCTGTCCAATCGACCCCTCCCCTTCCCCTTAAGATACAGGATTCCTTAAGGCCTCTTTTAGAGAAATTTTCAACATTTTCTAGCCTATTTTTCAACCTCTAGTATCAATTAATTTTTTATATTTTTTTTTTGTTAAAATCTACACAGTGGACACCACATCCAAACTAATCATATTGCTCGGTATCAATAATTAGAGTAAAACTAGGGTGTGATGTGCTCATCAAGAGAGTTTGGTGAGCACAACTCCAAAAGTATATTGGATCGACTTTAAACTCCAAATCCAAACCGTTGAAATCCATGTACTTCATGAGTAATGTATGTACATATAAAATTTTGAAAGTTTCGAGTTTATTTGCTACACAGTCAAGCGGTCAAAGAAATGATAAAAATTGAATATATAAAACAACTTATAAATTAAGTTATAAAAAGTTCATTTATTTGACCGCTTGACCTTGTAAAAATAAACTCAAAACTTTCAAAAAAATTCATGTACATGCATCACTCATGAAGTACAAGAATTTCAACGGTTTGGATTCGGCGTTTGAAGTCGATCCGATATACTTTTGGAGTTGTGCTCACCAAATCCTCTTGGTGAGCACATCACACCCTAGCTTTGCTCCAATAATTATATTAAATATCAAGTTTAACATAATTTTAAATTAAAGGATTTAAACAAAAAAAATCATATATTATCCAATTATCTGCCCAATCTAAATTAATCCAAATATCAAGTTTTAAGCAATTTAAATGCCATTTGATAGTTCATCAAAAAGACAAATTTAAATGTCATTTGATAGTTTATCAAAAAGACAAAAACAGTTAAATATCAACTATTGTAAATTTCATCAATTTTTTATGAATATGATCTTCATAAAGTGTATACTGCATTATTTGTTGGATTTCTAAATTGCAAAATATTTTACCGCACTCGAGATTGTCAAGTTATTTTGTGGTCAATAAATATCTACTCTTATTTAATTGAGAAATATTCTGGTCCCCGAGCCATCATATCCGAGCGTGTCTCCCAAGTAGTTTAATAGAAAAAATCTTTCAATGTTGTCTAACTTCCATTTTCAACATTAATATTCAAACATTTAAAGCTACGTTTATAACATTTTAATATGTTACTCACAAGCATTTAAACCTCTATCTGAAAGCACTTCTAGATAGTTTTAACTTTCAACTACTTTTGTCTTCAAGCCAAAAAATGAAAGATTATTTTCATCCACTCTTTTTTTTTTCTCTGATCATTCTAATCCATTTTCCTGATGATTCGTGATAAATTTTACGAATCTAAAAATACGAATGTTTTCTATTCGATTTTATTTTTCAAATAAGATCCAATGAATAAATACTTTTGAGTAATTTGGTCTCCAAACACATATTAATATGGAGAACAAGATGAACGGTTCAGATCGACCGTTAGGATTTGAAAACTCGAATATAGAGCTGTAACACGGTAACAACCCGTGATATGCATAGTACCATAGACTCAATCAAATTATTTACATGTGGAATCCGGTGGGAAGGCTTTAAAAGGAGGTCCATATTGGAATATAGGACCAAAATATAATAAGTTGGTCCATATTCTATCTTCAGAATTATTATTTGTTAACAGATCGTTAATTAGGAGGTTTAAATAGAGATAAGTGGTGATAGAGGAATAAAAACTAAATTGAGGGACCAACTTGATAAATATACAAAAAGTTTTGCCTTAAATGTGCGAGTTACATCGTTATGACGTTTGATAAATTACGGAAATTAATTTTCACTTACTAGTTACTACAATTAGAGGTGTCGATGGCACCCTTTTATCCATTTACCTGTATCGTATTCGATAAAACGGATACGAATAAGATTTTGTTTTTCATAAATTTATTGATTACAAGTACAGGTAAATATTTTGGAAGCGTCTAATTGTCCACAGCCTTTTGTCCACCATTTGTCCACAGCTTTGACTTGCGCGAATACTGTAAAATTACTTCTACATGCTGTATAATTATACAATATATCACATAAAATATATCAGTTAATCACAAAACATCCAACAACTATTTGAAGTGGTCCCATGATAGTTAGAAAAAGATTGCAACTTGCACAACATCACAAAATAAATGTACTTTCAAACTGTACTTTTAGAAATTACAGTTATAGGAAGTTATTGGCAGTTAGAGTTAGTTATTAGCGGTTATAATTGAATCTTGTATACAGTAAAATTTCCAATTGAATCTTGTATACTGTAAAATTGGATCTTCTACACAGTAAAATTTACAATTGAATCTTGTATACTGTAAAATTGAATCAGCAGAACTGTAAAATTAAAATCTTGTATACAGTAGAATTTTCAATTGAATCTTGCATACTGTAAAATTGAATCTTGTATACTGTAAAATTTTCAAATAATACTGTAAATTTTCAATTGAATCTTGTATACTGTAAAAGTTTCACATAATACTGTAAATTTTCAATTGAATCTTGTATACTGTAAAATTTCTAAAACTAAACCATAAAATAATATCATCTATACTGTAAGATAAAATGTAACAAATGCTACATTTCAGTTTAAACTACAACCTACAAAGAATCATGTATACTGTAAAATTGCAAAATATAAATCATAAAATAATACCATGTATACTCTAAAATGGCTAAATCTATACATACATCCATCGTCACACAAAAAAATATGTTCACCACAAAACAACATATCTTCACCACAAACAACATTTGTTCAACACAAGATAAAAATATTCACCGCAACATTCAGAATAGCATAATAGCAACAAAAAAATTATAGACAAATAACTTTTACATTAAAAACCTCTTGTGTTCATTGTTCGGATGAGTAAGAAGCCTCTTTATCATCTCTTTCCTTCATATTTTCACAAGATGAATACTGTAAAATTACAAGATAAATACTGTAAAATTAACAAATCAATACTCCATATCGCCTTTCTATCATCTTTTTTCTCCAGATTTTCACAAGATGAATACTGTAAAATGACAAGATGAATAATGTAAAATTAACGAGGCAATACTATAAAATTAACAGATCAATACTCCATATCGCCTCTCTATCATCTCTTTCTTCCAGATTTCTACAAGATGAATATTGTAAAATGACAAGATGAATACTGTAAATTTAACAAGGCAATACTGTAAAATTAACAGATTAATACTCCATATCACATCTCTATCATCTATTTCCTCCAGATTTCCACAAGATGAATACTGTAAAATTAACGGGGCAATACAGTAAAATTAACAAATCAATACTCCATATCTCATCTCTGTCATCTCTTTCCTCCATATTTCATTTGAAATGCTAGATCTGTTACTGCATACAACGAAAACAACAAATTCAACAGAAATAACTTACTAGATTTGAATTTTGCCCTGCTCTTCAACAAAAACAACTTCTATTCGATCGCGCTCCATGATCAATCAGTCCAATCCTTTTTCAGATATAACTTACTGACTTTCAGAAAGATTTAAGATATCGATCGATTTAAGATATCGGAAGAATAAGAATAAGAGATCGGAGAAACAACTTCCGATATCTTACTGACTTTCAGAAAGATTTAAGATATCGATCGATTTAAGATATCGGAAGAATAAGAATAAGAGATTTCAGAAACAACTTCCGATATCTTACTGACTTTCAGAAAGATTGCACAACATCAATCGGTCCAATCCTTTTTTGAGTAAAGAATAAGAGATCAGAGAAAAAAGTTACCGATTGAAGAAAGCGACAAATTGAAAAATCGAAATTTAAGATATCGGAGAAGAAATCGCCTTAGAAATTTTTAGCCGCTTTACGGAGAAGAAATCGCCTCAGAAATTTAAGATATCGGAGAAGAAATTCTTTTCAGATATCGATCGATTTTTAGATTCAGAAATTTTTATCTCCGTAAAGCAAAAAAGTAATATCGGAAAGAGAAAGAAAACAAGTTGATCGGAGAAGAAATATTTTGAAAATGAGATTCACAAATGGGAATAGAGGCATGGAAGAAAGGTTAAATAGGCGGAGTAAGTGGTTAGAAGTGGGGACCGGTGTCCGTTAAAATTAGTTAAACACGGGATGGATAGCGCTGTGGACAAATGGTGGACAGAAGGCTGTTGACAAAAACCTTTTCTCAAATATTTTATTTCGTTATCTAAACGGATAAGGTTACAGATAAAGTATGTTTTGTGCATGTTATCCGATCGGATAATTATAAAAAAATTATATATATTATATATATTAATGAGCAATGAATATTAACTCTCCAACTATTTTATAGTTGTGTTACGCTTAATTAACTATTAAAACATGTAAATAAATTTTAGCAAATTCTAATAAAGTTTAGAACTTTAAAACACATACATATATTTGTGAAATTTATGTGTTTTAATGTATTATTTAGTAAATAATGTTTTTCTTATTATCATAGCATTATGCGTTATTACCGCTACTGTTTCGTTATCCGACAACAATAACGGATAAGGGTAAAATACAGATAAGCTAATTAGTAGTAGATAAAGATATGATGCAGGTAAAAATAATTTGTAGCAGGTACGGATATAAAAATGCTTCCACCCGACCCTTTCTAACTTACCATACCCATTAACACCCTTAACTACAATTAATCTTTTGCATGCATCAATGCTTTTCAGCCTCCCTTATTAAATAAGATTACACTACAATAAATTATTCTACACATTACATACAATAATCTGAATCTGATGAATGAGAATTTACTCCATTGAACTGAAATTTTAAAAGCAGGACAAAATTGAATGTACAGATATTTGGAGAGTAAATTCTATATTTAAGCATTTATGTATAAGAAGGATAAATCTAAATGTGGAAATGAATGCATTTTTTGAAAAGAAAATCCCCAAGAGAACCAAAACTAAAATAAATGGAAAATGAAAAGGGCCATTAAAAAACAAACTGAATTTAACAAATAGTAAATGGTAAGTTTCAGTGTTGGCACGGCATATTATATTAACAAAGTCGGCGAAGTCCGGTCATATATATATATATATATATAATAGCTTAGGAACAAGCAAAGTCAACTAACTTTTTTTTTAATATATTTAAGGTACCTTGTAAGTTTTAAAGAACAATTTTTTTGTGTTTGTGTTCGTAATCGTGGACATATTCGTATTGTTTACCAACCATATATGTCTTTAATATTTTGGATAATAAATTTATTTGTTTAAAATTGTTTAATATATAAGATTTATTTTACGACAAGGGCTCAAATGTCTCATAGTTTTTGTGCTCAAATAAACAAATTAAACTGTTCAACATAATTTTTATATTAAAATATTCTTGGACATTAAATTGTTATTTTGAGAAAAAAACTTACTATCTTTATAAGTAAAAAATCAATGTTTTTCAGAAGAATTTGAACCATCCAAAAATAATGGTTTTGTATCTAACTTAGAAAATAGGAAATATATATAAAATTTGGTCTCAAGTACATTTTAATATCGAGATCTTGAGTAGTTCAGATCGTCATTTGTACTTTCAAAATGAAAATAAAAATGTAGGGACATGAATGGAGCACGGAGGCTATGCGGCATTTCAACTCTCCTCTTCTTTTATAATTATATGATTATATCCTTCAACAAAAAATTGCTATTTAGAAAAAAAAAATATTTTTCCTTGAGCAAAGTTAGTCAAATAATTCTAAAAGTGAAATATTTACAGGAGAAAGCATACGAAGAAAGTTTTAGCGGAATTTTTTTTTTTTTTTTTGCCTAATACGTCCAATCCTAAATAAAATTATGAGGATATTACAGTAATACAAGCTTTAGCTGCTCTTATCCCTGAACAAATTTTGACGGTAGATTTAAATGTAATTCCTAAATTCTGGCATAAAAAAAACTATGCTAGAGAAATATTATATGACAACCGGTCTCTCAAACTTTTAATGTATGAGAATTAGTTTCTTGAACTTTTAATTTTGACAATTATTTCAAAAAGTTTAATATGTAACAATTCATCCTATTTACTGACTTAACACCGTTTAACATCTTTATGTAACCTTTATACAATATTTTATTCATTCATGAAATATTATTTTGAGAATCAATAAAATTTTGTTTAAATTTATTATATTTTATTGTAAACCTAAATAAAACTTTAAATGAATATTTTTTTGTAATTAAAAAACATATTCAATTTCAAAAGTAATAAACAATTTCAATGAATAATGCAATATCGTCACTTATCAATCAAAAGCTAACAGTGTTAACTAAATTTTAACAGTTGCATGCTAATCGATATAAACTAAAATTTTGAAAAGATAATTGTCAAATTAGAAGTACAACTTGAAAGTTCGGGAGGAGAAAAAATGGCGGCACTAAAAAAAAATATGGAGATTTCTATCTTCCAAATTGTTTTTTCTCATCCTATATCAAAGACTGATTTTAGAATTACCGTATTTTCATAGAAATATACAATTACAGCACAAAAAAAACTTTTATAGAGAAGAAAAATATAATTACACTAAAGACCAACGTTTTAAATAGCGATTATCGCGTTATAGAAGAAAGACTATAAAAATAAAAATAAAAATAAAACTATTACGAATAACATAGCTATAAAGAAAGCTATCATATATAACTTTTTTGTTTTAAAAAATATATTTTATATTTCTATAAATTATCAACATTATCTAAAGTCTCCGAGAACAATAAATAACACAAAATCGATTAAGAAATTATAATATTTATATCAAACCAATACAAAGTCAATAATTGCTATTCAAAATATTTATAATAATAAAGTTTCACACAGCCGCCACACCCCAACTCTCATCTCTTCATCTTTCCATTCAATTTCATCACTTCTTGTAGTCTTCATTCTTGCCACAAATCTCTCCCCCTCTCGGTTCTACCTTCTCGAATGGAGAGGAGAATGAGAGAGGGGAAGAACCGAAGTCAAGCGGAGCCGATTGGAGCCGGGAGTGCAGTATCGTTGGAGCTCGGAGCGTAGAGTTCATATATTCATAAGAATGCGGCGGTGAGTAGATTCGATTGTCGTCGGAGCGCGGCGGTGGTCGAAGAAGCGGATTCGGTTGTAGAGCGAGATAGCATTAGGGTGATTAACATCTCGATTGGAGCGTGACGGTAAGTAGATCCGGTTGTCGTCGGAGTGCGGCGGCAGTCGAAGAAGCGGATCCGATCGTGAAGCGAGATGAGGATTATAATAATAAATTATATTTTATGAGAATAAAGAAGTAAATTTAGAAATTACAATCATTTGATCCATTGTAAATACGTTTTTTTATCAATGAAATTGTTGATATAAAAACCACTAACTTTCAAAAAATATATATATTCCTAATAACATCATAAACTATCTATCTGTTTTCCTTCAAAATAAACTAAGTATTATGGCATAAATTATATATTTTTTTATTAAAAAAACATAGGCATCATTGAATGAACTATCTATCTTTTTATATTTAAAAACAAAATCAATATGAATTTTAAAAAAGATTGATCTTTAAACTTAATTTTCAGTTTGAGTCTTTATTATATAAAATTATATGTAGCATAACGTGTGCTATAGCGCGTAGCGCAGATAGCGTTCATAATTGAAATAATAAACTTTTATCTTATATTACAGTATTTAAGATCCAAAAATACTATAGCGTCACTATTGCGTTGCTCTAGCGCGTTATTTAAAATAATGCGAAAGTCTGATTCGTGGCATTACCTCAGGAATTGAGAATGAAATATTCCAGCCTTTTTCTTTTTTTCTTCATTATTCCCTTCCAAAGTCGACCTACCGTATCACTTTATGTGGCGGTATTTGGACGCTTGCGACCCTCCCATCCCAAGGACCTTAGTAGTACCGTGCCGCCGCGAGAAAGAATCCTAATCACAGCCGGACAACACACCAAAAGAAAAAAAAAAGACAAAAGTATCGTTAATCACGTGCTTCGCACATGCCTTCCTTCTTAAAGCTTCATGAAAGGCTACCATAGTGTTTGGTAAACGGGCCGGGCCGGGCGGTCCGGGCAAAATCCGGCCACGGGCACGGGCGTCACGGGCACACAGGTACAACGGGCCGGGCATCATGGATTTTTTTTCAAAAATCCTGCCCTGCCCGTTTAATACCCGTGCATGTCATGGGTTCGGGGGCAGGACGGTCCGGGTATGGGGGGCCGGGCGGTCCGGTCCTGGTCTGGATCCGGTTTTTATTTTTTATTTTTTTCTTTTTTTGTTTTTTGTTTTTGTTTTCTTTGAAAACCAATAAATTGTAAATCCAAATTTATACCAATTAAAATTCATTTGACATGGTTGTATATTTGAACTCAATAATTTTTGTTATAATCAAATATAAATAAAAAATTTCTTTTTTTTATTGAAATATAAATAAATTATAAATCCAATTTCATTGAAACATATGTAAATTATAAATAAATAAAAACAAAGCAATGTACTCATGCAATTAATTTTTTTTATTGCTTTTAGTGTTTAAAAATAAAAAAATATATATATATCAAATTAATTTATGAGATGGATCAAATAAAAATTAATATTCTTGTCAATATGACGTTTTGAAAGTAATTTCATTAAAATATATGAAATTATCATATATCTATTAAATTGCAAATGAAATTATCATTTAAATTATATATTTTAGTCACTTTATATAAAATAAATTTATGCATGTCTAATATAATTAGTTTAAAATATTATTTTTTATGTGAAAATGAATTGGTTTGGAGGAAATTTGAAAAAAACGGGTACGGGTACACGGTCACGGGCACAAGCGCACGGGTTCACTGGCACGGGCATCACGGGTACGGGTTAACGAGTATGGGGGTCCGGGTATGCACAGGTTTTTTTAAAAAAACCGAATCCGGCTCATTTAATACCCGTGCCCGTGTACCCGTTCATACCCGTGACACGGGCATGGTCTGGTCCGGACACGGACATGGACAGACCGGTCCAGATTGAGTTCCCGGGGGCATTTACCAAACACTAGGCTACCATTAGGCCCACGGGTTTCTCATCAAAAAAAAAAAAAAAAAAAAGAAAGAAATAAAGGGTAGCATTCTGTAACTGACACTTGTCAGTTCTTTTGTGGATAAAACCACTCGCTTTTGTTCTAATACTGATCAGTGCAATACCTGACAGAGTCCAATTACATCTGAATCGTTAGTTTTCACTTGGTACGAATATCGAAACGAACCACTATAAATCTCTATTTAAATTGGCACCGGATTTTGGTCAGGTACCTAGGAGGATACGGATTCCTTTTGTTCGGGGGCACAGGAGATCTGACGCGTCTTCAAAGCGCGTAAATTAGATTTATATCTTTTGGCTATTAATCAACTGCGTCTTTCTCCATTACCATGACACTGGACCCGTCCATTTATGTAGTTAATATTTCAAACATATGTGGAAGTCTTTATTATTTTTCATTTGGACTTACAAAATTAAAATATTTTTAACCATATAAATATATTAGTTTTTATTCTTCTAAAAATGATTTTAGAGAAATAATTACAATTTTTCTTTTACAAAAATATTTACCTACTAATTAATAGATGAATGAAAAAAAACTATAAAAGAAGCAATAATAAAGGTAATATTGTAAAAAAGTTTGATTATTACAATATAACTAAAAACTATCTGCACTTAACAGTTCTTTTTATTAAATGGTCCCGGTACATCCAACATCTTTTAGATATTATTTTCGAGTATTGAATTTGTATCTCTATGAAGATAGACTTTCATGCTACTGCACTAAGCTCATAGTTCAAACGAAAGTTGACTTAATGTTTCTGAAATTAAATTTAAATATTACGTCCTACTAAATTTGAACATGCAGTTTCATGGGTAAATAAAATGGCTATAGAGCTTTGCAGAAATGGATATGTCCATTTTTATGTGAACGGAGACGATTACTGTGTAACCCAATTTTCCAAGCAAAGAATTCTTTTCCGCCCTTCCATAAATGGGATGACACTCTTTTCATATCTTCTTCCTTCCATAAATGAGACTAAACTCTCTACAATTGTGCTGGGAGTCTTGGAGCAATGTCGAAGCAAAATGGAGGTGCCTCCAAATCTCATAGTAGAAACTCCAGATCCTCCTCTTTTTCTTCCTGTGGTCTAGAATCTATGGATCAAAGCGAGGTCAGAAAGGTCTTTTCACGCTTCGACGCCAATGGAGATGGCAAGATCTCAACCACAGAGTTAACTGAGATATTGCGAGCCCTTGGATCAGACGCACATCCTGATGAGGTACGCTAATAACCTGAGCAGCCTACTGTTCTTGTAATTTTCTATGTTTAACTTCAAATTTTGTTTATGTTGCCCTGATTTGAGTCTTTTAGACTTTAGTGTGTGTATATGTTACCTTCCCAAATTAATCGGTCGATATAAATTGGTTTTAGGCTTGTATGTTGTTCATATCAGTAATACCTATGCGAATCAGAATAGGTTTAGCCACACAAACTGTTTGTGCGATCGTGTGGTCTCAATAAAAAGGTGAACTAATTTACTGAAAGCGGAATATTCATTTTTATTTTATACTCAAAGAGGTTATTCTTTGCTATATGTGAACAAAATATAAAACCAGCAAATGATGAACTATTATAGAAAATTGACTACAAGTCTCCAGTGGAAGCGTTACTTTTCTGCCTTTCAAATTTATATTTGGTGATTGCAATCATATGCCCCCAAAGACCAAAAGTGATATATTTGTTCAAGAGATAATACAACAAAAGAAATCAGTCTTTAGTCTAGTAGTTAAAGGTAATGCTCTATGTATGTGTCCGAGGTCGGTTCGAAAATCTTCATCCCTTACAAAAAAAAAAAAAAAAAAAAAAATTATACAACAAAGGAACTTATACTTATTGTCATATAAACTGACATGATCATTACAGGTACAAAATATGATGAACGAGATGGACATTGACCAAGATGGCTTTGTCGACTTTGACGAGTTTGTGGCTTTCCACTTCAATGACCATGGCCAAGCATCTGCCGAGGCGGAGCTAAGAGAGGCCTTTGCTATGTACGACCTTGACAAAAACGGGGTCATCTCCGCTAAAGAGCTTCACCAAGTGCTACGCAAACTTGGCGAAAGGTGCTCAATCGGTGACTGTGCAAAAATGATTAGGTCGGTGGATGTTGATGGTGATGGCTGTGTTAGTTTTGAGGAGTTCAAGAAGATGATGGGTGTTGCTGATAAGTGAAGGCTTGATTGAGATTGACTAATAGCATACTAGTACTAGTGGTGAGTCCGGCTAGTATGACATCGGTGTCACATAACACTAGTTTCAAAATTGATTGAATAGACTTTAAACGACTAATTCAAAGTGTTCAAACTAATTTACTTTATGAGTGATGCGTTTACTTGTAATTTTTTATATTTTCGAGTTATTTTAGTATCAAATCAAGCGGTAAAAGTGTTAAAAAATGAATGTATTAAAATTAACTTAAAAACTCCCACATTTGACCGCTTGACTCGATACCAAATAAATTCAAAAATTTATAAATTTTACATGTAAACGCATAACTAATGAAGTAGATCGATTTGGATTCATCGTTTGAAGTTGATTCGATAAGTTTTGGAGTTGGTGTTATATAGATTAAAATGATACTAATGTTATGCTAGCCAGACTCACTAGTGGTATACACCAACATAATTTGATTGGGTTGTATTGTATGTTTGGTAGTAGTAACATCAAATAGTAGCGCTTTCAATTAGTTAATTAGGCTTTAATTTGTAATATGTATTTCTACCATTCTCTTCCTAAGATAATCAATCTATGATGACTGATTAATCAGGTAACATCACATCTTAATTTTAGGAAATGTATGGGCAACATTGTTGATTTATATGTAATATAAGTTTAATCCAGTAATTGTTTATTGTTCATCTATTTGTTTATGATTTGAATCTGCAATTCTGTATCTCTTAATATTGTTTCTGTACCAATTTATCTTGCTTCGTTTTCGAGTGATTTTAGTCTTTACGTGTCATTAGTAATCACTAGATTACCAACACACATTTGTAATATTATGAGGACTAGACTATATAAAAGTTCAATTAAATTTTAATATACATAATTAAGAATTTTAAAATCATAGAGTGACTTAGCACCCGCTGGCATATACGTAAATCCGCCCCTAACTTATAGCGAGCTATAAGGTTCATGGACTTAGGGTGAAATTGAGCTTCAAACTATGCATTACGATTTACAAACAATAATCTGCAATTAACCTAAATTAAAGGGGAAATTAAAAACAAGGAAAAAGGAAAATCAAGCTGTCAATTGTCATGCATTTTTGGTAGAAAGAAGTATAAGCCCAAAAGCCCATCAGTTGTATTCCATGCTAATGGAACATTTGACCCAAGCTTGATAAATCAACTGATACCACCACTTAGTGTTCCACTAGGGTTTAAGTGTCTGTCTCAGACTCAGTACCTCCGACTAAACATTACTGTGATCCGCTCTCTTCTCCCGCCATGGCCAGGTCGTCCATCTCTCGCCGCCTCTCCGCGCTTCTACGCGGCGATTTTCGCACCTCCGCCGCCTCTACAGTGGCGCCTTACCGTTTCTATTCGGCTGGGAGTGCCGCACGAATGAAAGAGGAAAAGGATCTCTGGTGGAGAGAGGCTATGGATCGGATGCGTAATATAGGGATATCTGCGCATATAGACTCCGGGAAGACAACCTTGACGGAGCGGGTTCTGTTCTACACGGGTCGGATCCATGAGATTCACGAAGTCAGAGGGAGGGATGGAGTCGGGGCGAAGATGGATTCCATGGATTTGGAGAGGGAGAAAGGAATTACGATCCAATCAGCTGCCACCTACTGTACATGGAAGGACTATCAGGTTTGTCTGAACGAAATTTGAATTGACTTTGAGCTCTGGTCATTGCAGAGCGGAGAAAACATATCACTAGTCAGTAAATGAGTCATTCACTCTCATTCAACTCCAATTAACGTGTGTTTGATAATTTATGTATGATTGAATAATAAAGCAAAATTGCCAAATCTTTTTGTTATTCAGCTGTGCATACGGTTTTATCTTTTTGCATATGAGACCCAACAGTTTTGTTGTATTTGCAAAAGAGACCTGACTTTTCTCATACTTGTTCTCATCCTCGCCTAACATATTTTTGGGTTATTGAAGTAGAATTCAATTAGGAGATTTTTTTTTTTTTTGGTAAAAAAGGCTGAGGCCTAGTTTCATTAAGAAACAGAGTTCAGTTACAAAACACAGTAAAATGTTCAGAGCTACAGTCATCCAAAGCTCCACCAGTACTGCAAATGACCCGGCTGCACTAATCTAGACATTAATCAAAAGAATGATCTTCGTGCTGATATGCAAGTAACTAAACAAAAGACTACATAGGTTAATGTAACTAAACAAAAGTAAGGTAAAGTCATGCATCCATCTTCTGATACTTCTGAATTAATTACCCTGACCTTTCCATCTCTCCAATCAAATAGCTTTCCACCAGTAAGAACCAAACACATATTCCCTTGCTTGGCTATAGCTTGGATCCATCTGTATATTTAGTCCTTTTGGCTCAAATTTTTTGAGTGCCATTCTCTTCTCTCTATTTTAAATGCAGATAAATATAATAGATACACCTGGACATGTTGACTTCACAATTGAAGTGGAGAGAGCCTTGCGTGTATTAGATGGTGCCGTACTTGTTTTGTGTAGTGTAGGAGGAGTGCAGAGCCAGTCTATAACTGTTGACCGTCAGATGAGAAGGTACGAGGTACCAAGATTAGCATTTATTAACAAGTGTGACCGCATGGGGGCTGATCCTTGGAAGGTTCTAAACCAGGTAAATAGTACGTACTATTTTTTTGTATTGTATTAGAACCCTACTGGTTGTAGGGCTGAAAACAGAATTGTCTGCATCCACATAATTATCCGATGTAAATTATCTGCATGGCTAATTATTAGATGGTATTATGATAATTAGTAGATATGATAAAGAAGGTACAAATATGGATGGTTTGTAGTACTTTATGAATATGGATAACTAAATCTCTATCAGCCTATGTTTAATTTTGCTTTCTTTTTTTGTCATGATTTTGTTAAAAGAGTCCCATATTATGTATACTTATTATCAATTTTGAAAACTGAATAGTAGATGAAAGTTTGTTATCTATTCTATATTCAAAGTGTTTGCACATTTGTTAGTACTTAGTAGTACAATATCTGTAAATAATTGGAATTTGTGTTCATCAAGTATCCGATTCGTATCCTTATTAGTGTGGGTATGATTTTAAAGTTTGATATTTGTTGAACATCCCTATCCTTGTATCTGTTCAATGAAATATGGACTTGATATGATGATAGCATTATTGCTCTATATCATTTCTGTTTCACGGAACCCTTAACTGATTGTATGTAGCATGTAGTAGTGTATGGCTATCAGTTGAGGTAATAATTATGAAATTAGGAATTAGGCTTAAACTATGTTAAATATTTGACATTTTCAATTCTTAACTATAATATATGGAGTTAAGATTGATATAGAGAACCAGAGAGAGAAGAATGAAGAGGGCTATTTTTGTTTCAAGTAGGACCCAGTTGCAGGAACCAAGTAGTAGTTAATTCCAATGTTGGAGGCCCAGCTCTTGTTAATTCCCTCCCATGAATTTGTGAAATCCATGGCTAATTTCTGCCATAATTCCGTTGGCTACTAAATCCACTTTTTGTAACATTGACTTTTTCTCTTCATATATTTTCTTTTAAAGGCAAGGTCGAAGCTTCGTCACCATAGTGCTGCTGTGCAAGTGCCAATTGGATTAGAAGAGGAATTTCAAGGTCTTGTTGACCTCGTAGAGCAGAAGGCCATTTACTTCCAAGGCTCCAACGGGTTAGTCAGATATCCTATGCAAGTTTGTATGGATCAACCTTAGTCAAATGGCAGAATAAATTATTCACCCCCATAATAGCTACTGACAAGTGCAACTTTTAGTAATTTTGTTGTTTCTTTTTTATATTAATTTTTGTTTTGTTGCCTACAAGGAGATGTGAAAAGTTACTTGACAAAATTGGTCATTTATGGTTCTACTGTGTAGTGAAAAGATTGTCTCAGCTGAGGTGCCACCGAAGTTGCAGGAACTGGTCTCTGAAAAAAGACGAGAACTAATTGAGGTTGTCTCAGAGGTGGATGATATACTGGCTGAGGCTTTTCTCAGTGATGAGCCTATATCTGCCTCCGAACTGAAGGTAATTTTGTACAAGTGTTAGTTCCATTTTCAACTGGTATTAGTTTGGAATAGGCCTAAAACCCAAGAACCAATATTATTTCTTTTTACAATTGACATGCTCGTAACAAATATGTTCTTTTGTTCAGGCAGCAATTCGTAGGGCTACAGTTGCCAGAAAGTTTGTACCAGTTTTTATGGGCAGTGCATTCAAAAATAAGGTTTCTATTTTACTAATAGTATTGATACAAATGAAATCAGATTGTTGTTTATTTGAGGAGTAACATGCTAATATCTGATCAATTATGTGATGATCTAGGGTGTTCAACCAATGCTTGATGGAGTGCTTGATTATCTCCCTTGCCCAACTGAAGTCGAAAATCATGCCCTTGATCAAAGTAAATCTGAGGAGAAGGTAGATCTTTTTTTAATTCATTTCCCTCTCTCTCTCTATCTCCTCACTCTCCCCCACTCTCTAACATAATATCTTCTTATAGGTTCTGCTAGGTGGGACCCCAGTCGGGCCATTAGTTGCACTGGCCTTCAAGCTGGAAGAAGGGCGTTTTGGTCAGCTGACATACCTTAGGTATTCTAGGACTGGCTATTTTTTTTTTCTTTCTGATTTATTCAATTTCTATGCACAACATTGGAGTTCAGGTATTTATTTTTAGGTACCTTAGTTATCCTTTTTATTGGTTTTTACTAATCATGGTTATAGGATCTATAATGGTGTGATACGCAAGGGAAACTTCATCATAAATGTGAACACTGGGAAGAAACTTAAAGTAAGAGACCATCCTTTGTTGTTTAATTAAACGAACAAATGTTATCTCTTCTAAAACCTAATGCCTTTTGTTTATTTTGAACTTCTTGCCCATTTTCATACTTAGATTTCCAGAGTGCTTGACCGATCACTTATGTTATTCTTGTATTGTAAATGTTAGGTTCCACGCTTGGTCCGGATGCATTCTGATGAGATGGAGGTCAGTAACATATCGAGTTTAGTAGGCATGTAGAGTTTTCTCTAATAGGTATAAATTGTGCCCTTAGAAGACAGATTGTCTGTGTTGGTTTGTTGTCCAAGAAAATTATGGCTGAAACATTGTACACTGTAGCAGCTCTTGTACTGTGCTTGCTATGATTAGTACTGGTATAAAATGGATGATTGCTGAAATTTTCAAGCATTACATGCAAAATACTTTTCTGGTCGTCAATTCAAAAATTAATCCAGAACTTAACAGGATATTCAAGAAGCTCATGCTGGTCAAATTGTTGCTGTATTCGGTATAGATTGTGCTTCAGGTCATTTTCTGTCTCTCTGTTGTTGTTTTTTCTCTTTTGGCACTCAAATGTCTCTTGTTGAATTCCTTTTCCTTTTCCTTTCATACTGGAATAGGGGATACTTTCACTGACGGCTCTGTCAAATACACCATGACCTCCATGAATGTTCCTGAACCAGTGATGTCACTTGCTGTGACACCTGTATCTAAAGATTCAGGTGGCCAGGTAATTACTTCGTAAATATGTAATCAATTTATTCACTTCTAGTTTTTGCTTACTTCTCTTGCACTAATTGTATTGACACTAAGCCACATATTTTTATTTGTGCAGTTTTCAAAAGCTTTGAACCGTTTCCAGAGAGAGGATCCTACTTTTCGGGTTGGATTGGATGTAGAGAGCGGTCAAGTAATATGTTTTTTATGTTTTTTTTTTTTCTTATTTCAGTTTTATTTTATTCACATGACACTAAGTTACCTATGTTGTTTATTGTTTTAGACAATTATATCTGGTATGGGGGAGCTGCATTTGGAAGTGTACGTAGAGCGTATCAGAAGGGAGTACAAGGTATGGAATTGCTATGACGAGATAATGTCACAAGGGTTTACACACCAAGCAAAGCGTAATAATCTTTTCTTGTAATGTGACCAGGTTGATGCCAAGACCGGTAAACCACAGGTGAACTTTAGAGAAACTGTGACTCAGCGTGCCAACTTCGACTATATACATAAGAAGCAAAGTGGTGGTCAAGGTCAATTCGGTAGAGTCGCTGGTTACATTGAGCCACTTCCAGAAGGTTCGACTTCGTCCAAGTTTGAGTTTGAAAATTTGATTATCGGGCAGGCAATCCCGTCGAACTTTATTCCAGCAATTGAGAAGGGGTTCAAGGAGGCAGCAAACTCGGGGTCGCTTATTGGCCACCCTGTAGAGAATTTGCGGGTGGTTCTGACAGATGGGGCCTCCCACACTGTTGATTCGAGTGAGCTTGCTTTCAAGCTGGCCTCTATTTATGCTTTTAGACAGGTCTTTTCTTGGTCCCAATTTATTTGAAACTCTATTGAATTACGTACTGGTAGTTTATATTTAATTTAATGTGAAAAAAAATGGTAAATATTTTTAGAAAAAATGATGTTAGGTACATAGGTAGGTTTATCCGCTTATATTTTGTTATATTTATGGGACTTCTAGGTTTGCAAGAAAAATAAAAGCAGAACGGCACTTTTATCTTTTTCATTTTGTTTGTGTGATTGTAGTGTTACTCAGCAGCTAAGCCAGTAATACTGGAACCTGTGATGAAGGTAGAAGTTAAAGTTCCTTCTGAGTTCCAAGGCACTGTTACTGGTGATATTAACAAGTCAGTTTCTTATCTTTATTTTTCGTAACCTTTTTTCCAGAAATACTGCCATGTACCGTAGACATTTTTGCTTTGAGAACCATCCCTCCCTTTTCCAACAAAAGTAAAAAGAAGGAAAGAACAAAAGATAAGACAAGATATATGTTGGTAGCACTTCAAAACATTTCTTGGAATGACTAAAATAAGCATTTCTGCCTGCTACATAATATATTTTGAATATTTATCTTCTTTTTCATATGCAATCTTAATATATTTGTATAAAACAACAAAATTGGAAAAATGGGATGTGCTTTCCATTTAGTACTTTATTTGTAGAAGTTTTAATCTTAATACATAGCCACTACGCTGCAGCATGGAGTTGACAGTATTTTTAATCAATATATATATATATAGAGTCTGGCTAATGTCATAACGTTATAATTTCAGCCTAAGTTATAACAAGTCAATTTTTGAGATTTCAAAGTCCGAATAACCGATCCGAACCATTCATCTTGTTCTCCATATTAATATGTACTTGGAGACCAAATTTTACAATTTTTGGAATTTTTTTACTATTTATTAAGCCACTTTGAAAATCGCTGATCCAACGGTGCCTTTTGATTTTACTGTTGCCATTGGATCAACGATTTTCAAAGTGGCTTAATAAATAGTAAAAAAATTCCAAAAAATGTAAAATTTGGTCTCCAAGCACATATTAATATGGAGATTGTGTTGAATATATTTTTAAATAACACTTGTTATTTTTGGAAGTAGCCAGGTCCTTGCTGGGTTGAGGTTGGAGGTCAACCTTTTTTTAATTATTTCTTGCTTTGCAAATTTGCAAGTCAACTTTTCAAACACAGTTAACGAAACATGTAATGGTCACTTCCTTGATAGATTTTGGACATTACCTTAACAAGTAGTATTTTTATTCTATTATTTTTTTCAATACAGGAGAAAAGGCATCATCATTGGTAACGATCAGGATGGTGAAGATACTGTTATCGTTGCAAATGTATGAAATTCACCAATTTTATTTTACTTTCCTGGTTGTGATTTTTCTTATTGGATATCAACCTGGGAGTTTGAATTTTTGCAAGTTCTATTTTGCTGCTAGTTGTTTATTGTTATGCATATTTGCAACTGTTACTGTATATACTGTACCTATGCTCAGTGTAGCATAACTGAATCTCATTCTTAGGAGGAATTTGTTTTTCTTTAATTAGATTAAAATAAATGTAGCAACAAATCTGGCTAGGAAGTTAATCGGTTGAAATTGCTGAATTTTGGCAACAATTTAAATTATTTCAGGTACCATTGAACAAGATGTTTGGTTACTCAACTTCCCTTCGATCCATGACACAGGTATACTTTAGTTTATCCAATTATTTTTCAATTTTTAGTAAAGTACTGCCTAGACTGGTACTGAGTCGTGTCCAAACCCATACAGACCAAATATTCATTTCTTGTTTGGTTCTTAGTGAAAAGATTTAGGTGTGGTCGCCAAAGGTGTATGTTGTTACCTTAATTGTCATTTGATGTATTTTTGTTTGTTTAACTTTATACAGGGTAAAGGTGAATTCACAATGGAATACTCAGAACACACGCCTGTACCACAAGATGAACAAATGCAACTCATCAATGCCTACAAGGCTACCAAGGAAACTGAGTAGGCACACATTTATTTTATAAACAACAAAAATGTTTATATCAGATTAGATTGAGGAAAATCCATTTCCATTGGGTTTGCTCTATTTTTTGTGTTCCAAAGGGACAAATCAACGCGAGAAGTTTGTGTGAAATGGTCAAATTTTTGTGGGAGCTGAGTCAGGACCCCTTAGTATTATACATGTCATATACCTTCAATTGTAACGTTCTTAAACTAGAAAAAGAAAGAAAATAAAGCTAAATATTTGTTTAATTTATCAAGTCAGTGTTTACCTGATCAGGTTTTATGGCCCCATAAATTGTTTTACGTAATTGTTATATATTAGCTTAAACTGATATTTGGGACAGTAGTCTTTTCTATTAGAAAAGTAAAATTATCAATGGAAAGATTAGTTTGTTTGGAAGCTTGTTGATTGTCTGATCACGTTTCTGAAGGAATCTGGAGATCTTTCTCACTTGTCAAAATCCAACAATAAAGAATAACTCTCGAGGGAAAGAACGCTGAGGAATTCAATCAGATAGATATGTTGACATTTTTTTTTCTTTAATTAGAAGAACGTCTTTGGATTCTCACCCGCTTTTACAATTTCACTCTGAGGTCTTAATTTAGCAAAAGAGAGAATTAAATTAAACATCACGGTATACTTGCTTAGCGAGCTTTCTAAATTTTAAATAATAAATGTCATATATGATAATTGTATTAGACTAATTCACCACAGAAATATAGGGTTAATTATATTGTACAAGTGGCAAATATGCAATCACACCAAGAAAAAAGAAAGTATCGGTTACATTAAACTAATTCGCCTCAGACTTGCTTCGTATTTCTATCTACAAATGCACCCCCCCCAGAAAAAAAAAAAAAAAAAAAAAAACTTAATTATTTTCCTAACCATGTAAAGAAGGGTATCGATATAGCGACAACAAAATTTATTTGAAACCGTGACAACCAACAAAAACTTATCAAAACACCTGGTCCCAATATTGATCAAGTTTACCCACCCAAATAGGATATATATTTCCGATTCTATCTGTGTTTTGGTTTGAAATATGATGGTGATTATCATTAATCAACAAATACAAGTAAATGTATTATTTATAATTTAGACAGACAGCTCATCAAATTTGGTGTAATTTAAAAAAAAAAAAACTTGGTCCGTGATAAAATGCGGATACAACTGAATAGTTAGCATTTCATCTAAATCATAGAGAACATATAAGCGGTTTTTAAGTTTCTCATATGGATAAGGCAATTGTCGGTTGTCACAGTCACAAACAAGTCTGATTGCCACTTGCCAGTATAACCAACCTACACATCCACAAAATACTATATATATATATATTACCAAAGGCAGGGAGTAACCCATGTGGGCCCAGGCCAAGCTGATTCGGAATAAGGACTGCAACAAAGAAGCTGCCGAATATTACCTCCCTCTAATTCATAACAACCAATATCCATACCCTTATACTTGTCCTCTTCACACGGATCATAAGCCTCAGTGAAATGAATGCAATTCCCTTCAAACCCATCCAATTTTGAAGCCGGCAGAGAGACAGAGGTGCCTCTCTCTAGGAAGATAACTTGGTCCCCAAGCTTGTTGACACGTGTCCAACCTGGCTCCTCAGTCTCCAGCTTGTACACCTCAAATCCAATTGTTTTGCGGCAACCAGTTGAGTTGTAACTGTACTTCCTTACCTATAACAAGTAAATCCCTGGCTTAGTCCTAAACTCCTAATTTAGGTTCACTAAAAATGGAATACTGCAGCTTATCTTATTCTATTGCTGAGGCTTAACTGACTATAAATATATTTAACAAAATTGTCAGGTTTTTGAACTAACTATAAATATATCAAGAAAATTAAGGTTTATGAACTAACAAGTTACAATATGATAATGAGTTATAATACCACTAGCAGTAGATCTTGAGCTGATCCCACGAGATAAATGGAGACGTCCTGGCCAAACAAGAATGGAGACGATGATACCACAACAGCTTCTTTAAAAGAACCTGCTAAATCAATGGTGCTTAAGATGCCACCACGTGTAATTGTGTAGAGTTGGCCATTGTAGAGTTCAGCATCCGCAAACTGCCAGTACCGGCCTGCATGGGCCCACGATTTATCCCCAGGCCTGTAGAAGGCTAAACCTGTCTCCCAAAAGAAAAAAAAAAAAAAAAAAAAAGAACAAATCAAGTTGTTAGTAAACAAAATAGACATAGCTCAGCATCTGACACTAGACTGCATCCTATGTAACCAGACTGATACGGTGAAACCAGACAACATGGCTGGTATTAATCTATTATCAACAAATACACAAGTTTATAGGACTTAGTGGTACTGCATCAGTAATTAACTGCTTGTATAGACGACCCAACTCATTCACCTGAATAGAAAACCAGAATTGTAATGCAATGTGTAGTACCAGTCTCTACTTGTATTGGCCTGAGCAATAACAGCCTCACTGGTATGACAACAGGACTAACCCTTTCTGGGTCAGCATTGGCACTCAAAAGTTGCTTTAAATATGGTACAGCACCACAGAAGCTACTCCTTCATATCCATAAGTATTTCCATCATGCGTGATTCAAGATTTATTCTTTTTTAATTAATAATCAAGATGAATAAACTTTTCACATGTACCTTTACTGCTAAATATTCAATTTGATTGAAACCACATAAGAAAGAACTAGTTTCTAAGCATTTCAGAGTTTCTTAGCTAACGTAGAATTGATTCTCTGACCTGATTTGAGGAAGGCCACAGCAATCCAGAAACCTGTAGACCCGCGATCCAAGCACAGCTTCCCCTTGTGCAACAGGTATTTCCAAAACCCGATGGTCGATAAGCGGTCCCCACGGTCCATGAAACCTCGATATCTCTCCACGTCAGTAGGCGTGACCTGATCAAACAGATTAGGGATCTCAACAACCGGAGGCAAGGCAATCATGGAACGGGCAAACGGGTTCAGTAAGAACAAGCTGGTAGTGGGACCCATCAGGAAGAGCCATCCATGGGACGAGCCCAGGAAGTGGTACTGGGTCCCATTGGGAAAGGGGATGAGGTACGATCGGTTCTCCGAGGGGGAGTAGAAGGTGAAGGTCTCGCCAGGGAGGAGAAGGAAGGGGATCTGACGTGGAAGGTGGTGGGGACGGTTGTCAGTGGCGGAGCGCCAGGAGGAGCAGGTGGCGCGGAATCGGATGTAGTCGGCGTTACGGGCTATGCATGTCGAGATGGAGATTATCAGATCCGTCGGAAGGTATTCCCAATTTCCCATTATTTTAGCAATTGAATTGTACGAGTGAGAGAGGAAGTTTGAGAACTGAGATGGGAATTGAGCGGAATTTATACTAAGATTGGCTTTCTTTGTCTCTCATGCTCTTTTCTTCCGAGAGAAGATTTGGGTTAGGGAGGATCGTGCGAGGTGCGAGGATGAAGAATTGAAGAGAGAGAGAGGGGTTAATTATCTGATTATCTACGCTGGGTCAAGCTTAGTGACGATCCCAGAGGTTTCTGGTTCATAATCCAGAGTACAGTTTCTAATGAGTCACTGACAGGAAGTCTAATAGTCTTATTCGAGGGATCACTACTCACTAATTTGTTGTTACAGGAACTGCCATAAGGCATCTGCAACAGAGGATTTTTATATCCTGACAATTAACATTGTAGTCATCTTCTTCCGTTCTTCATGGAGTCCGTATCCGCCCAGGTACCTGAGGTGCAATTTTAAATAATGAACGGTCTAGATTAATTCTATTCAGATCAAAGTCAATTTAATAGTTGCTATGACTGTAGGGGCTGCTTTAAGATTTGTGCCAAGCTAAAAGAACGGCTCTCATTTTCAGTTTGCACCTCATGTAGCTGGGGTGATGCGGATTCTTGTTCATGATCGGAAGAACCCATGTAAATCCGGATTCCGGGTCATGGAAGATGGATTTATGAAACTAAATATTCATAATTCAGATATCTCAATCTCTATTCTTATATTAAGCAATTATATATCTTCATCTCTCAATTACTGTGATTAAAAAATAGAATTTTAAATACATACTCATCACAAATTTATTTAGTCTATTTTTTGTTCTAATTTGTTTCTATTTTTTAAATGTCATTTAAAAAAAAGTTGTATTGATTAGTCATGTCTTAGATTCTTTCTATTTCCTTTATATCATAAAAAATATTATTTGTTATTTAATGAGAGTCTCAATCTCAAAAATTATCTCAGTTTTTAATCTGACGAGATAATATTTAATTCAATTTCAAGAATGTGATCTAATTATTTATTTAGTAATTATTCTGAAATTTTCTTAAGTTACATTGAATAAAAGAATTAATCTCGTTTCCTATTAAATTTATTCTATTTTTTTTTTCTCTTCCTAGTTCCTACTGTTTTTAATTTGTAATAAGTTTCTGTAATGGAAATGCTCTCCGACGAAATCATTTGCGAAAAGCGCCATTATTTGAATAAGAAACTGTTTGTTGCACCTCCAAAGTCCAAACTTATAGAAATTTGTCCTTTAGAGCGTGCTCCAGACGGGGGTATGCGAAGGGAGGGGAAGGGTGAAATCACTATTCGCACACTAAATCAGATTTGACCGAGCGAGTTTACTTGCTCCAGAAAGAGAGAATCAGAGAGGGAGCGGAGGGGAGAAAACACTGTTCGGAGGTGAGCTTCGTGTTCAATTTTGATGAAATCGTTACCTTCCAAATCAGAGTGTACAAATTACTATTTGAAAGAGAGCTTCCACTCTGTCTCCTCCCTTCCCTTCCCTTTAATGGAGTTTTACTCCTAATTTGTGAAGCACAGTCTTATGAATTATTCTCAAATAAGCCACCTTGAAGTATAAATTATCTTTAATTTTTGTCGTATATGAGGATGAGGAGTGTTCAAATGCCTTCATTTTTTTATTACCCCCCCCCCCCCCCCCCCCTCCGCCCCCTCCCCATGCCTCTATTTTTAAAAACTTTAATAACTCAAAATTTAAACTTAGAAGTTAAAATAAAACCGTTGGATATGATCAACATCATTTTAGCTATGCACATGTAAAAAATTATGGCATTTCAATTTTGTTTTGGTTGTCATCAAGAACTTGTAAAAAACGTACTAATGTGGATAATTTCTAGACGTTGATTTTTCAACTTAATAATTCACATAAAAACAAAATTGAAATATGATATTTTTTTATGAGCACATAGAGAAAATAATATAGATCACATCTGACAGTTTTATTTTGACTTTTAAGTTTTAAATTTTGAGTTATTAAAGTTTTTAAAAATAAAAACATAGCGGAGTCACAAAAAATGAAGACATTTGAACCATCCTCTATGAGGATTATCTAAATAAAAAAGAAATATAATATCCTCATATAAAGTTAAAATAAGTGATGCACCATTACGTAATACTATGCACAAACAACGAGAATTTTTTTTAGAAACCAAAAATAAAAAAATAGATTCTACCAAATCAACTTGATTGCTTTATTTTTTATAAAAACTATAAGAACCGAGATGTCATTTTGAAACCCCCCCCATTTTTTTTTTGGAACCGAATTGTTATTTCAGTTCCGGAAAGAAAAAAAAATCGGATCAAAATAGTATTTTAGTTCTTATGATTTTTATAAAAAAAAAAATAATCATGTTAGTTTTCATAAAAATCTTTTTTTTTTAATTATGGTTTATAAAAAATTCAAACAACGGTGCCGTGGAAGAGACTCTATTTCCTATAGAAAAATATATCCGATTTTTTTCTTTATATCCAAAAAATAAATAAAATTTAAAAAGATATCCAAACCCCGACAGTATTTCCAAAACTATCCAAACCGGAAAAAAAATTTCCGATTTCAACATCAATAACCGGAAATTTTTTTTTTCGAAAACTCAATCCCAAAACTGGAAAAAAAAATTCCAGTTTCCAATTCTGAAAAAAAAAAATTCCAGTTTTTGATTCCAAAACTGAAAAAAAAATTTCGGAAATGGGATTTTTTTAATTTTTTTAATTTCCAAAAATGAACAGTTCGGATCGACCGTTAGGATTTTGAAAACTCGAAATCCGAGCCGTTGCATGGAGGGATTCTATGCTATGCATAGCATGCTAGCATATTCCATATATATATAGAGGTTGACTAAGATCAAAGTGGTAGTTCCTGAGCTTTGGTGCTACTAATTCGTTTTTCAATTTTCAAAGTTCAAAACGTCGATCTGAACCATTCAAGTTGTTCTCCATATTAAATTGTGCTTGGAGACCAAATTTTACATTTTTCTGAATTCTTTTACTATTTATTAAGCCACTTTGAAAACAGCTGATCCAACGGTGGCTTAACAAAACAGTAAAATCAGAAGCCATCGTTGGATCAACTGTTTTCAAAGTGGCTTAATAAATAGTAAAAAAATTCAGAAAAATGTAAAATTTGGTCTCCAGGCACAATTTAATATGGAGAACAACTTGAACGGTTCGGATCGACGTTTTGAACTTTAAAAATTAAAAAACGAATTGGTAGCACCGAAGCTCAGGAACTACCACTTTGATCTTAGCCAACCTCTATATATATATATATATAGAGTTAGGCTGGGGTGCTATGGATAGCATAGTGGCCTCTATGCTACGGCTCAATATTCGAGTTTTCAAAATCCAAACGGTCGATCCGAACCGTTCATCTTATTCTCCATATTAATATCTGCTTGGAGACCAAATTTTATAATTTTCTGAATTTTTTTACTATTTATTAAGCCACTTTGAAAATCGCTAATCCAACGGTTTTACTGTTTTGTGCAGCCACCGTTGGATCAATAATTTTGTAAAATACTTAATAAATAGTAAAAAAATTCAGAAAAATGTAAAATTTGGTCTCCAAGCAGATATTAATATGGAGAATAAGATGAACGGTTCGGATCGACCGTTTGGATTTTGAAAACTCAAATATTGAGCCGTAGCATAGAGGCCACTATGCTATCCATAGCACCCCAGCCTAACATATGATTTTAACAGCTGATCTAACGGTGGCTTCTGATTTTACTGTTTTGTTAAGCCACCGTTGGATTAACAATTTTCAAAGTGGCTTAATAAATAGTAAAAAAATTCAGAAAAATATAAAATTTGGTCTCCAAGCACAATTTAATATGGAGAACAACTTGAATGGTTCGGATCGACGTTTTGAACTTTGAAAATTGAAAAACGAATTGGTAGCACCAAAGCTTAGAAACTACCACTTTGATCTTAGTCAACCTCTATATATATATAGAGAGAGAGAGAGATGGGCTACGGTGAGTTGCGAAGTAAAGCGACTATTTTACTTCACGCTCATATTTTACGATTTTAAAGTTCAAAACGTCGATCCGAACCGTTCATCTTATTCTCCATATTGACATGTGCTTGGAGACCAAATTTTACATTTTTTTGAATTTTTTTACTATTTATTAAGCAATTTTGAAAGTCGCTGATCTGATGGTCCAGAAAATTTTACTGTTCATAGCAAAACATCAATTTTCAAAAATGCTTAATAAATAGTAAAAAAATTCCAAAAAATGTAAAATTTGGTCTCCAAGCACATTTCAATATGGATTAAACATCTAACGGTTCGGATCGGTCGTTTGGACTTTCAAAATGAAAATACAGCGTGAAGTAGAAACGCGTTTTACTTCGCAACTCACCGTAGCCCACCTCTATATATATATATATATATATAGTATGGCTAACGCGCTTACTTTAGCATATGGGCCGAAATGCTTCTGGTGAAAATTTGAAATTTCAAAATCCAAAAAGTCGATCTGAACCGTTCATCTCCTTCTCCATATTAACATCTGCTTGGAGACCAAATTTTACATTTTTCTGAAATTTTTTACTATTTATTAAGCCACTTTGAAAATCGCTGATCCAACGGTGGCTTAACAAAACAGTAAAACCATTGGATCAGCGATTTTCAAAGTGGCTTAATAAATAGTAAAAAATTTCAGAAAAATGTAAAATTTGGTCTCCAAGCAGATATTAATATGGAGAAGGAGATGAACGGTTCAGATCGACTTTTTGAATTTTGAAATTTCAAATTTCCACCAGAAGCATTTCGGCCCATATGCTAGAGGAAGCGCGTTAGCCGTACTCTATATATATATATATATATATATATATATATATATATATATATATATATATATATATATATATATAGAGATAGGCTAATAAACAATCGATTGTTCCTGGGCCTTGGAGCAATCAAGTTTTAAACCGTCCGATCTGATTTTAGATTTGTGCTTGATCTGATCAGAGTTGTCGCTGGTTTCAATAGAACGGAACGGAAAAAAATTGAAACTTCTCTCCGTTAGCTGATTTGGTTTTCCCCCTCCGCCCGCCCCTCTCTCTCGTTCTCTTCTCCTCCGTTAGATCGCTCGACCCTAAATCGAAGAACCCCTCCTCTCCTCTCTATCGCGCCACAGCCAAGGTTCTGCTATTTATGACACTATCGCACCTCTCTCCTCTCTTAAGCAGGTAAGCACCTCTCTGACACTATCGCACCTATCAAATTCGCTTAGTCTTCATTGGTTCAGTACTGTAGTAGGCATGTAAGTTTTATATAAAAATCAGATTCAAAAGTATAAAATATTCATTGATTTATTTAAATTGAAGATTAAACGTGGCTTTATTTATATACTAAAGTTTTTTTTTTTCCTATCTATTTTGGTTCCTATAAGGTACATGCCTATTTGTAATGAATTGATATAAACGACTAATGATTTTTTTTTTTTAACTACTGGTAACCCACACTGATTCCATTACATGCTGCTTATATGTTGCTTAGTTCTCAAATCAATTGTTACTTCCTGTACCAGCCTGTACTGTTCCACACTGCACCTACTATAAGTTGTTGCTATCTGAGTTCTTAATGCTCTTTCACATTTATTCCAGCTGATAAAACTTCAATATTATTTGCAAACTTTGCCGCTATATCCCAAGAATAGCATAGTCATTATGTGATCCATGTGAAGTAGTAAGGAGGCAGACATTTATTTCACTCTCAAGATTATTACAGGTTTGTTAATTTGTTTCAACGTTTTGGTTTTTGCCTTTAAAGGCGATTTCTTGTCTTTCTAAGGCAGTGCAGTTATATAGTTTTGTACCTTAATATGCATGTGGCTTATTATGAAATATTTCAGTTTTGACCTTTTCATGGAAACCTTAAGCCTTATTTATTTTCTTGTTATTTCTTTTAAGTCTTTTTGTATGTTCTAATTTCATCTCTTGGTATTTTTGCGCAGATAAACTAGATGCATGATTCAAATCTAGAAGTTTAAATTGAGCAAGATTTCAAAGGATGCTTTTTTTTTTTAATGTTGATATATGGTCCAGGTCTGTGTATCATAGACTGGTACAGTTTTGCTGTGTGCGGCCAGGGCTAGTCTTAGGCCATATATTTTTGTTTTATGTTGGTTTCATTAGGGGATATAGATTAGTGTGAGGTTTGTTGTTGTTTATAAGATAACTATTATTGTTAGTTGATGTTGCTTGACAAAATTAGATTTGTTACCGTTATATAAATGAATGATTTTTGGACCAATCTTGAATTTCCACAGATGTTAAATATTGTACTAGAAATTAATAACACACCCATGCATTATTTATACCAGTTCAAATGTGCAACAAAAAGTTTCAATTATTTGATCCAGAAACGAATAACTGAAATTTGAACAGCTGAATTGAACATAACAATAACAATAAAAAGGGATATAGTGTTACACAACAATAGTATTGCATTATTTTACCAGTACATTGTTTGTATTAATTTTAAAACGAAAGAGATACAATTCCATAAAACACAACCCTCCACAAAATAAAAGCTCCAACAAAGACACCTATACCAGTATACCCCTATAATTCAATTAACAAGAAACATAATTTCCTAAGCCCTTGCATCCACAGTAATTCTATTTTGCTTCCAATCTCCTAGGCCCTTCCCCACTGCAAATTTTAGTTGCCTCTGATTTCTTCTGACAACGTTTTTTCCAATGAGAATGCTTCAATCTGCATTGTGAACATAAATTGGCCCAATAAGCAGCAAACTGGTACTTGTGGCATTCCAGATAGCTCATGCCAGGAATGAACATAAATTGGTCTAATTTGTTAGAATGAATTACTTATTAGTTCATTTTTTTCATGACCAGAAATTAACACTCAAGTTATTTTAATTTTGTTTGTCTTATTTGCATTGAATTTGATGCTCTGATTTGAGAAGACCAATTTGATATTTACAAGTTTCAAAATACAGATTCAAATCAAAGAAAATCGAACTTAGCTTGGACGGGAGCATATTTAAACGAAATTAGCTTGCATGTGTTTGAAATTGCATCCCCAATTAGTTTGTTCGAAATTTGTACCAATTTGTACCCAACCAAGATCCTAATTTGATGGTTAACAACAATCATGAGCTAAACCAGAAAAATGCAAATTGGCCACGAAGAGAAGGCCACAAGCTGACCTACGAGAGAGAGATAAGGAGCATACCGGAGGAGGCGCTAGAGAGCACAGTAGCTTGGGAATCGGAGGAGGAGAGCGAAGCAAGCGGCGCTGTAAAGAGATGAGGCGCGAAGGAGGAGACACCGTGGTGGAGAGGTTGGAGGCTATTGTCGTGAGAAAATCGCATTACTGTAATATGGTACGATTTAGAAGGAGAAGAATTTAGCAATTTAGGATCGAGCGATCTAATGGAGAAGAAGAGAACGAGAGAGAGAGAGAGGCGGGCGGAGGAAAACCAAATCAGCTAACGGAGCGAAGTTTCAATTTTTTCCGTTCCGTTCTATTGAAACCAGCGACAACTCTGATCAGATCAAGCACGGATCTAAAATCAGATCGGACGGTTTAAAACTTGATTGCTCCAAGGCCCAGGAACAATCAATTGTTTATTAGCCTATCTATATATATATATATATATATATATAGAGGTAGGCTAATATACAATCGATTGTTCCTGAGGTCTTGTACAACCAAGTCATTTTCTGATTTTTAAAGTCCAAATGATCGATCCAAACCGTTCATCTTGTTCTCCATATTAATATGTGTTTGGAGACCAAATTTTACATTTTTCTGAATTTTTTTACTATTTATTAAGCCACTTTGAAAACCGCTGATCCAACGGTGGCTTAACAAAACAGTAAAACCAGAAGCTACCGTTGGATCAGCGATTTTCAAAGTGACTTAATAAATAGTAAAAAAATTCAAAAAAATGTAAAATTTGGTCTCCAAGCACATATTAATATGGAGAACAAGATGAACGGTTTGGATCGATGATTTGAACTTTAAAAATCGGAAAATGACTTGGTTGTACGGGACCTCAGGAACAATCGATTGTATATTAGCCTACCTCTATATATATATATATATATATATAGAGTATGGCTAACGCGCTTCCTCTAGCATATGGGCCGAAATGCTTCCGGTGGAAATTTGAAATTTCAAAATTCAAAAAGTCGATCTGAACCGTTCATCTCCTTCTCCATATTAATATCTGCTTGGAGACCAAATTTTACATTTTTCTGAAATTTTTTACTATTTATTAAGCCACATTGAAAATCGCTGATCCAACGGTGGCTTAACAAAACAGTAAAACCATTGGATCAGCGATTTTCAAAGTGGCTTAATAAATAGTAAAAAAATTCAGAAAAATGTAAAATTTGGTCTCCAAGCAGATATTAATATGGAGAAGAAGATGAACGGTTCAGATCGACTTTTTGGATTTTGAAATTTCAAATTTCCACCGGAAGCATTTCGGCCCATATGCTAGAGGAAGCGCGTTAGCCGTACTCTATATATATATATATATATATATATATATGAGGGGGGATCGGATGACACCCTTTTTTGGTGACATCGAATATAAATAAAATTAGTTTGGGTAGTTTTGAAAATACTGTCGGGCTTTGGATATTTTTTTAAATTTTATTTATTTTTTGAATATAAATAAAATAATCGGAAAATATATCATGTGAACTTATGAATTAACAAATTTGTATCCCATTGTAAAGGCAAGGCGCACTAACCTTTTATTCTTTATTTTCTTTTTGGATGCTCAGATTTTAAGTACTCTTCTCCTTCATTTAATTGTTAAATAGTTAGTTATTGAATTTTGGCGATGTTATTAATTAATGTTGAAATTGATCCCTACCGTGCCGCTAAAGCGGTCGACTTGATTCAAGATAAAGTCAATTCAATATTCACAAAAGGTAGCGGTCCGTGTTGGACTTTAAATTCTTTAATTACAATTGCATATATTCTTAACTATTTGATTGCCAATTTCAAAGGTACTCTTCAATATTTTGAATTCAACTTTTATTTCGCAGATCCCAACCGCAATTCAGAATATTTTATTTATGATTTAGGTAAATAGATAGATGGCGGTAATATTTACATGTCATAAAAGGAATCCAATTATGATTCGATTCATTTGGTATATGGCCTCAAACCCTCACATGTTTTGCCAAAAAAAATATCCTTTTTATCTCTATTTTATTAAAATTTAAAAGAAACTGAATCATTTTTAAGAAATTCATCCATTTATCTATTTATTTGTAATGAATTTCTATAAATGAAAAGGTTTGACCACAATTAATCCTCATATATAGAATAGGATTAAAACGTCCCATTATTTTTGCATGCCGATCATATATCGATTGTAACTTTATTTTTATTTTCAAAGTTCAAATAGTTGATTCAAATCACTCAATATAATCTACATATTACAATGTGCATGGAGACCAGATTTTTTTTATTTTTATATATTTTTTGATATGTATAAAATAAATGTATGTTTTTGGATGGTTCAAAATTTCAGAAAATCACACATAAAGAGAAAGGGAGGAGATATTAAGTCAACAGGAAACATAAAGAATCTTGTTCAGTACTGAAACCAAGAGCATAGATCTTAATTAAATTTGCCAGTAAAATAAAACGATCGATGATGATCTGATCAGGCGGAGGCCATATGAAATATATATTAAGATATCCCTAGTCACCAATTAGTCAAAGTCTTTAAGAGCTAGCTGGCTCCTGCATGTACTCGCTCTTAATCTTAATCTGATCCAACTCTTGAAGAAATTGAAAATCAACAATGAAGAGCTTAAGATCTTCTTCCTACAGACAAAAAACATTATCACCTCTATGGTCACCACCACCATCCAGTTCATCTTTAACCATCAAACTTCTCTTCGCTTTCTTCTTTTTAGCAATCGGTTTCGGCCTTGGCATTATAAAAGGGCACCACATCAAATCAAGTACTATCTCACGCTCTTCTTCTTCTTCTTCTTCTTCTTCTTTGAATCTGCCAGCTGTACTGCCGGTTAAGAAAGCCAAACCGATGATAGAAGCACGGGCAGGATTTAAAAGATACATGAAACCAACTGACATTATGCATGACATCAGTGATGGAGAGTTATTTTGGAAGGCATCAATGGTGCCGCGCATTAAGAAGCTTCCATACCATTGGTTTCCAAAAATTGCATTTTTGTTCCTCACAAAGGGAGAGATCCCCCTTTCACCATTGTGGGATAAGTTTTTCAAGGGACATGGAGGTCTATATTCCATTTATGTGCATTCTGATCCTCTGTTTAATGGATCTGTGCCTGTCGAGTCTGTTTTCTATGGAAGAAGAATCCGAAGCAAGGTACATATGTTCCTTCACTAATGCTATATGTGCTTAATTAAAGAAGTTTTTGTTTTCCTTTCACTTTTACTATGGTTATGCGGTTCAGCTAATTATCTTAAGAGATACATATGCCTTAATCCATTCTTAATCCCCCCCTTATTGATACTGTACTAAGTAAGATAATTAGCTGTTAGGTCTGAAAATTTATGGAGTTGACAAATATGTGCCTTCATGATTAGGAAACAACCAAGCAGCTGAGGAACATATTAAAATGTTAAATACATGACCGCTGATAGCAAAAGAGGTTCTTTAACTGGGCCTACTGTTTCCTTGTGGGCCAAGGCCCAGTGGAAAAGCCTCTTTTACCACTCATAAGTCATAACCATATCTTTATATTGTTCTATTTTTGTGTTGTGCAAGTTATGCTGTGCTGTATTTTGATTTGGTTTGCATTGGCTCCATAAGTCATAACCATATCTTTATATTTTGATAGGACATAATTGGATCATGTATCATTTATTTCCAAGAAAAATAAGTTTCATAAATTATGTACCCCTCTCATCTTCACTACATGTGTCAGTGAAGTAGAATCACCATACAATGATCTGGATGCTTCAATATCTATCAATGTATAGTTTGATGATTAAAATGCAGAAAACCAGATGGGGCCATGTGAACATGATGGACGCAGAGCGCCGTCTCCTCGCAAACGCACTTCTCGATTTTACAAACGAGCGCTTCATTCTCCTCTCGGAGTCACACATCCCTCTCTTCAACTTCTCCACAGTATACTCCTACCTCATGGGCCCCACAATCTACATTGAATCCTACAATAATATGCCCGGACCAACAGGCCGAACTCGATACAGTAAGAAGATGGGCCCAGTCATCAGGCCTGAGCACTGGCACAAAGGTTCTCAGTGGTTCGACATGGATCGTAAACTGGCACTTGAAGTGATATCAGATGAAAAATATTATCCAGAATTTAGAAAACATTGTAAATTGTGTGTGGCACATGAGCACTACTTGCCAACAATGCTTAATATAAACAAGTGGCGAAATGTAGAAAACAGGAGCTTGACATGGATGAGTTGGTCTAAAAATGAGTACCAGCCAGCTAAATTTTCAGGAGATGATGTGACGATTGAATTTTTGAAGAAGTTGAGGCATGGGAGATCTTGTAATTACAACGGTATGGAAACTAGGGTTTGCTTTTTGTTTGCTAGGAAATTTTTGCCAAATTGTTTGGGAAGGTTGTTGGAACTTTCTCCAATAATTTTGGGCTTTGGGTAGGTTCTGTACTCTGTTGGGATTCTTTGGGGGCCCTTTTAGGATTAGGTAGATTTTTTTTTTTTTTATTGCAAATCATTTTCATTTGGGCCTTCTTTACATATGGAATTAGATGTTTTGCTTTTGAGTTGGTATACTATTTCTTAATAAGTATTAAGTAGAGATGATTTATATAAAAATCATTCATGATTCGTGAGCACTTAGATATGCACAAATGTTGAAGCGGTATGGATGAATCATGCAACGAATTGCATGGTTTCGAACAGAGATATATTGGACCGATTTGGCATTCATTCACATGAATACAATTTATCACTAGTTGAGACCAGTGTTGTAAATAACGATATGTGGTCGTCGGACGGATAAGGTACCGTCAATTTTTATTTTCCTCTTTTTTTTATATATATATATATCTTGAAGCTTTCTTTGAAATTTGACATTTTCATGGAGCTGAATGTAAGATAAATAGGGTATCCTATCAGATATTAATTAAAACAAAAAGTGATAATTTAAACAATATGAATTGTTCAGAAGTAAAATAAAAAGGAAAATAATTAACTGTTTTTATTTTTGTATATAGATACCTTAATTAATTTACTCAAATATCTCTACAATGTCAAGTCATCTCCTCTTATATTTTTACAAAAAATACATAGAAAAAATGGAATCAATACTGTACACACAGTTTATCATGTGCAAGTGCAACATATTAATTAATTTATAAAAAGAAAAAAATGAAGGAATAACTAATGTTATACGGACTTTGACGTGGCTAATTCTCATTGGCTCAACCAAATCTCATGACTTGAGGAGCAAATCTCAAGAACCTTGTGAGGGCATTAGGCAAGAACTTCCTAGCAAAGAGGAAGCAAACCCTAGTCTGGTTGCCATTGTATGTGCATGTGTGCCCATCTCTCAACCAATTCAAGAACTCAACGGTTACCTCCGTCCTCGAATACCTAGCCGGGTGGGGCCCGCCCCTCGACCAGTCAACCCAAGTCAGTGACCTATTTGCTAGGGCCCACCAATACTTAATGTGCAAAAATGTTGGCAAATAGTGCTCATCAGTGTAACAATTATACTTGCAATGCTTCTGGAATAGAGGAAAATAGGTCTGGTCGGATATCACATCTACCGCGATCTTACGGTCGATTTCAAACCACTGTGACCCCTTTCGCCACTGATTAAGTTTTATCTGTGGATGCATGAGTCTCTGATATCTGCCTCTGCCGGTAGGGCTTTGTTCGTCGAATGATTCGAGGTAGACCTGGGTGGAGTTGATGACATAAGAGTAGACGGTGGAGAAGTTGAAGAGCGGTACGTGCGTTTCTGAGAGGAGGATGAAGCGCTCGTTTGATAAGTCGAGGAGTGCGTTCGCAAGAAGCCGCCGCTCTGCCTCCATCATGCTTATATGGCCCCATAGCACTTCCTGTTAATTTAATTAATTTGACAGTGTCAAAATTTTATCAATATTAATTTTCCTAATTATTTTCAATAGATGGAAGCAAAATTAATTGAATGGTAGTCATTTATGAATCTACTTCTGCTATCTATGCATAGATTCTAGTTTCTACACTTGGCTTAAATTAAATGAACCGCGCGCTAAGAAATATCACATCACATGTTGCTAATTATTGATTGCTCCTATACAACTTGTGATCATGTCAGCATCCATCCTGTGTATATAATTGACACCTTGGTTCATAGTATTTTGTAATTTGTATTTAGCTCCAAGTAAGTAGAACGAAGACGTCTCTGACCAATGGATATTAATTTCTCGGATCATGTTTTTCATTATTATTTTATGATTATTCGTTTATCTCAAGTAGTAATTAATTACGGGATAACCGAAGCCCATTGTCATGAAGAACAGTGTAATAAATTATGATATTCTCGGAGAACGGTGTACCTCGTACTAATGACCAAATTTGAATTCAAACAACGGGTAACCGTAACACTAATCCAGAAACATTCAAAATTAAGGAGACTATCAGGATTGAGGATCAGTCAATGCCACAAAAAAAAAAAAAAAAAAAAAAATTCAAATAAAGATCATTACCTTGCTTGGAATTCTTCTTCCATGAAAGGCTGAATGCTTCGGCATGGACCCGTTGAAGGAAGGATCAGCATGCCAATATATTGAGTAAAGACCCTTATGCCCCTTGAAGAACAAATCCCAGAACTCTGCAAAGGGTAACTCTCCCCTTGTGAGGAACAAAAATGCGACTTTCGGCACATGTTTTGACGGACGCTTCGCAACCTGCGGCACCATTGATGCCCACCAAAACAATTCCTCCTCTGTCATGTTGTGCATGGCCTTCCTAGGCTCCACGTAACCTTGAAATCCTACCGGCTCATTTTCAACGGTTCTAGTCTTGTTATCCGATGAAATTGTTGTTGGTGTGGCGAATTTTGCCGACTTTGGCTCCGGCTGTGACAGGGGAGGGGGAGGTGGAGGCGATGATGGTGGTGGAAGTACTGAAGGCGAAAGAACATCGATAAAATTACGGGTGGATCGAAGAGGGAGGGGATTGGAGTCGACATAAAAGCTTGTGAGGATGCCCAGAACAAAACCTAGGCTGAGGAGGAAGAGAACAGAGATGAGATTGAGAGGCCTAGAAGGGCTTTGCATGGGAGTTGTTGCAAATGTATTATTGTTTTGAGGTTGATCGAGTTTGTAGTTCTTCATTGTAATATTATTATGTAAAGGGACCCAAGACCCAAGACCCAAGTGATAGCATGTGGTTTTCAATCGCTTTCTAGGGATATGAAGAGAAGAAGGGGTTCATAATTTATAAATTACAAGTGACCTCATCAACTGGGGAGGGTATCATTTAGGGAAATGCAAATGGGTCTAAATTTCAAGTCAAAAGAGCCTGCCTGCAAACGATCGACCACAATATGAGACCAATAAGCCAATTTTATTTATTCAAAAAAACAAACAAACAAACAAACAATAAGTTGATTAATTTTAAAAATAAGGGGACTAATTAATTAACTATGACGTCGGTAGCTAGGTTCATGCATTAATTGTATATTACCATTACCATTACCATTACCATTATATAATTAATGCATTATATATAGAATTACAAAACTGCCCTGGACCCCTCCCCTGGTTTGCTTTTTAATTTTTATAGGAATTGAATGAAGTGCCTTGGAATGTCGGTAAACAGAAAGGGAAAAGGAAGGAAAGTGCTGAGTGCTGAGTGCATCAAGGTTCAAGAAAGAAAGGCCACTTGTTTGTTTGTATACCCGCAGAAAATTAAATTAAGAGGAGGGTTCAAATGCCTCTATTTTTTGTGCCTCCATCATGCCTCCATTTTTTAAAACTTTAATAACTCAAGATTTAAAACTTAAAAGTCAAAATAAAACCGTTAAATGTGATCTATGTTATTTTCTCTATGTGCTCATAAAAAATTATCACATTTCAATTTTGTTTTTATGTGAATCAATAAGTTCAAAAATCAACGTCTAGAAATCATCCAAATTAGTGCATTTTTTACAAGCTCTTGATGACAATCAAAATAAAATTGAAATGTCATAATTTTTTACATGTGCATAGATAAAATGATATAGATCATATCCAACGGTTTTATTTTGATTTTTAAGTTTTAAATTTTGAATTATTAAAGTTTTAAAAAATGAAAGCATAGTAGAGGCACAAAAAAATTGAGGCATTTGAACCCTCTCTTAAATTAATGATATTGAAAGGTTCTTTTGGATTTCAGATGTTTCCTTGGGCCTGCACCCAAGTATTTGTTACCTACCTACATCCTCTCCATTTCTCACTCAAGTTCCAACCTTCGCATTAAATTAATTAGCAGTACTATATAATTATAAGGTAAGTCCATTAATTAATTGTGGATACAAGTTTTGTCCATTGTATGTAAGGAAAGGAGAGGTGCTAATGAAAATGTTGCGTCAGCAGTTCCGTTGGAATAATTCCATACTTGTTGGTGTAACAGATCGATGGTGTTATCTTATCTTATCTTATTAATTTGTCTATGTCAAATATAATTTCACATAGCTGGCCATCATGTTCCCGGACGGGACGTTGATATATATCATGCATGTCAACAAAAAAAATAAAAGGAAGGATGATTGAATTTTAATTTATATCTGTAAGAGAAATTTAAATTTACTGGTTGTTGGAATATATATTTTTCTCATAATTTGTTTTAACGAGGACTTACAAATCAAAATGAAATGTTGTAAATTATGATTCTAAATTCAAATAAAGTAAACAAAATAAACAAGTTTGAGATAAACCTGAATTCTTAATTTGAAGTTCACCGAAGTTGAGTCAGGCATGCACCAAATAGTTCAATTATATATCACAAGATTTTGTAATATATATATATATATATATATATATGGAGAGGGGGGATATATTAATTTGTACATTTTCTTTCTTTTGTGCTAATTGGGGGAAAATAAAAAGAAAGGATGATCTACAATATATATAGCCGGCCGGTTATGAGTGACATATATATTTTATGGGCTATATATATATGTGTGTGTGTGTCACTAGGTTAATTAACGTTTCCCATTAATTATATCTTCAGTTAATAAAGAATTAAATAAGGATATATATATTTTGCGTTGCATTACAGCTCTATTAAAGAGCGACCATTTAATTAATAAGCAGTACGTACATGAGCTTTATAAAGTGCCATTTAATTAAGCAATTGTCCCCTGCAATTCTTTTTAAGGAAATCCAACGGTAAGAAAAATGCCCCATGTCAAAAATATTATCTCTCCTCCTTATTAAGGAGCTTAATGTCTAGATCCTGCAAGGGTTCTGATTTATTGTTTTTTTTTTTCGGAATGATGCTCAACCGTTGAATTTCCAGATCCCACATAGATGAATTTTTCAAATTATGAGCTTCAACACTTAAGTATGCATTGGTCGCGCCGCATATGATTCCAATGCTCGTATTTATTTAAATAGTTAATCTGAACCGTTTAAAATGATCTCCATATTAAAATGTACTTGGAGATCAAATTTTACATTTATTTGAAAATTTCTAGTATTTATTAAGATGTGTACCAAATTGTTGTTTTCAGACAATTCTGAATCATTGAAAAATAACGATTTTCAAAAATTCTAAATAAATAGTAAACAATTTCCAAAAAATGTAAAATTTGGTCTCCAGGCACCATTTATTACGGAAACCATATTGAATGGTTCGAATCGACTATTTCAATATTAAAATCACAAAAATAGACTTATAAACATATGATGTTAACATGTACCACTATAAAATGGTGTAATTGCATGCGTATTTTTCTAAGAACATTTGTGAAAGAATTTTGTCATCGCTTATGACTACTGTTTCAGTTAAACCTATTCTTTCTATTCATCAAATATGTATTTGAATATAGTTAATTAAGTAATGAAGTAAGACTAGTTTCATCAAGTAAAATAAAATTTCCTTTAGATGCCTGCAATTAAAAATCTCAAGTGTCATATACAACCAAAGGAAAGAGATATATCATGTGGTGTGTGTAAATATTTGAGGCTACTTCAATTGCATTTTTCAATATAATAAAAAAAATAGACATGGAGATAATTAATTTATACTAATTATTAGTGAATATATTAATTCTTATGTGCATTAGATTTAATTTATAATTTTTTTGTATTTTCATTCCGTATTTGGGCATGTATGAAATCCTGTTTTGCAAGAAGACATATATGGAACTTGATATTTTTTACAAGGCTAAATCAAATGATCCTAGTAAAGAAAAAATGTGTTATGAATAAAAATTACACATACATGTGCGTTACTAATTATTTGTAGTTTGAGAAAGATGAGATCATTTGCCTCTTTTTTTCTTTTTGTATTCTACAGTACAGGAAAATGGCACAAAATGAAAACCAGTCATTAATCTAGTGATTAAAGACAATATATATTGTTCTTGTGGAGAATTATAGATTCAAAACCTGACTGAAAAATCTCTCGTGAATATTAATAATTGAGTCAATTGACTCCATTTTCTTACTTAGAAAAATGACACAAAATAATATAGGATATATTGGGGTTTGAATGTTGATATTCATTTTTCTAGACGCGCGTGTGTGTATTTGTCCTATGTTTCGTTATTAAAAGAATTATATTTCCATGCAAGTCGATAAAATTTTAAAAGATTGCTTCCAAGAAAATGCTTTAAAAGAAACAGGGAATTCAAATTATACCAAAGACATTCCAAACAATAATGCGCCCCATGAAGATATTTGGTCAGAAAAAAACGAATACACCTTATCAAATAGATTCTTATACATATACATATATATAAAAAGTAAGATTTATTATATTGTAAAAAAGAGAATTAGTATTGAGTCAAATGATACACTTGTAAAGGTTTGTTTCAGTGTAGCGGAAAACATTTTTGATAAAATAAAATATAAAAATTAATGCAATATGAGTGCGATGCATGCATAACTTGCACATAATAAGGGAACATAATAGCATTCATACCGCCCGGGAATCGGGATTATGTAATATAATTTATAATAATACATAAATAAATAAGGGAACATTCAATTACAATTAATTCATAGATGGTGGCTGGTGGCTGGTGGCTGGTGGCATGGTGCACGGCCGATATATGATTACCGGTCAAACCTTCCCAACCTTTTATGCGCAATCAACGCTTTATTGCCACGAAAATTATTTCTTTATTGGGTTTTGGGATACAGAAAACGACAAAAAGTTGTTACAATATAAAAGAAGTGTGGAAGCCATGCCATGTTGAACAACAGTAAGCAGTTATTCCGATCTCAACCGTACAAAGTTTTCAATGCTCGAATCTTAATGAAGAAAATCAACGGTACTTCTATTTCTATTTCTATTCTAGTTTTGTTTTGTTTTGTGAATAAGCCCGTAAAATTGAAACATGCAAGTTGTCCATTACATTAGTATTACCAGTAAAATTGAAAACCTTCCAACTAGAATTTAAACATACAACTTGAACTTGTGTGTCTATTCTATTCTATTATATATGCAGCTGGCCAGCTGCCTCTTCTATTTCCGTCTTGACTGTTTTATTCAACAAGTAAATGTATATGTTGGCTAGGGCTGTAAACGAGCTGGGCCTTAGCTCGGCTCGTTTATTTTGGCCCGAGCCTGGACCGAGCGAGCTGGACCTAGGTCATCCGAGCCAAAACCTCTGGGTCAGCTTGTGACAAGCCAGTCCGAACTAGCTCGCGAGCCGACGAGCTGGCTCGCTGGGTTTTATTGGACTGCTATTATACAAATTAAAAAATTAAAAAAATAAGAAAACCCATTCAAAAAATTTAAGAAATCGTCCAGTAGACACATCTTCAAGCAACTAAAGTCCATATCATTTATTCTCAAACCGAAAATACATCAATTTTGCATAATTGCGCCTTTGAAAATGAGACTGGACTTAAAATTATACGGGACTAAATCCTAAATCCACTGTAGCTTAACAAGCCGAGCTGACCCCTGGCTCAGCTCGTTTATTTTGGCCCGAGCCTGGACCGAGCTGGCTCGTTAACAGCTCGGTCCACTACCAAGCGAGCTGTTAGCGAGCGAGCTAGAGGCGAGCCGCGAGCTTTTTTGACAGCCCTATATGTTGCATACTAGTACAAATTTTGAACTGGGATTTGCTGAAATTCTCGCCGGTAAACAGTGTTCCTGAAATTCCTGTTTTTTCTAATCCAGCTGTTAGACTGTTTCGAGATGCGTGCACAGAAAATCTAACTGTTTTGAGATGTGTGCAGAGGAAAAATTGAACGGCTTGATTCAGAATTTAAGAGATTTTAGAAATACTGTTCACGAGTCAGAGATTGCAGCAGATTTCAAATCACAAATTTTACAGGGGTTATGTACATTACTAGTATTTTAAAGCCATGCGGATGTGAAAACAATATGCGGGTCATGGTCATCAGACAACAGTTGTTGTTGTTTTTAGAATCTATTTTCGCATTGCGTAGTCACCGGTAAGAAATTTTTTTTTTTTAATGAAATTGTTGGTTGGTAGCGTAATTCCTTAAAAAAAAAAAAAAAAAAAAATTGAGCGACACCTTCATCAAAGAAGAAACATCTAACTTGTCTACGAAATACGAATACATTTATAAATTGCTTTTTGTCGTTACATGTATTTTTTTGTTTTTGTTTTCCAAAGATGACTTTATAAAAGACTTACATTTAATATTTTTTTTGAAGAATCTTTAGTTGCAAAAACTATATTCTATATGTGTGTGTGTGTGCGCGCGCGCGCGCGCGGGTCATTGTCATCAGACAACAGTTTTGTTTTTTTAGAATCTATATATTTTCGCATTGCGTAGTCACCGGTAAGAAATCTAAAACTATATTCTATATTATTGCGACGTCTCTTTCAATCAGGTACTACTGATCTGAAGAAAAATTCTTAAATCAAACTATCTGATGCAGAAATTGTTACTGGCTACCACATATTAATATTTTTCCTTTTGAAGAGAAGACTTAAACACGCAAGAAGAATATCATGACCCCGTGTCGTCATCAAATTTCCTTTGAAATATATATAGGACGTGTTGCAGGGGCTTCACCTAGTCGCTTATTGCATTAACTGTTTCAGTTCAAATAATAATAATATATATTCATATTTGGTCTGATTAATGTCTTAATCTATCACCATATTTATTAAGAGTCTCACTAATGTTAACTTATTGAATCTTACTGGAAACTTTTCAAACTTATTGAATTAATATACTTCAAACGATAATTCAAACTATTCAAATTTAATCTACTTCATTAATGATAAAAAAATATTTAAATTTATAAAGTATCCATTTTACCCTTTATAAAAAAAATATTTAACTTGTTTTAGTAGAAATATTTAATCTTCTAATTTGTTGGTTTTGAGAGCAACTGATTCATTCTCTAACTTGTAACGTACACACAAGCATATACATAAATGTCACTGTTTATGCGTGCACACAAGCATATACCTAAATGTCACTGTTTATGCTTCACAAGTAGAGAAATTAATCAATTGTTCTTGAAAACCGGTCAGTTAGAAGACAAAATATTTTTCTTACATAGACTACGTATTTTATTTTTTTAATAAAACGTAAAATGGATGCTTATTAAATTTTAATTGAGTATTAATATAAAAATAATTGAATTAGTTTGCAAGTTTTAAAATTTTAGAATAATAAATATGATATTATAAATTTTAGAGAAGGAAATACGTAATTTCGAAGTTGTCGAGGAATATATATCATGAAATTCCTACAATTCTAAAGACAACAAATGTTATTTGTTTTGAGGAAGAAAGATATAAATATAAAAAAAAAATATACATTTCGAGAAACACCTTATCACCAAAAGAAATTGATACATAATGTAATAATGTTTTTCACAAAGATCTATCAAATTGTTATGTAGCACTATTATATCATACGGAGGTTCAAAACATGTTCGTGTGTATTTTTAAATTACTTTCTATATGATATATTCTTTTTTAATAGAATTGCTCAGCGTTAATAATTACAAAATTAAGACTTCTAGAAAGTACCAGTGGTTTTTCACAAGCACCAGAACTCAACTTTATTACATTTTAGAAAATTTATATTTATATGTAATATATTACTTGTAGACAATAATATCATCTCTTTTTCTTTGCGAGGACTTGACAAATTAAGTCTATTTGATAGTTGATGCTACACCCATGGAATTTAAATATATATATATATATATATATATTTCCTACCAAAACTAAATATGTTCCTTTAAAAAAATTACATATTGCCCCCAAGAATAACTACATTATTATATATACATTGGGCACCACATTTTCAGTTCATTTATACAAATAACAATTTGACTGGCTTTCCTATCAAATTGGTAAAAAAGAAGCCTTATAATATTTTTCTACGAAATAAGCTAACTTCCTCCATGCAAAACATCTCCACCATTGGGAGCGAAGCCGATTGAAATTGAGAGCGTGGTATTGTCGAAACTCGGAGCACAGCGGTGAGTTAATCTGGTCGTAGATATTTAAAAGTCACTCATTTGAAAAAAAAAAAAAAATTCATCTCAACATCTGATGGTCAACCAATAATTAGTCACCCCAAAAAGACATTTAACTTATTTATTTTCTAGAAGAAGAAAAAAAAGGTATTTAATTGGAGTGTCGCGACGGTATGGGAATCTGAAAATGGGCCGAATGGCTTAAAATGTTTGTAAAGTTCTTACTTCTTAGCCTGAATAGTAAAGCTCTAATTTTCACACCACACATTTTAATTTTAATTCATTGACTTGTTAAGGTGTAGTACAAACAATATATTGAGATTTGTCACCAACGATTTTGATACACGTACAAGTTGAAAATTCGTATTACTATCTCATGCGTCCAGAAAGTCCGAAAATTTTAAATTCTTAGGTATTAATTTTGTATAAATTCAAATATTTTCTATATATACACAAAAGATTCAAAATATCCAGATATTCTTTAGAATTTTCTACTGATATCATAAAAATATCTAAAAATTATATTATAGAGAATTCACTCCAACTTATTGTGATGTTGAGTGTTGCATCTAGTAGTATTCTGATGATTAAAACGTATTTGTCGTAGTAGTGCTTCCATTATCAAAACCAAAACAATGTTTGCAAAAGTACATGTAAATTAACGAGAGAAATAATTTAAAAAAAAAATCAACATGACAATGTTTTTTTAAGGTGTGCTGTTCTAGCCGCGCAATTGATGGTAAAATCGGTGTCGTGACATGTTGGGAATTAGAAAATGGCATGAACGACTTCAAGGAGATTAAATTTCTTAGCCTGACTAGTAGAAGTCTTTTTTTGATCACACGCAGTTCTTCAGCACGGTCTATTAAGTCGGTAAAATGAATGTTCACCAATTCTAGATGGAAATAAATCACCATCTGATACAGCACGTGTTCACAGATTAAATACATCCCAGTTTGAAGGTCGACGCGGTATAAAAGGAGTAGCTAAGACTTAGACCACGCGGAGTCTAATACAGATGCATATTTTCCATGTGTACAACTGTTTTGTCAAGAATCTTGACTCCGGGTCTGGTCAAATTGAATTGCACATGGAGCCTTCATTTAAACAAGTAATATAGATACAGAATATCAGGCAATTTAAACAACTCTTATAGTCTTATACAAATTTGATACAGATTTATCCATGTGTTTAATACTGGGTTTGATCTGCATGAGATGGCACTAAGTCACCAAGTTTAGCAACTTGCAATTTTTTTTTTAGCTATCTATCTGTTTTAGCTATGCTTGGTCTATTAATGAGGGCTTAGACACCATATTTGGAACATCTATGCTAGCATCTTAATATTATATTTAAATGACCATTTGTAAAATTCAGGCATCTAAATTTTAATAATCGTTTGTCAAATTAGTAGTAGACAAAGGGGACACATGAGTACTTGTAAAGTGATTTTGGATTCTCAGATAGTTTTGTGATGCTACACACAGAGCATCACAACATACTATTTGGTTCAGTGAAGTCGTGCAATAGGCACTCGTTCAGCATGAGAAACTCGCCCCTTGTGAAACTACAAGAAGGACCAAATGAGAACAGTAATTAATATTAAAGACTCAAGTATTATTACTTCAAAAATTAAAAATCAATTACTGAAGTACTTGCATAAGATTGATCACTTATCATACTCATCTGTACAAATGTAGGGCCCTACAATAATCTTCTCAATATGTCAAAAAAGATAACAATTACATAACACGGTTCATCTTCTACATACTGCAGTACAAAAATAACCCAAGTCCAAAATGTAAAAAGCATATCGAACAGTACGAATATGTTCTTTTTAAAACAAACATGAATATGTCAACTAACCTGGAACTCCAAGCCAATGACTCGTGTACAAATGCCCTACTCAATAGTCATTGATGCCATCAGCTTGTTCTGATTTACCTAGGTTTCTATTAACTAAATCACAAATTACCTTCATCATAGGTTAGGTCTTCAACTTTTTTTTTTTTTTTTGATTGAAAAATCTTCAATTTAAGCCATTAAGCAAGCACAACATCCTAAATTGCAGCACCCATAAGGTACCAGCGAGTGTCAAGATATACAATAAGTAACAGCTTACTATGAAAAAGATAAAATCTTATTAACAGGTGCATAGAGTTAAGTACAGAGTTGAACCAATATTAGAGATATCACCGATTTCAGCTTTTCATGTGAATGTTACCTTGGAATCGAGTGGCAATCAATCTGTTCACACCAATAGATGGATTCAGTACTGATGCTAATAAGATAGGCCAATCAGTGCCGGTTTCATACCAATAGCTGCACTTGGTACTTGTACACAGTTGTACTTTGCTACTACAGATAGGTCTGTCTTAAATAAATCCTTCCAATAGAATTTTAGGGAACTACTCCTAGCTAGTTTGGCTATCACCCAACTGGGGAGGTGTTTTGGTACGCCCGTCCCTAACCTTCTCATCAACTGGGAATAAATATGTAGGTAAACCAAAATGATACTACTTGGGAGGTCGTGAATTCAGAGTTTTGGAGCAACCAGAATTGATACTTTTCCTCTACTAACCTTATCATCAAACATGGAAGTACACTAAAGGAGAAAGGGTCAATTTTTCTTTTCCCCTTCCATTCCTCCATTACCAGTAACCAAATACGGTGTTATTGCCAGCTCAGAATGAATGTTTGAGAACTGGGTCTCAGACTGTGCATGTGAAGATACCTCACATAATAGAAAACTCTTCACCTATGGAAACCTTGTTTATTTGGTCAGTTATGTAAAAACCTCCATTAAAACAGCTGTTTTAATTGAACCCTATAATACAATACTTCGGGTAACAGTAATATTTTTTAAAATAAACCCCTGGTTCTCTGTATTTGCTGCACCTCAATTTTGATATTTTAACTGAATTCATAAATAATGTAACGGTGTTCTAGAATTTTTTAAAGAAAATGACAATTTTTCCTTTAATTCAGTTAAAACTCAGCAGGCTGTGAACATATATTGAATTTTGGACACTACAATTGTACAGATCAGTATGACAATCTATCTAAATCTACATAAAACACTTCATCCAACATTCTTTCTTCCCTTCTTACTTTGAAGTCATTTCTCTAAAATTTACCCGAATTAATTGTCAATTGTCAAAGAAATATTGAACCAGCCAATAGGATTTTTTAGAGATATTGTGACCAGTAGCCAACTTTAGCCTACAAGTGATTCAACTTGATGACAACAATTACAAGTGATTCAACACTCGTCTAAATTAAGAACTAAAATCTCTATGATCTCAATAGGCTGTGTATCAAATTTCTAGTAATTTCAAGATCTATTGATCATCGAACATGCTATTAGAAAATTAACACTTCGGCTTCTATCAGCATTTGACAGGTGTGCAATCTATTTCCGAATTGCACCACATTTAATACACGACAATAAATAACACGTCTACAATTCCATTTTTCAATTTAGATGTCAGTTTTCATGGTTCCCAATATATCCTTTCACAGAGGAATACACCAGGTTCATTTTGCAAAATATCCAACCTAAATTTAAGTCGTATTTGATTTGGTACCAATTTTAGGTACTAGGTCAAATATGCTATGGTTCTTGATTTCAATGAAATCGGTGGTAAAATACCACTATTTTTCAAAAAAAAAAAATTTAAGTCGTACTGAACTAATGCTTCTCCTGGTAATACCAGTATGACATATTCTCAAATTCTACTAGAACTTGAGCAAATGTCAAAACTCAAAACAAGTACTTGAACTTGTCAGTCAATGCTATGCCATTGTTAAAATGCCCGTAGCTTTGATGAAGCTTAATTTAGGACTAAAGAAGCATCAACCTTCTTTAATAGAGTACCAGAAAGAACTTACAAGTATAGAACAAACGGAGAAGTCCCTTGAAGAAACCAACATTAAAATCAAATACATATCAAGTTTCAACCGAGAATCTGTATGCTACACTTTATACACTGGTACTTAACACCAACGCATGTTTACACTACCAAACAAACTTTTTTCTGCTTCTGAGTTAACAATACATACTGTACAACACACAAATTAGCTCACAACAAGCCTGCCTATCTGCCTATTCACATGGGATCAGTACTTTCTGCAGTAATAAGTAACAACCACAACAATGAGAAATGAGGAGATAATTAAAGTTCACATACTTGAACAGAAATTATAATCAAATTTCTAATAGATGGATGTATTTTATACCTTACTCCACTACTTTGTATGTATCCAAGGTTATCTCGGTTAAAAAGCATCCAGGAAAGAGCATCTGATGAATAACCAGCATTTACAAAGTAGGATAAATCACAAGTAAAGATATAGATACAGCAACATTTGAATGTAAAATTACTTACATCTATCTGATGCTGAACCCCCCGGGGACGCTTGCGGGGACGTCTAGTGGGTCTCGTCCCCTTCAGAGCATAAACATCCTCTTCTATCTCCTCTCTCAGGAGGGTCACACAGAACACTCTCCTCTCAACAAATTTCTCCTCGATCGGGCTGGTCACCACCTCGCCGGTCTTTTCCTCCCCTTGTTCTGCTCTTTTAGCGCGTAGATTCCAAGGGGACATAGAGGTGGGCTCGGTATTGGTGGTAGGTTTGCGCGTGCGGAGGTGGCGCTGGGTGCCCCAGCTTTTGAAATTGAAGTTGTGGAGACGGGAAGGTAGAGTCGGGTGCTCCGCCGGTGAATCTTCTTTGCCTCCAGCAGAGAAGCGATGCACCGCTGGGATCATAGCGAGCGAGGAGATGGGAAGTAGTTTAGGTGTTCGATTTTCTCGCAACTTCTGGGGGTCTTGTCGGTCAACCCGTTGACCCTCTTACACAAGCTTGCATATTTTCCATTGTGTCCGTATAAATTTCTGAAATGGTGAAATATCATAATATTTAATATTTTCATAAAAGTTTAACATTCATATTTTTATCATCTTTTATTTATTTAACCTTTAATTTAATTATTTTAAAAATTAAATTAACCCTTTTTCTTTCATCCATATTACTGGACACCCAAAACTAAGGAAGGAAATAAATGTGCTGTTATTTCTTTGAGATAACATGACCTTGTTATTCTTCATTCATATGTTTAAATTTTTTTTATGTGCGGATTTCAACAAAAAATACTTTATCATACATGAATCTTAATAAAATACTTTATCATACATTTTATCATATATGGATCTTGTTATCCCAAAGGAATAACAGCAGATTTATTTTCGAAAAGAAATACTTAGATGAAGTCGGAAAGAAAAATGCAATTCTAGAAGATTAGGAAAAATTTAGTAACTAGTAGTAGTTTCATCCGTATATTAAGTAAATATATTCTTTTATTTTAAGTGAAGGCTGAATTTTTTATTAATATTCTCAATTAAATAATTTTTTTTAAAAATGTCCACTGTCTTTTTATTTTTAAAAATATTCAGACTGATAGGATTCATGATGGTTCATTTTTTTCAGAACTATAAGAAATTTGAATGATCCTGAAAAGAAATGAAGGTGTTTCTTACTTGTAGTCATTTTTTGTATTTCCTATGCTTTATCTCCTTCTCCTTTATTTGTATTTTGTAGGAGATTGCATAGGAAACTTATTTTTAAAATTTATGGAAATATGGGATATTGTAGTATTTTTTGTGGATATCGACTATCTTATAAGTTTATATGGAAACACTGAAATTTTTTCCTAAATAATGAATGGTTAGGTTAAAGGGTCAGTCAGGCGGTTCCTCTTTCACTTGCATATTGAACTTTGAAGTCTCGAATATTATATTTAATTACTTTGAAAAATATTTAATATATTGTAAAATTAATAATGAGTAAATACATGAGTTTTTACAGATTTAAAGGTGAAAAATATAATATAATAAATTTTTAGGAGAAAATACGTGATATTAAAGTTTTTGATAAGATAAATGAAATTTGGGATAATACAACATTAAATGTGCGGCTATTGATGGACTTGATTTCAACTTTGATTCAAATACGGATGGCGATTCTTATTAAATAAGAATTTAAAGATTCAAATGTAAATTTATATCAATTTATCTTAATAGATTATAAATTGAATTTGGATCATATTTCTAGATGTTTTAGTTGGATAATTTTGCCGGATTTCACCGAATTTTGTTCCTAGTAACTAATTGACCACTTAAGTTTAATTTGTTTCTACGTAGCTATTGAATTTTTTATTTATTCTAATTAAGTTGCTCGTTATATTTTTCTGTCTAAAATAAATAACAAAATATAAAATGATATAGAGAAGAATATATATAATTTGTTAGTATTTTGATCGGAAAAATAAATGTAGTGATTTGAATGGAACAAATAAAAGGTCCAATGATTGCAAATGAACAAATCAATTCTTGATAAAAGACAAAATTTAGTCTACAATAGTCATATAAGCTTCAAAAACTGTTGAAAAATATATTATACTATATTAGATTTAGTATGTTACATTTATATTATTTCGGGAATTTTTTTCAAGATCTCAAAAACCATTTTTACAATATATTATATATCCACATGAAAATCCATTCATGTATGTCAGATGATGCATCCGATTATATGATGACATACCATCACAATCCCGTTAGTTAGATGCGTACATTCGAGTGAAAAGGGTGAACAAAGTTGAATAAATGATTAGTTAATTAATTATTGGCTAATATAAAATGTTTTCAAGCGATGACAAATTGATTGGTTACTTATAAATTTGAAATCATATTTGTGATAAGTGGTAGATGATAGCCGAAAAACAGCAAAACATATTCTAACTAATAATGCGGCCCATAAGCAACAAATAAATTTGAAATCATATTTGTGATAAGTGATAGAATTACGAGCTTGAACCAACTTACATTGGAGATTGGACCCTTATTATAACACTTTGTAACGCAATTAATGAATGAAGCCTTAAAATAAGTCCAACAATTTTAAATTCTTAGAGCCCTAAAAATGCGGCCCATAAATCCGTAGACCGTAGACCGTAGTCAGTCTTGCCTTGCCACATTCCGATCCGAGGTAACAGAATATTTCTGTTTAGATTGAGACCGTTGATCAGAATCTGGATCATTCCTGCCTTATTTAAAAATGCAGGAGATCTCATTAATATTGGTGCCGATTAAGATTGAACGTTCCGGATCTAAACAGAAATATTATGTTACCTTAGGTTATTTTAATTCACCAATTTCACACCTGCCAGTAGAACCTTTGCAAGTTCTTTTTTTGAAAGAAGTAAAACTTTCCACCAGGGTCATTTTAGTAATTTCTGTCATTTTCAAGTTTTCAACTAATTTGGTGGGATATATCCGTCACATTATTTACATTCGACGACCTCTTGCTGCATAAAAAAAATTAAAAATAGATATTTCCTAACTTACCCTTTTCGGTGGCGTGCGCATTGCCTCCGTTTCGCCCCCCCTTTCTTCGTCCCTGTTTATTTATTACCATCTCCGACCGCCGCGATCGCGACCAAAATCCAATAGACGAATTGATGTCGAGATAGCTACAAAGAGTCAGAGATTTAGTGACTGCTTGAAAAAATCTGTAAGGAAGGTCGATTCTGAAACCTAAAATGTCGATCAATATAGAGAACAGCGCAAAGAGGGTGGGTGTTGACAACAGGATCTCTCTCCGCTACTACTACAGAATCGCAGATGCTTTGATAAGACAGGTGATATCTCATGCTCGTTTGTGTTTCATTTTTAGCTGAGTACATGGGGATAAGTGGTTTCAGTCTTAAATTCCGAGTTCCTAATTTCCGGAAAGGTTTTTGTTGTTCGTGCTGAAAATAAGGCCATTTTCAAAGGAGTTTAATGTAATTTTAGTAAACTTTGGGACGATCTGCGCATATCAGGTGAAGTATCAGATGAAGTTTAATATCTGAAATTACATACTGTTTCAGCTTCTCATGTTTATTTGTTAGAGTTTTCCAGTAAACAGTATGAATTTTGTCAGCTCCTTTGAAGTGAATAGTGCTAGTTGTAGCTGTTAGCCTGTTATAAGTCGCATTGGTATCAGCTTAGTTAATTCAAGTTAAGACTTAATGTGACTATATTTATTAGAGAGAGAGAGAGAGAGGTTGCCGCCTATTTCCATCCAAAGCTGTCCCTCCTCCATTCATTAGGGTTGTAACCTGAGTAGCCCCCATGGAATACAGTAATCAACTTCCCACAGATTAACCACACCTAAACAATCAAACACAAAATTATTATAATTTTCAATCCAACTCCAAAGTGAATGAGCCACAAGAAAATTTTAATGTGTATTTGTTATTGTTTCAGGCTAACATTTACCGCAATGAGAGAAACATAATTGACTTGTATGTCATGCTTCTACGCTTTTCGAGGTGAGTGCAATTGCTCTGATATTTAATTTTTTTTTTTATTGCTATTGTCATGACAATTTGTTTATTTTTAGTTCAGTTTGATGGTTGCTTGATGGTTTTGTTTTCTCTTGTAGTCTAATAACAGAGACAATACCGTGCCATAGGGACTATCTTCTATATCCGCAAAGTGAAAGGAATCATTTTAAATTGGTAAACTTTAAATGTTTTTCATTCTGTTTCATGATTTCTCTTTATGCTCAAGTTACCTCATTATCCATGTGTAGGCAACCTCGGGTTCAATGATACATTAATTATAATAACAAATATATATGCACATATATATAGTTTGGTAGGAGATGGTTAGATATGTTGAAATTCATTGTGGGTGTGTGTGTGTGTGTGGGGGGGGGGGGGGATGGAAAGATTGCCCCTTCACTATAACATTCTCAATTGGATTTGACAGAAATTGCTGAGTGCTTTAGCCGAGCTAGAGACCTTGAAGCCAGATGTGCAAAGGCGGCTAGCTGAAATAAATAGAAAGCCTGCAAAACTTGCTGACAGCTGGGCCCAGCCCCATCAGAATGGCTTTAGTGATCCGTATGTGTGGCCACCAGTTAACAAACCGGCACCATTACTTCAACAGCATGTTCAGGTACTCTTTTTCTTACCACATGCTCCAAGGGCATTTTTGCAGTTACCACTAATAACACCCATATTGTCATACCTGCTAATTGCATTTAGCACCTTCATCTTTTGGATTAAAGAACGATGCTGAACCACCAACCCAGTTGAAGTCAAGAAACATTGACAAAACAACCACTAAATTTTGATGTTTACTCAAGTAAATGTGGCAATAATATGTGTGTGCATATTTAGAGCCCAACATTTAATTTGATTTTGCTAGTTTTTAATCTAGGTTCAGAAGCTTTGTATAATTAGGGGCAGCATTGTTAATATTGAAACTGGATTTGCCTATACAATTATACTCAGCGGCCATTAGCTGTAGTTACAATTATCTTGCAAATTCTGTGTTTTGGTTATAAAATGAGAAAACGAATTGTGTCTTTGGCCAATCCAAGGAAATATGGAATTACAGAGTACTATCTCAAATGAATTCTATCTTTTAGTATGGGTGAGAAGGATTGTTTATTTGGGTTGCCATCCATTGACAACTGTTGTAAATAGATTAAACTTTGAAATCCAACAGTTTAGGTACAAACTATTTGGTACAAATAACGTGCATGTAGTTGCAAAAGTGAGATTTCATACTTGTTTTATCGTTCATTGAACCATTTAAAGATGCTGATTAAAGGAATTGCACTCATTCAACAATCTCTGTATAAATTTGCACTCTTACTATCTCGTGTATAGTTTGTTATTATTTGCGGATGGAAACTGTAGGGGAATAGAATTGCCGGAGCAAACGGTTATGCACAGAGAACTGACCAGCGGCCTCTTGTTCGTAGATCGTAAGACTTGCCTTATTTCTGTTACTTGTGTAAAATATATTTCTTTGGAACAGTTCTTGAATATGTAAAACAAACTTTTTGCATTTTGTGGGGGCATGTAGGTCTTTCAACATTCCTCCTGCAAGGGACGAGACGCTCATGAGGCACTCAATTCTGGGACCTAATGGTCTTAATGGGCAGTGGCAACCTCCTGTTGTCCACCAACCGGTAATTGTCTGTTTCTAAATATTTACCTTTTTTATCCTTCTTTAACTTCTATATTTAGTTTGAGTAAAGCTAAGGTGAGCTTAAGCACACCAAGGGGGTTTATTAGCTTAATCTTAAAAACCGTTGGATTGGCTTTAAATGATGAATTTTAACTTTGATTCTAATCTACTTTACCAATCATGCATTTTATGTTTTCAAATTTGTAATGCTTTGATCTTGTATAATTCAATAAGTCAAAAAGTGTTGAAAAATGAAGGCACCAAAACACCTCAAACCTTCATAGCCTTCAATCTCTTGATCATGAGGAAACTAGGTATGATTTGGATGAGATTAAGCCCACGACCTCCTTAGTGAGCTTAAGCCCTCCCTAGCTCTACTCATTTAGTATTGGAATTGGACTAATTTCTTTCGTTTTCTTTTCTCCAGATACAATATCCAACAAGCAATTTAGATCTCAGTCCGATTGATCTCACAAGGTCAAGTTCTTTTTCAATTGTTTTTCAGCTTTCTGTTTGGTGACATTTATGCTCTGTTTTTGTGCATATTTTTTGTAAATATTTAATCTTGTAGGTAGTTATATATGCAGTTCATGCGGTTTAATGACTTCCTTTGTGTTTTGTGTTTGTTGCGTTTGTTTAGTGAAGATTTTTTCTTCTAGGCTCTCATATATGTAGTTCCTGTGGTTTATTAGGTTTTTTTAGAAGCAACATCATATTCTTAATCCTTCTATAGTTTCGATATCGCATTCTCAGATTTATCAATTTTTAGGAATATATAGAGATGGGCTATGGTGCATTGCAATGCATGAACCCCCTTATGCATTGCACTATAATCACGGATTTAAAGTCCAAACGACCGATCCGAACCGTTAAATGTTTAATCCATATAGAAATGTGCTTGGAGACCAAATTTTACATTTTTTGGAATTTTTTTACTATTTATTAAGCATTTTTGAAAATTGCTGTTTTGCTGTGAACAGTAAAAAACAGTAAAATTTTCTGGACCATCAGATCAGCGACTTTCAAAATTGCTTAATAAATAGTAAAAAAATTCCAAAAAATGTAAAATTTTGTCCCCAAGCACATATTAATATGAAGAACAAGATGAACGGTTCGGATTGATCGTTTGGACTTTAAATCCATGATTTAGAGTGCAATGCATAAAAGGGTTCATGCATTGCAATGCACCATAGCCCATCTCTCTCTATATATATATATATATATATATATAGAGGGATCGGATTACACCATTTTTTTTGGTGACACCGGTTACACCCTATATTTACAAAGTCCAAACAGTCGATCCAAACCGTTTAACTTGTTGGATATGTTAAAATGTGCTTGCAGATCAAATTTTACATTTTTCTGAATTTTTTTACTATTTATTAAGATGGGTACAAAAATTCAACGGTCTGAATATAGCGATTTTGTTAAATACTTAATAAATAGTAAAAAAATTCCAAAAGATGTAAAATTTGATCTGCAAGCACATTTTAACATATCCAACAAGTTGAACGGTTTGTATCGATTTTTTGGACTTTGAAAGCTTTGAAAATGGCGAGTGTAACCGGTGTCACCAAAAAAATGGTGTAATCGGATCCCTCCTCATATATATATATATTTTTGTACATACCATGATAGAATGGTTGTTCTACTTTTCTTATATTCTTGTCTTGCAAACTAAAAACATCTTATAAGTTTTTGTTTTCCCCTTTTCTTCCTTTGTTCAGTTTCTTAAATCCCATTGAAGAAGAAAAACCAACTGAAACTAAAAAAGATGAAGCTACCCCCAACCATCATAAAACCCCACTTGAGGAGGTTCTTTCCTTGCAGGAAGATATTAAACCTTCGCAAGTGGATACAACTTTAGAAACCCTTGTTAAATTGGAAATTAGTAAAGATCCTAGTAAAGATCCTATGCCTCCGCCAGTTCTAGCAGAGGTGCTTGACTTGCCGGGTCCCACATCATTGGATAATCCGGTCTCTATCTCACAAGAGACACCAGCTGATTTACAGGAACGGCTGGTCAAGGCTCAAGCACCCCTTCAACTTGTCATTGTAAGAATCTTTGTGAACTTCAATTTAGATTGTTTATACAAATAAAAAGCATTAAAAATTAGTTTTATTCATGCCACTTGTGTGTTTTCTTTTTGTTTCCTATGTTTGTATACTAGTCAACAGCATTGATGGATAGTTTTTTGAGAGTTGCGAAGTCAAACACCAATAGAAGTCTGGAGACTTGTGGTGTGCTTGCTGGATCACTTGTAAGATTGCCTATTCTCTTTGAGATGGATTCTTGTGTCACAACTATTGTCTGTCCAAGTTGCTACAACCTCTCCTTTATACTAGTATTTTAAAATTCAAAATCCAAAGGACGAATTTGAACCATTGATCTTGTTTTTAACAAGTGAGGTGTCCACCTAAATGTTACTAAAATTTTTGAGCTTATTTTGCACAAGTTCAGAGCCAATAAAATGATAGGATCGAGTCGATTATAATAAATAAATTTTAGTGCACTTATTTTGCTGCTTCTTGATCTTGTGTGAAACGGACTACGAGAACTATATTTTGTATGTGGATGCCTCACATGTATTATGAAGATCACGATCATCTATTAAAATTGTTTGTTTTAATTTCTAATTTTCTGTTTGGACACAAAATATAATGCATGAGAACCCTCTTTTTTTCAAGCTTTATTAATTTTAATTAATTATTTGATAATAAAATGATGGCTATTGGTTCTATGTTCTGGATTGGATTCTAAAAGCTTCATTCTTTAGTGTTTTAAAAAAATTACTCCTTTTTGTAGTTTCCTTCTGCATTTATATACTCATCTCTGGCTGCTTTTAGTAAGCAAAACAAGTTATGCCGTTTATTTTTCCCCTTTTTTGGTTCCCCAGAAAAACAGAAAGTTCTTTGTGACGGCACTTATTATTCCCAAGCAAGAGGCCACATCTGACTCGGTATTTTTAAAATTATAGATTCTTGTTCATTGATCTGATTATGATCTAATAATGTAGTCAATGATATTTTATTTCTGTTATTTCTAGTGTAATACAACAAATGAAGAAGAGGTTTTTGAGTATCAAGATAAGAATTCCCTTTTTACTCTTGGATGGATCCATGTAAGTTTATCATCTCAGAATTGGAAAAAAGTAATATTTCTTATGGGCAACTATTTTCTTGAATTGAAGCTCCAATAAAATGTTGTGAATGCTTTATAACATGTTATTGAACTAACATATTTTATAATTATTCAGACACATCCAACACAGTCATGTTTTATGTCGTCGATTGACATCCATACTCAGTATTCTTACCAGGTGTGAATTTTTTTAACCCAGTGGCATTTATGTAATTGACATTTATTTCTTGGACTCATTTTCTAAATAACCTTGTTTTTGAAAACCTATATTTAGGTTATGCTTCCTGAAGCAATTGCAATTGTCATGGCGCCTAGGGATAGTTCTCGGTAAGAGAAATTATATACCTATACCAGTTCACTGTGTATTACTTTTTTCTTCCTCCTTTTCTCCATTAATTATTATATGAGGAGGTTTCCAATACCTCATGCCTTTCATGCCTCATATTTAATATATTCGTTTTCAAAGTCCAAATCATCAATCCGAACCACTCAACATGATATCCATACTAAAATATGTCTAGGATGAAATTTATGATTTTTGGAATTTTTTTACTATTTTTTAAGATAGGTACAAAACTACTGTTTCTGGACTGTTCAAAACAGTTATTTTGTATCTATCTGAAAAAATAGTAAAAAAATTTCAAAAATTATAAAATTTGGTCTCCAAGCATATTTTAATACGGATATCATATGAGTGGTTCAGATCGATAGTTTAGACTTTGGAAATGAAGATATAAAATATGAAGTATGATGAGGTATGAAAAACATGAGGTATTGGAACTCTCCTCTTATTATATACTTCAAAAAGACAAAATTCTTGTATGTTGTTCAAATAAATTAATCAGACCGCACTGGATTTGAGCAGTTCACAAGGTTTTCAATTCCTAATCAAGGTCACAGATAGGGGTGTTCATCGGTCCGGTTCGGTTGAAACCGAACCGAACTAGGCAAACCAAAGTTATAATTCGGTTTTAAAAATAGAACCGAACCGAATTAGCATTGCAACCGAACTGAACCGAACCGAACCGAACCAAAGTTTTATCTCGGTTTGTTCGGTTCAAACCGAAATATATTGATTTGTTTATTGAAAACAATTGATTTATAATAAACCGAAGTATATTAAGAAATAAACCGGGTATTAAGAAATAAATTAAGATATTAAGAAATAAACCGAAGTATTTAAAGCAATTGATTAAGAAATAAATCGAGGCAGTCCGGATCAAATTCATAATATATAAAAGTTCGGTTATTTCGGTTTTGAAATTTTCCAAACCGAACCGAAGTTATAATTCGGTTTTAAAAAGAAAACCGAACCAAACCATTAAACCGAAAAAACCGAACCGTTTGATCCGAACTAACTCAGTTCGGTTCAAAACCGAATAAACCGGACCCAATGAACACCCCTAGTCACAGAGCCGACTAACCCTTGAAAATACAATACATGCAGAAATCATGGGATTTTCCGGCTGACTGTGCCTGGTGGCATGTCAGTGATAAAGAACTGCCCTCATGGCGGGTTCCACCCACACCAGTCACCTCCTGATGGTGGGCCCATCTACACGAGCAGCACAGATGTCTGCATGGACCCTGGTCTCAAGTTTGATGTGGCTGATCTCCGATGATACTAAATATTGCATGACCTACATTCATTTTGGAATTGTATTGAGTGAGCCCTCAGGATTATAGCATGCGTATTGTCATGTGTTCAATTAATTGTATATTTAAGGTTTATTCTTGCATTCCAGTGATATAATAATTAGCTATTTTTTGCTTGTATATACATATAGACTTGGTTGTTGGATGGAAAACGTCTCTGTATGTGCAAAGAGTGCCAAAAGGACGTGCTGACCTATTTTGTTAGTAGGTCGGAATGTCGGTTGAACCTTTCCTTTTCTCTTCTCTGGGCAGCGATTGTTGTCGCAATAAAACCCAGTGTGTATTAAAAAAAAATAGAGAGTTCAATAACTAGCGTGAGCATAAAATTGTCAAATTTATCGGCCGTTCAGTTGTTAAATAGCCTCTACAGAGTTCGAAAGTGGGCTAACTCAAAAGTATCAGCAATGTTAGTATTGAATTGTTATTTCATGTTAATTTGTGGTTTAATATTGGATAAAAGATACAGAAAATGGGTTTAGTACGGAGTTATGTTTTCTTATAGGGTTAATTTCTTACACGCCCTTCTCAATTCTTATAAAAAAATGTCTACCTACAAAATTTGATTTATCTTATCTGTCAACTCTTACATATATTTTCTTATTTTCCCATCTAACTAATTTGAAGGTATTAATATTATAATTTCTCATCATATCCCAATGTTCTGTTCTTTCAATTTTTATCCATTGTCATGGTTTTCTCTCTTGTGGATATCAAGCCGTCAATATCCTTTTCGTGTGTGCTAAAATAAGGATTTCCAATACAGAATTACAATATTTCAGAAAATTTTGAACCATTCAAAAACAATGATTTTATACTTATTTAAAAAATAGTAAAAAGGTTTCAATCAAAATATAGAATTTGATCTCCAAGCACATTTTAATATGAAAATTAGAGCGGTTCGATTTGGATCAACTGTTTATAAAGATGTAAAGCATGATTAAAGTATGAAAAATACAAGACATTTGAACCATGCTCCTGATAAAATGCATGACTATTAGTTACGAGCTTTAGGTTTAAGTCACTCATGCAATGTCACAATTCACAAAGCATTCAAACATATTTATAATTCAATTAAATAATATTTATTTTGCTTTCAGTTTTAATAATTTTATTATTCAATCATTTAAAAAAAAAATTATGAACTGATTCGATTCAATGATAATAATAATCACCCCCACCTTTATCATCATCACAATGACGACGACAACTACTGTCGATCTTTCCATTTGTAAAAACTTTCCATTTAAGGAGGGTTTATGTTCTTTTTCTAATTTTAACGTAACAAAAATTTTCTTTAACTACTTTACTTTAGCCGACATAGTAATGAACAAAAAGCCTAAATGCATTTCACTTGTGAGCGAAGGAAATTTAAATTAAAAAAAATCTTCATTAATATCTTAGAAGTTTTCAGAGATACAACTAGAATTCGAGTAATAATAAATTTGTTTATTTTCAAATTCTTCGGCACTCTTTTTATCTCATTATTTTTTGTTTTGTAAAAAAAAAAAAAGTGACAGTACTCCTCCAGCTACCGAAATTTTTATTAATAGAAAATATATTAATTAAATATTGAGATTAGAGAACGCTTTTGCGTTTTATCGAGAAATAGGGAAAACGTGATAGTTAATCACGTCCTCTAGCCGTTATAGACTATCACAGCTAGAATTAGCGTAAATCTCCACATTTACACTTATCAATTAACTAAAAAAAAAAAAAAATCCTGACCGTGAAAGCTTATAACGGCTAGGATTTTTTTTTTTTTAGTTAATTAGTAAGTGTGGTGATTAGTATCGCTAATTCTGGCAGTAATAAACCATAACGGCTAGAAGAACGTTTTCCTTATTTCTCTATAAAACGCAAAAGCGTTCTCTAATCTCGATATTTAATTAATATATTTCCTATTAATAAAAATTTCGGCTCCAGCTATCTCCATTTCAATCCCATTTTCCGATTCTTTCTTAGAGAGAATTCAACCATTTACTGATTTCTCAGGGGTGTATTTGAAATTTTACCATTACGAATGACACGTGAAACTCACGTGAGACATATCCCTTTCGGTTGTTTCCTTTCTGATCACTCCATCTCCATGGCTAGTCAGGCCAGACCAGCTCTCCTCTCCGTCTCCGTTTCCTCACAGATTACGAAAATGCCCTTACTCTCCACTCTTTCGCAGCCAATACGAGGTCAACTAAGTCGCGCCAATGGCTTCTACCCCAATTTTCGCTTATCAGTAAAAATGACCAGAAAGCCCCTTACCCGAGCGACTTCATACCAGCTTAGAGAAGGGCAGAAGCGACATTTCCACCAGCTCCCCTCGGGATTGAAAATGGAGGTCATTGAACAGAAGCCTTCTGCGCACGTGGCAGGCACGTGGAAGGGGGCACCCGCACCCCCACCCCTACCCCTACCCCCAGTGGTGCTTGTGCATGGTAGCTTTCACGCGGCCTGGTGCTGGGCCGAACACTGGATGCCTTTCTTCTCCAGTTCTGGCCTCCATTGCTACGCCATAAGCCTTCTCGGTCAGGTGGGTTCCCCTCCATTGGCATTGGGTTTGGTTAACATGTGCATAGATCATAGATGAACATGTAACATTTCTTCATCATGGATATTTAATGGCTTCATTGCCATCAGGTATTGGTGATATGGACATTGACATTGTCATAGCCCCATCGCCTATTTATTTTATTAACATATTTTAACCTTAGGACGATGAATTCATGGTCCAAACTCCAAAGGCCAAAATGAGGAAAGGATGATACTTAAGGGCAAATACTAGCGTTGTCATTTCAGTTACATCATGGCAAAATACAGACAACATGCTTGTAAGCATGTAATCCATCTAGGGTTATTGATTTGAGATTTTTTCAGTATGTATCCTTTTACTTTTCAGGGAGAAAGCGATGTGCCACAAGGGGCAGCAGCTGGTACACTTGAGGTATTCTAGTACAACATCTCTACCAGTGCTGCATTGTCTATAAAACTGAAAAACCAAACAAAATGAAAATTAATTTCTGTTGGGTAATGCTCAGTCTAGAATAGTTGGATTGAAACTTAAGAGGCATATTGCATCCATGAGGAAATTTTGGGTAAGTTGACTGCAAATACTCAATGAGATTTTTGGGTTTGGTTAAAATGTGCATAGATGAACACATAACACGTTCCTGGCACCACTATTTTGGCAGGTCTGATAGAGCCAGAATCTCTGTTGGCATGAACTAATTTTGTTCCTTTTTTTTGGGTTATTTATTGACATGTTTGTGTTTAATTGTGTACCTGGGAGTAATTTGTGGCTAAATTACATTTTGTTGAGGTATATACACAGGATAGGGCAAATCATATAGCATTGAATTCTAGAGGGGCTAAATTGCGCAAGAAGCTGAACTGGGCTTAATTTACCTAAATTGCAGTAACAGGAAACTTAATTCCATAATTATATATGATGTAAATAAATTTAATTTATTTCATATGGCTTGCAGTAGACACATACAAATGACATAGCTGATTTTATCAGACAAGAGATAAGTGCGCCACCAGTTTTGATTGGGCATTCTTTTGGTGGATTAATCATCCAGTCATACCTCTCTACCACGACAAATTCATCTTTCAGTTAGTAAATAACTTATTTTCAGTGCATATACAAAACAATTATTTTCAGATTTGTCTAAAATAATATTTTTGTTCTAGAAACAGGTACTATATACCCCAAGCCTGCTGGTGCTATCTTTTTATGTTCTGTTCCACCTTCTGGTAATAGGTAAACTACCTCTTAATTTGATAAATTAAAGTAGAGGTTTTTTGTGTCCTTTTGCAAAGAAACACTCGCTATTTATCTCTGGGTGGAATTGTACTCTTTGGAAATGCTCAAAATATCTTGGATACCCCTACGAAATGTGAGATATGATGGATATTGCTATATGGTTATCAAAATATTACAAATACCCCTTATAAACTAATCAACATTATGAGTACCCATCCCTTTACTTGGCTTTCCAACTCTGTTATTCTATCACATCAATATTGCTTCTTGGTCAGTAAGTAAAGTTTATTGGTCATTACTGTTATTCTATCACATCATTGAGTAAATTTTATCGGTCATTACTGAATTATGGGAAATATGGTAATTTTTTTTTATCTTTTCTGACAACTAGTTAGAATGGACTTAGCTTTGACTTTTGTGGGATACTTTTGCAATTACCACACATAATTTGGTGTCTTCTGTTCATTTTGCCGAGTAATCTCTATTATATGGTGGCTTGGTTAAGAAGTTAATACTGACTTCGTTGAATTTTTCTTTTCCAGTGGTCTCGTCTGGCGGTACCTTCTAACAAAACCAATAGCTGCTATCAAGGTCAGTATTAAATAATAAATCTCCAATTAATTCTTTTCTTCTGGTCCTTAACTTCCATGTGCAACCTGTCAGGACTTGTCATCATTCAGTATGATTTTACTTCAGAAGCACAGCAATAATTGATTGATAAATATAAATTTTTACTTTTTTATATTTAGGTGACACTCAGCTTGGCGGCAAAAGCTTTCGCAAATTCTTTATCTCTTTGTAGGGAAACATTTTTCTCTTCAGAAATGGAAGATCACCTCGTACTAAGGTACAATTGATCTATGGGTTGCTTCTTTTTTAACTCTACACATATTCAAAATATCAGCATCTCATATTAAAATGAGGGATATCATGTTGACCCCTCGAAAACAGTAAAGTATACTCAGTAGCACATCCTCTTAATTTGCCTCAAAGGGTACCCAAACTTATTCTTTTTATGGCTTAACTCTTTTTCTTTATAGATAGGTTGAAAGCGTGGTTGGTCTCGCTCTTTTTCTTCTATTTTTTTCCGCAAACAATGGGACCTTAACCGTGTTCTAGAGTTGGTCACATATGATATTTCTGATTTTTCTAGATATTTTTTAAGGGTACAAATGGAATTATAATTACTTAATTTGAATGTGAGCACACAGATATGTTCATTTTATTTCACTGTACTGTCAGCAGCTGTTGACTGCGAAAGGAAGTGATTTTAACTTTTGAAGTAATGTAAGAAGGTACACTGTTTAGGTATCAAGAACTAATGAAGGCAAGTTCCAAGACACCTCTATTTGACCTAAGGAGACTAAATGCATCATTGCCAGTGCCTTCAATACCAAAGGGTTCAATAGAGATTCTTGTACTGGGTGCAAGTAATGACTTCATTGTTGTAAGTGTTTTTCTACACTTTTTTTACTAAACAAAATATAGCTGCTGAATGGGTTATACCTTTACAGCATATGACCAATTGCGGTATCAGTACTGGCACTTGAATTAACAGTACAGTAGAGAAATCAGCATTGTAAGTTGGGGTATTTTTCTTGAATTTTCAATATTCTAGAGGGAAATGATTTGTTGAATTGTTGATTTCCTCATTTTGTTACTATATATAATGCATTCTAATGTAACAATATTAGGACATGGAGGGGCTACATGAGACGGCGAAATTTTATGATGTTGAGTCAGTATGTGTGAAAGGAGTAGCACATGATATGATGCTAGATTGTGGATGGGAAAAAGGTGCTCAAATTGTATTGTCATGGATAAGAAATTTGAGTGGAAATGAAAATTGCTGATTTTATTCTTTGAGAAAGTGCATGGTAAAAACTAGAAAAATATTTTGATGTATTATGTTATATTTTTATTTTTATTTTGCTATTGTCTAGTTTACCTTTCTTTCTTTCCCTTCCATATATTTTGTAAAAGAATTCATTGGTTATGACTTTCCAAATGGAGAAGCTTATACTCATTATTGATTCATTTACATACACACATAAACAAGAATTTTGCCCATGAATAATTTTAAGTATGAATATATATATATATAAATTATGTAAACTAACCACCTGGCACCCGCTGAGGCGCTGACCTAACAACACATTATTGGAAAGTGAAAAATATCATTTTTTTCAACCAAAAAAATAATAATATTTTCCATGACACGAGATGTGAGTTTTGTCCAACCATCTAATAATGACTTTGTGAACTTTAGTATTATTTTTTTAATTTTTATTGAACATATAAGTTCATACTTGTTCACAAAGAAGTAAGATATATCATAATCTGTGAAATGGACGTGAAATAAGTTAGAAAGTATCTATCATTCTATCCAAACTTGCTAAGGAAAAGGATACAACGGGTTGGAAGTTGCATACACGCCAATTGGGCCGGAATTGAACCGTTTGAGTTACCGGGCCGGGCCCAACATTGGCATATTTCATATCTGATATTTCCAATGTTCCATCCATGCCATAGAAAAAAAAATAGCCGCAACGCAAGTGTAGATCAGTAAAAGAAACGAAAGAAAAAGAAACGATAAAAAGGGTTCGATTGGATTCTCGATACCAAAACCCGGAAACCTCTTCAACTGTCGTTAATTTTGCCTCCTGCCTTTCTTGCTTTCTTGCTTTCTTTCTTTCGCATTAAATGGCTTCACTTTTCACCGCTTTGCCCCAATCTCACCTACCCGTATCCATTCTCTTTCATAACCTCAGTGACTGATACTTGCCTTTTTTAAGATTTCTGTGAATCTTGTATCAAAATCTGCTTGCCACCGTGGATTCATCGCATCTATCTCTCGCTTGGGATAATTGGTGCTGGAAACTAAGGAATTGAAGTGGAATAGAGATGGCAATGATGAGTAAGACAATGGATTTGATAGAAGGGTTTGTAAAAGAGGGATCTTTCAAGTGGGTTCTCAGTAGAAAAACTTCTTTTGATGAAGAATTTGAAGACATGGGGAAGTCACCATCTGGCAAAAGGAAATGGATCCCTGAATTATCCCCCACGGCTAATGTCATAGTGGGCCGTTGCTCAAGGTAATTTTCTTATTGCTTTCCTCTTCATTGGAAAAAACAAAAATCATATCTGGTGGATTTCATATCTGTATCTACTGATCATCATATGAAAACCCAATTAATAATAACAGAGACAAATGTCTTCAAACCAAAAGTAACATGGTCTATTCAATTCCAAATTGGTTCGGTCCTGTGCTGCTATGTGTGCCAGCATTTTTATGGCTTTCTGTCACCTGGGAATCACCAAAAGAGAAATGATTTTGATGCCCGAGGCATTTTCTCCCCCGAGTTGCCGACCGCTCGGAGTGTGCACATAATAAACCCTATTTCTCCCATGAACATTCTTGAGCGTTAATCATGTACAAATTTGTGTTAAGTGTGAACCTAGCATGAATTTGAATTTGTGTGCTGGAGACACACTTGTGGGCATTGGGACAACGTGGTGTGTGCTCTGGTTGATGGGCATTTTTGGTACACAACTAGCATTAATCATGACTGGTACTTTATGAGCCAGTTAAACTACCAATGTAGAACCATATGTTCTTGTTAGAGCAAACATTAATGGTACAAAAATCCTGTTATCATGCTGACATTTTTGGGTAAACCACTTGCAACAAATAGAATTGGGAAAACTGCAATTATTGTAATTTGTATATTATGCAGAATGCTAGATGTGTCAATGGATGAGCTCCAGAGCAACTTTGAAATGGAAGCATCAGAGACAATTAAGAGTCCTGCCAACTATGCAAGAAATTTTCTAGAGTACAGTTGTCTAAGAGCATTGGGTCTGGCCACACACATAACAGGGCACCTGGCTGATAAATCCTTTCGCCGCCTGACTTTTGACATGATGCTTGCTTGGGAAATCCCCTCTTCCTCTACCCAATCTGTAGCCAAGGTACATGCTAATTACAATTCTTGCTGGTACAGTGTTTGAACAATACTGCAAGGCATGTTATGTTCTTTTTATTTTTCGGTAAATTACAACCATGGTTTCACCTTATTTGCAAATGAAACAAAAAAAAATCATGTTCTTGTAATTAAGACCCTGAATCATTTTGAATTTATAATTAAGTTAATTTTGGAATTTAGAAAAAAAAAGGGTCATTATATGTAACAATAAAACTGTTTTTACCAGATTGAATATACCATACTTTTACTTTACTGGCTCGACACTACTCCATGTTTGTTTCCAAACATAAGCTAAAAATAAGTTGAACCACTGGTGTTTTTTCACCAAAAATCCTGTTTTTTTCCAGCTCAAACTTGATGTTTTGGCATTTAAGAGCCTTGATGGTACCAATGCTTACAAACTTTGGTCTTTTAGTAAGTCCTTGCAAATTGTATGTGTAACAGGTCGATGCAGATAGTACTGTTTGTCTAGAGGCATTTTGCAGAATAGCTCCTGCTATTCCTACCATTGCAGAAGTGATTACTTGCTCAAATCTTTTTGACCTGCTTTCCTCTTCTACTGGGGGTCGTCTTTCATTTGCTGTTTATGACAAATATCTTGCCGGTATAGACAGGTTAGTGTTTCCTTTATTAGTTTTTTTTTCATGCACCTCATGCATAATATTTGATGTAGGAATTTATTTTTCGCAGAGCGATAAAGAAAATGAAGTCGCAATCAGAGTCATCATTTTTAGCTGGCTTGCGTGCAGAGAGAGCTGAAAAGATACTTGAAGTAGATGGCACTTTGACTACACAGCCTATACTTGAGCATGTCGGCACTTCTGCTTGGCCTGGTTTGTTCTATTTTTTTTTTTAAGTTTTCATACAGGACTACCTGTTCCATTTTTGTTTTCTCTGACCATTGACATGCTATTTTATTACAGGGAGGTTGACATTGACAGACCATACACTTTACTTTGAAGCCCTTAAAGTTGTTGCTTATGACAAGCCAAAAGTTTATGAGCTAGCTGGGGATTTAAAGCAGGTAATAAGGCCTGAATTGACTGGTCCATGGGGGTCTCGCCTCTTTGACAAAGCTGTCATGTACAAATCCATCAAATTGTAAGTCCATATATTGAAATAGTTATTGTTCCAATACATATATTTGACAATTTTCATGGATTCGTCATTAACTTAGATGTGTGTCCCCTCAAGTCACTAAACTTTTATTTTGCCTCAATCTAATCACTTCATCTCCCTTCTGTTAAACAAACAACATGACGAAATTTTCAGTGCTCCTCTTTCGCACAAATTAGATTAGAGGCAGTGTACAACTGTACATAGATATATATATATATATATAGAGATGGACTTGGGTGAGACGCGGAGTATACGCGTTTGGTGCTCCATGGTACATTTTAGCCATTTTGAAAATCCAAACAACCGATCCGAATTGCTCAACATGATCTCCATATTGAAATGTGCTTGGAGACCAAATTTTACATTTTTTGGAATTTTTTACTATTTATTAAGCCACTTTGAAAATCGCTGATCCGATGGTCCAGAAATTTTTACTGTTTTTACTGTTTACCCGGATTTTCAGATTTTCAAAGTGGCTTAATAAATAGTAAAAAATTCCAAAAAATGTAAAATTTGGTCTCCAAGCACATTTCAATATGGAGATCACATCTAACGGTTCGGATCGGTTGTTTGGACTTTCAAAATAAAAATATGGCGTGAAGTACAAACGCGTGGTGCTCCACGTCTCACCCAAGTCCATCTCATATATATATATATATATATATATATATATATATATATATATATATATATATTTAATTACATATTAAGAATTTGCAAAATCCAAGCAAATTAGTGAGATGCCCCGAAATGAAGGAAAGAGGCTCTTGTGATCCCTATATTACACAATGATTAATAAGTTTTGTAAATTTCAAGTTGATACTGGAGCATAATTTTTGTACCATATCATGACTACTATTTTACTTAAAATTTCCTATATAGGTCAGAGCCAGTGTTCATGGAATTCCCTGAACTAACAGGCCACTCGCGCAGAGACTACTGGCTGGCTATAATGTTGGAGATTTTCTATGCCCACCGATTTATTGAGAAACACAACATAACTGGGGTTGAGAGAGAAGAAACCCTTTTAAAAGCCTCACTAGGAGTTTTGCGCCTTCAAGCCCTCCAAGACATTCCCCAAAGCCCTAACCCTAATCTTCAATTTGAAACCCTACTTATGTTTAGCCTATGCGACAAGCTTCCAGGTGGTGACTTCATTCTAGAAACTCTAGCTAATAGCATCACCTCTAGGGGGAAGGTCAAGAGCGGGAGCCACTTCTATTCCATGTCAGCACGTGCCGTGTTGTCAAACTTGGGTGTTGTGTCAGGAAGTGGCGAGAGCAGTGCCGATAGATTGTTAGTAGGAGACATTTTGGTAGGGGAGATGAGTTCCTTGGAAAAGGCTGTGAATCTCGCAAGGGATAATTACAAGAAAGTGGAGATAGCTAAGGCATCTGTTGATGGGGTTAAGGTTGATGGTCTCGATACAAATTTGGCCCTTATGAAGGTATGCTAAATTTAAGGCACAGATTTGTCCTTATTGCTATAGTTTGACATGATTCTGTGTTTTGACTTTTGATTGAGTTTTTTATTTTATTTTATTTCAATTACCTTTACATGAAAGTAAAATATCCTAATTTACCCTACTCTTTACCCAATTATATATTTTAGTATGCTATTCAAATTTGATATACCCGTGTCCCTCCAAAAAAAAAGGAACACAAGATAGGAAGAAAAAAAATATAAGTTTGTTTACCAGAAGCAAATTAAGCGCAAACGTATTGCTTACAATTAATTCTTATTGATCTGGAAAGAAAAAGATTCCAGCCCCTGAAATCTTATGGACCTTGTAGAGCGTATGTATATTGGCAGATTACTTCCCAAATTCCATGTAAAAGTCATATTCTTATTATAATAAAGGAAAAATGGTAGGTGAGAAGCCTACTATATTTAAGTTGCATGTCTTATTTCATTGCTATTTTATTTTATGTTACAGGAGTTGTTGGATCCCGTTATTAAAATAGGGCAGATGCTTCTATCCTTGGCATTCTGGGAAGATCCAATGAAGTCACTTCTGTTCTGTTGCTTTTCTACTTTCATTATTATGAGGTTCAGCTTTTGCACTCATCTCTTGAAGCTACTGCACACTTTTTTTCCCTTCTATTATGAAATTTCAGGAGACTATTCATAGGTGCACTATTTTTTTTTTTTCTTTTAATGCATATAAAAAGAACTAAAACGAGAAAAATGTCATGAGGTCATTCTGGTATGTTCCGACAACCATAATTTAATCTTTATCAGGGGATGGATAGCATATGCAACTGTAGGAATCCTTCTATTCATGGCCCTATTCATACTTTTGACCAAGCTTAGTAACCGGGGGAGGTCCATAGATGAGCTGAAAGTGGTGGCCCCACCTTCCATGAACACTGTGGAGCAGCTCCTGGCTGTCCAAAATGCCATCTCTCAGATTGAAGAGTTTGTCCAGGATGGCAATATCGTCCTTCTAAAACTTCGCGCATTGCTTATGGCTGTGCCTTCTCAGGTATGTAGTGGAACTAGCTGGTATAGTGATTCTGATTAATTGTTTTTTTCAAGGAAATCCCATTCCCTAATAGTATCCAGAAAAATACCCAAAATGTTTTTGGTTAGTTCGCTGATAACCTGTATGGTAATTCAATGGAATATTAAATCCTGTAAAATTGCCAATATTGCCCCAATATTTGGAAACTTGGCCAAGTCAATGTCTAATTTGGATAGAGCCAAGCCAAGCTTGGCTGATGGCTTGTTTTGCCCTACTAATGATCCTTATCCATTCCCTAGCAAAAAATTGGATTAAATCAAGTGATTTGAACTGCTATGTCTCAAGTTTGCATAGAACCAGTTATTAAGTTATTTTTATTAATTATTCCATATAGCGCAATGGCAGTTCGCATCTTCAATTTATCCAAAAGTGGTGCCTGTTAGTTGCAAGTTTTTGTTGGAATGTTGGGTCTTTTATCCTAAAGCATATGGTGTGCTTTCTAAAAAGATAGGGTATACTGACAACAAACTTATTTAACAATTGTAACCAACCAAACAGTCAGCAAAGTAAACTTACAAATATGTTGTATATGAATTAGATAGGTTGTGTATCAAGTTTGTTGCAATTGTAAAATTGATTGATCATCAATCGAACAGTTTGAATAATTAAGAGCTCAATTTTGTCAACACGTGATCAGTGACCAAGTGTTGTCATCCAAATTGCATCAAATTTGATAGGTGACATATCTAAATTATAGGAGTAGAACTAGGATGTTCTTAAGCTCACCAATTCTTTATTGGTGAGCTCAACTACAAATTCTATTGAAATGATGTCAAACGACAAATCTAAACCGTTAAAACCGATCTATTTCACGTGATGCATTTACATGTCAAATTTGTGGATTTTCGGATTAATCTAGTATAAAGTCAAGTGGTCAATAAAATTTTTTTTTAAAAGCTTCACAGAAGCTGGAAAGTTGTGAGAGGGGCTCGAACTCTCGACCTTTGGGTAACCACAGTCTTAGGACCTTTCCTCCTAGGAAGAAAAGAAGGTTTTATGAGTTAATTTTAATACGTTCTATTTTTATCATTTTTTTACCAGTTTATGTTTTAAATTAAATTAATTTGAAAATTTATAAATTTGTCATGTAAACGCATCACTCGTGAAGTAGATTGGCTTCAACGATTTGGATTAGTCGTTTGAAACCATTCCGATAGGTTTTGAAGTAAAGCTCACCAAAAGACATGGTAAGAAGAGCACCCTACTTCTACTCAAATTATAGAGAATATTCTACAATTGTACCTTTTGAATTTTAACAAAAGAGTTGGGCTATGGTAATGGTACTTCGCGAAGTAAAGAGAGTGTTTTACTTCACGTTTATATCTTCAATTTCAAAATTCAAAACGTCGATCCGAACCGTTCAAGTTGATCTCCATATCAAATTGTGCTTGGAGACCAAATTTTACATTTTTTGGAGATTTTTTACTATTTATTTAGAATTTTTAAAAATTGCTGTTTTTCAGAAAATTCTGGACCATCAAAAACAGCAATTTTAAAAAATTATAAAGAAATAGTAAAAAATTTCCAAAAAATGTAAAATTTGGTCTCCAAGCACAATTTAATATGGAGATCAACTTGAATGGTTTGAATCGACGTTTTGAACTTTAAAATCACAAAATATGAGTGTGAAGTAAAACACTCGCTTTACTTCACGAAGCACCGTAGCCCAACTCAATATTTAATTGTTGCAGTCATCAGGTAGAAATGGTTGCCAATGCATCTCTTCCACTTGTAAATTACCATACTTAACAATGCTGATCTCAAGTATTTTTATTCATATATATAGGCGACAGACAAGGCTATACTAGCATTGGTTGGAATGGCAATATGCTTGGCTTTGGTGCCTACTCGGCTCATAGTATTAATGGCATTTTTGGAAATATTTACCCGATACTCTCCACTAAGGAGAGCAAGCACTGAGAGGTGGACCCGGAGGCTCAGAGAGTTGTGGTTTAGTATTCCAGCGGCTCCCGTTGTAGTAGAAAGAGAGAAAGATGATAAGAAGAAACGATGATAAGGCGTAAATATGTACAATAGGTTTCCACTTTTTGTATTTTGGGTAACTTTGTTCAAGTGAACTGTACTGCAAATAAGGGGAGAATCACAGCTGTTTGATGTACAAAGTTCAGTAAAAAAAAAACAAAGGGCAGCTTTTATCTCGCCTGATGGAATTATTTTCTTTTCTTCCTTCCTGCTTAGAATAAAAATGAAGTATTAGATCGTACACTACGTACTGTTGTTCAGGAACCCAATGATGCAAATTACTGTTGGATCACAGTTTAGGTGGCTTCAGTATCTGACAACAATCTCAAAGCTACCTGGCCGTTCGTTAGTCTGCCTGTTTGTAAATCTGGAGCCTTGAAGCTAAATTTATGGTTCAGATTTAGTCCATATATCGGTGTCTGCTTTGATTTAGCAAACCAGGATTAATGTGTGCATGTTTGAAAACTGTGTTGAATTAATTTTGTATGGAGCCAAGTGGTCAAAAGGCGTCCAAAAAATGAATGCATTAAAATTAATTTATAAGTTTTTTGCATGTAGACACATCATTTGTAAGGTAAAAGGATTTCAACGGTTTGGATTCATCGTTTCACAAAGAGACTTGGTGAACTTAGGAACAACTCTATATCAATGTATGTAGGAGTGAAAACGGATTCGAATAATTCACTCCGAATCCAATCCATATCCGGGTTTAATCTGAATTCGAATATTAACCGGATTCAGATAATATTTAGATAGGATTAATAGTATCCGTATTTGGATCCGGATAATATTTAGATAGGAGTGAATTCGGATTGAGATGATAAAACGGATCAGATATCCGAATGTATCCGGGTCACGAATGTAATCTCCGCTATTGAACTGTGAAGTATTTGACAGTCGGAAACTTTTTATACTATCATATTAAGCATCTACGTGAGACTAACATTGTTTCCGAACTATCCGGACAGACCTAGCTTTATGACTTATGTGGCTCTTTTTCTCTGCTTTATGAGGCTCATACTACGAGGCCCTTTGCGCAACCCAAATTCAAAAAAGATGCTATGCTTTATGAGATTCTTTCTTTTGTTTGATAGTCAGACTTTTTTTTTTTTTTTTTTAAATTTTAAAAACGAAAAGTCATTTGCTGCTACCAGTGTTCTAAATAGCGCACTAGCGGCGCTATAACGTTTTTAGACTCTAAACGCTAAGTTATGGCATAATAACACGTTATTTGAGCTACGGATGCTATAGCAGTAATAGCAGTCCGCTATAGCGCATAGCGTGTAGTGCAAATAATGCCTGCTATACAACATGAACTTTTTTTTTTTTTTTTCAATTTATATGGGCTTTAAATAAAGATTCATATTGAATTTTAACCATGATTTTTTTTTTGCAATTGACGTACTAAGCTTTATATTAAACTATTAAATATTTAATGAGAGATCCATCAAACAAAATCAAAATAAGAAAGCTACAACGAGCTATGCAACATGAGTTTTTTTTTCTTTTCAATTTATATGGGCTTTAAATAAAAACTTAGATTGAATATATTAAGATATTTCTTGAAGTAACAAAATGATACTTACTATATAGTTGTTTGAATATTTTAAATAGATTAAGATAGTTAATTATGTCATGATGTCTAGGTTATTTTAAAATTTAAAAAGAAAAAAGATAGATTATGTCATGATGCTGAATATATTTTGAATAGAAAAAGATCAATAGTTTATGATATTAGTATTACTATGGATATTTTGAGTCGCAATTTGGACTTTGTATTAGTTCAATATGAATATTATAATTTTTTAATCAATTTGATATTTGTTCTATGAGACTTAGATAATGTTGATATTTAGTAAAAATATATGATATAATTTTTATAAAAATAAAAAAAATGCTATGTGACATAGCTTTCGCTATAACGACGTTATTCGCTATAGCTTTTTTTGTAGGCTTCTCGCTATGACACGATAAACGCTATTTAGAACCTTGGCTGCCATGTATAGTATTATAAAAGGCACCCTTACTAATTCTCTCCATTTCAAAATCCAGTTCGTATGTTTTTTTATTTAATTTGATTTTTTCATAGATTTAAATTATAAACTAACTTAAATTATTCATTAATTTTTATATTTGAATTTTCTTAATTAGTATTGTATTTTATAATTTAAATAATTCAATTATCCGACAATTAATTATTCGTTTCACATCTGTATTCATAGATTATCTACTCTGTATCTGAATCCGTTTAAGGCGGATTTGGTTTTGAATTTTGACATCCGTATACTATCTGTAACTGTATTCATATCCGCTAATTGAAAGACGGATACAAATTTAGTATCAGCATTATCCGCTCCGTTTTCACCCCTAAATGTATGTCATGGGTCTGATACTCTAACCTAATAATTTTGGTAAAAATAACAATTAGACAAATTTAGTTTGTGTATAGTTTTCGAAAGTTCTTAGAGAATGCTTGCATGTATCCAAGTGTTGGTCCTTTGGTGTCAAGAATTTGTTTCCGCAGACATACAAAACAATATCTGTTCTTTGGTTAACGAAGAACATGCATGTGACCATGAACGCATTTTTAACACACAACTTGAACATATTTTATATATGTCTTAACTAGTATACACTTGCCATAAACGAATGAGATGACAAGACCTGACAACTGGCACCAAATTAAAGACCAAATATCCTATATATATCTAAACAACAAGTTACAACCATAATAAATAGTCACAACAATTATCCAACATCGTCATAACCGTACGTGGTCCAATGGGATTTTCCCGTTCCACCTATATATGTGTATGCATGTGTAAATATTGTATCTAAATAAATTGTACATATGAAATGAAAAATTAGCCTAAAACACTTTGAGTATATACTAGACTTAATTCTTGGTATATATGAATACCCCTTTAACTAATAGCCTCTCCACATTCCTTCCTGATCAAGCTGTGCTTGTTGCTGCGGTGGCTGTTGCTGTTGCTGCTGTTGTTGTTCGCTGCTCTCAATTCCCCTAGAGGAGGAGCTAGCAAAGCTCGTCATACCGTCTCCTTGACCGACAAACGACCCCAAATTTGTGACATTAGCTCCATTGCTTTGTGGGTAGCCATTAAACGGCACATGCAATGCTTTTAGGATTGCAGAATTAGCTGAAAAAGCAGCCGGACTGAGAAGGCCGGCAGTTGCTGCGGGCCAGGGGATAGAAGGCTGGCTTGTAGCCTCTCTTGCTAACATCCAATTCATATATGTGGCCATGTCTATCTTAGCCAGGTTGAAGTGCTCGCCATTTTGTAGCCCATTAGTGGAGCTTGAGGGGTTGACGAGGTTGTTTAGGATCGAAACATCGATCTCTCCAAGCTCACTAAGTGATGTTGCGTTGCATTGTGAGTCGAGCGGCGAGTCTGGTTGTGGCCTCTTGCAATTTGAGCTCTTTTTGAAGACCCTGCATACCACCCATTCATCCTTCGAAACATGTAAACAAATAAATTTTAATCAATAATCGATCCATATAATTAGTCACACTTGAACTATATATCATATAAAGAAAAAAATGAAAAGGAAAAAGTTAGATCGAGGTCATTTTATTTAGTACTTTTTTGGTCCTTTGGCCTTTGCATGCACATATATAATATTCATCACTTACCTCTGAGAGAGTGCCTTTTATATACAAATAAAGGTCAATAAATATAATTAAATTGAATGACTTAATTATTTAAGCAAAGAATATTAATTATATACAAACTTGCTTTGACAATATATACAAATTAACATACTTTGTTGGGCTTGTAGGGGAACTTGGTTTGGTGCCTATACTCATGCATGACCCAATTGGTCTTTTCGCCTTTTGGAGCCCTCCCCTTGTAAAAAACTAGGGTTTTCTTCATGCCAACTAGCATTCCACAATGGAATATCTCCTTGTCCTTGCCCGTTGTTTTCCAATAACCGGCATCAGTTGCCCGATTTGTCCTCAACCCGGTTGGGTATTTACGATCCTTCATGCTGAAGAAGTACCATTCTTTCTCCCCCATACTTGCTTTCGCTGTAACATTTAAATTCTAGTTATAGAAAAGAGCTAATTACTTGGGTGTAAAGAGTAACATTTGAAGAGCATTAGAGGAGCTACATGATTACAAGAATCTGTGGATTAAAAAAAAAAACTATTATATTGTCAAGAGTAAGCCGACAAAAATTATCATTCCCGATCGAGGATATCGCTATTACCAACATAATGCCATTGCTCCAAATTTATTCTAGTATGTCTGTCGACCTTTTATACCAGTAGGGACAAGCACCTTAGATATCGATGAGCGCCATTTAATGATTAGCAAACTGTCGGATGACACTAAACAAAATAATAATCCTAAAGTAACCTAATATATCCCTAAATCCTAAAACACATTATGCACATATATATTAATGATTTGATTCCTGAACTGAATGAAAACACAAATCAGAATACGGAAATATATTGAGATCCCATATGCATGGCTTACCGGGAAGGTCCCATGGCTCACACTTATTGAGATCCACATCAGTGATGGCACGTGATACAAATCCAAACTCCGAAACTTTGCGTGTAAGGTAGTATGTGATTAGCTCCTCGTCGGTCGGGTGGAACCGAAAGCCGGGTGGGAGGCTCTCGTCCATGAAATTAAGCAAGATTAATTAACTTCAACCAAGCATAGGCACAATAGAGTCTAATTAAGTGTGTCCATGAAATTAAGCAACGCTACTTGTTGGCACTTGGTGAAAGAAGAAGGGATAGAAAAGGAAGGATATATATTGGTATATATGAGCAAATGAACTTTAGGAGTGGTAGTGTTGGTAGGGAATAGTGCATCTCCAGAGCTTCTTTTAAAATCTAACACTGTGTACGTCTAGAAAAGGTCAGGGGGGTTTGTATATTTTGGTTGAGAAAAGGCATGCTTCACCCTAATTATTTCATCAATGCCACTCAAATTCTGTCATATTTATTTGGTGTCTAGTTGTTCAATGATATTTAGTGTTTTATATATTTATTTGGTGTCTAGTTGTTCAAAGATATTTAGTGTTTTGTATAATTAAGTATCTATAAGACTTACTTCACATTTTTCTCATCAATAAAAAAAGAAAGTATAAAACTTGAGCCTAATTATTATACTATCAAGCTAGTATAACACATAATTAAAACATATATATCATTTTAAACTTGATTTATGCCTGGAAACTTGAGCGAAAATATGTCAATATATCTTATCTCCATTAATATTTATCCCATTGAATCATGATAACTTCTTAATTTCTTTAAAATTTAAAATTATATATGATATGATTCACACGTGATTAATTAAATATAAGTCATGATTAGCAGATCACTTTTTTTATATAATTTAATTTAATTTAATTTAATTTAATGCAGCAGTAAAGTCTTGTCTTATTTGAGTGGCAAACTTGTTAATATCTAGATTATATTGGAGATATTTGTACAGAATCTACAGACGGCAATCAGATCAGATCGATCATATCTCACTACGCACATTCTTACCAACTCCAACCGTTCTAAACCACCAAGACAAACCCCAAAAAACTGTGCGTATTCTCCCACAAAAACTGACCAATCAAAGTTCCCACACGTGTCCTTGCACGTGTGCATAATCAATTTTAGCTACAGCGAAGGAATTATATGGGCAAATAATTATAATTCAGTAATTATATATATATTATATATACCTGCGTCGTCATTGTAGTTTATTTATGTACACTGGCTTGCTTTGTTTACCTTTCTAAAATTAGAATCTATATATCGCTTTCTGTTAGCCATACTTTCGCACTCCTTAATTTCCAAGAAGTTCCTCTGCATGCTTACATATGTGTATGCTGATTTTTTTTATAACAGTAATTGTTTATTATTCAAGATTGGTAACTTGGTATTATCCGTTTGTACATATATAGTGCCTATTGAGGGAGACGAGAGGCCACCAAGCCCTCCATATATGTAAGATATCACTATATATATATATATATATATATATATATAGAGTTAGGCTGGGGTGCTATGGATAGCATAGTGGCCTCTATGCTACGGCTCAATATTCGAGTTTTCAAAATCCAAACGGTCGATCCGAACCGTTCATCTTATTCTCCATATTAATATCTGCTTGGAGACCAAATTTTACATTTTTCTGAATTTTTTTACTATTTATTAAGTATTTTACAAAATTGTTGATCCAACGGTGGCTGCACAAAACAGTAAAACCGTTGGATTAGCGATTTTCAAAGTGGCTTAATAAATAGTAAAAAAATTCAGAAAATTATAAAATTTGGTCTCCAAGCAGATATTAATATGAAGAATAAGATGAACGGTTCGGATCGACCGTTTGGATTTTGAAAACTCGAATATTGAGCCATAGCATAGAGGCCACTATGCTATCCATAGCACCCCAGCCTAACTCTATATATATATATATATAACTCCTCTATATGAGTAAAACTAGGGTGCTCTTAAGCTCACCAAAGTTTTGGTGAGCTTAACTCTAAAACTCATCAAATCGATTTCAAATGACGAATTTGAACCGTTGAAACCCGCCTACCTTACGTGTGATGCATCTACATGTGAAATTTATAAACATTCGAATTAATTTAGTATAAAGTCAAACGGTCAAAAAACGTTCAAAAAATGAATGCACTAAAATTAATTTATTAACCTTCTAATTTTGACTGCTTGACTTTATACTAAATTAATTCGAATATTTAAAAATTTACATGTAGATGCATCACACGTAAGGTAGGCGGGTTTCAACGGTTTGGATTTGTCATTTGAAATCGATTTGATGAGTTTTAGAGTTAAACTTACCAAAACTTTGATGAGCTTAATTTTATCATTTAATTTAATTTAATTTTGTGAGGTAATTCCATACCCCCCCACATCACTGTTTCTCACTTTATATTAGCTTATCATATGGATTTCTGGTTTTGTCTTGTTGTGTACAATAAAAAAAACATGCTACAACTTCACATATGCATTAATTAATTAACGCATGTACTGTAAATCTTAACAATGAAGCAACTCATTTGACAGTGATATATATATATATATATATGCATGGATTGTAATTAATTCGATATTATCTCTATCAAACGTACTTGAATAACTGAATTATTTCATTTCTTATATAAATTATTAATGCTTTTTCAATGTTTTAGTTTGTCCCTATGTATATAATGTCATCGATTGCTGTACAAGATGGCAGCGAGATGTATAAATTAATTCTAATGTAATGAATTGATTCGAAGAAATCACAAGCTTTTGTAAGTGCAGCTAGCCTTGTAATAAAATTTAACAGATCCAAATTAGCATCGGACAATGGATGACTAGAAATAGAATATAGGCTATAGCTAGATGCCTAGAGCGTCTTGTCTTGTCGGTAACACCACACGTCCACACAACACCACAGCAGGCCATTATAATATAGTAAAACCCAAATCAGAGTGCCATCATGAATGAATGCAAAATTGCAAATGGTATTATGGTACTTAAAAAAAGGTAGTTGGGTAACCCAAATAAAAACAAAAATTAATAAAGCTGTACTGTCTATTGTAGATTGTAGTAATAATATCCTACCAAACAAAAAGACCCAAAAGTTTGGTTGGATTCCTCATTTCTCATTCGTGGGTTTGAAATTCTGCCATCACAGTACCTTCCATTTCGCGCCTTTTGCTATCTGCACATTCTGCACATTCTGCACACTGCACACTGCACGTGCACAACGACGTATACGTATTATATTTATATTTATATTTATATTTATATTTATGCCCCATGTTGACCCTTTTTTTTTTAGGAAAAATTATGAAAATGCCACTCCAAAATTTGGAAATTGTGAGAATGCCACTCCAAAATCGAAAATTGTAAAAATGCCATTACAAACTTGATTATTTGTAAAATTGCCATTTATACCGTATTAATTTTGTTAAAAAAATAATAATGATAATTTCGGACTAAAATACCCCTGTCATACAACCTTATGAATCGTTCTCTCTGAAGGGGACGAAACCTTGCCCTAGCTTCTCTCTGAGCCCACTTCTGCCTCCATACATCTTCGTTCTTCTCAACAGGAAAAATGGCTCCGTTGTTCTCTCTGAGGTGTAGTGGTAAAATTTGCTCCGTTCTTCTCTCTGAGCCCTAGCCCACTTCTGCCTCAACCGTGCTTCTCCGCCTCACTCATAAGTTTCAACAGGAACCACTTCCGCCTCACTCAATATAAGTTTCAACCGTGCTTCTTCGCCTCCATACATGCTCCGTTCTTCTCTCTCTGAAGGCACGAACCATACTGTACGAGATCAGTGCAACCTTCTACAGAGATCTGAGGTTAGGTTAGTAAACTTTCTTATAATTCTGAGCCTAATTAGTTATGCTAAAATAAAAGGATACTCCTTCCAATACTTAATTTTGAGTGAATTTTATTCCATTGCGAGTTGTTGATTTTCCCGAATAGACTTGATCAATCGTTACAATTGTTGCCATTTTGAGGTTTGACTGTGCTTGCCTTTCCCTGTTGAGTATGGCTGTGCCATTTCCTTGTTGATTTGTGCCGATTGGTTCTGTTCAAGGCATACTGGTGCTAACTTACTGGATGTATTTTGGGGCATTAAAGTTCTGTTCAATATGGTTCAATTACGCATTTCTCTTATGAATATGGAGATTTTAAGTAGCATGTGGGGTTTACATACTTCTGAAATTTATGTGCATATATATATATACTGGATAACTCTAAGTAAGTGTTTCTTTTTGAAATGTTCGTCATCAGGTCTTTTAATGGACTGCAACATGGACTGTACTGATGCTTGTGATACGAAAAATCCCACTTTTCCATGCACTCCATGCCAGCCGACACCACCTGTTGCACCTGTTCATCAGAGCCAAGTGGAGAGCTCTCAGGGGTGTAACACTTCATCCCAACCAGCACCATCTGTTACACTTAGTAGTCAGGTAGGGGCATCTCACACCAGTCAGATTGCAGGGCAACCTGATCAATTCGACGATCCTGATCCTGATGAATATGTGGGTGTTAATGATGAAGATAATTATTGCGACGGTGTTCAGGCTGTACATGAGGAGCACATTGGTCCAGATTCTATTTTGGAGGATGAGGAGGCAACTATAGATGATGACGTTGACAGTGAACGGGTCTTTGCATTTGACCCTGAAAACCCTAAAATAGCGGTTGGTGAATTATTCCCCAATGTAGATGCATTTAAGAAGTCGTTGAGGCATTTTGCAATTAAAAATGAGTTTGAAGTTTTTACGGTGAAGTCGGACAAGACTAGGTTCATAGGAAAATGCAAAGATCCTAGTTATCCTTGGAGAATTCATGCTTCTAGACTCCAAGATAACAAAACCTTCAAGGTATGCAACAATTACAGTACTGTATTACTTGCAATCTAGTTTGGTGAATAAGAATTTATGCAAACTATTATTGATAAATTACAGTACTGATAATTAGCAGTTCAGTACCAATTTATGCTAAGGTAACTCTCATGTTGGAACTAGCGTATACTAATAGTTAGGTACCAATTTGATTCATGCAAACTTTTTTTTTTTAAATTGTTTCTCTTCTTTGTGTTTGTCATGTGCAGCAGGTCATTTAGCATATTATTTTTGCTATAAGACTCATTTGCAATTTATACATCTCCTATTCGCTGACAAGTTTGAAGTTTGTAATTACAGGTGAAGGTATTACCACATGATCATTCTTGCCCAGCCACTACCATGGTTGACGGCAAAATGGCTTCTAGTTCTTGGGTATCAGATAAAGTAGGAGATTGGTTAAGAAAGAATCCATCGGTTGGAGCCAATGAAGTAAAGAATGTTGCACTTAGAGGCACCTCTAATTGCTCAAAATCTGAAATTAAATTGCAATTGAAAGTAAATAGAAGAGTTTAGAGAAATTTGACACGCGGGGTGATAACGGAGTTCGGCAAAACAAAGGCCTACGTCTCCGGGGCTTCGCAACCTTGTGAGGTGCGCCTTTCTATTACCCAATACGAAAGGATTACAACTTGTGAACCGTTGAGCCCTTACACACCAAGCGGGAAGTCAAACGGCCAACTTAAAGAGATGAGAACAAGGTCTCGATTGTCTAGGAACACAAGAGAAACACTCAAAAGATCACTCTAACCTAATCTATAACAAGATTAGTGAAGTAGGTTTGAGGTTGCTTGAGGGATTTTGAAGTTTTAAGCTCTCACAACAATGGAGTAGGCTAAGCTCTCAGAAAATCACTTTTGAATTAATTAGGGTCGGCTAGAGTAAGTGAGAAGAAAACCTCACTCACCTATTTATAGTGGCAGCTCAAAAATGAGCTGTTTGACATAAAACGTTACCAACGTTTTATTAAACGTTACAACGTTTTATTCAAATACGATTTAGGGTTTTAATTCTCTGACAGCTTAGAAAAACGTTACATAACGTTTTATAACCGTTACAACGTTTCAAAACCGTTATAACGATTTATTAACGTTACAACGTTTATTGTTTGTATTGAACAGCTGCACTCCAGTTGTTCTGTAGCTTTTAAACGTTACAACGTTTATCAACCGTTATAACGTTTGTAAAACGTTACAACGGTTGTATAACGTTATAACGTTATAACTTGATTCTTTTGAAGCTTCTGATTATTATAAAACGTTACCAACATTTTAAAAACGTTCATAACGTTTTATCTCAATTTAATCAACCTCACACATACTTTACCAAGCATTTGATTTTACAATATGTATTCTTGATAAGGGTCTTCATGATTTCTTCAGTCCAAGCTTATTATTCAACAGTTCTTACTCTTCTTGGACCTACATATTCTCAAAATAGAAGAAATCGTAAAATTCAATAATTGTATGTTTTTGCAAATTAGTCAAATAGACGTAAAAGATTATTGTACGAACAACAATCTCCCCCTTTTGGCGATTTGCAAAAACATACAATGTGAGTAAGTGCATAAATCGAAAATTTTCAGAAATTAGTTTATCCAATTTTGATTTTGCATTCAATCCATTTGTACCAATTTCTCCCCCTTTTGGAAATCGACGAAAGGGTGAAAAATTAGCACTAATTTAAAGTGCTCCCCCTCAAATTATGCACTCCCCCTCAATTTAGTAATATAGCAATAATAATTTACAACCAAGAATAAAATTGAGGGCATAACTTTAACATGCAGGATAATTCAATTTCAATTCACCATATCAACTTATATATATCAATATGCATAAACCATGCATATAAACCATTTCAATTCATGCCTTCCAAGTAATTTAGTAAGATTTGTCAAGGCTCCAATATATCCAATTGGACATATTCAAACAATTTTGCAATTTTGCAATATAGTCCCTAACAAGTTATCAATTCATACATCACAACAAAACACGTACATCTCATACATATCCACACCAAATTCCAAATAACACCATTCAAGTAATTCAACTAAATTAACCAAATTTAAACCAACATTTCATCAATTCAACAATTCAAATTAACCATGCAGTCAACACACAATTCATGCAATCCATATTAAGCATGCAAACAACAACAATTCATGCAATCAAAACAAACAATTCATGTAATCAAACACACAATTAATCTATCAAGTTTTTATTTTGAAATTTGCGGTCTACTCGTCGTTCATGGGGTCATTTGGTGCATCGGGCGCTTCTTCTTCTCCATCACCTCCAAGCTCCTCCTCCAAATCATCTAGGTCCTCTTCCTCAACTAGATTCTCACGTGCTCGTGCCGGGCTTCCCGAGGGACCATATTGCCTGATAAAGCGATTCGAGAGACTGGATTGTGCTTCATCAAGCGTGTTGAGAGCTCGAGCATGTGCTCTCAGTTGTCTCCTTATCTTCAACTATCCCTTGTCCAGGTTATCGAACCTCTTTAGCATTGCTTGATGATTTTGTTGAATCTCAAGGCGTTGAGCATTCATTTGTTGGCACAACCACAACAGTTGTGCTTCTTGGCCCTGTGGAGGAACAAAATCACCCGCTTGTGGCATGTATTGTGGTTGTTGAGGTTGAGGTTGAGCCGGGGCCACTACTTCTTCCGGATCCCAATATTGATTGGGTAAGGCTTCCGGATGGTTTATCCATTGATTGATGGCTCTTGCATCGGGTTCATAACGCCTCAGACCGGATGGTGAATGACCATGGACCCACCCGATTTTTGTCAAGTGATCAACCAAACTGGTCGGGAATGCCACTTCTGCATCTTCCGGTAATCGGATATGGTTGAGGCGGATGATTTTATGAATGAGATGGGCATACGGCAGAGAATGGTTGTTGGTTGAAAATGCACCATTAATGTGATGAAGAAAGAAGTAGGGTATGTTGATCCTTTTTTCATCCAATTGAATGAGGTGATGAAGAAAGTACATGGGTCCCCATTCAAGATTGGTTTTGATTGTGGCTTTGGGCATGAGGATGTTGTTGATAAAGAGAAAGAGCAACCGATGTAGAGATGGAAGGTGAGAAACATAGATTGAAGACCCGGATATGTAGTTTTGGTCAAACCATTTCTTGTAATCAGTTGAGGATCCATCGGCATAAAGAGGCCAACTCCTCAAGGGGTAGGTTTCCTCCCCGTCATTCTCAACCTCAAGCCATTGAGCCACATTGTTGAGAGAAAGCACGAGTTCTTTCCCGCCAACCCAAGAGGTGATCTTAAAGGGTTCATCACTAGTTTTGATGTTTGCATAGAACGTGCGGGTAAGAAGTTGAGTGTAGGGTTCAAAACAAGTCACAATTGGTTCCCAACCCCAATGATTCACATATTCAATTAACTTGCCATCCTCGGGTTGGGAGAAGGTAACTACAGATTTGTCAAACCGATAGCATTCGGTTATCTTCCTATTCATGAAAGAACCTATGTAGTTCTCATATGCCACAATATCCCGGAATAGGTATCTATTAGACCGGTGAATGGTCCAATTTGGTTCCAAATTCCCCCCACTTCCTTGACCAGTCTCCGATTCCATACGTCTTTTCTTATTACCCTTAGCCACGGCATCTTTCTTTGGAGCCATTAGATTAGGTTTAGAGAGAAAGTTTACCGATTAAGAAGTGAAGCACTAAACCGAGAAGAGGAGGACCGTAGAAGTGCAGTGGTGAAGACGGATCGTCAATCCAACGGTTGGATCGCCGGATTTGCGCCTAGGGTTTTAGCTAGGGTTTTGGAGAGAGAGAGATAGAGAGAGAGAAATGGGATTTGGAGAGGAGAATAGAGTAGAGAGAAGAGAGGAGAAGAGAAATCAAGAATAATCTCTTGATTTGGTGAAGAAAATGACTAGAATGGGTAGAGAGAGAGAGAGAGAGAGAAAGAGGCGGAATAGAGGAAGAAGGAGAAGAAATGAAGAGAGAATGAAGAAGGTAAGAGGAAGGGACGGGTTTAGAGCCAATATAACACCTTTTCGCTATAAACCGTTACCAACGATTTATAAACGTTACCAACGTTTGTTAAAAATACATGGTTTTTACTTAAAACGTTATGACGTTTTTGTAACGTTTGTCCAACGTTTTAATTCTCCTTTCGGACTTTTGAAATCTCACAAAGCGTTACCAACGTTTGGAAAACGTTACAACGTTTTCACAGGTAATTTTTGCAGTTTTGGTCCCTTGTCAGGTAACCGTTATAACGCTTTACAAACGTTACCAACGTTTTGAATGGAACTTTTACAATGTTAGCCCCTTGTCAGACAAGCGTTGCAACGTTTGTAAAAACGTTGTGACGTTTCTCAAACGTTATAACGTTTGTATAACGTTTGTCCAACGTTTTGTTTCACCTTTCGGACTTTTTGAAGTTTCCTAAAACGTTACCAACGTTTTCAAAAATGTTATAACGTTTTATTTCTGTAAAACACTCATTGAATGAATTATTTTGATTGCAAGGGTTTATTTTGAAATGAGTTATGAATATGTTTATTCTCTAAGTACAAGCATGCCTAATTTAAATCTCAATTCATTGTGTTGTTGAGTATTTAGGGGTTTTGTGAATATATCGGCAATTTGTTCTTTGGTATCGATATGTATGAGCTCAATTTCACCTTTTTCTATATGATCCCTAATAAAATGATGCCTTATCTCTATGTGCTTGGTTCTAGAATGAAGAACCGGATTTTTGGATATCATAATGGCACTAGTATTGTCACACATAATTGGTACGTTGCGGAAGCGAATTTCATAATCATTTAGGGATTGAATCATCCAAAGAATTTATGTGCAACAACTACCGGCCGCTACATACTCGGCTTCCGTTGTGGAAAGGGCAACCGAGGTTTGTTTGCGACTTGACCAAGATACAAGTGAACCACCAAGAAATTGGCATGTACCACTTGTGCTTTTTCTATCCATACGGTCTCCGGCAAAATCGGCATCGGCATATCCTATCAAGTCTAAATCCGATTGTTTGCCATACCATAATCCCAAATTTAAACTACCCTTAACATATTTAAGAATTCTTTTAACGGCTTTCAAGTGCAATTCTTTGGGATTTGCTTGATACCTAGCACATAGACATACCGCAAACATTGTATCGGGTCTACTAGCAGTTAAATAGAGTAGGCTACCTATCATAGCTCGGTATTGAGTGATGTCCACCGATGTGCCATTTGGATCCGAGTCAAGATTTGCATTCGTAGCCATTGGTGTCTTGCTTGTATTGCTTTCGGTCATTCCAAATTTCTTGATCAACTCCTTCGCATACTTGGTTTGACTAACGAAGGTGCCATCCATGAGTTGCTTGATTTGGAGTTCCAAGAAGAAATTCAATTCACCCATCATGCTCATCTCGAATTCACTACTCATAAGAGAAGAAAATTCCTCGGCAAGTGCCGCATTAGGTGAACCAAAAATTATATCATCTACATAAATTTGCACCACCAAAAGTGATCCATCTCTCTTCTTGGTGAAAAGAGTTGTATCATTATTGCCTCTAATGAATTCATTGTCAATTAGAAAGGAACTTAATCTACCATACCATGCCCTAGGGGCTTGTTTGAGTCCATAGAGTGCTTTGGTGAGTCTATACACATGATTAGGAAATGTTGGATCAACAAAGCCTTGAGGTTGATTGACATACACCTCCTCATCTATGAATCCATTCAAAAATGCACTTTTAACATCCATTTGAAATAATTTGAAATTTTTGTTTGAGGCATATGCTAAAAGCATTCTAATGGATTCAAGACGAGCTACGGGTGCAAAGGTTTCTTCAAAGTCAATACCTTCTTGTTGTTTGTACCCTTGAGCTACCAACCTAGCTTTGTTGCGAATTACATTTCCATCTTCATCCTTTTTATTTCTAAAGACCCATTTGGTTCCAATAATCGTTCTATCATTTGGCTTAGGTACGAGTTCCCAAACTTTGTTCCTTTCAAATTGAGCAAGTTTTTCTTGCATGGCACAAATCCAATTAGGATCTACATTTGCATCTTTGAAATTTTTAGGTTCGATATGAGATACAAACGCACAATGACCTATCATTTGAGTTAATTTGGATCTTGTTTTAACTCTTTCCCTAGGATCACCAATAACATTAGAAAGAGGATGAGATGGTACTTCCCTTAGGTCTTGAGGGATTTGGTACTCAATTCTTGTAGGTTGTATCTCTTCGGTTTGCATTCCTTCAACTATTGGATCCATCTCCTTATTGGTTTCATCTTCAATTTGTTGATCTGTCTCAATATTTTTGGTTGTATCCATTTCGGGTTGAGTTTGCTCGGGTTGATTCTCAATTATGTCGGTTCTTGTCTCAACTTCATCTTGATCGAGAATCTCAACTTCATCTTGATCGAGAATTGGCACTTCAACACCTACAATTTCAATACCTTTCTCGATCTTTTGATTAGCATTTTCATCAAATTTAACATGTACGGATTCAATTACGATTCTTTGAGATGGAATGTAAATTCTATAGGCTTTACTTGAGTTTGAGTATCCTACAAACATTCCCTCAATTGATTTAGAATCAAATTTGGTTACTTTGGGAGATTCATCAAGAACAAAGCATTTTGAACCAAATACTTTAAAATGAGATATCTTAGGCTTGTACCCTTTCCATAGCTCATATGGTGTTTTATTCAATATGGTCCTTATGCTTACGCGATTTACCACGTAGCATGCCGTATTTACCGTCTCGGCCCTCAAGTGTTTGGGTAAGGAGTATTCATTTAGCATGGTTCGGGCAAGCTCAACTAAGGTTCGGTTCTTTCTCTCAACCACCCCATTTTGTTGAGGTGTGCGAGGAGCCGAATACTCATGTTTATATCCCCTTTTAGAGCATAGTTGGTCAAATTTTGCATTTTCAAATTCCCCCCCATGGTCGCTTCTAATCCTAATGATTTTTGATCCCTTTTCATTTTCAACACGTTTGCAAAATTCAATGAAGTTGCTAATTGCTTCATCCTTGTGTTGTAGGAACAAAACCCAAGTAAAGCGACTATAGTCATCTACAATTACATATGCATATTTCTTCTTTGCTAAACTTGGTACACTTATTGGTCCAAATAAGTCCATACGTAATAATTGCAAAGGTTGATCGGTTGAAACCATATCCTTGGATTTAAAGCTACTTTTGGTTTGTTTACCTTGAACACATGCCTCACATAATCCGTCAAGTTCTAATTTATGTGTTGGTAACCCACGCACAAGGTCTAGTTTGACCAATTTCTTAATGGTATCAATTGAAACATGACCTAACCTACGATGCCATAACCATGATCCACTAGATACGGCGCTTAGACAAGTTTCACCGGAATCAAAATGAGTAAAATACAAGTAATAAACATTTTTCTTTCGTTTACCCGAATAGATTAGAGTATCATCAGAAGATTTAACTATGTGACAAGCATTAGCATCAAATTTGGCATAGTATCCCGAATCACATAACTTACTTACACTGAGTAAGTTATAGTCTAATCCATCAACAAGATATACATTGGATATGGTCAAGTGTTGGTTACCAATTGAGCCTATACCAATAATAGAGCTCTTTCTTTGATTGTTTCCAAATGTAACCGTACCTCCATCATAAGGTTCTAAGAATTTAAAATTAGATTTGTCACCGGTCATATGGTGTGAGCATCCACTATCAATGATCCAAGCACTTTCCTTTTGAGATGAAATCAAACACACCTACAAAGTATATATTAGTTATTATTGAGTTAGTAACTAACATATACCTTGTCTTTAATCTCCCCCTTTATCTTTGGCAATTATAATATTTTTTAGGGGAGATTAAGTGTGAACCTAAGCTAGTATAACTTTAGGAACTCAAACAACATTATGTTGGTTGTTTACATTCCTAAAGCTACATTCTAAGGAAGTGTGGCCAAGTTTGCAACAATAGTTGCATATTGTAGTTGATTGCTTTTGAGTAGTAGAGCCTTGTTTGAGAATGGGTTGGTACTTCACTTCATGCAAACTCCTCTTATGACTACCATGTGACCTATTTGCAACTTTAGATGCAATGCTCTTGGTTTTATTAGAATCAAATCTATTGTGATGTTGGGGAACATCTCTAGCTAAACCATTTCTTTGAGTTTGGTTTTGTAAAGCAATTTTATTTTTGAATTCATAAAACCATCCATCGGGTCCTTTAAAATATGTTTTGTTTGACCCTTTTGGATTAAGAGTGTTCCTATCACTATCTTTAGAAGCATTTTTGTTCTTAGATATTCTTTTATTGTACTTATACCTAAATGCATAATTTGGTGACTTTTGATCTTGTTTAGCATTTGAAACATGAGAAGACTTCAATTTAGATGACTCCTTGTTCAAAGGAGTTAAACCCTTTTTAGTAAAAAATTGATAAGTTGAATATTGTTCACAATTAAACTTTAGTTTGGCATTTGGAATACTTGAAGTTTGAGAATGTTTCCCTTTTTCTTTAGGGCCTTGCATGTGATTAGATTTAAGTGAGGATTTACCCTTCTCAAATCCAAGACCAACTCTATCATTTTTATAATAGGATTGATCGTGTATCAACTTGCTCACATAATAGGGATCTAGACTAGTGACTTTTGATAATTCACTAGGAGATCTCAATGCCCGAATTTCGGTTTCTAAGGTTTGAACTTTAACTTTTAAAATGCCTATTTCACCTAAGTGTGATGCTTTTACCTTTTTATTTTCAAGTTCTAACATGTCATTTTTAGCAATTAATTTTTGAATGATACCTTCCTTCTCAACCAAGGTTCTATTGGACTCATCAAGGAGTGATTTCAACCTAGATTCATGATCATCATGCGTTAGAATTTCATTTTTGAAAGTGCTTGCATCATTGGTGTCTAATCTATTGGTACACAAATCATTGTTGGTCTCATTTGTGATTATGCAATTTTCAATATCAATTTCACCACTATATTCTTCACCACCTTCATTTATACATTCAAGTTCGGTCTCATAACCATCAAGACTAAGTGTTGAGTGTACCTCACTAGCGAAGTTTGTTGAGGTGTTGACTCCATCATCTCCCTCCTTGGCATTCCTTGATTTAACAAGCTCCATGAGAAAGTTGATGGTTGTTTCATCGGTGATGTTTTTGCTAGCTATAATTGAGTCTATGTCAATTTTCGAGGGACCTTCATCTACACTTGCCATCAATGCAAGGTTGATCTCCTCTTCATTCTCCGATTCCGTATCGGATTGTTCCGTCTCACTATCCGAGAACAAAGCTTGCATAGCTTTGGCTTTCTTCTTCTTGTACCCATCATACTTTTGTCTTGGTTTTCGATCTTGTTGTGCTTCCCCATCCGTGTTCTTCAATTGTGGAAATAGCTTGAAGCATGTTTGAATGGAATGCCCCTCTCTATGGCAAGCGAAACACATTAGCCTTTTGTTCTTCTCTTCTCGTTCTTTGTTGTATTTTCTTTCAAAGTCAAGCATTCCTTGAAACATTTTGGATAAGAGAAGGGCATCCTTGGATGTTTCATGATCAATTTTGTTGATAAATTGATCATTTGAAAGACGGGTGTTTGAGGAGCTTGGAAAGTTTCGGTTTTGTGCCGGAAAAGCTACGGTTTTGGACTTTGAGCTTTGCTTCAAATCACCGGATTGTCGAAGTTTTTCTTCAAAACTCCTAAAATGAGCATAGAGGTCATCCGGTGTGAATGTGTCGTGCGTGCCTTGGATTGCCTCTAGAGCACTCACCAACCCGGACCATTTATCCCTCATGAGCATCACCCTCAATAGCTTTCCTACAAGTTTATTGTTAGAAAGTGGTTCTCCCAATTCGGTAAACTCATTTTGGATATGCATAAGTCTATTATACATATCCTCAATGCTTTCACCATCTTCAACCTTAAAGGTTTCAAATTTTGCTTCTAAACCGGTTATTTTGGTTCGTTTGATTTGGGTATTGCCTTCATACCGGTTTACAAGAGCATCCCACATTTCTTTCGCACTTGATGCACTACCAAAGAGTGAGGCTACCGATTCACTAACCAAATTGAATATGGCATTGGTTGCTAGGTCATTGTCTTTCTTGGTTTGTTTGGAATCAACGGTCTCAATTTTGGCATCGGTTGAACTATCGGTAGCTACACTTGAGTATGTTGGTGTATACCCTTTTTCAACCACATACCATACCTCAAGGATATTCAAGTAATTAATCATGGTTTTCTTCCAATGCATGAAATTTTTGGTAGTAGTACCAAAAATTAGGGGTTCTTTCACGGATCTATAAGGTGTCATTTGTCAAGTTGATCTAATCTCCAATTAAGTGTGTCTTAATTCGAGTAACTTGCTCTGATACCACTTTGTTGCACTTAGAGGCACCTCTAATTGCTCAAAATCTGAAATTAAATTGCAATTGAAAGTAAATAGATGAGTTTAGAGAAATTTGACACGCGGGGTGATAACGGAGTTCGACAAAACAAAGGCCTACGTCTCCGGGGCTTCGCAACCTTGTGAGGTGCGCCTTCCTATTACCCAATACGAAAGGATTACAACTTGTGAACCGTTGAGCCCTTACACACCAAGCGGGAAGTCAAACGGCCAACTCAAAGAGATGAGAACAAGGTCTCGATTGTCTAGGAACACAAGAGAAACACTCAAAAGATCACTCTAACCTAATCTATAACAAGATTAGTGAAGTAGGTTTGAGGTTGCTTGAGGGATTTTGAAGTTTTAAGCTCTCACAACAATGGAGTAGGCTAAGCTCTCAAAAAATCACTTTTGAATTAATTAGGGTCGGCTAGAGTAAGTGAGAAGAAAACCTCACTCACCTATTTATAGTGGCAGCTCAAAAATGAGCTGTTTGACATAAAACGTTACCAACGTTTTATTAAACGTTACAACGTTTTATTAAACGTTACAACGTTTTATTCAAATACGATTTAGGGTTTTAATTCTCTGACAGCTTAGAAAAACGTTACATAACGTTTTATAACCGTTACAACGTTTCAAAACCGTTATAACGATTTATAAACGTTACAACGTTTATTGTTTGTATTGAACAGCTGCACTCCAGTTGTTCTGTAGCTTTTAAACGTTACAACGTTTATCAACCGTTATAACGTTTGTAAAACGTTACAACGGTTGTATAACGTTATAACGTTATAACTTGATTCTTTTGAAGCTTCTGATTATTATAAAACGTTACCAACGTTTTAAAAACGTTCATAACGTTTTTTCTCAATTTAATCAACCTCACACATACTTTACCAAGCATTTGATTTTACAATATGTATTCTTGATAAGGGTCTTCATGATTTCTTCAGTCCAAGCTTATTATTCAATAGTTCTTACTCTTCTTGGACCTACATATTCTCAAAATAGAAGAAATCGTAAAATTCAATAATTGTATGTTTTTGCAAATTAGTCAAATAGACGTAAAAGATTATTGTACGAACAACAAAGAATAAGTTAGAAGACGAGTTTCATGTCAAGGTGTCTTATGAGAAGGCTTGGTTGGGAACCAATTGCAAAAGGGTTGGCAATAAGATGGTGTTTAGCAAGATATTTGTGGCTCTAAAACCATGTATCGATGGGTTTCTACATGGATGTAGACCATATTTGGGTGTTGATTCAACTCATTTGACGGGCAAGTATAAGGGTCAATTGGCGGCTGCTGCAGGTGTTGATGGGCACAATTGGTTGTACCCAGTTGCATATGGAGTTTTTGACTTGGAAACAACCGAAAATTGGGGATGGTTCATGGCTCAACTGAAAAGGGCAATTGGAACTCCACCGGGTTTGGCAATATCTTCAGATGCAGGAAAGGGACTTGAAAGTGCTATTGCAAGCGTATTCCCCGAGTCTGAGCATAGGGAATGCATGAGACATTTGATGTCAAACTTCAAAAAGAAGTTCCATGGTGATATCTTTGCTACTCACATGTGGCCCCGCAGCAAAGGCGTACACCTTAGAGAAGAGCGAATACCATTTGAGTATGATTAATGAAGCAGCACCAGCAGCTATTGAATTTCTCGGGAAGAATCACAAGCATCTTTGGTGTAGGAGTAAGTTCTCTGAGCTAACAAAGTGTGAGTATGTGAATAACAACATATCAGAGAGTTTTAATAGTTGGATCAAAGGGTATAAAGGTTTACATGTCGTTGATCTCGTTGATCAGATTAGGCAATTGATAATGGTAACATTTGACAAAAGGAGAACAATAGGGAGTAAATTTGAAGGTGTTATTCTTCCAAATGTCATCCAACAATTGAATGCAAAGAGTAGGAACATAGGGAAGGTCAGAATTAGTCAAGGTGGTAATAACTGCGCGGAGGTGAGTGGAATGGACTCTGAAGGCAAGCCATGGAGGCATGCGGTGGAATTGGATAGACGAGAGTGTACATGTAGAGAGTGGCAACTTACTGGCAAGCCATGCATGCATACCATTGCATTCATTTGCACGCTTAGAGGAGCATGTATGGAGGATTATGTGCACGAGTATTTCTCAATTGCTAGATTCAGAGTTGCATACGAGGGTGTGATCAGACCTATGACTGACAAGGCACAATGGGTAAGTGTTGATCCTGGATTCAAAGTGGATCCACCTCAAATGAAAAGACCACCCGGTAGGCCTAGAAAGGAGAGGATTCCCGGTTGTTTGGAGTTGAGGACAAGAAAACAAAAATGTAAGAGATGCAAGCAATTTGGCCATCAGCAAAGGACATGCAAAGCTGGTATTTCTGAGGATCCTCAGGATGCTCCAAATAAGAGGTAAATGATACAACTTGGCTTGAGATAATACAGTACAACTAACAGGTACTGATCTGAATATTTTTTTTCCCTATTTATGTTTGCAGGAAAAGAAGATCAAGCAATGCTTAGCGTTGCATTCATCTGGTAGTCTTCATTGCCTAACAGGTACTGATCTGAATTTCCCTTTATTAAGGCTGATCTGAATTTCTGGCTATTAAGACTGATCTGAATTTCTGGCTATTAAGACTAATCTGAATTTCTGGCTATTAAGAATGAATAAGAGATACTGATCTGAATTGCTGGCTATTAAGATTGATCTGAATTTCATGAAAACACTTAGTTTGAAATAAAATAAAGAACAGGGACTGATATGAATTTTTACCAAATTTGTGATAGGATGTTTTTACCAAAATTTGCAAACTTGTACCTGCACTTGGCTTAATGAGTAGAACTGCAGAAATTTTTTTTTCAATATTTGAATACAAAATTCTGATGTTATTGGAGAATTTAAATGGAACTTGGTTACCAAATTGAATAGGTTACCAAACAGAAAAGTTTTGAAACTTCTGAACAGGTTACCAAATTGAATACTGGGTTTATTTCATTAGTGTTTTGCATTTTCATTGAACAAGTTATCAAATTGATATGACTGCCAGTGTGTTGGTAACTTGGTGGCTGTTGATCTGACTGCCAGTATGTTGGTAACCTGGTGGCTAAACTAGCATAAGATTGATGCTTTGCTTTAGAGAGGAAAATGCTTCTGCTTATCCTACCTTACTTATCTTTTTTAACATACTTCTGATTGTATGTGCCTGATTGTGCCTGATTGTGTTGTGGTAATTTGATGATGTTGTTAATTCTCTTAATTGATAAGCAGGTATCTGCTCTTGACATATTTGATATTAGTTTTTCTCTTAGGGGCTTCAAGGCTGAACCTTAGACGACATTTTAATTGATTTTTTTTCTTTTCTTTTCTTCAATTGTTGTTTGGCACTGTAGAAATTGGCCTCAAATATAACCGGTGTTGAATAGATCCTTTGTAGTATGTATTGTTTTTCTGAGTGGTTAGACTCAGGTGGTTGTTTTGTCCTTGATAACCATGGGAGAAAAAGATGCCTTCCAGTTTTGATCGATTTTTATTGGAGCAGGTTATACGTAAAGTCATTGCATTTGACTATGAGAATTCAGTTTTTCAGGTTATACGTAAAGCCATTGCATTTGACGAAACAGATGCCTTCAAGTCTTGTTTTGCCTCTGGTTGATATGCGCCCATCATTTGCAAAAACTGAAAACTATAAATTTGACCATTAAACCATAAATTTGACCATTAAATCATATATTTCACCATTAAACCATAAATTTCACCATAAACATTCAGATTACAAACATCACATAACATGATCTAAACATGATCTAAATAATACCAGAATACCATATTCTTGCCATCAAAATACATTTCTACACTAATTAACTATTCGTAAATACATTTCTATACTACTTGCATATAATTACAATCAAAATAGTAATCATCAGAACAACAATTACAACAAGAAGGAATATTATCTTCTCCGCTAATGCAACAATTTGGGAGTTTTGTTTCTTCAATTTTCTAATCTCATTATCAAATCGAGCGACAACTCCGGCATGTTCGGAATCACTTCGCATGCCCAGAACTCCAATGTCACGAAGATATGCCTCGTAGTCCTCTTCCCACATCCAGAACATGCATGAAAATGTCTTCTGCAAAATAAATAGCACTCAATAATTTAAGAATAACACTCAGAAATTTTCATATTTGCAAATTAAACTAGAATTTCTCATATTTGCAAGTCATATTTGTAGTTTTGTCAAGGTAATTAATCTAATTTGTAAACCCTGCTTCATTCATGAAAGTAAGTTAGCGAGTTAGGTGATCTTGCCCTTGGTATCGTAGGTTACGACATAGTCACCGAGTATGGACAGGTATACCCTTAAAAGAAGAGAAATAATGCTATATACCATTCAGATGCTGGTTCCGATACCATACTGCTATTGACCAGTTTGTATCAGCCAGTATAGGTTCTGTGTTTCTGTGCTTTTTTTTTCTTTATTTTTGTTTGCATTGTGTTTAATTGGCTATAAAGAGTTGAGGTTCAATTACAAATTGTTGTTTTTTTAAATCTGGTTGAGCATCTAGTATTAATTGCATGGTAGGTACCATCAGTTACCTACTGTACATTTTGTAACATATGAGATGTTTCTTTAGACATGATCATAATTAATTTCATTCCTCAGGAGTTTTCCATCCATGTAATTAAAGAACATTTTGGTCTTTTTAAGTGCTTATCAAGAAAATTTAGTACCTTTTTGTAGTTTACGCATTTGTAGAATACCCTCTGTGGATTTGCTGTGGTACCGCTCACAAATCTCTTCACATCAATCCCGCAATTCGGGTATTGCACGATTGTCATCAGACTGTCACTCGGCTGGGCGGCGGTCGACGAAATCGATTGCGTAGATCTTCCTAAGGAGAACTGATTTGAGCGATGCATGCTGATTTATCAAGTCACTTGCAATGTGAAAGATATAAATAAGTAGATAACAGTGAGGTTTTCAATTAAAAGATGCTAAATTAAAACTTATCCCTTAATTTAATAAAAATTCACTGGAAGGGTATGCATAAAAACAAATTATATAGATAATTGGAACATAAACCAGTATATGCATAAAAACAGGTGGTGGTAATTGGAGTTTAAACTAGTATATGCATCATCAAAAAAAAATTATAACTTCGTGAGGTATATTTTGTTATAATCCCAAATACCACCACCTGTCATGATAACTTACTCCAGTATATGCGTAAGACCAGATTGACCTAGTTCTAATTCAGTGAATTATTACTTCGTGAGGTATTTTTGTACCAATAATAACTTTGTTTTAAGAACTGTTTGGAGTTCTTGTAGTTTAAATTTTAATTTCTGAAAATTATCACTTGAAAATTTCTGATTATGCAAACCTATTAAAATGGTGCTTCCAAAATCACCTATGATACAGAGGGAGAGAGAGACTTACATGGTGCTCTTTTGATTCCTTGCAAGGCGGAGGAGAGACGACCACTGGCACAGGTCGAGGTGAGGCCAATGCGAGACTAATCGCCGAGCGTTGATCTAGGCGGAGATAGAGGAGTTTGGCGATTAGAAAAAAAGGCAGAGATGGAGGGTTTTCTCACAAAGAGAAAGAGGGATTTGGTGATTAGAAGAAGAGGGGAGATAGAGGGGTGGAGACGAACGCGAGGGAGAGGGTTCTAGTGGCACTGTCGTAGATGAAATGAAGAGGATGCGTTTCTGAACTGCAGTGGCAAAATAATTTAGTTGTATAAAGGGTAAAGTTGGAAATACATAAATATGTATATCAAAATAGTATAGAAATAGAGTACAAATGACAATTTTACAAATAACCAAGTTTGTAATGGCATTTTTACAATTTTCGGTTTTGGAGTGGCATTCTCACAATTTCCAAGTTTTGGAGTGGCATTCTCATAATTTTCCCTTTTTTTATGTACCACCGTGATAAATCAGAATTAAATCAATACCACCCGTTAATTCTGAATTCATATTCCGCCACGTTCGCACAGTAGATCTGCGAACGGGTCGCTACCCGTTCGCGTAATGGATAAGCGGACTGACCCGTTCCCGACTGATCCGTTCTGACTGACCCGTTCCCGACTGACCCGTTCCCGACGACCCGTGCGCGTAACTGATCTGCGGACGGACCCGTGTGCGACCTGACCCGTTCCCGATGACCCGTTCGCACTATAGATATGCGTACGTGGCGGATCCGGATATAAACCCCTCCGCAGTGGTTTTTACGCCTGTCCCTGTCTCCGCACTGCCGCGTCCAGCACAGTAAAAAGGTAATTTTTTTTTTATTAGTTTAATTTTGTTAAATAATTTAATTTAATTTAGTTATTAAGTAGTTTAGTTTTATTAGATAGTTTATTTTAGTTAGGTACCAAAATAGTTGTATATTATAAATTAGATTAATTTTTTTTTCTAGTTTTAGGTAGTTTATTTTTGTTAGGTACCAAAATAGTTGTATATTGTAAATTAGATCAAAATTAGGTACAAAAATAGTTGTATATTGTAAATTAGATCAAAATTAGGTACCAAAATAGTTTATTGTAAATTAGATCAAAATAGTTGTATATTGTATATTGTAAATTAGGTACCAAAATAGTTGTTTATTTTTTTTTGTAGTTTTGTAAATATTTGTGTTAATTAGATCAAAATAGTATATTGTGATCTATTTGTAAATATTTGTGTAATTTACGATATACTATTATTTGTGTATATTTTTTATTAAATAGTAGTATATTGTAAATTACACTAAAATAGTAGTTTAGTTGGGTACCAAAATATTTGTGTATTTAAACCAATTTAGATTTGTGATTGTATGTAGAATTTAGAAATTATATTTAGAATTTAGAAATGTACCAATTTACAAATCGACAAATTTAGAAATGTTGTATTTAGACCAAAATAGAGTATAAATGCACCAATTCAGAATTTATTTTTTTCTGAATTAGCGTAGATTGTAAGATTTTTTACCGATTTATTCAAGAATGGTGATATATTATTGAATTACCATAGATATTTGTATTATTGTTAGATTTGTACTATTTAAAATTATCAATAGAGGTCAAAATTGATAAAATTGTTAAATTTGTTGTTAGTATGGCGTCAACCAGCGGTACCAATCAAAATCAGACGCAAGATGATTTACAGTTAGATTTATCACTGGCCCGTCACGTATTTCCAAATATGACGGAAGAGAGTATCAGTTCTCTTTGCTGGTATAAATTCGAGGAGCACAAGATCAAAAACGCATATGTAAGTTTTTCTTTTGAGAAATGCAAATAATTTTCATTTTCATTTAGATAAAAATAGGTAAGTTATATGTTTGTTTGTTTTGAAATTGAATGCAGACTCATACCTTGACGAATACGCGGAATAATCAGATGAGTATCCTCTACGACGACCGATACGCTCCCGTGTTGAAGAGTTTGGGTCTGTGGCATGTCTCACAGCTGACCCCTATTGTCGCAGATGTCGCTCTTCTATCTGCGTTGGTCGAGAGGTGGCGGCCGGAGACACACACATTTCACATGCCTGTCGGAGAGATTACGGTGTCTCTCCAGGATGTCAGTTGTCTCTGGGGACTGCCTATTACTGGACGAGCTGTGACGGGTGTGGAGTACGGGGACTTCACAAAGGACGTCGAAGAACTGTTGGGACCCAACCTGATGAAGGAAAGGTCCCTCAAGAGGTCGAAGGTTGCATCGAAGAATGACATCAGTATCCCTCTTTTACGGGCGGCATTCAGGTAAGTATTTTTTTTGTAATAGTATGTATTTGATTGTGATGCTTCATACTCTGTACTAAATTAGTTCGTATATGTAGTGGAAAATTGGAAGAAGATGCGCCTGAGGAGAAGATAGATCGGTGGACATGGGCTTACATAATGGAGTTATTCTCTTGCTGGTTGTTCCCAGATTCCTCTGGGAACACCGTCCCTGCTTGTATGCTGCAGTGGCTAAGGGACTTGGATGACCCTCCACAGATGAATTGGGGTGCAGCGGTCTTGGCATGTCTGTACCGAGGCTTATGCATTGCGTGCCGGGTATAAATTACTTTCTCTTCTTATTGTAAATAAATTATTTTCTCTTATCAAATTTAAAAATAAATGCAACTTGTATAAAAATAGGTCGACAAACAAGGTCTGTACGGACCGATTGGTCTCCTTCAGCATTGGTCGTGGATGAGATTTCCATTTGGTCGTCCACAACCACTAGACGAGGGTTGGGCTCCAGACTGGGGTCGTCCGGACGGGGAGACTTGTCCTGCGTTTGCTCAGAGATTCTGCGCTAAAAAGACCTTTGTCGCGACCCCTCACGGCAAGCCTTCGGGAGTTTTTTTTTTTCAGAACTCAATTCGAGCAGATGACTCCAGATCTACATGTCGAGTGGCGACCGTATGATTTTCGCGTCACAGTGTATGAAGAAGATGAAGAACCTTACTCTTTCCTCACAAAACTTCCTTCGATCTGCAGTCGCGAGCGAGAATACTGGTTTGCTCAGGTGCGACTAGATTTTTTTTATTTTCTAGTTTACATTTCATAAACATATTGTAGTTTAAAATTGAAACTTAGACACATAAAATATTTGCAGGTGCCGCTTATCTACTACCAGGTTGTTGAGCATTATTACCCTGGACGGGTAATGAGACAGTTTGGTATGGCCCAGTATTTTCCAGTCCCGGATCCTATCACAAAGGACGACTGGTATGATCTTCACCAACCGTTATGCACTACAGTCAAGAAGGATTGGCGGACGGAGCACGCCTTGCATGTACAGCGACTGGAGGCTATGAGTCCGGATGACATGGTTCCTGATATGTACCAGATTTATGCTTCCGAGGAGTGGGACCAGCAGTATCGACAGTGGTACCAGGAAAATTGTGCATTCACGGTGTACATGTTCGGTCTCATGTCAGAGATCAATATGAAGCCGCTTCATGTACCATGCGACACGACTACCCCCCAGTACGGTTTCATCCCTAGCAGTGGTCCGGCTGCACAGATTGTAAGTTTTTTATATTTTCTACTATATTATTTCAATACAGGTATGGTAATCATCTTTTGAAATATTGATGAAATGGTTTATTCACAGGTACTCATGAACATCAAGGCAGTTCTGAAAGCTACAAGATATGGGATCACAAGAGGCTGGAAGAAGGTGGGGAAGATGATGTTGTGCATATTTGCACCTCCGGTGGTCGTCGCGGGGTACAAGGACCAGCTAGACAAGATCCTGCGGGTAGCAGATCTTCCAAGATACGAGGATTTGGCAAATATGAATGATGAAGATTCTGCGGAGCAGATGAGCACACCAGAGCCGGATCTTTCAGAGATCTTGTCTGCACCGACGCCTGAGGCAGCATTTCAGAGTTTTGGAGATCGAGTGGTACGTGCATTTTTCTAATAGCCTACTTATTGAGAAACCAAATTATTCATTTATTAACCATCTATTTTCAGGGAGATGAGCCCCGGTTCGAGCCATCACAGGATTTTGAGCCGACTCAGCCATCGCAGTATTTTGAGTTTGACGTGGGTTCGACATATGATACCATATACACTCAGGGTTACTCTTATCCTCAGTTTCACACACAGGATGATCCACCACCAGAGGACAGTGCAGCAGTGTACCAGACAGAGACAGCTTCATCCTTAGCAGAGACTGCTGTAGCTTCTATTTTCGGTCCTCCGTTAGTTCCTAGCTCACTTGAGGAGGTTTTGTTTGGACATATACCGGAGGAGACCCCACCACAACCATCGCGGCAGTATACGCCTGCTTTCGATTTCTTAGGTTCGGAGATTGAGGAGGTACCGGAGGAGTTGGGGCGCGGTAAGAGACATAAGATCAGGAAAGACCTGTACACACCATCGACCAAGTAGTTATTCGGACTGTTATTGCTGTTTGAACTTTTTGTGCTATCGTACTGTTTGGACTGTTATTTAGTTATTATCTAGTTATCATGTTATTCTGACTGTTGTTTGGTTTATGCTTGCTACTATATTATCTAGCTATCATGTTATTATGACTGTTATTTGGTTTATGCTTGCTACTATATTTCTTAGAATTCGAATAAAGAAAAAAACACAACTTCTACTACAATAAAAAAACGGCATAGGTTCGGATAAAAAAAAACACACAAGTCTACAATAAAAATTAACATATAAATTCCTTGCTAAAATCACAACTTCTACTACAATAAAAATACACATAGGTTCGGAAAAAAAAAACACACAAGTCTACAATAAAAATTAACATAAAAATCACCACCCCTCGAACGATGAAACTGCAATGGAAAAATATATATGTTTAACAGCTTACCCTATTGCGTATTTCCTCTCGCATCCCTTCTTCTGCTCACATTCCTCTCGAGAGTTTCTCTACTGGTTCGGTGACCCTTTCGTCGTCCTTCCAATACATCCATCCACATTTGGATCCGGTTGTGTCGTCTCCTACCCAACTTTACCAACCAATGCTCTGGAACTAAGAGATCTCCTTTGTGCACCGGCCAATCACATTGATTGTCATACACATGGAATTCACCACTCCATGTGTCTATGAGTGTTTGAATGTTGTAATAATAATTGACGAAGTCATTTGGATTCAAGTTCCTATAATGTTAACACATTAGTAAGTAGTACCGTCCATAATATGAAGATTCAAATTAAATAAAACATAATTTTACCTTAAACGACATACCGCCATCACATGAACACATGGTATTCCGCCCATCTGAGGCTTCTGGCACTGACATTCCACCTCATGATCGTTCTTCAGAATTACCTTGTACCTGCAGTCGCTAGATGTGTGTACCCATCTGCCATTCTCCATGTCAAAATTAATCTTTTCGCCATGTGAGGTCACCATAAATTCATTATGGCCGAATGTAAGCGTTGACATTTTTTTAGTCTTCTCAATGTGCTTATCCAACTTCTTATGCACGCGAGTGGAAAAAAGCTGACCCGCTGCTTGCAATTGCACAGCCGTCTCACTTCTTTGCTCAAACCAGCTGACACACTTGTAGAATGTCTCCTCAATGATTGCAGCAATTGGTAATTTATGAGAAAAAAATAATAAAACAATAATTAAAATTACAACTAAGTGAAGAAAACAATAATAAAAAATAGGAGGATTACAAAATACAAACCTGCGAGAAGTTTTGAAGACATGGTTGAGCGATTCGGAACCGTTGCTAGTCATTATTTCCCAACGAGATCCATCATCCATAGCTTGATACACCTTCCATGGCTTAGGCAGTTCTTCCTCGTCATTTTCATTATATTTGCCACATGTATCCAAATAAGCTAACCAAGCAGGATTTCGCCTCCCGATTGCATCAAGTCCTTCTTGCAATCTTCTTCTCTTCTTCTTTTTAACCATAACCTTGAAAAAAGTGGAAGCTACCTTATCCTTAGTGTACTTTCCAAAATTCTCAAACACATGTTGAGAGCAGTAGCGGTGAGCACACTCTCCTTTCTCCTCACACCAACCCAAATCATCTTGAATAAACACCTTTTTTATGCCCTTGTGTCGGTCAGATACCACACACATGTATCTATTTCGCCCAATTACAAACTCCCGCACCCACTTCATGAACCATCCCCAATTCTCAAAATCCTCATTCTCTACCAGTCCAAATGCTAACGGGATTAACTGATTCTCTGCATCATATCCGGTTACAATTAACAGCTTACCCTTGTATCTGCCAGACAAGAAACAAGCATCGATACTGATGACGGGTCTGAGGTGACCGACTGCGGCAATACATGGTCCCCATGCCCATGCTGCTCTCATGAAAAAACGATACCCTGGCTTAGTGGTTGGCTTTGAAACAATTTTATATTGGGTTCCCGGATTTGACCTTTTTATTGCCTCCAACAAAGGGACAATCAGCCCGTAAGACCCCTCCCAACTACCAAAGGCCCGAGCAATTGCTAACTCTCTACCACGCCATAATTTGTTGTACTTTGGAACGATGCCCTCGTACCTTTCAGCGCATAAGTCAGCGACTGCCCGGATAGAAATATCAGCATTTTTTTCCAATGACAATTTTATACAGTTGGCGACCATAGCGGACGTCAACTGTGCATGATCTAACCTGGATGCCGATGCGTGACATGTGTGCTTAGCCACATTCTTCGTGATGGCCCAAGTATTACCAAAGCCTGTAGCCCTCGCAACCAACGCCCACCTACACCGGGCGCTAACACACTTGTACCTCAACCTGGTGGTATCGCTGTGTGTATTTTTAATCTCCCTATTTTGTTTGATGTGCCAGTGATTAATTGTATCTTTCATCTTATCCTTGTTGTCATATGTCATCCCCTCAGACAATTCATGTCTTTCTCCCTTTTATTGTACAAAAGAAACAACAAAAATTAAACAACATCAATTTAATAACAACATTTTAATAATTAAATTAAAATTAAATATAAATTAACAAACATACCTCACAAGTCACAAAAAAAGAGCTATCGGCCTCTCCAAACCCTGATGTGTCATGAAATTGCTCAAACGGATGTCTTTCCCCACGATCCACTATAGGCCACTTCCGTCTACCAAGCACAGGAATACCAGTATCCTCATCACTGTGATCTGATACCCCACCGTCCCCATTATCATCCCAATTAGTCACTGCCTCCATTTCTTCATGATCATCGTCCGTATTGTCAGCATAATAAAGTCGTTCAGGGGTTTCAGATCGCTTCCTCTCAGATTGGACTCGGCTAGAGGACGAGGATGGAATCTGAGATCGACCCCTGTCAGATTGGACCCTACTAGGGCCCACTACACATGGGGCCCGACTAGGACCCGCTACAGATGGGGCCCGGCTAGGACCCGTTACAGATTGCTCGAGCCCCAAACCCTGAGTCAACTGCAACAATTGCCTAGTATTCTGTCTGGAGTTATGTCTAGAGTTTTGTCTGGGGTTGGCTACAACATATAACTCCAGGAACTTGAAAGTCATATTCATTGTCATTTGGACATATAACTCCCAACTGCTATCGTCTTGTACCGGTAGCTGTTGGAACCAAGTTTGATTGCCTTGGCCAATATTGATTCTTGCGGTAATTATCAGTTCATAATTACGGTGGTTAATACCGAGTTGTTGGTACACTTCCCTATTTAAACCTCTAAAATCCAAACCAAGCCGGATATTGAACATTTTCGGCACTTGGTGGCTATAATAAGCGCCATTTGGTCCTTGTAATACTTCACCATCAAAATAACAAGCAATTCCAATCATAATTGGTTGAATAAACCTAATAATAAAAAATAACTAAATTAAAAAAACTACAAAAAATAAATTTAAAAAAAAAAGGATGAAAAGGAAAAAAAACGTACCTATGCAGCAGCTTCGGTGAAAATGAGGGTGCTCTGCAGAACTGATCTATCATATAGGGAGAATGTGCCACGTGCGCAGATCAACAATGCGAACGGGTCTATCCGCAGATCTGTTACGCGCACGGGTCGTCGGGAACGGGTCATCGGGAACGGGTCAGTCCGCATATCCATTGCGCGAACGGGTAGCGACCCGTTCGCAGATCCAGTGTGCGAACGTGGCGGAATCTGAATTCGGAATTAACGGGTGGTATTGATTTAATTCTTATTTATTAGGGTGGTACATAAAAAAAAACTCCAATTTATAATTTTGTTTCTTTTTTTTCATAATTATTTAGTAACAATCGATTATTTGAGAAATAATTTCACACGTACAATGGAACATTAATTCGGTACCCCCTTCTCTATATTATAAGTGGGATATTCATATTTAATCATTTTCTTTTATTTGTATCAAATTTCAGATGCGGAGTCAGATTTTCAAACTACAGAAATCAAACGCAATTAAAAATCAATCACATATATAAATTTTTTTATATAGAAAATGAGAATTAATTTTATATACTATAATATCTTACTCTAAATTATATAAAAATCATATGTAAACACAAAAATTTAATAAAAAATTGTGGAAGAATTGACCTTCATTTATTCTACTTACTTAATTAAGTCTGCTCTTGTCTGATTTAGATCTGACGTTTCATGAGCCATATATAGGACGACTATTTTAGTATAAACAAATTTTACCAAACAATTAGAAAGCAATTGTATGGTACTTCATTAGAAATTATAATTATTGAATGTATCATATATATATATATAGTTCTTAATTACTAATTCTTAGAGTAAAGCTCGCTGGCTAGTATGAACTTAAATATCCCTCCTTTTTCTCCAAAATTTGGGGCATTGATTAACCACACGGTTCAAGTATGGAGCTAGTTTTCCTCAAATTCGTTCCTAACCAAAAACATTTATCTTTTGGAGAAAGCGACATCCTTCTGGAAAATACCTCTTTTTCCGTACTACAAATGCTTTGGCTTTTAATTACCAAACTATATATCTTAATTACTTTATTAATTACAGCTAAATAATGTGGATGGAGATCAGCGGTTTTGTTCTCTAGAGACTTTTTTTATTTTTTTATTTTGCCTTTATGAACAAGGTTGGTAGTACCATGTAATCTTCTATTTAATTAATTCCGCTCTAGCTAGTCTTCTAGATGCTTACCATTTCTTTCTTTTCATTTTGAGTTTTCCATTCTGCTTCATGTCTTTATGGTTCTTTGGTGAGGACTTTAGAGTTTAGACTGAAGATATATGCAGAAAATAATTAAATTGATCTACATTAATTATTTTCATTATAGGTATACAATTATGTACGTAAACCACTTTTATTTTCATGAAAATATATAGTTGTTTGTTCATGGGATTCAATAATATCCGGCGTATGGACGCAGTCTTCTTACCATGTAAGAAAAAAACCGGCGTATGGACGCAGTCTTCTGGAAATCAAAATACTATGTAAGAAAAATGTGGACTATAAATTAAACCTTCAAAAACCGAAGCAGTAGAATGCTACGTACCAATTGTGATATATATATATTTTTCCTCCCATGACTTATGCTGATATTGGTGTAGCCAGAATTTGAATAAGAAAATTAAAGTAGACAAAATATTTCAGTTTGTTCCGCTTTGCTTGTCTCCGCTCGGACGAGCTCTTTCACAAATCATCCTCCTCAGCTTGAATTGCTTTCACACAGTCCGGCCGGGTTAATTTGTTGTACCGGACGGGTCACTAGTATATATATATAGTTAATGAGGGAACAAATAGTGATATTATTTAAAGTATGGCAGATGCCCAACCTATTGTATACTAGCTCCACTCCTGTGTGCTGACCTGTCACTGCATTTTATATAAATATTCGTATAATTTGTAAAGCATAATTTATACCATGTATGCACAATATCCGCGTTGTAACAATTAATCCGATATTATAGGCCTGATCCGATATGATATTATTTGTTTGGTTGGGCTTCAAGCTTAGAGCTCATTAATTTAAAATGGACCGAGATGATTCTGCTTATGGCCCATTTTATAAGGCCCATAATTGTGTAATATTAACCAAGCTCAAGTCATGTCGTTAGACCCAACACAAGAGGGTAGCAGCTGGGTCAAAATCAAATTTGAAGTGATTGAAAGGGTATAAGTGAAAAAGAAAGAAAAAGACAAACAATATTATTGTGTTTCGTTTCGTCAATCAATCTTCTAGAAATGAACTGTCCTGAATATGACCCAGAAACATAAACCAACTTAATTTCCACACAAAATGGTAAACGCTTCACGTTAATTCCTGCGCATATTTAGGTTTCATATGCATTAGAGAAAGAAAATCAATCGGTCACATTACGTCATTTCATTGTAAGGTGATTATTCGTATGTTATGTGAAGTAATCATTCATGTAACATGATTGTCTTTTATTATCTTAGTCACATCACTTTACGTTACACAAATTAATTCAGTCGTGTCACCTCACGTCACGTTATATCCTATAACACGTTACATGACTATCTTTTTTTTTTAACAATATTGCATACTTATAATATATTTTGTAGTAGTTTATTATATTTTGGTATATTTTGTTATTATCTTTTGAACTAAGTTAAAACTTGAAAACAATAATTAAATCTAATCAGTCACAACATATTTGATCACGTTATTATGATTACGGTATTATCACACGTGACGTAATTATTTATGTGATGTGACTGTTGTTTGCTATTTTAGTCACATTACGTATAATCACATAAAAATTAAATTTTAACTGTATACAGTGATGTCACGTGATCAATTCACGACATATTAATCACTACACGTCATATTTTTCGTTCACTACTTGAGTTTATTGTTGTGCTTGATATAATTAATATACTTAAATTGTTGCGCTTGGTAAATATCTTCTTAATTTCATGATAAGGACTTCTTTTAGTTGCCCAGGTAAACAGGCAAGATTTTAGGGGTTATAACATATTCCATGGAATTATTGAATTTGTTATGCACGTGCTCTGCACTGTATGTTTTGTTCAAGATTACTTTTCCGACTTTTATCCCGACAAAAATATATATTTAAAAAGAGGAAGGTTCAAATGCCTCTGTGTTTTTGTGTCTTCATCATGCCTCCATATCTCTTCATCATTTTCAAAGTTCAAACAGTCGATCCGAACCGCTCAACCTAACCTCCATACTAAAATATGTTTGGAGACCAAATTTTATATTTTTAGGAATTTTTTTACTATTTTTTTAGATAGGTACAAAATCAGTAAATCTGAACCATCTAAAAACAGTATTTTTGTACCTATCTAAAAAAAATAGTAAAAAAATTCCTAAAAATATAAAATTTGGTCTCCAAACATATTTTAGTATGGAGGTTAGATTGACCGGTTCGGATCGACTGTTTGAACTTTGAAAATAATGGAGAGAGATGGAGGCATGATGGAGGCATTTGAACCCTCCTCATTTAAAAATAAGTTTATTTTTCAATACGAAAATTTGTATACAAAAATTTTGGACACAAATAACGATCTTTTCAAAAAAAAAAAAACAAATTGTACAAGAAAAATAACATGACAAGTCACGGATATATTCAGCACCAAGAAATAAAATGTGTCCCATTGTTTTCCTAGCCTACTCAATACTCATACTCATATATAGTGATAATTATCAAATTAGGAGAAAGGTTTGTTGGGATAAATTTTTTGTGATTTGGGAATAATTAAGATATAATTTGAGAATACTAGAGCAAAAAAAAAAAGTTCACGTTCATACAATTCGGGAAACCAAATAATACGTGGATTGATTTGTGAACAGCTCAAATCCAAATTATTCGTGAATTATTTGCAAATCTTGTTACTATGCTCATACGCCACATTCTATCTCCATTTTCGAAGTACAAACACTCAATATGAAATGTTCAACATGCTCTTCATATTAAAATGTGTTTGGAGACCAAAGTTTATATTTTTTTGAAAACTTTTTAATTCTTTTTTTAGATAGGTACAAAATCATAAAGATTCTAGACCATCAAAAATAGTAATTTTGTACCTATTTAAAAAAATAGTAAAAAAATTCTCATAAAATATAAAATTTGGTCTCCAAGGTCATTTTAACATGTATATCATGTTGAACGGTTTTGATCAGTTATTTGTACCTTGCAAATAGAAATACAAATATGAAACACCGATTTTTTTATTTTTATCCAAAAATTAAATTGAATTTAAAAAATCAACCGGTTTGGTTGTGAAATTCGAAATCTACTCAAACCAGTTAACCGTTAACCGGACCAAATTTCCGGTTAACGGTTAACCGGACCAGCACAAAAAACCCGGTTATCTGTTTAGCGGAAAGATGAAGACGGGTTCGGTTAACTGTGAACCGGATTGGCTTGGTTCGGTTAGCTATCAACCGGAAAGACTGGTCCGGTTATTGGTTAACCGAACCCAGCCTTTTTTTTTTTTTTTAGATTAGACGCGTGGGGGTGGGGGTCATGTAGGGTGTGTCGACACGTGGCTGTAAATCGTCGGTCCGGTTATTGGTTAACCGAACCCACGTTTTTTTTTTCTTTTCTTTTTTATACGTGGGGGTCATGCAGGCTGGGGTGCTAGGGTGACGACACGTGGAGCTGCTGAATTTAAGTTTGAATTTGAGTGTTGAGTGTTGCATTTTCATCAGTGCGGGAAGAACATTTCTGATTTGCATCAGTGCGGGAAGAAGAGCAGAGAAGAAGTTTCAGAGACTAATCAGGTTTTTTTTTTTTAAAATATTAAAATAGTTTATGATATTAATTAGAATAGTTTAGAATATTGATTAGATTGTTTAGAATCATGGAATATTGTTTGGATTGTTTAGATTGTTTAGAATTATTTGGAATATTGTTTGGATTGTTTAGATTGTTTAGAATTATTTGAAATATTGTTTAGATTGTTTGAAATTATTTGGAATATTGTTTAAGATTATTTGAAATATTGTTTAAGATTGTTTGGAATATTGTTTGGAATATTGAAGATTGTTTATAATTTGTTTGGAATATTATTTGGAATATTGTTTTGATTATTATGAAATGGTTTAGTTCCGTTTAGAAAAAATTAAAATAGTTGCCTGAATAATTTAGAAAGTTGCAAAATAGTGTAGAATAATTTAGAAAAGTTCCAAAATAGTGTAGAATAATTTAGGAAGTTCCAAAATAGTGTAGATTAATTTAGAAAATTTTAAAGTGTTGCCCGAATAATTTAGAAACTTCCAAAATAGTGTAGAATAATTTAGAAAAGTTCCAAAATAGTTTAGAGTAATTTGTAAAATACCAAAATGGTGAAAAATAAATTAGAAAGTTCCAAAATAGAGTAATTTGTAAAATTCCAAAATGGTGAAAAATAATTTAGAAAATTCAAAATAGTTTAGAATAATTTAGAAAACTTCCAAAATGGTTTAGAGTAATTTGTAAAATTCCAAAATGGTGAAAAAAAATTTAGAAACTTCCAAAATAGTGTAGAATAATTTAGAAAAGTTCCAAAATAGTTTAGAGTAATTTGTAAAATACCAAAATGGTGAAAAATAAATTAGGAAGTTGTAAAATAGTGTATAATAATTTAGAAAATTTTAAAGTGGTGCCCGAATAATTTAGAAAGTTCCAAAATAGTCGATAATAATTTAGAAAAGTTCAAAAACGGTCTAGAATAATTTAGAAAATTTTAAAATAGTGTAAAATAGTTTAGAAAATTTAGGTAATCCAAATTGGTTTAGAAATAATTAGAAACATCCAAAACGGTTTAGATTAGTTAAATTTTTTTGAAAATAATGAATTAACTTTGAATTAATTTTGTAGCATGGCAGACGAAATCAATGATGAAGTACCTATGGCGCGGGATACTTTTAGTGATCTGTTGTGGATACCACATACCAGTTACAGGGTGTGTCAGGCTTCTGAGGAGGTAAGCAATTACTTATTTCTTTTTTTCTGACTTGTTCAGAAATATCATCTTGTTTTAATTTCTAATTTTTATTTTCGGTAATGTAGAAAAAGGAGGTTATAAACGTGAAGCACTACCGTTGCATGACTGCGTACCACGCTGCATACGCGCCATTCTTGATTCGATTGGGTTTATACCAGATCGCATGCATGCCTCACAAAAAAATCGATGCGGCGCTGATACACGAACTTGTGGAGCGGTGGCGTCCCGAGACACACACCTTTCATCTTCCCTTCGGAGAGATGACAGGTATTAACTTCGAAACCATTTCAAATAAATCTGTTCTTTGTGATAATTTACTGACAATTCAAATGAAGAAATTTATATTTTTTAATTTGATAAATTACAGTTACTTTGGAGGACGTCAGCTGTTTATGGGGTTTGCCCATTACGGGAGTCCCAGTGACGGGGACTACAGACGGGAGGAATGCAAAAGGCAGGCTCTTCGAATTGTTAGGAATCAAAGAGCATGAGCAGAGTGATCTTTTGAAAAAACGGGGGTCTGAGAGAAATGAAAAAAGCATGGAGTTGACTTTCCTCAAATCTAAGTTTCGTGAACGAACCCTTGGTCCGCTAAACCGTCGGACTGATATTTATAGAGCAGATGTTAAAATATTTCCGCTTCACGGCTAACCGAACCCATACTGTTGGTCTGCTAAACCGTTAACCGAACCCTTGGTCCACTAAACGGTTAACTGAACCCTTGGTCCACTAAACGGTTAACCGAACCCTTGGTCCGCTAAACCGTTAACCGAACCTAGGGTCCGGTTAACCGTTTAGCGGTTTGGGTAGTTTTAAAATTTGAAATCCGGTTCGGTTAATTTTTAAAATTTAATTTAAATTTTGGATAAAAATAAAAAAATCGGATGAAACATGGTTGGAGCACAAAAAATGGACATTTTAACCCTACTCTTTCGAAAAATGTCTATTTTGCATGCAATTCAGTGCATGTAGCCGTGTACTTTTTCAAAGAAATGGTATTGCATTCCAGTGAAATTACATGTATTAATATTTTTGAAGAAATTAATTTTCAATTAATAAAAAGTGTATTTTATCTTTTATAATAAACGTCTAAGAATATTTAACAATAGACAACTTAATAGTAGAGGGAGAAGAAAACGTAAAGAAGGGGACGGCCGGAAGAGAATAGTTGAGAGGAAGGAAATGAGAAAAAATTGAGGTCCACCGAGAAATTTTGGTAATAATTAAAAAAAAAAGGAATATTTTTGTTTGATGGTATTTAAAAGAAAAAACATTTTATAAATTATCTATAATTTTAGCAACGGAAGTACTCGATAGCTTAATGCCTCTAACAATTATATGAAAAGTATATGTACAGGGTCCCAATGCTATACAATACACCTCATTTAATTAATTTAACCCTAATTTATAATGCAGTACTATTCATTAAACAACAATACTATAATACTATATATCATGTGGTTGCTGTATGGGGATGATCTTGTCTTTACGAGTGGCATTAATTATTTGCTTTGATTATATATTATTCTGGATATCTTGTGATCTTGTCTTTACAAGTGGCGTTAATTATTTGCTTTTATTGTTCTGGAATCTATCTGGATACCTTCTGTTAACTTTGCGCAGGTAAAGATTTTAACAGAGCAATTTTAGCTTCATGCAGCGCACGGACTATAGAATCAGAACAGAACTGCATATGGTTCGTGCGCTGCATGAAGTCATAATTACTCTGTTAAAATATTTTCCCAGTTTGTGCTATATTGTGTGTTTTTTGGAAAAGAAAAGGTAGATTAAAGTATCTGGTCTGGTCCCCCTTTTCATTAATGAAAACTGAAAAGTGAAGTGCAATTTAAACCTGTCTGTCGGATGAGGTGCAACCAAGTGCGGACTGCGGAGTCGATCATACTTTTTAAACTGATTAGCCGATATGTACCGTATTCAACAAGGCATGTACCATATAGCGGTATAGGACATATTCAATTTCTCAGATTTTTTTTAAAAGTATTTTCTGCCGTTGGGAAATTTCTTTTCTTTTGTCACGTCATCGGTTTGGGAATAAGAAATTCGGAGTGAACTTAATTTCTCCCATGATCTTTTTCTTTGCTCTTTTATTTCTCGTAAAGTGTACTACGAAATTCTTATGCTTATAATTTCTCATAAATTATATTATGAAAATGTACATCTATCACTGTAAAAAATACTAATTCATAATAGTACCTTACGTTACCTAATTAGTCCTTCAAATCCGCAGAACCTAAATTAATTAGCGGTCAGATTTCGTAAGAGAACCGCATTATCAGACTTTTTAAACCGTTTTCTTGGACCCTAGCTACTTAATTTGTGGAAATAAAATCTGCTTTTATTCTCATTTCTCAAGAGATAATACAAATTTATTATTCTGATTCCAACCGTTAGTTAGTCTTTATTGCATGACTTCACCGCCAGTATTACGCCATCATTATATCTTAAATAAGTTCATATAAATATGATTGACGTTTATTACCATTAAAAGTTTAAAAGATATATATTTGCTTCATTCCTACATAATAAACACGTGGCACAATTTTATTGAAGGGCAGTTTAAGATGATCCAGTTTTAAATTATTATGGATACTAATTTTATTCATCCAGAACAAACCGCTCTCATATATATTTCAAAAATAAATTATATACGATAATGAGAATCATAAAATGAAAAAAGAGAATTATGTATGAAACGACAAATAAACGATTTTCATAGCAACCTTAGATAATTATTAGCATGCCGCATACAAACCAAGAAAAATCTGACAAATTTAAAATAGTTATAAAAAATAAAAAATTTAAATAGCGTTTATTGCGTCACAATTTAACAGTTAAAAAAAATCATTCTCATGCTCATATTGCACTGCGCTATAAATACCATAATTTTTATAATATAAAAAACACTATATTACCGCTATTATTTAGAATGCTCCTAAAAATATCAATTGAGAAAAATAAAGAAAGGTGCTCCTCTAAAATATTATTAAACCTTGAAAACACCGAAATTTTTATTTGTAGAACAAAAAAAAAAAAAAAAATCCAAAAAAACCTTAGATTTGAGGATTTCTATATTTATTCAGACCGCACAGTCAATCTGCAGCTTATTTATGGGAGGCTGCAGATTGACTTAGAGGTCCCCAAAAGAACTCCCATAAATAGATAGCAAACTGAATAAATGTGAAAATATTCTAATTTAGGATGTATTTTTTTTTTCATTATGGTATTTAAAAAGATTTCGGTTGAAAACGCGGCGGCTATCAAATAAAAAAACAAAAACAAAATTGACAAAATCTCTCTCTGACAATAACTTAATTGTTAGTTGAGTGGCAATCTTTTATCTTCACAAAAAAAAAAAATCAATATTTTTTTTCATAATAAACAGGATAAGATTCTCCAATATAACACCACACCTCCCTTTCTACACTGTCATTATACCGTCGTTCCTCCGCCATCACCATTCGTTAGTCAATTCCAATCCATTCATTTTTCAATTGAACCCATATAAAACTATTAATTAACTCCATAAAATGGTGATGTCAAAAGCATCTTTCTTCTACAACTTCCTTCCATCTCGTCTCTCTCGTCGCGGTATTGCCTCCTCTCTCTCTCTCTCTCTCTCTCTCTCTCTCTCTTCACAACTGGACTAATCCATTTTAATTCGTATCCTCCAAACCTGATTTTCTGACTGTTTATAGATTCGTTTTCTAGCTTCGTTGGGATCGTGAAGCTGTTGCGCAAGAAAGACAAGAGACAGCCAATGACTAGTGAGGCGAAACCCAAGTGGGACCCAGCGTTAGTGGATGAGAAACTCGCCAAGCTCGTCTCTGAGGCAAATCTCGATCAGGTGTCGGAGAGGCGCCGCGTTAGAGACGCGTTCAAGGATGTTCAACTAGGCATAGACCATTGTTTGTTTAAGGTCTGTTTTTCTTTCTTTCTTTTTTTCTTTTTTTTACGAAAAAGACCTCGTTATTCAAGTGATGTTTTGAATAAGACGCTCTCCGTTTGATTCAACTTGTAGAATTACCGATGATTAAATAGGTTGATATCTTCATTGTTTGTTTAAGTTGGAATCCAGGAATACCCTCTTCATCTCTGTAATTTAGTTTGAAAATTACCGGTTTGTTTTGAAAGCAGTAAAGACATCTTGCTTTTGCAGTTACTATTATATCATTAGATTAATATTTGTAATTGTTCAGTTTGTTTCCAAAATTGTTGCACTGTATTTCTTGTTTCAGAATTAAGAATTTGATTGTGATTGAACTTCTTAATATTTATTTGCAAATTAGGAGACTAATTTTCATTAATTTCTCTTACCAGGCAAAATACACTGGAATAAAAACCAAGGAGGTGTGACTCTCTTTAATTTATTTATTTTTTATATATATTTCTTACACTCTATTTGATCCTTACACTGACACTTTTTTAAAAAAAAATTTCAAGTCTTATGAAAAGAACTCTAGGGGCCTTGAAATTTTCTCGAAGAGTTGGCTGCCAGAATCCAATATAAAGGCCTTGGTTTTTTTCTGCCACGGGTATGGTGACACATGCACGTTTTTCTTTGAAGGTGATTTTCTTTCAAAATTGTTACTTTTATATGAACTGGACAAACAATGCCTTTTCCCGCAAATATATTATGGGACTTCATATATATTTTTTTTCCCTCAGGTAAATTAACTATAAGTCAAAATCTCCCAAATAACAACAAACATGAAAATTTAATGAAATTTAATACAGTGAAAGCTAAAGAATGTTCAGAAAAAAAGAAAAGAAAAGATGTTTCTAGTATGTGCTGGTACCATCCATTGCCATATAGGGCTCAAATGGAACAGATTTCCAGTAGCGCAGTGCCATCTTACCACACAGAAAGTGAACCAGTCTAAAATTTAATTTCTCTGAGAAATCATAAAAAACCATCCACTACCAAATGGTACTGATATCCAAGAGTGTTCTTATTGTACCAGAAACTAAACCAATCTAAATGTAACTCTACAATATTTTGTGGTCATATTCATATAGTTTGTTTTAATTAACTATACTATAGGGATAGCAAGAAAAATTGCTTCAGCTGGATATGGGGTATATGCATTAGACTACCCCGGCTTTGGCTTGTCAGAGGGGCTTCATGGTTATATACCGAGCTTTGATGCTATGGCAGATGACGTTGTAGAACATTTTTCCAAGATCAGAGGTTTGTTGTTCTATAATGATCAAATTTGGAAATCCCTTGAAAATAAGAAAACATCCCTTATTAAATGTTCTGATAAAGCATGAAATTTATCCCCTAGTTAAGTCTCTTTCCTAATTTTTTATCTCTCTAACAATGGTTATTGGTTATTCTCTGTACTGTGCCTTCCAATTTTTTGGTTCAGTACTTTGGCCAAAGTACCCTTCCTTCACTGTGTATACCTTATTGGCTGTGGGACGCTTAAAAGGGGATGGCTTGGGAATTTGAAGAATTAAGAAGGGTGTCTTATGTGACCATGTCTTAGTGGAGCATGTAAAAAAATTCTATTGTAACTGTTTTTGAGAATTATGAAAAAAATTGAAATAACAAAAAATGAGTTGCCTAATTATTTGTTGTATGAATGAACTTCTATGTGTACCCTGAGTAAGGTTGTTGTTCATAGCCTGCAAAATAAGAAAAATATACCTCTATAAAGCGTTTATCCTTTATGAGCTTCTGCAGTCCCCCCAACAGCCCTTCTTTTCTGTGTTTATCTCTAAGTTATGTTAGTAATGGAAGAGGATTGCAAATGATGTTTCCCATTTTTAGAAGAATGTGTATAAAACTATTTTGTTTTTGGAAAAGAATGAGAAAAACTCGACTGAATGGGTACATGTGTTTGTCTGGCAGAGAATCCCGGGTACAGAGGCATGCCATGTTTTCTGTTTGGTCAATCATTGGGGGGCGCAGTTGCATTGAAAGTGCATTTCAAGCAGCCCGGTAGGTGGGATGGTGCAGTCTTAGTTGCCCCAATGTGCAAGGTATGACTTTCTTTTTTCTTTTTGTTTCCATTCTTTTCTTGGATAGAAAATGGGCAAATCGGAACCAAATTTAGTATCTTTGTGAATTTTCTTAATTTTGTTTTGCTGGAACCTTTTCTGACTCTTTAACCTTCAAAAGATAAAAGATTTGGGGGCGGGGGGAATCAATTTTGCAGTTGTTCCCACTTTTGTTAGCCAAACCATGAGGTGGTTTTGCTTGGAACTTGTATGGTTTTCTGGCCTCATCCTCCCAAGCTCCATAAGGGAAACGGATAATAATAACCTTATTGAATTTTGCATGCTATTGTTTAATATTTTGTTAATGGATGGAATATTCTGAGATTTAGTAGATTGCAGATGACGTGACCCCACCTTGGGCACTCCAAAAAATTCTAATTGTGTTGGCAAAATTTCTCCCAAGGGAGAAATTGGTACCTCAGAAAGATCTGGCTGACTTAGCTTTCAAAGAGACCAAAAAGAGAGATCAGGTTTGATTTCATATATACTGCTTAAAATGTACTCAAATTGACAATTTTATTCCTGGTGATATATAATAATAATTTAATAAGTGGAACACTGAATTTTGGAAGTATATTTAACCAGATATATTTTTGTTTTCCTTCTGAGTGGCAGTGTCGTTACAACGTGATTGCGTATATGGATAAGCCAAGGCTTGGCACAGCAGTGCAGTTGTTGCGTACCACTCAAGAGATTGATCATCGGCTAGAAGAGGTACATTGGTAGTGCAAATATGCTTGTACCAATACACCGGTTCAGGTCAAGCATACCCAAAAGAGTTACCATTTTTACCCTCTTTTTTTTTTTCAGGTCACTCTACCACTACTAATACTACATGGGGAAGCTGATTTAGTAACTGATCCTTCTGTCAGTAAAGCCTTGTACGAAAAAGCAAAAAGTTCTGACAAGAAGTTGTGCCTTTACAAAGATGCATGGCATTCTCTACTGGAAGGAGAACCCGATGATGCTATTTTTAAAGCTTTAGATGATATCATATCTTGGTTAGACAGCCACTCTGAAAGAAACTCTTCTTCCTAATCTCTTATAATTTGGTTGGAGAAAGATTGTTTTATTTCGTGATAGTGTATTATTTTATTTGTATTCGAGATGGAGCCTTGGGATTAGATGTAAAAATTTACAATATTGAATGTAAATTTTTTAGTTTCAATTTCTGCTTCATTAGGTATGTTTCTAAGTGTCGTTAGATCCGAATCTTATACAACTATAGTTGTCCTATTATTGCTTTAATTTTGATCAACTTCAGTACCAGAACGAGCCAGCCACTGTGAACCAATTACAGTTCTTTCAATTGTTTTCCTCGTACATTACTTGTGCATTTATCTTGTTTAACTGATATAAAAATTGAACTTGGAAACATATTTGGACTTCAATTTTGAAGAAGCTGGCTACTTTCTGCAGGATGACCAATTGAATAAGTTAGCTTGAGTAATAGATTATGCATCACGTATACTATTTATCCCTCTTATGTTATTGTAAAATCCTATTCATAAACAATAAAATCTAATTGGTTATAGGAATTTTACCGGTCACCAGATTTTCTACAAGTTCTTTGTCTTGTGTTGTCTGCTCTGGTATCCAATCCAACAAGTCACTAGATTTTTAATAAAGGTTTTGATGTCCTTATAAATAGTTGTGCATATTTTTGTAATTCTTGTGTTTCTTGTAAATTGAAAAAATAACAAACAAAGTAAGCAAGAAAAAGAAGAAGGTGCCATTTCAAAATTTATGCTAAGTGGTACAGACTGATAGTATCAAATCACAGTAAATAGTACATGAGGGTTCATATGTCTTTATTTTCTGTTCCCCCATTATATCTCTATTTTTTAATTTTCTTCTTCGGCTGAGGATATATTAAACAACATAATTATCGTTTTCAAATTAAAATTATTAAAATTTAAAAATTAAATATGACGTTTTTTCAAATTACAGCTGGCTTTTGAAAAGTTCAAAATGCCTGATGCTCTATACACAAAATGTGACAATTGCATTGAGTGAAATTGCTGCAGCCATTTAATGATTGAATAGAGAGAACTAAAATGAAGATATTGAACAAGGTGAGGACTGAGGAGACTGACAGATTGGTGCGGTCATTCCTGTTACATCACTTTTTTCATGTAATGAGCCGACACATTGATCATTGCCATCATACCAGTTTACAGTCTCATTCAGTCTCCTAATTGGACTCTCTGTCATTGCCATTGTACCAAGTTACGGCTGTGCCATTATTCCGCTATTGAGATGATTTACCAAAATACCCTCAGGAATCGCAATGCCACTAAGAACCAGTAAAGGTTTTAGCGCCATCAGCCTTTCATTGGTTGAGACCAGAAGCTCAAATTTGTTAGGTTTTAGTGTTTACTAGACAATGCTGCTGTTGTGGCAGTACCAATGACTCTTTTGGTTGCTGGTACTGAAATTCATCTTGCAAAGTGATACTGATATTTCACAAGAATCAGGTTGCAAAAAATTTCTATGACCAAGTTTCATTCAAGTGAAGAAGCTTTCCTTCTAAGCATATATGATCAAATCTCCATACACCAGATCATAAAATCTCATAAATTGATCATACAATTGACCAGAATTACACTTGTAAGCAAGCTAGTGTGTTGGACCCTCTCCCACAAAAAATAAATTTAATATCGTTGTGAGCACATGGCCCACATATCAGATATTAAACTGATAAGAACAGATACTACACTTGATCTTAGCCAAAAGGCCGAGAAAGGTATGAGTTGCTATGAAGGCGTGCTTAGTGTTTTATAGGATCTCAGAGACTGAGAAAAGATAGCACATGGGATGTGGGAGTAAATTAACTTTTGCTCTTTAGCGCTTTTTAAAGTGTGAAGCGAACCGGTCGTGCTTGCATACAGAGTTTGTTGAATTACGAACATTTATTCCTGGACCAAAGTATATGGGCCTTGCTTTAGTAGCTTTTAAGTTCGCTGCCCGTTTGCAATGAATGGAGAGAGGCTTTATATATATATATATGCTACAAAGCCTTAAGGTTACTTGTTAGCTTCTCTGTTGGACTTCTTAGTTTCGTCTAATTATTATCATTTTCATGTCCACTAATACTACTTGGCCTGGCCCATGTCGAAGAGTATTTTACAAGACATGGCTAAAAAAGTACATAGATACCTATACATGATTCAGTGTGGTTCTGCCACTGCATTTGAGGATCTGTTCAACCAAAGCCCCTCGCAAATTTCAAACTGTGACCATTAATTACTTTGAGTCTGATTGGATGGCACACGAGAATAATGGCAGTGAATTAATTCCATCTATCACTTTTATGGCACTCGATGCGTTTGCAAATAATTAGCTTGATTATTTAAAAAAAAAAGGTTTAAGAACGTAGTTTTTTTTTTTTTTTTTTTTCTTTCTAAAAAAAGCCTAGGGATAAATATAATTTTTCCAAGAAGTGAGAGAATCATTTTGGTGCAAAAGAAAATTAGAAATCGTTTATGGACAAAGTTTTTTTTTTTTTTTTTTAAAGCTCATGTATAAATTCTGATGTAATGAAGGTTTAAGGACTTAAAAGTTATTTTGTTTGCGGAAGGTTGTAAGTACGATTACTTAAAATTGTCCTTAAATTTACTTAGAAGTGTTAGATCAAAAATTCGTTCCAAAGTCCATTAATTAAAATACTTTATTTATTTATTTAAATTAAGTTCCATTAAAAACTTGAGGTTGAGGATAAAGGTTCATTACACGATGCAAAATTTTATGGGCGAGCCTGTGCCTGTCTAAATACAAAATTTAACAATAATTAATTTATTACTAGATAAGATTTGATTCCTAGATTTCATTAACCTAGCTATTAGTTGACCTATAAATAAATTAAAGGTACAGTACTTTACTAGTCTAATAGTACACGGCTGTACTACAATGATAACCTTCATTGGAAGTTTGGAACACCGGGAAATGTGAATTTTATATATATATATATATATATATTGCTGCTTAGATAAGCCAACACCATGTCATATGTAATATGTTACATTTCTTTTTTTTTATTGATTGTTGACTGACTTATGAATTGATCAATTTGAATGAGACTTTCTCCAAAGACATACCTAGTATTAGTCCAGGAAAATTCAAACGGGAGGCTGCATTAATTAAGTACAAAACCTTACATTGTTTTTGACCTATTTATATTTGTTCCTAGGACTTGTATTGAGTTGGCACACACAAATTAACTAACCAAATTTTTAATTCTACGTCAAATAAAATAACACATTTAGTTTTGTGGGCTAATTTTACAAAAGGCCCCTTCCATTTAGGTTTCAACTAACAGTTGGAGAGCTGCATGTCACCAAACCTACGGATTAATTAATAGCAATGTGAGAGTTAATTTTGAAAATAAATTATAGAGGGATCAGGGGCGAATTCAGAAATTTCATCAGGGTGGGGCGTAAATCGGGTTCAAATTTAATAATTAATCGTGTTCAAATAACTTATCGGATTCAAACTCATTAACTAATTGAATACTAAATAAAATATATATAAAAAAAACATCATATGTAATAAATAAAAAAAAGTATTATTTGATTTAAAGTTGTATCAATTGAGACTAACAAAAATAATCATGTTCATTCGAGTTGTTAATTCTCCATAGAATTTCAAAATCGAGAGCATCCTGGACTATATTGGGTTCGCCCCTGAGAGAGACTAATTGAAGTTTTAATTTAGGAATTAGAGCGGTTCGATGAGTTTGCTGTGGTGTTCGATCGGACCATTCGATTCTTGTCAAGATGTACACGGATAACTGAAAAGGTTGCACTAATCAAGTACATACAAACTTAAAATGGAACAAACAGTTCTGATCAGACATCTCATGACTGAATTTAGAACCGCATCCACTCCTTTAATTTAAAATGGCGGAGAGAATATATGAGTGTGGCGTGTGTGCCAATTAGTGGTTAATTTGTGCTTAAAAAAAGAGCAAAGATTGGGACTAGTTCGGAAGAAGCTGTAAAAGATGCTAAAAAAAATCTTCGTAACCTAATGCTATATATATTAATATTGCTATGTTGAAAACAGCTCCAATTAAATGCATTTCTAGTCACGGGGTCATAACTTCACCTCTACGCGACGTCATTAGAAATAATGAAAATACGTAATGGAATGAAGCGGTATACATATACGGACAGTAGAATTCCTAAATTTATAGAAAAATATTTAGAAATTAAATCACGTACAGCTCATTTCTCTATTAATTCCTAAATATATAGAAAGCGACATGTAACCTTGGAAAATTAAGTTGTTGGACCAAGTCTTATAGGTAAATTATTAAATTATTTATATGTTTTTCTCGGAGATTCTAGTAGTGGACATATTTAATGGCCTGTCCCAATTGAATAATGGGAAGCATGTACCAGATTGGATCTCTAAGTTCCAATTTACTCTGTTATAAAGCATATATTAAATGCTCCTATGATATATATATAATACCTTAATACTTAATTAATTATCAACTAAGAAAGAATATAAATAAAATAATATAATTAGAGAAATTAAGGTATATATATCTTTCGCATTTTCTTATATATATATGATTTATTTGATGACAACCTAAAAGGATATTGTGCGACAGTAGCATTGCATCCAGTTAAAAGCAGTAATTAAATGTGATTATGACCTCGTTATTCATGTACTAATATGTTAATTATCATGCAATACTAACACATTATATTCCATTTATTTGTTGGATCATAGGACGTTGAGCAAATATATGTGATATAATTATGGATTTTATACTATGATTGTCCAACTAAAATGATCTATACGGAATAACAATATTTAACAATTTATGTATTCAATAAGGTTTGTTCTATAAATGTGCAGACCAATCATTAATTGATGAACTGATTTTGAGATTTGCAAGTAAAGAGAATTGACTTTCGAAGAGTTTTATGCAGATTGCAAGAGGATTCTTGCGGACCGCTTTATGCAATATGGAAGTTACAAAACAAATCAGGTGACTAAATGAGAGTTGTGTGCAGACCGCACAAAATGGTTTATGTGGGCCGCGATAGATTTGGTTATTTATAGAAAGTCGGTTCTCATTTAAATCTGGTTGATCATGCGGGCCGCAAAAACGTCACTAGAATTGTATCATTATTTAAGTGGATTGACCAAGGCACACGACATCATCATAATCACGACATAAAATTTGAATAGAAATTACAACATATATATTTCTGGTTCTCTCTTCTTCTTCACCATCTAAAAAAAAAGAGGAGAGATCTTTTTATAAGAAAATTGAAGATAATCTCTTATGGGAAAAGTCTCAAAACCTTGTATGGAAGACCTATTCTCATGATTACATGGGAATAAAGTTTTTTGTCATTAGAGTCTAGTCTCGTGCTCACAGTGACAGTCGGTAATCTCTCAAATGATCGACTTATTCCATGAAAATCTCTATAGAGTTATGTATTAAGTTTCGCGCTTCAGATTCAACCTTAGCCTTTCAAAAAAAATAAAAATTATGCACTTCATATGTTATATGTAAGTTGTGAGTCCAATTTTGAATTTTAGATTTATGGTCCAATGCACAAACCCCTCCATGCATTGCAATGCACCATAGCCCATCTCTCTCTCTCTCTCCCTCTCTCTCTCTCTCTCTCTATATATATATATAGGATTTGGCTAATATGCTATGGGTTGCATAGAGGCCTCCCGTGCTACGGCTCAATATTCGACTTTTCAAAATCCAAAAGGTCGATCTGAACCGTTCATCTTGTTCTCCATATTAATATGTATTTGGAGATCAAATTTTTTACTATTTTTTTAGATTTATTGAATATCACTGTTTTTTATGGTTCAGATTTGTCTGAAAAATAGCGATTTTCAATAAATCTAAACAAATAGTAAAAAATTTCCAAAAAATGTAAAATTTGATCTCCAAACACATATTAATATGGAGAACAAGATGAACGGTTTGGATCGACCGTTTGGATTTTGAAAATTCGAATATTGAGCCGTAGCACGGGAGACCTCTATGCAACCCATAGCACCGTAGCCAAGTCCTGTATATATATATATATATATATGAGTAAGGCTATGCTACTTCGCGAATTAAACAAGTTGTTTTAATTCGCGCTCATATCTCTAGTTTTGAAGTCTAAATAGCCGATCCAAACCGTTAGATGTTTAATTTATATTAAAATGTGCTTGGAGACCAAATTTTACATTTTTTGGAAATTTTTTACTATTTATTAAGATGGTTTGAAAATGTTGTTCTTCAATGGTGCAGAATTTTAATAAAAATAACGATTTTTCAAACCATCTTAAAAAAATATAAAATTTGGTCTCCAAGCACATTTTAATATAGATTAAACATCTAACGGTTTGGATCGGCTATTCGAACTTCAAAACTAGAGATATGAGCGCGAATTAAAATAGCCCGTTTAATTCGCGAAGTAGTGTAGCCTTACTCATATATATATATAGTAAGGCTACCATACATTGCAATGCATATGCATCTTTGTACATTGGACTATAAATTGCAATGCATAGGCATCTTTGTACATTGAACTATAAATCACTGGATTCAAAGACCAAATAATCGATCCAAACCGTTCATCTTATTCTCCATATTAATATGTTTTTGGAGACCAAATTTTATATATTTTTAAATTTTTTTACTATTTTTCTAGATTTATTGAAAATCACTGTTTTTTATGGTCTAGATTTATCTGGAAAACAATGATTTTCAATAAATCTAAAAAATAGTAAAAAAAATTTCTAAAAAAATGTAAAATTTGGTCTCCAAACACATATTAATATGGAGAACAAGATGAACGGTTTAAATCGATTATTTAGACTTTGAATCCGGTGATTTATAATTCAATGTACAAAAATATATTATAAAAAATAATAATTAATGTATGGTAACCTTACTCTCTAGGTATAGATATATAGTTTCGAAGATTTTTGCGGCAAAAACACATTCGTCCGATTAATTTATATTTGTTTGTCATTATCCAAGAACTAGTCCATTAGTGTGCATGATTTGTCTACCATACGAACACTTTTGACCCGGAAAATGAAATAAAGCAATTACATTACATTAATTACATAAAGAGGCTTGTGGGAGGCACGCGCTCCACTAAAGTTCTTTTAGTACCATGTTTTTTGGGAACACGTAGCCTCTGCATTAACTCAAAAATTTAATTTTAACCGTCTGATTTTATCACAGGAGCCCTTTAATATTAGTGAGAATCAAGCTTGCACAAATTTTAAAACGAATTGGATGGTTCAGATGCATTAACTCAAAAAATTACCTTTCGAGTTAATGCAGAGCAATTCGTTTTTTTGGACCATCGCGGAATCTTCAATAGACGTCCTCGGTAATAATTTTTAATTTTTTTCTGAAGAGAGTGCCTGTCACTTTTATTGCGGTTCTTTTTTTTTTTTTTTTTGCCTGCTGAAATATTTAAATATAGCTCTGCTAATTTTTTTTTTTTTTTGAAAAGATCTTTGTTTGTGGAGAATTTCAGATTTACTCGGACCGTCATTTCACGTTGCAGCTCTATTTAAAAACTAAAATTTGACAAAAACGTTTAAATTTAATATAATTGTTTAATAATTTTCAAAAATAGAAAGAACAATTAATAATTTAAAAATGTTAGAAAAAAACATCAAACATAATAGTTAAAATATCTTATAACTTAGATGTACTAGAAGGACTCTGAAATATTTTTCAGGCAGAATTTTTTCTGGCTGTAAAAAAAATAAACTATTTCTTGGCGTGTTACTAGAAATAATAATAATAATGCTTTGAATCTGAATTATTGATCCCGGTTCAAAAATCACTTGTAAATAAAGATATTACGAAATGGTAGTAGCCTATCAATTGATTTTGTTTTTGTTTTTGTTTTTGGGGGATCGCAAATACAAATGACAGCCCTAGTCTTTGGGATCCACCATTTTATGTTGTGTCCAGAAAAATTTTGAATTCTAAAAAATCCATGGGTATTTTATTTATTATTTTTTGATTGAGGATATTTTAAAATTTTAGGCATTAGCTGGCAGTGAATCGCGGTTTGTTTACAAGTGCTTTTATTGTGTTTGAAGAGGGTTGCAATGTCTTTATTGTATCCTTATTTTTTTAAATATTAATAATTTGAAATTTGAAACTTAAATATTAAAATAAAATAACTAAATTTGATATATATCATTTTCTCTGTGCGTATATAAAATATTATGACATTTCGATTTTGCTTTGATCGATGTCAAAAGCTTGCAAAAATTCATTGATATGGATAAATTCTAGACATTGATTTTTCAACTTATTAATTCACACAAAAAGTATATAATATCACAAAAAATAATAAACATAATAATTCATCTCATTATTTAAATACTTAAATAGAATTATATAAACTATTGCCTATATCAATCTCGTAATAGATTACTAATTAAGTAGAAATATATAAAAATATAAAAAATAACAACAAAAATAATAGTAATAATATAATATACCATTAAATGTACGAACAAAAATTAGGGAAATGTTGTTGATCGATTAGGCTAATCCGACCAAATAGACTTGTAATCGGTAAACCTCTCTCTTAACCTTGACATAGAGCGATTAATTCAATTTTCGACCAAATTAGGGTTTAATTAATCGGCAAATTGAATGGTTACGAGAACCAAAATAGTGAGACGGTAAAGGAATTGTTACCAAATTGGAATTGTGTATGGTCTAGAGGACCCAAACGTGAATATGAGAATTGATAAGAGATGTTAAGTAATTAAGACCAATGAAGAAAGGGTTGACACTAAAATATATGAATTTCGTTAAGGAAAGTATAAAGAGATTAATACAACTCAAGCAAGCACTCGAACAAAGGTTAAACCAAGGGTACATGTAATATAGGTGTAGGATTGGTCGAGCAAGACTTTGCGGGATATTTCGAGACGTCTGATCCATAACTAAGCGGTATGCTCGTCGTAATCAGGTGCGGGATTCTTAGACTTGTTTGATATTTTATTTTCATGAATTAAACTGTTTATTCGTTTGTCATGTTGAATGCTTAATTGTTGCATATTTTGAAATTCATGCTGTATATTGATTCTTGCATATATGAGAATGATTTGGATTCTCGGTTCATAACCCAGTCAGATTAGGATTGAATTATTCGGTTAAGGTTATTTGGCATGTTGGTATGGTTAATAATTGATTAGTTCTATAAATTATTCTTTATGTGAATGAATCTGCCAGGCCGACCTGTTTAGGTGGCTGGATAAGGTGACGGTGACCTATCCGTTGACCTGTTTCTGAATTTGCCAGGCCAACCTGTTTAGGTGGCTGGATAAGGTGACGGTGACCTATCCGTTGACCTGTTTCTAAATTTGCCAGACCGACCTGTTTAGGTGGCTGGATAAGGTGATGGTGACCTATCCGTTGACCTGTTTCTGAATTTGCCAGACCGACCTGTTTAGGTGGCTGGATAAGGTGACAGTGACCTATCCGTTGACCTGTTTCTGAATTTGCCAGACCGACCTGTTTAGGTGGCTGGATAAGGTGACGGTGACCTATCCGTTGACCTGTTTCTGAATTTGCCAGGCCCACCTGTTTAGGTGGCTGGATAAGGTGACGGTGACCTATCCGTTGACCTGTTTCTCAATTTGCCAGACCGACCTGTTTAGGTGGCTGGATAAGGTGATGGTGACCTATCCGTTGACCTGTTTCTGAATTTGCCAGACCGACCTGTTTAGGTGGCTGGATAAGGTGACAGTGACCTATCCGTTGACCTGTTTCTGAATTTGCCAGACCGACCTGTTTAGGTGGCTGGATAAGGTGACGGTGACCTATCCGTTGACCTGTTTCTGAATTTGCCAGGCCAACCTGTTTAGGTGGCTGGATAAGGTGACGGTGACCTATCCGTTGACCTGTTTCTAAATTTGCCAGACCGACCTGTTTAGGTGGCTGGATAAGGTGATGGTGACCTATCCGTTGACCTGTTTCTGAATTTGCCAGACCGACCTGTTTAGGTGGCTGGATAAGGTGACAGTGACCTATCCGTTGACCTGTTTCTGAATTTGCCAGACCGACCTGTTTAGGTGGCTGGATAAGGTGACGGTGACCTATCTGTTGACCTGTTTATGAATTTTTGCAAGGTTAATAGCTGACTTTGATCCTATTTGAATGAAATTGCAAAGTTGAGCAGTATGGCTGACTTTGATTCCGTGTGAATGCATTTGTAAAGTTGAGCTGTATAGCCGACTTGGAACCAGACCTTAGGAAATGGTTAAGCCAAACAACTACAGATGGGTGTCAGATAAAGGGTCCAGCTCGGTGGGACGTCTATAGGTGTCAGTAACCCTACAGACGAGGGTTTGATAAAGGGTCTAACTCGAAAGAACATCTGTAGTTGTTACAAGGCCTAATGAGTCGAGTTAAGCCAAATATGTGTTTGTTTGAAATTCATCTTGGAAATTTCGTTAATCGTGATTCATTGAATAAATTGTTGTCTAGCATATGCATCTCGTTAATTATGAATATGTATCTATTTGTACTACTATTGTGTGGGTTTCATTTTTTAATATGGAGTTTGATTGCAAGTCCAATAATCTAACTGTGGCAAATTCGCACTGAGAATTTATTCTCACTCCCTTCCTTTGGGTAATTTTCAGGTTTATTACACGGATACAGAGAGACAGTTCTGGATTGCGTCTGACAGCATAACCATGTGAAATTTGGGATGTGGTTATTATGTAATGATGTTATTGGTAATGCATATAAAAGATCCACTGCCTTGCGTATATATGTCTTAATAAATATACGTGGCAGGCTGTTATACCCGGGATTTGGGGTGTGACACTTGGGAACAACTATGACCACTCAGTTGATATAAAAATTCGGTCAATCTTTGAGAAACCCAGATCTGGCCGCTTACTAGATCACATGAACATCCTGTTCTTGAGCCGAATGTCAATTATTTGAAGATCTCGGATCAAGTCGTTAAAAAGGTTCATTAGTGCAAAACTTCTCAAGTCTCCTGATCGGTCAACTAACCATCTCACAAGATTAAAATCTCCTCCAAGGATCCACAGGCCTTGTACAAGTCGAGACAGGCCCCTCAACTCTATCACAGACTCCTCCTTCCCGTCATTCGTACTTGGGCCATAAACATTTGTAATTATGAAACAAACACCCGAGCCCTCATGTTTAATCATTGCTGAGCATGTATGCTTCGTAGCCCATTAATTGCCACACAATTTCAATCAAAAGAAGTAGGTAAGACTCTTGAGTAATACAACACATCAAAATCATTCCATTTTGTTTCTTGAAGGCAATATACATCACATCTCGAACTCCTAATCACATTCCTTACAACATTGCATTTTTTTTCTCATCTCCTAAACCTCTCGTATTACACGACATTATTTTTATTTTTTTTAATAACATTAAAAACTGGAAGCAAACTTCTACAACCAATCTATGCTATCTGACTCTTGATAGAGTCACAGCTCCTCCATATTTATGCCCGAGTTTTCACCCTCCTAAGTTGGGCCTGCAAATTGGGCTGCTAGCTCCTGCACTTACCTCTTTTTCTTCAAGCCCGTGCGCCTATCTTCATTCTCTTCATCTATTATTTGGATAACATCATCTGTTTTGAGTCCGCATCTGTCTGCTAAGCCCGAGCAATGTGAGTAATTCACTCGCACTTCATAGAAACCGTCAAGCCTGAGAATTACCCCAGCCGACTCCCTTGTTTCGTTTTCTTGGCCCAAGTTACTTCCTTCTCCTTGATCCTGTTGGGCTGCTCGGCCTGCTTAGCCTGTTTCTGTATTCTCCTGGGCTCTTTTCTCCTTCTTTAGAGAAGCCTGCGGATTAGATACTGGACTCTGATAGGCCGACTCTTCCTGTCTTGATTTTCTCTTTAACCTTATCGGAGTGGAAGTTGGGTTTAAGCTGTCACATATCTCTTTCATAATTAATGTCGTTCGACTGTCCTTGTCCTTTTCTACAGGAAACATTGCAGAAGAAGTACGAGGAAAAGGCGAGGACAAGGAATTCTCAACCGGGGTTCTTGACGTTGTCATTTGCATGTGGGATGCACTTCTTGCAATGTCAATGATTGTTTGTTGTCTCTCCTCTATGACTTTTGGTGAATTAAACCCCACTATGGTGGTGTAACCCGCCTCACCAAACTCTCCTCCTTGATCCGAGATCACCTTCTCAGGATTCTTTATGGCCCCCAAAGCATCCCCTTCTTGTGTTTGGCGTGCAATACACTCAGCTTCTTGCACCGCTACCCTTTGAAGGTATAGCTGGACTTCCTCTGGCAATGACACCACTTCTCTGCCTTGGATCAAGTTCATGACTACACTATAAGACATGGGAAAACTCTCATTCTCATCTATCTCGGCCTGATTCCCGTCCGATGAATCTGACGGCGTGGTTTGCAGCGATGGTCCAGTGAACACTTCAATCTCTCTTGGCATCTCCGATTCCTTATAGATTAGCGCCTCTATCACCTTGGTCGGGTAAACTGTTGGGGAATCATAAAGGCCAAACAATTACGCCTTATTTAGAGATCAAACAATTACATCTCATCTAGGAGTCAAACACTTACACCCCGGGGAAGGAGAAACAGTTCCTCACCTTAACTTAAGGACCGTCATATGCCAAAGAGACCCAAAATATAAATCATAAGTGCGTAACATAATACTTGATTCCATGTCGTTTGTCATGGAATAACCAAAGCCATAGTAGAGCGTCGTCTCCATGAGCAAGGGACAAGACTTTAATGGTAAGAAGTCCTTCTCGTCTTTTGTCGTTGGGTCGAGGAATAAGTCTTCCAAGACAGTAAGGTGTGATCCTTGAGAAATCCTCTCCATATTTCCTAATTGATTTCTCTTCTCTATTCTTTGATGGTGAAAGAAGAAGAGAAGACACACAGAACTATATTTTTCTTAAGAGAAAAATGTATGTTCAGTTTCTGTGTTTTTTTTTGTTACCTTGTGCCTTGGGGATCAATCCTTATATATAATAATCTTTTTGGTTATCTGCCAAATTGAAAAGGTATAATGTGTTGTGCATCAAAAACCGTGTTGGCACATTAAAAGCTGTGCAACTGCATCAATATCCATGTGAACAACACAATCCTCCATAAAGGCAGATTTCTTAATTGCAAATTTCTAAATCAGTCCATCAATGATTTGATCTTTGCCTAAATTGTTCTACACATTTATGGACCACATCCTAATGAATATATTAATTGTCTATTATCTTATTTGATCACTTTTATTAACAACCACATATAACAGTAAACAATCCATAATTATATTACATATATGATCAATGTTGACATTAAATCCACTTCTCAAAATGTGAGGGATTTTTGTTAAAAACAGTACCCAAGTATAACCCGAATTTGCTTACCGCTCTTATTACTGCACTCTCCCTCTATAGATCCATTGGTATGTCTACCAGATCAATCAAAGCTTTATATCTTGGTATCATCTTGACCCATCATCGATCAGAGGTCTCCATGGCTGAAATAATTATAATAGTTCTTTTTTTATATTATACTTGTTATCGATATACTTGGAGGCAACATTCTGGGGTCAGTTTATCCAGTCATTTCTTAAAATAATTATAATAGTTTTTTTTATATTATAAAGTCCTTGACCGGTGTGCAACTACAAGCTACCTAAGCGTGGGAGCCACACGCCATTTGAGCCCTAGCTTCTTCTCAATACAAGGAAACCGGAAAAAGAAAAGAAAAGAAAATCATTACGCATTGGAGTTGGTAGCAAAATCAAAACCGGTATTGGATATTAGTAATAAAAAAATTGGGGGTTCCGTACTATAACACCTACTCGAGACAAGTAACTAAAAACTTTTATTTTCAGTAGGAAATTTTATTAAATATAGATTATAGCCATTGTAAAAAAGAGAACTAATGTACCAATACATATTGTTTATATAAGAACTAATTATTATTTTTAAAGTAATTATATAGTTTAATTTTTCTCATAAAATAATATATGTGTGCTAGTAAATTTGTGGTTAAAATTTAAATTTAAATTTTAAAAACCACACATTATATATTTTGTATTTCAACTCCTAATCAAAATTTTCTAGTTAATTCTTGAGGGGTACTCCTTAAGGGTCTGTTCGGCCAGATCACTATTCACGTGGGAAAAAAAAAATTCAGTTGAACTGAATTTTTTTTTTCTCACGGAAACAGTGTTTTTCAGTTCAAATCCCGTGCCCGCGTCCATTCCCATTTGTCGGCCGAACAGGCCCTAAATGTAAATTGTCATAATTCGAGTGAAAAAAATGTCACTAGTACACATAATACATCATCAGTGTCGGCACATTAATATTGGTTCTTGTAAAAATCTGACACTGGCACTGAACCCACCACAGGTGCAGCCGGGTCTGACCCATTCGCCTCTGCTGCTGCCACTGCTGATGATGACGATCTATACAGTTAAAGAAATTATCTAATATGTGGGAGTATGCTAGCATGCTACGCGTAGCATAGAGGGCCTCCGTGTAACGGCTTAATATTTGACTTTTTAAAATCCGAACGGTCGATCCGAACCGTTCATCTTGTTCTCCATATTAATATGTGTTTGGGGAACAAATTTTATATTTTTTAGAATTTATTTACTATTTTTTTAGATTTATTGAAAATAGCTGTTTTCAGCAAATCTGGACCATAAAAAAACAGCGATTTTCAATAAATCTAAAAAAATAGTAAAAAATTCCAAAAAATGTAAAATTTGGTTTCCAAACACATATTAATATGGAAAACACGATGAATGGTTCGGATCAACCGTTAAGATTTTGAAAAGTCAAATATTGAGCTGTTGCACGGAGGTCCTCTATGCTACGCGTAGCATGCTATCATATTCCCTAATATGTGATATAGGATGTGTCTGGCCCTTTTGTAAAATGCGTCTTTCTACTGTGTTATCTTGTGCTGTTATTTCCAAAGTGTTGCTTTTGGAGGCACTGTAAGGATCTGTCTGTACGTTTATGGTGTTTATTTTGAGGCGCGATCGAGGAAACTGCAAGGTATCTTAGTATTTTGGTTTCAAAGAGTACATCTGAAATCTGTGTAAGAAAGAGTTCTTAGAGCTTTAATTATATATTTGTTTATAGCATCAAAAAAAAAAAAATCTGACACTGATAATCACTAGTTGCAAATGGTGCGTAAATTATATAAAATATCGGTGTCGGTTCTTTATATAAATAAAATATATACCAACATTGATAATTGAGTACTCTTCAGTTCCAGTTTTATATACAAAACCGACACTGATTTGTTGTCATCAGTGTTTGTATCTTAATTATACAAAAGCGACTAGCCAGTGTTGACTGTTGAGTCCTCGATTATCACTGTCGGTTTTTTTTTCCTCACACTCACTCTCTTCATTTGCTTCACTGAAGTATACATAATATTCTTAATTCATTTTTTAATGACTTCCTCTCTCTTTGCAAAAATAGCGTATATTCTTGTGATCAATGCATAGTTAGTTGCGTATATATATAATTTGACATAAATTATATATATTATTAGAAGTTAATATTGTCTTATGATTAATAATATCATTGAAAAAAAATATCCGTTTATAGTTAATCCAATAGGGTTAATTTTGAATAGTTTTGAACACTTTTTTTTTTTTTTTTTGAAAAATAGTGGTGTTACCACCGATTTCATTGAAATCAAGCATACTTGATCTGGTACCCAAAGTAGATACCAAAATCAAATACGATAGTCCTTTATAATAGTTTGTATCAACATCAAAAGACTAAAAACATGCAAGAAATAGTCAGCTAAGAAATAACCCCTACAAGTCAAAACAATAACTATGAAGAAAATATATCCACAACTACAAAATCAACAAAACAGATAGAATACTAATCATCCAATAAGTCCTTATCCGTCCACTCTCCTCCAGATATTTGATATGAGAGGTTGCCAGTCCCAGAAGCTTGGATTTGCTCCTCTTCCTCCTCTAATATTAGATCTGGAAAGTCCTTAACATCAGATGAAAGCATTATATTTAATTTAAAGAAAGATTTATCAGACCTAGTACACCAAAAAGTTGCTAAAGAAATAATCTTAAAATCTATTACCTTAATAGGCAGGGGTTGAGAATCATTAAATATTTCAGCTAGGATGTGAACAATTATTTACCACGATTTAGCATTTAAGAAAATTTCAGCTACTATTTTCTTTTACTATTTGGAGAACTACATTGAAATGTTGCGGAAATTTTTTTATATACCAAATCGGAAAATATGTGTTCCTTCCTAAGACAAAATATTCAAAAATTGAGACATAATTGTGAACTAGTTCCGTATAAGCTTTAAATTCAACATAAGACACTAACCTACATATTATTATTTTAGAAATAAACATGTTAGGCTAGCTAGTTCGACCCATCTAAGCATAGGATTACTGCTCGTTAATTTGTCTCCCTGATATAATTCACTTAGACTCTAGATGTTGTAAACACATTAATTCAATTCAATATTGGTAGTAGGTGCTACCAGTCTTTCAAGAAAAAGATATAATACACTTTGTCGCTTTCATGGTTTTCTTTCGCTAGTTCATCTCTCTCTAAACACAATAATTTACTTTAATTTTCAACTTAACACAAAACAAACATTTCTAAATTAAGTAATCTATTTATTCTAATTAAGTTGTCAGGCAAGACAATTTGGAATATTACACAAGAGCTTCGTTGAATTAAGTTCATCGATCCGAGATTACATGATGAGTAGGGGGAACATATATATATATTTCTCAAAGTGCTAACTAGTAATAAAAGTAACGATTGATCATAAGTAATGTTAATTAACCACTCAAAATAGTTGCCACTGATACAAAACTATTGATTTATACAAAATAAATGTTAACTGGTTAAAATAATTAGCAGCAAAGCAAGTATTTTCTTTTCTTTTATTTTGTTTTTTTAATATAGGGAGGATATTGAAAATAATATTATAATAGAGAGAAAGTCAGAGATTAAAGTATTTATATATTTTGTATCGCGTGGACGTCTGAATTTTTTTTATGTGCCTTGATTTCAAACCCTTGTGCTTTGAGTAGAATTCCAACCCCTTCCAGTTCATCAACCAAATAACAATCTGCACATGTGTTGGCTTGTTTTAGGAAAACAAGTTGGAAACCGGATAAAGAAACCAAGGGCTCATTAATTATTCAATTTGAAAATATGCAAGAACCACTCCTCTCAACTTAATCTCTTTTCTATTAATCATGACCAAAACAACAACAGAAAAATATTAAGATGAGCTTCTTATATATGAACCCTACTTTCCTTCCTTTCCCCCCCAGCTCCTCTCTCTCTCTCTCTCTCTCTTTATCTCGAAAGAAAAGCTGTCTCGCTCTCTCTCTACCCACCCACTCCCCCCTCCCCCCACCGCGTAGACATACACACAACATACGTATATGAGGATGAGTTGCAACGGGTGTAGAGTGCTTCGGAAGGCATGCCATGACGACTGCGTCATCCGACCGTGCCTAGGGTGGATTCATACCCCCGAAGCACAAGGAAACGCCACTCTTTTCCTCGCCAAATTCTATGGCCGTGCCGGCCTCACCAACCTCCTTTCCGCCAGACCCCAACAACAACGTGCCGGTTTGTTCCTCCGAATGCCCCAAAATCAGATCTGTTTCTTCTTTAATGAAAGTATATGTCAACCTAAATGTTTTGTCTATGTAACACATGCAGCTATTTTCAAATCTCTTTTATACGAGGCATGCGGCAGGATCGTGAACCCGATCTATGGGTCTGTAGGGCTGCTTTGGTCAGGCAAGTGGCAGCTATGTCAAGCAGCCGTTGAATCAGTTTTAAAAGGCGCACCAATAGCCCAATTAGCAACTGCCACGACCCGAACCATGAATGTGGTGGCGCCTATGAAGGCATCAGACATCCGCCACTTGGCCAACCATAAAAACCATGGTGTGGTCGACCTTCACAAGGTCAACGCTAGGTCAAGGGCCCAATTCAAGCTGCCGGGATTCTGGTCAATTCGTGCTGAGACAGGTGAGCCTGGTCCACTTGAGGGAGAAAATCAGCTAGTGCAATCTGTGGAGATTTCAAATAAGTCCTTCATTGGCCAGGTGGAGCATGTTGTAATTAAACGGGAGCAGGAGGCCATGACGAGAGATTTGGGTCTAGATCTGACTCTTGGTCCCAAATGCAAAAGTGGTGAAGATTCATTCAGTTCAGACGAATCTGATCAAAACACATGTCATGTGGAGCTCCGGCTTACTGTCCAGGGATGAGAAATTCTTCCTATTTCATTATATTTTTTTTAATTTCTACCTTATTTTTGGTTTAATTTTATCATCATTACACGTTTGTACAATGGGTACGTTTTAAAGGAGAAAGATACGCTTGTATTAATTAGTCAGATTCAGAGCCATAACTAAATAAGAGAGATTTTTTACTGATACTTCAATAAAATAGTTAAGAGCTTCATCTACTAATTTATACCACCCAAGTACAGAGATAGTAACATGAAGATAACTGTACTCTCAATATTTCATTTCTGTTAGCAATTTGCAATTGAGTTACTGTTTAATTGGTACAACATCGTTTTGTGAACTAATTAGTTAATTTATGCTGTGGTACCAGCAATGAGCCACATGACTCTACTGAAATTTTATAAAATTGTCCTATGAAAAACAGAAACTCTGTTGAGTATTTCAAAACAAATTTTAATGACTTTAGCTGTCGTCTAAGTTCATACTGGTGAAATTTTGTTTACACGTTAATTAAATATGAGTGATTGATATATATAAAGAAAGCTTATTACTACACCCAATCAATAATATTCCAGCTTCCTCATTGCAAGAGTATATGATGATGCATGTATATTCCTTGTCAAGTAGCTTAATTATTAAAAGAATGAATTTTTTTAATTCAAGGTTTATTAATTCGATCAGCAAAACCTAATTGTGGTGGAGTCAATTAATTTCATCCATCATACAAAATGCTCTGTAGCATTTGAGATAGCTCTACTGCCTCCTGATACACAGTTCCCTATCTAAATTAAGCAATCTTCTCTTGAAAGAGGAAATATCTTGAGGTTTTTTGTTCATTCCCAGCCGAAGCATAAGCTTCTCTTAAAATTTGCCTATATATATGTCCTGTATTCATCTCTCTCAGTGTGAAAATGCTTTTTTCAACTGACGATTTGAATCTTATGGAAAATCAATCGCACTATTGCTTAACAAACAAGTTGCATAGTGATGAATTGTCTCTAGGAGATTTTTTTTTTTTTTTTTTAGGGTAGGAGGCAACTTTGCCATCCTACATTTTCATTAATAAAAATCTTAATTATAGCAGCCCAAGTGGGCTTGTATAAGGTTTAATTTACTTACTGTATACGGTGTGTATTTTACAAAGTAAGCACTTAGCACTAAGTATTTAAGCTATCCTAACCGATCGATCTTCTAACAGTGCAATTGATCTTATCTTTGAAAAGTAAGCACTTAGCATGCACTAAGCACTTGGCACTTAATTACCTACTCTAGGAGATTTTATCTTTAAACCTCCGAGAAGGACATCACCACCTTGGCTCCTAGTGGGATGCTTCTTTTATGATCCACCTCAGACAATCTCTTTCCGTGCGAAGTTGCAGTGAGAAGCGCGCTCACCCTTTCATTGTTAACAAACTTGTTCTCATGATCAATTCAAGGTCTCAGAGTTAACTCCACTCAAATCTTAAATGAAGCTCCTCTAAACTGTGAATTGTGTATTAATTCCTGGAACTTTCTTTTGATTATTTGCTTTCTTGGTTGTTGTTTATTGTGATTTAAAGTTTAAAACAGTGTTCCAAATTTCAATGCTTAACTGAATTAGACAGCATTTTAAAGCTTGATCTGATCTTTCCTGAAAAATATTGAATGGATATTGGCTCCTCTCAAGGTAACTCTTATTTAATTTTTCAGGTCTGTTGTTCAACATATATATATATATATATAACCCCCAATATGTATGCAGGCATTCTTCCAGTTTAATTTGAGTATGACCATATAATGTTTAATTGTTTATAACTTTATATATCTTATTGAATGTTTACAAGGTATGTCTTGAAAAGAAATTGAAATCATAAGTGTACACAATTAATACTTAAGGAATAGTAAGGCTCAGAGGAAAATACGATTAATTGTGGCGGTTTTGCAGGGTTCGTTAATTTGCATAATTTATGAGCAATTAATGAGAACTTGAGGACATAATTGGATATTTCCTCACTTTTTACGTCCAGTAACTATATTCAATATATTTTTCTATATATTTTAAATCACTAGTGACATTCTTTTTGCACATCACTTATAAACTATAAAGTGCTCTATACAAAATTAATTCAAAATTTTTAAAAATATGTATGTGGGCGCATCACCCGTAATGTAGATGGGTTTTAACAATTTGAATTCGTTATTTAAAGTCAATCCAATAGATTTTAGAGTTGAGTTCACAAATATGCTTGATGAACTTAAGAACACCCTACTTCTACTCGAAATAGAAAACATACAATTAAGAGAGGGATCATGCCCCCCAACTTAGAAAACATCTTTCTCCTATTAATATATATTTAATTTTTTTTACACAATAATCCCAATTTGGTTAGCAGTTTATCGGCTTCCAACTACTTCTAAAAATATTATATTATATTAGACAAAGTTGAACAACTTTGGATTCGTTCTTATCTCTTCAAGAATCTTTATCGAAGAGTATATATTGTTACTATTTGGCTCTGTTTAGGTTTCATGGACTTTCAAATTGTGAATCTAATAGTTTATTATATCTTTTTCTCAGACATACTAACCTACAAGGCTGCTATATATTTGCAAGTATCTCAAAAGCTTAGGATATGAGAATCTAACCTAATTAAATCTCGACCACATGCTTAGGATGGATCGATGGTACACAAGACAAGATATATAACTGTTAAGCATATTTAGGGTTGGTTCTTGTTGAAATGTTGGATTTTTTTTCTTAATTTAGTGACATAGGGAGCAATTATATTTGCATCTCTTTCTAGATTTGGATTATTCTATTTGGTGATCGGTCTACCTTTGTCAGCTTGCGCTGGAAAATAGAATAAAGCAATTGGACTCGTGGAAGCCACGCGCTTCTCCATTAAGATTTAAGAGTATATGATAAGAGAAAAGCTCAGGGTAAAAAATTTCAGAGCAGTGCAATATTTTTAGAACCTTCTAGAACCTTAGTGATGTGTTTGCGATACTATATACCTATCTTTCATACAACAATACTATGTTGTAGTTTAAAATTTTAAATTTTAAATCTATGACGGCTGGCGAAGAACATTTTTACTGTTTAACAACAGTTATCAATAAAATAGCTCGTATTAGAAAAGATTTTTCTTCTTTATGAGCTGATTCAGAATTTTAATTTTTTTTCTTCTAATCAATCAGAGCAGAGTAGCAGATAGGGATCTAAAAAAATCACGGTGTGACCAGATATGTATCACGGCACGTGCTGTGAATCGCGTGTCTCGTTCTGTGATGATTCACGTGACATGACCATCTTTCAAAAATTTGACGCGACACGCACGTCACACGAAAGATTTGGTTACAATACATGGTAATGTTACATATAATTAGGACCGTTATATCTTAATTGAATGGTAAATCTTGAATAAACTAACATAAATTGTAAAAAAAATTTATTAAACATGACCAAACATGATCGGTTACGTTTGAACACATCATGTGAGTCACGACGTGAAGCATGTTGTGGCCATTTACATGCTATGATCATCCTTCCAAATTTGATTACAACAAGTGATCCAAGTCACAACGTATTCTTTCCTTTTTTTTTCTTTTACATGAATCAATCTGGGTTGGCTTTCTTTTTTCACTACTACAGAAATGGTCATTGTACACTGCACATTGTACACGGATTTGACAATTTTATATAAAAACCGTGGAGAAATTGTAATTTTTTGAAAGCCCGAAATATCTGTGGGATCTCTACACGGATGTTTATTAAAGAATCAGTGTAGAAAGCCTTGAGAGAGCTACACGGACGTTTATTAGGAATTGTACACGAATTATTGTTTAAATAACAATGTAGAAAGTCTTGAGAGAGCTACACAGATATTTATTAAAGAACCGTGTAGAAAGCTTGAGAGAGCAACATGGACGTTTAATAAAGAGCCGTGTAGAAAGGTGGAAATTGTACACGGTTTTTTGTTTAAATAACAGTATAGAAAGTCTTGAGAGAGCTATACATATTTTTACTTAAAAATCCGTGTAAAAAGGTTATTCTAGGATTTTGATTATATAAAATACCCTCCTTCCAGCAGCACTGTTTTGATCAATTAATACTCTTCTCTCTCCTTCCAGCAGCGCCGTTCTGATTTCTGTGCACAATGAGCTAGGATCTGAGATCTTTGAAGTTAATTTGTGTTTCTCCTCTCTATCTTGCTAAGCTTAGTCATGTATATATATATATTTATCTTTTCTTCATCTAATTTTCTGTTACTAGCTTATTATTGCTTATTTAGGTCAATACTAACGAAAACAAAAAATAAATCATAAAACTAGTTGATTACTTTTCAAAATACAAAAAGCATAAGTACTAAGAATTTTATTCAGTTACATATTTGGTAACCAAAAATTTTGTTCAGTTACCTTTTGTAAAAAAATGTAACCGGGTAGAATTTTCGGTTACCACGGATAATAATTTTTTATGATTTTCATATTATCTTACTTATATTATCTTACTTATAGTTTTCATTTTATTAATATCAATTTATATTTGTTGTATCTACCTTTCTTCTTACTGACTAATATCAAATTATAATTATAGGGATAAAGCAAAAGTGTTACTCCAAGGAGCAGATGTATGTAGGCATGGTGGTTTCAAGAAGAATTGTGTAATGCTAAATATGAATTTGTATAATTTTGTATAATGTAGTGTACATGAATTATTTATATTGTTGTATAGTTTTGGAATTATGAGTTTAAAAGGCCTCTATTTAATGTTTTTCTGTTTTGAAATTCTGATTTTAAATGGTTAGCCACAAAAATAAAATAAAAAATAAGACAATTCTACACGGACATTTAACTAAAGTCCGTGTAGCTCGGTTATTTTGAGAGCGACGCTGGCAAGCGTTTGTACACGGTTGTTTATGTAATAATCCGTGTAGCTCTCTTCTAATTGCACACGGCTAAATATTTTGAATTATATTGTACTCTTCTTAACTATATTGTACTCTTCTTAACTATACATTATATGTTATGTGTGCAGTTTATCATGATTTTTTTTCAACTCATTTAACTAGCGAGTATGTGAAACCCTTGCCAGCGGCCAATTGTCTATCTTAATTTTACGCTGGAATGAATTTAACACTTGAAAGGATAAATTAAAAAAAATAAAAAGATGAACTTTGTACAATACAAAAAGAGAGGACATTTTACGAATGATACTTAGCAACGACGTCGGGAGGGAGAGAATAGGTAGATATGTACGGACAAACGAACTATGACATATATAGAATGAAAGTTATCTATAGTTGTCGTTGTAATAGTTTATATATAATGAAAGTTTTAGGAGCTACTAATTACTAGATGATGTCTTGCCCAAATTAATAAGAAGTCATAGCTCGAATATCTAGTTCAAGAGCTAAATTAAAAAAAAAAAAAGTATATATAATAGTTTATTATGTTTATTAGTCCATACTTCATACCAATTGTCTTTTCAGAAATGAAAAAAATAGATTAGAGTTCTTAATGGAAATTAATTTGGTTTTGAAAGTATCAGTTTTCAAATGTCATTAGCTTCTTTAGTACTCCGATCAACAGGTTGGTCGGATGGCTCTCTCTTTCTCTCTCTAATAAGGATGACTTGTAATTGGTGTCCGGTGCTTTGAATAGTGTGCGATGGCGACTGTGTCATATATCCATCCGTGCCTGGGTTGGGCTCGTACTCCCGGAGCACGGGAAAAGCCACTCTTTTCCTTGCAATTTTATGGTCGTGCTGGCCTCACCAATCTCCTTCTGCTAGACTCCGACACCACAAGCCGGTTCGCTTTAATTTCTAACAAACCTCACTGTTAACTATAGTTTGTTCTTTAATAAGCTAACTTCATATATACTCACTGTTTCTTCCTTTGTGGATACAGAACTTGTATTTTGAGATCTCTACTGTTAGAGCTTGAATGTTTAATTCAACAGCTGGTCAGGGACCAAAACAAAACAAAGGTGCAAGATGCTTGAGCCGAGCTATTAATTAGTTGGTAATTATTAATCAATTAATTAATTACTTATATATTGGCCATAGGCCCATAATTAAACCATGCTAACATATAAACAAGAACAAGCGAGATGAGAGTAAACCAGATTAAGAGATCTAGCTAGTAATTAACTAGCTAGTAAGGCTCATCTTGTTTCATCTGTTTTGGTTTGACTGTGTCACAATTCCATCTGGTAGAGAATAGGTGTATTCTGTTCTTCCCTAGAATCGTATAATTTTGACAACCATTAATAATATATACGAAGGCATGCATCTGTCATGGATAATAAAATAGTGACATTAACTAAACAAACTGTCTGTCTTATCCTCTAATTAATTATCAGTCGACAAAACCAAATGAAACTTGAAGTACTGCATTAATTATATTCGCCTGCGTTAATCTACTTAATTTTGTTATTCAATATGCAGTACACTACCACTAACATACATATTGGGATGCTACCGGGTGAAATCCGTTAGAAATATTGTACAGAACCCACCATTAGGAAAATAGTCGAGCAACTCGTTTCGTTCTCCAACTCAACAAGGCCAAGGGTGGTAAGACCTAGGTCCTAGGTTAAATATTTGTATAACTTAACAGGGACCGATTTGTAGGGTCCAGTCCATGTAGGCCTCATTTATGTTTACTACTTTAGGCCCAACTTATAACGGTGAGAGGCCTGAGCTTTTAAGGCATTTAATACTGCTTCTCATCTTGCATTTTGGCGAGCAGTTCAAAATTTAATGCAAAAACTAACCTCATTTAGCTTCCTTAGTCGTTCAAATCATTTCAAATTTAATTAAATTCCTTAACGAGGATTAATATTACCTACTTTTGCCTAAAATCTTAATTCCTACTCAAGTCTTAAGATATATCTACCTCTGAATTAAGTCTTCTTAACCTCTACATACATATTACACCTCCTTGAGACAACAGAACATAGTACATGATATTCTGAAGATGAATTAAAGTTTAATCCTACCCTTCTTGTAAAACAGCACCGAGTCTTTAGGATCAATATTGTTTTAAGCCCACGTGTATAGTCATAAAATAGTGTTACCAAATTTTAACCCCATGCTAGCAAGCTAAAGAAAGAAATAAGCTCACTGTGCAGTCCACAAGGACCCCAAACAAATAGAGGCTACAAATTTAAAGCTTGTTCAATTTCCAGGTAGCTAATCAAAAGACATTTATGAACAAATATAAAGCAAAAAAAAACTAAAGTAGCAAACAATAACTAACTCTTAACAACGGTTCTACACTGCACGCAATTACACAACTCAAAACTGATCTGAACAAAATCCACTACAATATTACCAACTCTCGTCAGGAAAGCAAATCCAGATTGAACTTGCAAGGCATAATATGTATATATGAAATGTAACCCACATTTCAAGCATAACCAGCCATTCCTACATTACCTCCAGCTTTTGTGGCACCCTTTCGAGCAGCCTGTGACGTGGCCTTGGTAAAGTACATGTAGTAATACACATTAAGAACCATGGTGAAAACCACAAAAACCGCACCGGCTACGAAAACCCCCTTACGAAGAGACTCACAGGTCCAGTTGTGTGCATAGACCGAATCACGATACTTGGTGTGGTATGCATTTTTAGCTGCACCCGCTATGACGCACGACTCAGCAATTAAGAATGTCAACCTAAAGATAATAAGGTGGTTACCAGAAATATTACAATTTTATAAATTTGCTCCCTGATTTGTTGGAATTGCTTACAAGTGCGCTGGCAGCAGCAATATGTGGCAAGGAGATGGTTGGTAAATATGTAACTCTTGCCGGCATAGTACTACAAAGGGTATCTCGGTTCTTATTCCCTTTCATCCAGCTTATTGTTTTGACTCTTAACATGATTATGGTTATAACCAAGTACTAAACGGTCATGAAAGCCAGGTTAGAAATCAGAGGAAATGGTACCAGTTATTCAATATGCAGCCACATACTACGCATGCCTTTGCAGCTTAATGTTAGCCAAAATGGTGCATACTGCCATTTTAACAAGAAATGGTACAAATAGTATGGTAAACAGGTTTAATTTTTGTGCATACCATGAGCTGGCGAAGTATATAATAGACCAGGCACGACTGCCACCTGGGGCCAATGGTCTGCCAAAACACATGCATTTTGTGACAGCCATGAGCACAGACTGAGCTGAGAGCAGAAACAGAAAAGAGCCCACTCCATATCCTGTGGCAATATCAGAGTCGTAAACACAATATGTGGCATTCGCATTGATGCGATCAGTCACTATCAACCCCTGCAATAGAAAAGAATATGATAGCATAATCCAATTTACTGCTAGAACTTTTATTCAACGTTTGACTATGTCTAGTTAATTAACATGTTCATTGAGTTAATTGATTAAAACTTCTATTATCACAAATTCAATTTCCTTCTTCAATTGCAGCAAGCAAGCATTTATTGAATTAAAAAATGCCAATAGGGAGAGATGCCATGTTAATTGTTTATTATTTGACATGTTGCAAATTTCACATCCATAAAGAGACAAATAATGGGCACATGGTATTAACTATTAAGCTTCATTTGCTTGACTTGTTTCCAATCAACTAGATTAAGCAATATTTTTCAAATTTTCTAAAAATTAACAAGCCATGACTATAATTTGCATGAAATTAGTGAGAGTTTCCTCAGAGTTTGCCACTAAGAAAGAAAAATAACTTCCCAATCAACCAAGAAAATAATTGCAAGACCCTAAACCCAAACGAATAAAACCCAGAAATGATTTAGAAAGAATAGATCTTACAAAATAACCTCCACTAACTTGAAAAATGAGGAGTGTATTAAAAAGGTGAAAACTTACAGTGCTCCGTCGTCGCTCAGCAGCAATGGCAAAGCCAAAGGCAGTTAGACTAAGCGCGATGACAAGTACGTGAACAAGTGTTGAACCCTTCCCTTCCATTTTTCTTTTCGCTCTCGAGGTTAGCTGCTATCTCTTCTATGTCCTTCGGTTAGGTATTGAGGTCTGAACAATGGAGTAGCCTAGTAGAGTAGAGAGAGAAAGAGGGGGTGTGGAACCACACTGTAGTGTGGGGTGGTCAGTGTGGACTACTGTAAGTTTGCCCGAGAGCTTTTCCTCAAAAAAAAAAAAAAGCTACTGTAAGTGGAAATGAGTATCGGTTGTTGCAAGGACTCGGTCCATGTCTTTTTAAATATTCAATGGAAATCTAAGGGCACATGCATTTTCAAAATAAAATTAAATATTCATCAAAATTTTAACATGTAAACATGAAACTAAATTATTTTAACAGAAAATTTAAATGTTATTTTATCTATCTTAAAATATTATTCTTAAATAATTGCATTAAAGTTTCATTGAACATTATTTGATAAAATTGTTCTTTTGAACATTTTTTTCTCTTTTTTTTTTTAAATCTCTATCATTCAAGACATTTAATTTACTGCTTGTATATATTTTTCTTTTTATTTATGTACAAATTCACTCCCTTCTTTTTATCTTTCTCTCTGTTTTTTAAGATATTATCCGGTATTATTATGTTCATGAACTAATAATTGAAAAGTAATTTTGATAAATTATTAATTATAGTATACATTTGCACGAGCAATCTATAATTAAGTTATAAATAAAGAAGTGGATAATTGAGTGTCAAGGTAAAGTTGTCATTTTCTAGTCCATGCACTTTAAATGCTCATAACTTCTATTAAAATAATTATTTTTAGTAGGGGTGTTCATTGGATTGGGTTTATTTGGTTTTGAATCGAACTGACAAATTTTTGATTAAATGGTTCAATTTTTTGGATTAAATAGGTTGAATTATTTAATTACTTAGATGTTTTATATTTGGTTTGATTTAAATTTGTCTTATTATGATTCAATCAAATAAATCGAAATTTACTTGATATATAGTTCAATTACTTTGATTTTTATATCGAGTTCGGTTTAATGTCTCTTACTTCGATTCGACTGATATATATATCTTAATAATTATTTCTATGATTGTGAAATGTATTTGTGTATGTATTGAGTTTTGGTATTTTGAAATTTAATCTCTTATTTGGTTCAATTAAACAAACTAAAATTTACTTCAGTTTTTTGATTCAGTGTTATTCAATTGAAAAGTTTAATTCGGTTTAGTGTTATTCACATGAAAATAATAATATATTCATAATAACTTAAGTTGATTATTTTAACAATAATTTTTTAAAAGTAAAATAAACCAAAAAATAAAACATATAAATATGTTATTATCATTTTAAATTCATTTGGTGTTCGATCAAATCTCACTAATGTTAACCGTTATTAATTTAACATTTCATAAAGTATAAAGCTTGCTTATTTTTATTATTTTGTATGTGTATGATATGTATAAATCATATGTATCAACTATGAAGTTTTAAAATTTGAATATTATAAATTATTTTTGTAGTTATCGAGATAATAAGGTAATATGTAGAAAATTAATTTAGTATGTGTAGAATTTTCTATGCGGTTCATGAGTATATAATAGAACATGTGCAGAAATATAATGGAGCAATTATAGTAGTGTTCTCGGAATAAAAACATGGGAACCAAGCGGCTCCTGCTTTTTGAACCGGGTGCCACCTTTTTTGTCCTGAATATTCAAATAATTTACATAAGACTGCCATTGGTGGTGCCTCCGTGTTTCATTAGTTCGGATCTTCTATGGCCATCCAAATTTAGTCGTCTATGTCATGAAATACATCTATTCAACGTTTGCAAGAGAGAACTGAAACAAAAATATGAAATTAATTTTATTAATGTTGATTTAAATAAATAAGGGAGAAAAATCCAGATCCAGTAGTACCAGTACCAGCACCAAGTGCACAATACAAGTTAAAATTAGGTAGGTAACAGCATAGAAAATCGAAAGAGAGATTCGCATTGAAGCAAGGATTGAAAGAACATTCGTCACTCCCATGTGCTATGTGCTATGTGTAGACAATTGCTAACGGGTTACCCGTGACCCGTTCCGGGTAACCCGTTACGGGTAACGGGTAGGACGGGTAAAGGGGTACAACGGGTACGGGTAAAACCCGTAACGGGTAGACGGGTAAAACTCCCAAAACATATATCCGGTCCGTTTATTACCCGTACCCGTTGCGGGTTGACGGGTACGGGTACCGCGGGTACGGGTCCGGGTATCCGGGTACGGGTCCGGTCCGCCCGGTTTTTTTTTTTTTTTTTTTCTGTTTTTTCCTTTTTTTTTCTGTTTTTCTTTCCGTTTTTTTTTCCGTTTTTTTTTTCTGTTTTTCTTTCCGGTTTTTGTCTGTTTTTTTTGTCAGTTTTTTTTTTTTTTTTTTTTTTTTTTTTCTGTTTTGTTTTTCCGTTTTTTTTTTTTCTGTCTTTGTTTCTGTTTTTTTTTTCTGTTTTGTTTAAATATTTTTTTTCTGTTTTTTTTACAGTGTCGTATAAATATTATTACGTGTTTATAATTCAATTTTTATAATATGAATAGTTCGATATCAAATAGAGTATATATATACATGAAATTATCAACTCGCGTCTTTATAATTTATAAATGAATAAAATTTGTACCTTATATATAAAAATTATTCGTACGAAAATTTGTATATTTATACGGCTAAGTACAAATCTATTTATTTATTTCTTTAAGCAAGTCATTTTATTTTATTTTCAAATTCTCATTATAATTAAAACAATAAAATATAAATAATAATATCTTAAATTAATTTATTACATTAAAAATAATTATGAATAATTTGAAAACAATAGATTAAAAAATAAAAGTTACCCTCCTCCTTTATTCCGGGCTTGGGACCGGCTATGTAAAATAACATAGGCGGAGTTCTAACTTTTTTTTTTGTTAGTAATTGTTCTTTAAAATGAATAATTTAAAAACTAATTGAAATGTTTAGAAATTATAATTTTTAAAATAACCATAAATATTAAAAGAGGTTAGAAAATTATACCGACACTACCTATCTAGTAGTTTGGATTCATATACCATTGTTCGTTTTCTTCCGCACCGTCTGAATCTGAATTAGGTTGAGTGAATACGATAAATCTTGGAAATTTGATAGATTTGCCCCAACAACTCAAATGCCGTCGGTGAATACGAGCAGGATAGTTTGACGGTTGCTTCAAAAAAGGTTCCTAGAAATGCTGAAAGCCTTTCTAGTTGGTCCCATTCCCTGCCGGTGGGTTCCAATTGCATTCCCTCAGGGGTGGATCCCCTCAAAAACTCCCCTATGACAGCTTTGTAAGGAAGGCATCGGTTCAACATCCTATAAGTTGAGTTCCAACGGGTATCTATATCCCAAGGTACTTTCAACTTGCTTACTCGATAGGTTACGCACAACTTCGCAAACTCTTGTCTTCTTTCATGGTTTGAAACAATGTGGTTGAGGGCATCCTTAAATTTAATTATCAATAATTTTATGGCTTCTGTTTTAAGTCCCGCCTTCACGACGAGGTTAAGTATATGACAAGCACACTTTTGGTGAAACATTTCACCATTCATAATCGGGTTTAGTGACCGTTTAAAAATTTCAATGGAAGCAATGTTGTTGCTAGCATTATCGAAAGATATAGAAAAAACCTTGTTAGCCATATCCCTCTTAAGGTTATACTCTTGTAAAACCTCAATAATAGATTTAAAAATTACATTTGCGGTGTGCGGAGAATCTAACACTCGAAAACTTAATATCCTCTTTTGTAATATCCACTGATCATCGATCCAATGCCCAGTAATACAAGAGTACCCAAGGCCATGTTTACCAGCAGTCCATATATCAGAGGTAATTGAGACCTTATTGGATTGATATGCAAATGTACCTTTGAGGTCATCTTTTATGGTTGTAAACTGTTTTTTTATTTCACCAACCAACTTTCTATGATGCATCCTCTTGTACATTGGTTGAGCACACCCCCGAATGACCAACCGGGCAAAGGCTGTGCAACCACCCATACTGATTGGTTGTTCTTTGTGGGTTATGTACCGTGCCAATTCACTAAGCATTCTTTTTTCATCAAATTTTGGGTTGGTTAAAGTACCATCCGGGGTGATTTCAGTTTGAATTTGCGCGGTAGTATTCGGGTTATAGTTTTCACCCTTTCTAATATGCACATCAACATGTCTTTTAAAGCTACTCATACCACTAGCTTGTTTATAAACAAAATAAGGTTTCTTGCAATGGTCTACCTTACAATAAAGAGTTTTCATGTAACCGTCGTCATCTTTGGTCACATCATACCATTCAAACCAATATTGGTTGTATTCGGGAGGTCTTCTAGCCTTCTTTGCTGCTGGTTGTTGTGGGGGGCGGGGGACAATTGGCGGAGGAGGAGCGAGAGTTTCTTCTTGAATTTCAGTGACACTTGTCGAAGGAGTACCTGAAATAGGGGGGTTGAGTTGACTCGACGATGCAACAGAAGAAGTGCCTCCATATGCATACGGTGGTGGTAGTTGATGTGATTCTTGTGGAATGAATATGTTTGGATCATTTGAAGTATAATACGGTGCACCCGTTTGGGGGTTGAGTTGATAATTTGTTTGTAGCATTTGGTCTCTTCTTTGATAATTTTGGGGAGGTTGTGGATAATTAGGTGGCGGCATTTGAGAGGAACTATCAAAATAAGGTTGTGGTCCTTGTGGATAATCTTGTGGATAATTTGTAGTTGGTATTTCGGGACCAAAAATATCGGCCGACATTCTCGCGATATCTTCTTGCACCGAATCACGATGAGATGACATTTTTAAAAAATGTAAACCTATTCACAAAAATAAGGTTTATTACTTACCATATTCAACAAATAAATCTAACCTAGTTATATAATGAATTTCAAATACAACTTATTTAAAAAAAAAACAAAAAAAAAATATACTATTTAAAAATAAATATAACATATTCAAAAATAAATACAATTACTTACCATATTCAACAAATAAATCTAACCTAGTTATAAAATGAATTTCAAATACAACTTATTTTTAAAAAAAACAGAAAAAAATAAAATTAAAAAAATCTGGAAAAAACAGAAAAAAAAACAGAAAAAAATATAATCTATTTAAAAATAAATATAACATATTCAAAAATAAATACAATTACTTACCATATTCAACAAATAAATCTAACCTAGTTATAAAATGAATTTCAAATACAACTTATTTTAAAAAAAAACAGAAAAAAATAAAATTAAAAAAATCTGGAAAAAACAGAAAAAAAAATATAATCTATTTAAAAATAAATATAACATATTCAAAAATAAATACAATTACTTACCATATTCAACAAATAAATCTAACCTAGTTATAAAATGAATTTCAAATACAACTTATTTTAAAAAAAAACAGAAAAAAATAAAATTAAAAAAATCTGGAAAAAACAGAAAAAAAATATAATCTATTTAAAAATAAATATAACATATTCAAAAATAAATACAATTACTTACCATATTCAACAAATAAATCTAACCTAGTTATAAAATGAATTTCAAATACAACTTATTTTAAAAAAAAACAGAAAAAAATAAAATTAAAAAAATCTGGAAAAAACAGAAAAAAAATATAATCTATTTAAAAATAAATATAACATATTCAAAAATAAATACAATTACTTACCATATTCAACAAATAAATCTAACCTAGTTATATAATGAATTTCAAATACAACTTATTTTAAAAAAAAACAGAAAAAAATAAAATTAAAAAAATCTGGAAAAAACAGAAAAAAAATATAATCTATTTAAAAATAAATATAACATATTCAAAAATAAATACAATTACTTACCATATTCAACAAATAAATCTAACCTAGTTATAAAATGAATTTCAAATACAACTTATTTTAAAAAAAAACAGAAAAAAATAAAATTAAAAAAATCTGGAAAAAACAGAAAAAAAATATAATCTATTTAAAAATAAATATAACATATTCAAAAATAAATACAATTACTTACCATATTCAACAAATAAATCTAACCTAGTTATATAATGAATTTCAAATACAACTTATTTTAAAAAAAAACAGAAAAAAATAAAATTAAAAAAATCTGGAAAAAACAGAAAAAAAAATATAATCTATTTAAAAATAAATATAACATATTCAAAAATAAATACAATTACTTACCATATTCAACAAATAAATCTAACCTAGTTATAAAATGAATTTCAAATACAACTTATTTTAAAAAAAAACAGAAAAAAATAAAATTAAAAAAATCTGGAAAAAACAGAAAAAAAATATAATCTATTTAAAAATAAATATAACATATTCAAAAATAAATACAATTACTTACCATATTCAACAAATAAATCTAACCTAGTTATATAATGAATTTCAAATACAACTTCTTTTAAAAAAAACAGAAAAAAATAAAATTAAAAAAATCCGGAAAAAACAAAAATAAAATCTAATCTATTTTAAAAAAAATCTAACATATTCAAAAATAAATACAATTACTTAACATATTCAAAAAATATAACTTATTCAAAATAAATCTATCATTTTCAAAAATAAATCTAACATATTCAAAATATTTCACATATTCACAAAAATGAATCTAACATATTTTTTTAACCTATAAAAAATAAATCCGAATTTCAAAAATAAAATCTAACATATTCAAAATAAATCTAATTATTTCACAAGTTCACATAATCACATCTAATAAATCTAACATAAATTAAATAAATGTAACAAATCTAACATAAAGTAAATCTAACATTCAATTTAAATTATACATTTATCTACAACAATAAATCTAATATGAAATTTTAAATTACTCTACAAAAATCAATTAATCTAACATAAAATAAATCTAACATATTCAAAATATTTCACATATTCACAAAAATGAATCTAACATATTTTTTTAACCTATTAAAAATAAATCCGAATTTCAAAAATAAAATCTAACATATTCAAAATAAATCTAATTATTTCACAAGTTCACATAATCACATCTAATAAATCTAACATAAATTAAATAAATGTAACATTCAATAAATCTAACAAATCTAACATAAATTAAATAAATGTAACAAATCTAACATAAACTAAATCTAACATTCAATTTAAATTATACATTTATCTACAACAATAAATTACTCTACAAAAATTAATTAATCTAATATGAAATTTTAAATTACTCTACAAAAATAAATTAATCTAACATAAAATAAATCTAACCTTTAAATTTCGCGGAGAAATCTTGCGGGAGGTGCACAACTTTGTAATTTCGATACCTTCGTAATTTCGTCACGGGTTTAGCGAACCTCTAATTCCGTTTGCGTATTTGTAAAATGAATTAAATTACAACCATATGTTTTTCAAACAATAAATTTAAAAATTTAGAATAATGAAAAATGAGAATTTGAGATTGAGTTTGAGAGATTGAAAATTTGAGTGTGGAGAGGAAGAGGATTAGAGGGGTGTATTTAAAGAAAAAAATTGGAGAGGGAATAAAATTTGAAATTAAAAAAAAAAAAAAAAAAAAAAAAAAAAAAACCACCGGTTGAGGTGACCCGGGTGGGTCCGGCCGGGTTTGATTTGACCTGGCCCGGGCCCCGTCTTGAACCGGCGGAAAATTCAAAAAAATTTGAATTTTGCGGTACGGATCGGGTACGGGTAACGGATAACGGGTACGGGTAACGGGTAACGGGTACGGGCAACCGGGTAAAGGGATACGGGTACGGGTAAAGGGGTACGGGTACGGGTAGGCGGGTATAGGGGTACGGGTAGGCGGGTACGGGTTGGCGGGTAGACGGGTACGGGTACAATGGGTTTATTTCAAAATAGGGGTGTCCGGTCCGTTTATTACCCGTACCCGTCTACCCGTCTACCCGTTTGTACCCGGGCAACGGGTACGGGTACCACGGGTAACGGGTACGGGCCGGGCAAAACGGGCTCCACCCGTTAGGGGTTTAGCAAACCACTAGCTATGTGCATGTCAAAACCCAATACAGGCAATTGGTTAGTTTGTCAGAGATTATATTGGGCTACAACCTACAAGGCCTCACAAATAACAAATCGTAATAACTAAACAGATTGAACCCAATTACGACCGAGTCTCCGATATTGCTTGACCCAAGTTCAGCTCATTCACGGTGAGGTAGTTTGAGACGCGTTATAACTTATAACATTAACGCTAACGCATGAATGTGTTACCGTGTTAGTATAATATATACATCCATGCAATTTTGATATTTATAAATTTTCATTGTAATTTATGCCATGTTGTGATATAATGGCATTGATACAACTATAAGAAACATTGAGAACAAACGAGGTACCCGGTATGATGTAAATAATTTCAACTTCTTTTAATACATATCGTTAGCTCACTTTTTTCTTTTTCTTTTTTGAAGTTGAAAGCATAAGTTTCAATATATATATTTATAAAAAAATATTATTTACAAAAAGTCAGTTGTTACTCAGAAGAAGCAAGAAAGTTAAATGGGATCAATTAACCCTCATATTTTTTTTCAAATTTTTTATATTTATGTGTGATTTTTTATATAACTAAAAGTAAAATATCATACATATTGAAAAATTGATCTCCAATCTCAACATTAAAATTTTACATAATTATCCTCTATTATTTGAAAGTATGGCACCTTTATGAGTGCTTAAGAAACATTTATGTATCTTGTGAATTTTGCCCTTCTTGGGAAGTTGACAGTTGGAGCAACAGATTGCCTTTCTGGTATTGTTCTAGCAATAATCTTTTTTTTTATATTTGACTAATTTGCAAAAACATACAATTATTGAATTTTATGATTTATTTTATTTTTGGAAGATATGCAGGTTCAAGTCGAATGAAATTGCAATATGGAATACTTGGACTGAAAAAATCATGAAGACACTTATCAAAAATACAAGTTGTAAAATCATAAACTTGGTAAAGTAAGTTTGAGATTGTTTAAACAGGGAACAAATGTTGGTAACGTTTGTGAAACGTTGGTAACGTTTGTGAAACGTTGGTAACGTTTGTGAAACGTTGGTAACGTTTGTGAAACGTTGGTAACGTTTGTGAAACGTTGTAACGTTTTCAGCCTGTCAGAAACGCTGAAGTAATAGCTTGATCAAACTCAGAAGGATCCTAAAACGTTTGTAACGTTTATAAAACGTTATAACATTTTTAAGTCTGTCAGAAATACTGAAGTACAGTTGTATCAAATTCAAATTTAATCACAAACGTTGGTAACGTTTGTCAATCGTTACAACAATTTAAATTAAATCAACATTGTAACGTTTGACAAAAGTTGTAATGTTTTAATTAAATATGAGCTTCAGAAATTCTTATTTTTGATCAAGATTTTACAGTACAAAACGTTGCATAACGTTTTACTGAGCTGTCAGAAAATTGAAACCCTAAATCATATTTTGAACTAAAACGTTGTAACGTTATATAAAACATTGGTAACGTTTTAAGTCAAACAACTCATTTTTTGAGCTGTCTCTATAAATAGGGCTTTGAGCTTTCTTCCCAAAGCATCTTAGCTGACCCTAAACTTCTAAAACACTATTTTCTGAGAGCTTTGCTTACTCCATTGTTGTGAGAGCTTAAAACTTCAAAATCCCTCAAACAACCTCAAACCCACTTCACTAATCTTGAGTTAGATTAGGTTAGAGTGACTTTTTGAGTGTTTCTCTTGAGGAGCTTCAAACTTTGAGACCTTGTTCTCATCTCTAGTTGGCCGATTAACTTCCCGCTTAGATTGTAAGGGCTCAACGGTTCATAAGTTGTAATCCTTTCGTATTGGGTAATAGAAAGGCGCACCTAGAAGAGATTGCGAAGCTCCGAAGACGTAGGCCTTTGTTTTGCCGAACTCCGTTAACATCCCGCGTGTCAAATTTATCTAAACTCATATATTTTACTTTCAATTGCATTTATTTTCAGTTTTTGAGCAATTAGCGGTGCATTTAGTATAACAAAGTGGTATCAGAGCAAGTTACTCAAATTAAGACACTCTTAATTTCGAGCTAGATCAGCTTGACAAATGGCACCCTATAAATCCGTGAAAGAACCCTTGATTTTCGGAATTACAACAAAAAATTTCATGCATTGGAAGAAAACCATGATTAACTATCTAAACATCCTTGAGATTTGGGATGTGATTGAAAAGGGGTATACATCAACATTCTCTACCGTTGTGATCGATAGTGCCAATGACATTAAAATTGAGACTCCCAATTCTAAACAAACAAACAAAGAAAATGACCTTGCGGTTAATGCCATTTACAATTTAGTAAATGAATCGATTGCATTAATTTTTGGTAACACCTCAAATGCTAAAGAAATGTGTGATGTCCTTGTAAAACGATATGAGGAAAATATCCAAATCAAACGAACCAAAATAACCGGTTTATGAGACAAATTTGAAACCTTTAAGGTTGAAGATGGCAAAAGTATTGAGGATATGTATAATAGACTTATGCATATCCAAAATGAGTTCACCGAATTAGGAGAACCGCTTTCTAACAACAAAATTGTAGGGAAGCTATTGAGGGAGATGCTAATGAGGGACAAATGGTTCGGCTTAGTGAATGCTCTAAAAGTAATTCAAGACACACGACTTATTCACACCGGGTGACCTCTATGCACAATTTCGGAGCTTTGAAGAAAAACTTTGACAATCCGGAGAAGTAAAGCAAAGATCAAAATTCAAAACCGTGGCATTTCTGACACAAAACCATAACCCTCCTAGCTCCTCAAACACTCGTCTCTCAAATGATCAATTCATAAACAAAATTGATCATGAATCCTCCAAAGATGCCTTTCTCTTGTCCAAAATGTTCCAAGGTATGCTTGATTTCGAAAGTAAGTATAACAAGGAACGAGAAGAGAAAAATAAAAGAGTGGTGTGCTTTGCATGTCATAGAGAATGGCACATCATCCAAACTTGCTTCAAACTCTTTCTCCAATTGAAGAATGTGGATGGTGAAGGGCAACAAGATAGAAAATCAAGGCAAAAATACAAAGGGTACAAAGGCAAGAAGAAGGCAAAAGCAATGCAAGCCTTGTTTTTGGATAGCGAGGTGGAGCAATCCGACACAGAGTTGAAAACTGAAGAAGAGACCAACCTTGCCTTGATGGCAAGTGTAGATCTCAGTCTGATACTAGCCTTGTGTAGTCCGGTACTGTCTCATTGAGCCGTTACATATCCAAAGAAGCTCAGTGTCTTTGAGTCGGTCCCTTCAAATCTTGTAGGTTTTTTAATTTAATTTCTATTTGGATCGAGTCCATGTAGTAATAATTTTATTAGAATCGGATCAAACGTTGATCCGGTAAAATTTTTGGCCAACAGTTTACTAGTCATATATGTGGGTCAGCCGGTCCAACCGCTAATTTTGTAATACTTATATTTATGAGATATGAGTACATTATCAAAAAATAATCATGTTTTTATATTAGTAAAATTTTCCACATACATATTAAATAACACACAATAAACTTAAAATTATAGGTTATTACAAATACATAATTACATATTTTTGAGTCTCAAAATATTTAGAACTTATTCTTAAAATTGTTAAAATATACATCGTAGGAACCCTTTTTTTTCCATTAAAGAGGTTTTATGGGTTTACACTTTATTTTAAAATTGAATTAGTAACACTACAAAAAATTATTCATCTTTTTGTGATGAAACAAACCTCCAACGATCTATATTAAACATTTCAGCATTTTGAAATTATGATTTAAAAAAAAATTGTTTGGACAACTGTCTGATCATGCTTAAATACATAATTGTTTAAAAAGATTTTGTCAGAAACACAAAAAACTGCGCATAATTGTCCACAGAAAATCATCTATCAGTTACTACCTTCTCTCTCCTACTTTTTTTTTCTTTTTCTTTGTTGATTAAAAGGCCCGTAGGCAGGTACAAAAAACCACATGCATTACAATATATCGTGCTTAGTGCTGTCTCACAAATGCACCAGAAACCATAAATATACCACCGCATTCTCTAACCCCAGTTCTGTACGCCTATTGAGCAAACATAGGGAAGCTGTATCCAGCATAGTGGCAAGATTTCCATCCGTCCCTTCAATAAATAGAGTGATTCTTTTCATTTCAAAAGAAGTAGCTAGAAGTGCATCAACATCCACGCTCAGTGCATGTTTACATCAAGGTTTATACATTTACTCTTACGAATTAATATTTTTAGGGGAATTTTACGTAGGAGTCGAATAATTGCTCTCAAGATTTAATTCCCAGTAAATTAATATATATTCAACTAACTGTCACGAATTTTCAAAATTAGCGATTTTCATACTTAAGTGTGTAAACTTTGTGTACAAGTCTATAAAGTGGTTAACTTAAATATGTAAATCTTGCATCGAAGTCTGTAAATTAGCGTTGTACATTGCATTCCTTTTGACAGCTCTACATCTGTTTTTCCAATGTAATGAAGTCTGTAAATTAGCGAGTTTTGATTGAGATCACTGGAACCACTTCTAGAAAGTCTCGACTGATTTTTCAAAATTAGCAACTAACCGAGACCACTTTTAAAGTTTGTAAATTGTTCATCACAAATTTGGAAACCACAACTCTATAAAACGTTTATTTGAAGTCTGTAAACTTGTAAATTAATTTAATTTTTTTTATATTTGGAGCTACCTGCTACTTTCAATTATTTAAATCCAAAACTTTTCATGACTGTAAACCTTACGACAAAACTATGTAAAGCGTTGTTTTGATGTCTTTAAACCTAACAAATAAACTATGAATTTTATCTTCATCTTTTTTAGAAAGATGAATTTTATCTTTTTAAAACTCATAAAAGACAACTAATTGAATAAATTTGTTTGTTTTCGGAATTTAGAATGATATTATGAATTTTAGAGGGAAAAGTACGTAATTTCAAAGTGTTTAAGGATATATATGAAATTTTCTCATATTTTTATTGTTAAAAATTGACACATTTAACGTTAGAGATATTTATACATTTTTATCTTATACGTCGACCACATGACAATTAAGGGAACAATTTGCAGCATTCTAACAAAAATTGAACGGAAACAAATTAATATATATATATATATATATATATATATATATATATATATATATATATATTCCAGCGACAGGCATGTGGCATGGTGTATGTGGTGCCTCGATCGATATATCCATCTTGGTGCCCATATTTTGCTCATTTTGGACCACAGTAGATGAGAAAATGTCAGAAACAAAAATCATCAAATGGGAGACGTCTATCACAATATCACATGTTCAGTGCATCTGCTCAATTGGAAGTATCGATCCTTAGCCAACTACTTGCTGAAAATATCTAGTGCTTGCTAAATGAGATTAAAACAAAATAAGCACCTAGATATATCGATATATATGGTACTTCGACATAAAAGTATTTCAACAGTGATGCATAATGGACGGTATATTATATACGACTGCCTGAATTGTGTGTGACATGCATGGAGAGGAGACCATGCGAGAGAAAATACTGTCCTTAGATCTGGCAATTGCTTTAGATAAATAGTAAATTAAAATATTTATAATTGTATATAGTGAGTTTTGCTTCAATTTTGTAATTAAATAAACTTTCATTTTTATTAATATTATTGTTAGCGGCACTTTGTCGACTAACCTTAAAGAAAAAATGTTAATGAACCAAAATAGTTTAATCATGCACAATATATATTTATAATTTGTCCGAAAGGATGAACTATATATAAATAATTTGAAGTTGTATAAGGTTCATCCTTTCCGATCGACGCATCATACTTCGTGCGTAGGAATTGAACATGACACATCAATATTTATAGCAGCATCTGAACCAACGTTAGACGATCGCTCATCGGACGAAAATTAGCGAATCACTTTTGCTTAATATTTTTTTGCTAATTGAAAGACGTACGTTAGTTTTTTATAAAAAAAAATGTAGAGATCTGGTCTTCAGATTTTGTTAATCATGTCACAAGAAGTGTTGTGGAAAGGCATTTTGTTTTTACTGAAATTGATACTACTTGTAATTATTTTTTGATTAAAGATTGGAGGTCAAGTCACTCAACTATTTAATATCCTTGTTATTATAACAAATAATTTTTTCTATTCAGATTTTGAAACCATGACTTTTCAAATAGAGACTGTGTGCATTTACCACTAAATCAAAGGCCGGTTCTTATACCAGTTGTAATTATTAGTTTAATTAATACTAAAATAATCATGATGCAGAAGATTTCTCAAAGTAATTCAAACCAAACAATTTTGGGTTTCCCCTTGCAGGATAAGAATTAAGAAAGAAACCTTTTTTTTTTTTTTTTCTTGTGGCACTGGCATAGAAGACATAAATCCAAAGTGCAATGTCTTAAAGGACCACCAAATAGAGACGAAAGAAAGAAAGAAAGTTATGGTTGCGTTTTCTCGGTACGACAAGTGGCTGCAGATTTTTTTGCAGGAATGAGAAAATTGTGCACCTCTAGCCACTGCTTCAGTTAAAATTGCACAGGATTCGGTGTGACATTCACACGTCAAAAATAATTTATATTTTCTGAAATGGATCTTTGGGGCAGAATACGTACCAGTCCAAGAAAGTTGGTACATCAAATTTCGTGCCCTCAAATTTAAGTGCCAGAATATATTTATTTTTTGAGATAGACGATGGTACATACTTTGCAACACGCAAATTGTTTCGCGTTATGAATTTATATTTTTATTTTTAAAATTTAAATAGTCGATGTAAACCTTTCAACGTAGCAGTTGCATGAAAGACAGCCATTGAAAAATCAATCCAGCAGTCGTATGAATTTATCAAATTTTTAATAATATGAGGGCATCTTTGGAAGTTTTTTTTTTCTGAGGATATGAATAAAAATTTCAGTTTTCTTCATATGAAAATCAAATTTTATATTTATTTAATTCTTTTACTATATTTTTTTAGATAAATAAAAAATCATTACTATTGAATTGTCCATAACTTTAGATCACGAAATCTTCTACCTATCTAAAAATATTTAAAAAATATATAAATTTTGATATCTAAATATATTTCCATACAAAAATCATACTGAATAATTCAGATTAACTGTTAATACTTTAAAAATAATTAAAAAATATAGACCCATAGTTCGGATTTCATTGCAAAGTACCATAGCCTCATTATTATTATTTTATTTTTTGGCTTCTTGCGTGATTTTTGTAATCTAGGTCTAGAGAACGAGAGAACAGCTACTCGCAACAAAAAAAACGCCACAGAGAAAAGGAAGACAGAATTATTGAAGTGGATGTTGATTGTTGAAAGGCCCAAAAAGCATGATCTCATTTTATGACTACACACTTCCCTTTCACTCTCACAACAAGGCTGCTGCCACTTCCAATATAGCCTTACATGTTAAACAACCATTTTTTGCAACTCTAGTACATTAATTAATGGCAAATCCAAGGCTTAATTTGATGGTATTAAAATTTCATCAACCTAATTAGAAGCTTCTCAAAATTCATAGTAACAGAAAATTCACAAAACTCACATAACATCGATGGATGGTTTCTTATGCTAGATCAGCAAATTTATTTAGTAATTATCTTCTTAATTCATCTTCATCACTATAATTCATATTCAATCAATTGTGAAATTCATTCAATATTTTAATATATATGTTTTCATCTCTACAATATGGTAAATGTAAATCCATTACAAATGCTTGCCACTGTAACAATTTCAGAAAGATTGTTAAAATACTAAGTTTGTTAATTAGCAATTTAATTTTTTTTTTATGTCCAAATTGTATGTAGATCCGCCCCTGCTGATGTTTCAAAAGCTGTCCTAAATTCTGTTGAAATTTACCAGAAATTTACATAATCCTGCAGAATTACTCTGGACTTACTGAAAACAATATAGCACATAATTAAGTTTTGACTATGAGCATCTTTTAATAATTGGACATATGTTTTTTGCAATTTTTTAATTTAATTTTAAATGTATTAACTTGTAAAAAAATTATGTTTCTAAATACTTTTTCTTTAAATCATGCCCAAACAAATATATCAACGGAGGTCGCCAGAAAGAATGTTGATTTCACTGGAGTTTTCCAGAATATACTTAATTTACTTATCAATTTAAACATTGGTCTTTGATTTGTCATTTAATTTTTCTTTCCCAAATTGGTTCTCTCTGTTTCATTTTGAAAATTTAATCCAACGGATGAATATAGAAGAAACAGAGCATCCTTACTTTTTTCTAGCTAAAGTTTTGTTTTGACTTCAGACTCCAGCTTGGCTACCTCTTTTTTTGACTTCAGGCTCCAGTTTGGCTAACAGAGTAACAGTAATAACTGTACCTCTTTTTTTGTCTATCTATTATTGTTTCTTGTGTCTTTTTCCTTTACCGTTTCCAAGTCCCTAATTTGGAAGGAGAGATGGCAGCTGCTACCATATCACACAACCAAGGTGCATCACTCATTCAAGTGCATAGAGATAAGGTAAGCACATCCCCTGCCACGTGGCATCCCAGGAAGGGTTTAATATGATAAGGATATGATCCATATTCCTACCTGGCATATGTGGTAGCTAATAGTGAAATGTCACTCCTCCTTGATCCAACCGCCCAAATTAGCCATTGCTGCCTTATCCCCATGTTTTCACCCTTGGATCAAAATCCACCAGACATTTATCAAAGCTTTGATTATATATAGGAATAGTATCCTGGTTCCGACGCCTCAAGCACTTGCAAATTATTCTTATTTATTGCAAGGTGATCTAAGGAAGGAAAAAAAAAAAAAAGGCGAAATGGCAAGCATGACATCTGCCGTCACCGTGGCACCGGCCAAACTTGGCACCTCATTCACTGGCCGACAGGCTGAGATCACCGTCGGAAGGAGGGCCCAGACTAAGCTCCCAAGCAAGAGAATGAAAGTTAACTGCATGCAGGTTAGGATAATTTCTTTAGTGTTGAATTGATGCAAAGAAGGTTTAAGATCTTTGGTGTCGTTTCATTACATTGACTGCAAGTCTGATTATTACTTGTAGGATTTCAATAAAATTCATCTTACCATTAATTGTGTAAACAGTTGTGGATAAATTAGCGTTGGTATACCAAATAGACCAACAGAATATACTTACACTTAGACCAAAGAACGTCAGACAATAAATCCCTCTTTGTTGTTAGAAGAACCAAATAACTTCAGATGCATCGATTCTGGCATGGATGCTTAGCATTGGCTAGTTAAAACTGAATTGTGTGAAAGTAGATGTATGACCAGTACTAGCTAACTAGCCTTTAAGCATGATAATTCAATTCTTGAGCATGTATCATCTCAAGTAGCTGAACCCTGCTTGACAAATCCTCCTCATCCATTGATATGTATGCAAACTGCAAACAATTATATCAATGCACATGAACAACCAGAATTTGACCGGTAATTGTTATGTAGTATATATAATGCACCAAACCAGGAGGCACAAATTTGAGTGATATTCAACAATTTGAAATTGATGTGGGTCTATGGAAATATATCTTCCTACATTGTAGGTGTGGCCGATTGAAGGCAAGAAGAAGTTCGAGACTCTCTCTTATCTTCCTGACTTGTCACAAGAGGAATTGCTCAAGCAGATTGAGTACCTCCTCCGCTCCGGCTGGATTCCCTGCTTGGAATTCAGCAAGGTAATTAAACACCTCCACCTTTTAACTTCATTTGAAGTTTACCGATCCGGATCCGCTTTTTGATGGGGTCAATCTGACTAAATACTAATTATACTTGACGAACTTTGAATGCAGGTCGGATTCATCTCCCGTGATAACCACAGCTCTCCCGGATACTACGATGGCCGCTACTGGACCATGTGGAAGCTGCCCTTGTTTGGATGCACCGATGCCACTCAGGTTGCCAAGGAGGTCGAGGAGTGCAAGAAGGAGTACCCCGACGCCTTCGTTAGAATCCTCGGATTCGACAACAAACGCCAGGTGCAATGCATCAGCTTCGTCGCCTTCAAGCCCCCGTCGAATGAGTACTAAGTAATCTGCCACATGAACGTCGACAATCAATCCATGCATGCGGAAGTAAAGATACTAAATTAACCTTGTATGGATAAGGGCCTCCTTGTGATGTCTGTTTTGATTTTGGAACTTTAAATTTTACTTTCCGACACTGTTATTATTTTATCTTTTTTTTTCTTGTTTCTATAAATATATGATGTCTCTCCAACGGATGAGAATATTATTATGTAATACTACAGTTGGTGAGGAACAACAAAGCTTCGGCTAATGATATATATATATATAGATATATATAAATGATGTCATTTATACTGCATCAATGTCCTTTTTGTTGTAAGGTATATATGTTCATGACATGCATTTTATGTTGAATACTGATGGTTCCATGAAAGTTGATCGATCACTTGCTTCGCAGTATTGATTTTCTAGAACTCTGCATAAATCTTGTGAGGAAAGATAATGCAGAAAAATATGCATCTGATTAGAAGAAAAAAGAAATAAAAGAAATATCTTCCCAGGTTCTAAGTAGATATACAATGGTGTAATACTGTCGGCAATCAACTGCCCTGATTGTGGAATCCATAGGAAAAGGACATGATTGACTGGATTAGTCATTTGAATTATTGTTCTTGGCTTGTAGAGGATAGGTCAAGTAGCATATCGGACGATGATATTTTAAGTAAAGCAATGCCACACATATAGGTTTGAATTAATTCCGTCCAATCACAGCAAAGAACCTCTGATCTTGATAAGATTAGCTTGAAATTGCAACCAAATGAAGATTTTCCATAAACATATTATGATCTATCAACAATGCTACATTTTGGCTGAGGTTAGCGAATATGAAAATTGATAGTCTTCTTACTTCTTGCCAATCAATTCCGATTGTAGCGCGCATAGATCATAAGGCGTGTCAGCAGACAGGTGTATGTGTTGAGAGGAAGAACTTTCTTACTAGCATAAAATTATTAAGAGAACACTAGCTATATAGAGAGAGTACCAGTTATGCATCATGCGTAAAAGATTTCAGATGCGCTGATCACACATTGCTTTTATATACTTCCCTAGATGTTAGCACTGGCCTACAGTGCCTGGATGTTTAAAAATTGAAAGTACTGTCAGTCAAAGCATAGTAGACATGTTGATAATAAGACCAATATAGAACCTTATTAATTCTAAAATACTCTGCTTTACTTCATAATATTAGAAATTAAGTGAAGAAGCGACATCATAAACTACAGCCATGTACAACAAAGTAACTAGTAGAGACCCTATATCGATCATACTGTCAAAATTGAAAAAAAAAATCATACATACAAAAATTGGCAAATAGAAAATTTCTTCGCACATGCGATTTAATTGATGTATAATGAACGGATGGACCTGTTGGCATGGAAAGGATATTCTGCTAATTATTCAGTATATGGAAGGAATTAATTATCTTAACTTGTATCAATATATTGCTCTACAAATTTTCAGAATAAATGTAGCCAATACTAATTTAAAAGTAATTCACCAATTGCATTTGTCATTTTTAGAATAAAAGCTCATACATGATTTTGTCTTCTTAATGATTCGCTTAATGTTGATGAAGCATCTTAATTTTATGTAACAACAGTTTGTGTGCTGACTTGGTTCTTACCTCTATGGACCTAATCTTAGCCTCTTCATGTGAATAACAAATTGCGTCTCAGTGAATTAGTATCTCATATTTTCAACAGGTTTAATTTCAAGCTCTCTCATCAATTGCAATTTTGCCTTGTGTGCTACAGTGTTGTGTCTCGGTAAATCGCTTAATTAATTCAAGAGAGGAATTTTTGGAAACTAAAATTATTTAGGAACGATGGTTTTCCAGTTTCAAATTTATATTAATGTAATATGAGAGTACCAAATACAAGAGAGGAACTTTTGGAAACGTTTATATATTCTAAGCACTTGTTTTTATCATGGATTCGCATTAGAGATTGATGAGTCCAACATTGGAGAAAAGCAGAGAGAAATTAAAAGAGGTTTTATTTTTATTATATCAAATTACACGACATTTAATTAATTGATGGAGAAAAAAAAAAAAAAAAAAGGAATATGAACAGGATATCATTTAATTTGATGTGTGGTGGCCAAGGGAGAAATGACCCTTTACTTGGATGCAACAGCTAAATGTAGCCACTCCTTCCACATCTCTTGCCTCTTGGACCAAACGGCCTCTATTCTAGAACACACATTACCTTATATATAGGATAACCCTCCAAGAGCAAAGAACCTCATAAGCAAGCACTCCTCAATTAATTATCAAGAGAGCAAGGCAAAACACAAAAAGAAAAAAAGAGGGAAGATGGAGAGAATGATCGGATCCTCTGCCATCACCATGGCACGTGCTGCTGCGCCAAGCAACGGCGTTTCCTCATTTCTCGGTCGTCAGGCTGATAAAGTAGCAGTTGGCGGACGACGTGCCACTGGTAGGAGCAACAGAGTGAAAGTTAACTGCATGCAGGTAACTACAACTCAATCTTTAATTTGCATGCTGGTAATTCCTCTTTATTTTTTATGCATAGATGAATAGTGAGTAATCAATGCAAATATCAGTATATTTTTAGCTAGATTGAGCTTTTGCTTCTTCAAAGAGACCAATAATACTTGATTTTATGTTACTAGGTCGATATAAAAATAAAATATTAAAACCAGTCCGGAATGGAAAATTGGTTGGTAAAATTAAAAGAGCCCCGGTTTTTTGAAGTACAACTCAAATTAAGTTGCTTATACTTAAAATGAAATAAATATCAAAACCAGCCCAAAAGTCCATCTGAAGTGTACAAGCAAAGGTTAACTCCCAATTTTTGATTAATTAATTTTCTACTATTTATTAATTAATTTACGTTTAAAGATAAATCAAAAGTGTACAAGCAATTAAAGAAATGCCTGACATATAACACAATTTTTAAAAGGAGAAGCTTGTTTCTCTATAGAAAAAATATATATTTATAGTTTGACTGCAAAATGCAAGTAATGTCCCCAGAGTTTTGAATTTCCATAAATATATGTTTACTGATCCTGGAATAGAGAAGATCAAGATGTTTATTAAGGCTAACTTGGGTTTAACCATATGTTAGCTTTCTAGTTCTTTTTAACATGCATGATCAATATCAGCAACTCTCTGTTTATTGACATTGGCAATTTATGTGAACGCACAATTAGGTGTGGCCGATTGAAGGCAAGAAGAAGTTCGAGACTCTCTCTTATCTTCCTGACTTGTCACAAGAGGAATTGCTCAAGCAGATTGAGTACCTCCTCCGCTCCGGCTGGATTCCCTGCTTGGAATTCAGCAAGGTAATTAAACACCTCCACCTTTTAACTTCATTTGAAGTTTACCGATCCGGATCCGCTTTTTGATGGGGTCAATCTGACTAAATACTAATTATACTTGACGAACTTTGAATGCAGGTCGGATTCATCTCCCGTGATAACCACAGCTCTCCCGGATACTACGATGGCCGCTACTGGACCATGTGGAAGCTGCCCTTGTTTGGATGCACCGATGCCACTCAGGTTGCCAAGGAGGTCGAGGAGTGCAAGAAGGAGTACCCCGACGCCTTCGTTAGAATCCTCGGATTCGACAACAAACGCCAGGTGCAATGCATCAGCTTCGTCGCCTTCAAGCCCCCGTCGAATGAGTACTAAGTAAATGGTGACCATCTTTCCACTCATGCATGTCTGAGTCGAGTTTGATTTGGTTGTGTTGTTGTAAGTCTTTTGTTTTGGAAGGGCTTGTGTTGTTGTTCTTTTGCTTTGTTGTGTTCACAGTGTCTCTCCAGTGGTGATTAAAGATGTATCTATTTAATCTATTATTGGTGAGGAACATTCAAGCTTCGGCTAATAATATAAGTACATTGTGTGTTATGAAAGTTGTTTTGTAATTTGCTGATTTGTAATCAAGGTTCTTCCTGCTGTTATAGATGATTCTTTGTGCTATTAATTGTGAGATACAACCACAATTTGTGTTCCTATCCAGCAAGTTTGGATTCCTGTGTCCAGGAAGCAACAACTTGGATAACAGTTTCCTAAACTTAATATAGCATACCAAACAAAAAGAACGAGAAATACAATACAGCACTGGTAAGTAGTTATCTGCAATACATGTTTCTTTTTCTTTCAGGTGCATAATTGATATCAACAGGGGCAAGGAACTCCGGTGTTAGTTATAGCATTTTAAACTTTCAAGTACACAATGTATGATCTTTGTTGATTCACAGTAACTAAAATGAAAATGGTAATTATTGAGAATTTTATGTTTGCGATAGCTCTAACACCAAAAAATACAGCTCATTACGTAAAAAAATTATAGATTTAAACATTAAAACACTTGATAAATCAATAAACCTGAGAACAATAATGCCTCTGTCAGCACAATAGATGAAGGAAGGATGACCTGTGGTAAAATAAAAGGAAAAAAAGGAGAAAGAACGAAAATAAATTTAATGCACGCAATAAAACAGACAGAAACCCGTTTCAAGATGATATTTAATTGATTTTTGATGGAATACATCTGGTTGAACTCTTTTTCCTCTTAACTCGACAGGTAAAACGTCATACCAGTCCTTGAGTTATCTAGAATGAATGCTTTGCTTGTTGAACTCAATCGTTATTTTTAACAATTTCCTAAATTAGAAGGGAAATTTCAGTTGAAAGTAAAACATTCCTTTTATTCCAAATTTTAGTTTGAATTTTGAAATTTATATTTCAGTAATAAATTTCCCATGTAAAATATGTTGCACTGTGGTCTTTTTAATGTATCATGTCAGCCGAAATGTTTGCTAAAAATGGCTTACAATTTACTGAATCTTCTGGTTCAGGTTTCTTCTTCCATACCCAATGGTACGTGCTGCACCAGTCCTTTTGGCTTCAAAATCAACTCAGACCTCTTTCTAAAAATCTGTTATGGGGCTGTTTCAGCCAGTACCAGCCTTATAACTGTTGCTGGTACAGCTTAAGGACTGTTTGCATTCACAAAAGGGGTTGAAAGCTAAATGTTTAATTCACAAAAAGAAAATAGCCAACAATATACTCCCAGGAACAAGATGAAGCAGCTGCCCAAACAAAAACACTCCCCGGCTTCTGTTAGAAGTTAGAACTAAGCGGCGAGCAGGAAGAGATTGAGAAAATATATCTGGACAGACTCATCACCCGCAAGGCCGCAAACAAAGAAAATAATATGAACCGACAAAAGGGACCCACGGATAGCCAAGAAAAAAAATAGCGTCGAGAAACCACCCCGGCCACATTATTCGATTTTTCATTGGTGCCCAATTTAGCCTATATAACATTCTAGCCCAATTTAGCCTAGTATAGACTAAAAGTCTTAAAACCGGTAAATTTGTATCTTCTACTAAGAGCAAGAAGCAAAAAGGAATAAGAGAAGAAAAAAAGATTAAGCATAAAGAAAAAATTATGAATAATTATATGAAATCCCCTACTCTCATCTTCCATCATCCCCCATCTCTTAAATATATTTTAATTTTCATAAACTAACTTAACTAACTAGTTTAATTAAATTTATTCAAACACTGTGGTTTTCCAAGTTTAACTAAATTCATAGGTATAAATACTTGGAAGATAATAAATTAATAATTACAAACTAAGATATTAATACTTGCTTGTCTAACTTGATCTGACTATATGGGGGGACCACTCAAACTACATGGGGAGAAAAATTATACACGTTTTTAGAGGTGGTTTTTTTTTTCTTTTTTCAATATCGTCCACATTTCTCACGATCTATGAGGAATTTTGTGAATCTAAAACTACGAACGTATTCTACGCAATTTTATCTTTCAAATGAGATCCATGATGACATACTTTCGGGCTCATCGTCACACAAGTATTTATACCTCGTCATTTAAGTATTTATACCTATACTTATAAGTATTTATCCCCAATCGTGGACCCCGCATCTCCGCATCAACCTTCCCCAATCATCCATGCGTCAACCTTTCTCTAATAAAAATAGTTGACCACATAGGTATAAATACTTCAGTGCATAGGTATAAATACATGTAATACTTGATATTAATACCTTTAAATGTCAGCAGTGTCATATGTAGAAATAATAGGTATAAATACTTAAATGACGAGGTATAAATACTTGTGTGACAACGAGCTCGAAAGTATGTCAGCATATATCTCATTTGAAAGATAAAATTGCATAGAAGACGTTCGTGGTTTTAGATTCGCAAAATTCATTATAGATCGTGAGAAATGTGGACGAGATTGAACAAATAAAATTGAGGGGATAATGAGGGGATGAGAGTGGGGGGAAATTATCAGGGCCCAAAAATTATAGGAGCGAGAAAATTAACATGTTCGGAATTCTAATTTTTTTATTCATATCCAAAAAATAAATAAAATTTAAAAAAATAACCAAACCGGTGGTGTATTTCGAATACTACTCGAATCGGAAAAAAAAATTTCAGTTTTTAGTCCCAAAACTGAAAAAAAATTTCCGCAAATGAGATTTCCTTTTTTTTTTTTATAAACTCATTTGCATATATACATATATATATATATATATATATATATATATATTATATATGAGGAGGGATCAAGTTACAACAATTTTTGAGTTACAACAAGTTACCACAACCATTTTCTACATTTTTAAAGTTCAAATCGTCGATCCAAACCGTTAGATGTGATCTCTACAATAAAATGTTCTTGGAGACCAAATTATATTTTTTTTTTTGGAATTTTTTTACTATTTATTAAGATGGGTACAAAATTCAATGGTCTGAATTTGACTAGTTTTTGTACCCATCTTAATAAATAGTAAAAATATTCCAAAAAATGTAAAATTTGGTCTCCAATCACATTTTATTGTAGACATCACATCTAACGGTTTGGATCGACGATTTGGACTTTGAAAATATAGAAAATGGTTGTGGTAACTTGTTGTAACTCAAAAATTGTTGTAACTTGATCCCTCCTCATTATATATACATATATATATACATGTATTATATTATATATACATATATTATAAAAAAAATGAGTTTATAAAAAAAAAAAAACCCAAACGACGTTTATAAATAAAATACCGATCGTTGTATACCTACCGAAAACTTAAACTGAATTTTTGAGGCACTAAACGATATTTTTTTGAAATTCTGATGCTTCTGATGTCTGGAGGTTTCCCCCTGAATTATATTCAGATCCATCTCGTCCCCCCCCCCTTTCCGAAAAGTGGTCATACACCCAAATCCGACTTTCCTAGCCAAAGTTATGGCTGTTTAAAGTTTTTTTGAAAGCTGAACTTTAGAAATTCATAACTAACTTTAGAAAAATCCAAATAAATTAAAATTTGTGTAAATTCTGTGTATTTTTTAATGTTCTACATGCTGGTATAATCACTTTTGCAGTTTGGTCCCTGTATCAGTTCAGACTTGCTGATTTACCAGCAGAGGTCAAATTTGATATACATATATTATACATATAAATTTTTTATTTATATCCAAAGAAAAAAAATTTTAAAATAACCAAACATGGGCTGAAATTTCGTAAATATTCAAACCGGCAAAAAAATTTACGATCTTAACTCCAATTACCGAAAAAATTTAGTGCCTCAAAAGTTCAGTTTAAGTTTTCGTTCAACGGTATGCATACAACGATCGGTATTTTGTTTATAAACATCATTTGGGTTTTTTTTTATAAACTCATTTTTTTATAGTATATGTATATATATGTAGAGGTTGGCTACTATGCTTATATAAGCATATCCCCACATATGCTTATAACTCATTTTTGCGTTTCCAATGTTCAAATGGTCGATCCGAACCGTTCATCTTGTTCTCCATATTTATATTTGCTTGGAGACCAAATTTTACATTTTTCTGAATTTTTTTACTATTTATTAAGTATTTTACAAAATTGTTGATCCAACGGTGGCTGCACAAAACAGTAAAATCAGCAGCCACCGTTGGATCAACAATTTTGTAAAATACTTAATAAATAGTAAAAATAATTCAGAAAAATGTAAAATTTGGTCTCCAAGCACATATTAATATGGAGAACAAGATGAACGGTTCGGATCGACCATTTGAACATTGGAAACGCAAAAATGAGTTATAAGAATATGTGGGGATATGCTTATATAAGCATAGTAGCCAAGCTCTATATATGTATATATATACTAGTATCGTGCCCGTGCGATGCAACGGGAATATATTATAAGATTGAATAGAATATGAAGATACCTTTTTGTTTGACATTCACACAATTTAAATGAAAAAAACATAATTCAAATAATAAATAATAATAAAATAAACAACAACAAATGGAAAAAAAAAAAGATCAAGTATAACATGAAAAAAATTCTTAAAGTATTATTGCGATTTAATATCTATTTTTATGCACAAGCAAAACAATCATTAAACAATTGTAAAGAAATAAACTTGGAAAGATATGATTAAATGATTCAAATAAGGATTTTCTCTACATATTTATTTTTGATAGAAATTATTTTAACAATGAAAATTTCTCTACACGAAAGTTCTAGATATTCTTTATTCTCTCTCCAAATCAAAAGGATATGATTGTTTCCATCAGCACAAGAACTGTTATTCATCTATTCACAAAGATATAATAACTCTAAACAAAATTAAAAAAGATATGATTGTTTTCACTTTCATTATCAAAACTATAGAGAAAGAGAAGAAATGAAACGGAGGAAATGGAGAAATAAATAAATAATTTGATTGCAATAATCAAAGATAGATGTAAGGAGAAATAAGGAGATGGATTGCTAGAGATTCATTCAATTTTAATGTGACAAACCATGTAGCAGTCTAGGGATTCATTCAATTTTAAGGAATCGAACCTTTCAATGTAGCATAAACTATTGACGAAGTCTATTAATACTCTCGTGTAGCAGAAAGTGTATATCCATCTCAAGACCTTTCAATGATGGACATACATGAATTTGCATATTGCTTCACCAAATATCAAAAATTGTTAATTTAACAATACCAAATATGATCTCCTAAAAAACAAAAATAATATGATAGCTCTATCTTATGCCCCACCAACGCCAATGATTTAAATGCCAAAATAACAGTAATATTTTATCATCGCATTGGATGGTTCAGAATAGCACCAAACCAACTCAGAAATAGCGGTAACTCAGATTTCCTATTCCAAACTAACTTAGAAATCATGCGAGCGGTTTAGATTTACGGGACCATTTAAATTTATTAAATTTTATATCTATTCAAACAAATCTCAACGCAGATTAGTCTTGCTTTGGATCAAATTTGTCCAAAGTCCTTTGGATAAAATCCAATTCTATTTTCTTCACTTTAATTATATTATACTGTAACAAAACTTTTAAAGACAATGAATTAAGTAAAAGAATTGAATTAATTAACTATAATGTGTATTTAGTAATGTAATTAGGTTTGCAGAACTTGGTCTCCAAGAGAAGTTACCACAAGTAATTAATCATGATAGCGGCTAGCTCTAATCGATCTGGCTCCGTCTACATGCAAATACACCAACAAGACACAACCTCCTTAGTCCTCACTAAATAATTAACACACATAAATAGGGCTAAAAGAATAAAAATGTACGTAGTAATTAGTACGAAAAAAATGTTGCAATATATATCTAAAACCAGATTTCTATAACGAGAAGAACATTTTGCAAACAATTCACTGATATTTCTCTTTACTTTTTCTTAAAAAATATTTTATAATTCAAAACAAAAGCTTTTGCATATCTAGGCATCTGTAAAAAAAATACAATTTCTAAATAAAAGAGGTACATTTAGCCAATTTATATAGATTGATCAGGATTTAAATATGCATATATACTGGTAAGCTAGGTTCTAGGAGAAACTTCCGAGGAGGTAAGCTAAATTTGAATATATGTGTATGAATTTGTGCTTTTAGTTGTATTGCTTAGAATTTATATGAAGGCAATTAATTTCTCCTCCTAATTTTTTTTTTTGTAAAAGTCTTACTTTAAGGATGACATTGATCGGAAATTGTCAATAAAATACTTGTTCACCGTAGGATGGAAATAATCTACAAGAACTTTGATATTCTTTATTTTCTCTCCAAATCAGAAAAATATGATTGTTTTCATCAACACAAGATTTGATATTCATATATTTACAACGATACAATAGGGGTGTAGATTTTAACAACTAATATTCCAATTAGCACAGATACCAGGTGAGAGGAATTATTTTTGGGACCAAACTATCCTTTCATAGAAAAGGAAACAAATACGATTCCAATTAATTTTTCAAATCATACTCTGTTCCACAAAAAAAATGAATACTATCAAAATTAATTTAAAGTTACATGATTTCAAATCTTTTAAATTGGAAAGTTATTGGATGTTGTCAACATTAAGTAGAAAAATTATACATAAGTAAAATAACAATAATTACTTTGGTTCTAAAAAAAACAATAATTACCTTCCAACAGACTTCTTGCAAAAAAATAAATAATAAATAATTACCGGATTTTATTCAAATAAAAAAATTGAGAATCACAATTATTATACCAAAAAATATACTCTATGTTTCATAGTATAGATCCTTGCAACCACAATACGATTAATAGATATTTATTAAAATTCATACAAATTCAAACTATAAAATTAACAAATAAAACATAAAATGTAGAAATTAAAAATAAACCTAAAATAAAAATCATTACTCATAAAAATATTATTTTAACAACATCAATTCAAATAAAATGTCTTGATATATCATGTATTTTAATTATTCCACTATGTTTATCTGTCTTTTATCTCTGATTTTAAAAGAACAGTTGATTAGACATGTTCATGACTTCATTATTTTTTTCTTTCATCTAAAGGTACATCAGGTGTATCACGATATTGATTATCTCTATCAGATTGTAAAACCACATATTTATCTTACTTTGAAATATAAATATATAATGTGTATCATTTAGATGAGTAAAATTCTCTAACACCATTATATAAATCTTCACGGGTTTTATTTAAAATTGAGTAATTCAAGTTTTTTAACCTCGTGTTCAAATGAAATTTCCGACTCATCGATATCCATCTAGTAAACAAAAAAAGTATAATAATTAACATTTTGTATTTGAATCAAAAGCTAATTATATGTAATTTTATTATTGCAAATATTTTTTTACCGTGCTTTCTTTTGCAAAAATATAAGAGGAACAATTCGAAACTGTTTGAAAATAAAACTAATTAAACATTTTGAATTGTCGTTATTGAGTTGGAACTTGATAATTTTATATAAGCTAGCTTGAAGAAGACTTGACAACTTTGAAATTTTGAAGTTTTTTTTTTCTCAACCGTAAAAGCAAATAAATTGCATAAATTTACTCTTAGGACATAAATATCATAAATATTGGTGGGTACATATTAAGATAACTTTCTAATTTAAAAGATTTACAATTCTATAACTTTCTAAATAAATGTCACTGGTATCCATTAATAATTATTTCTTTTTTATAAAACAGATTGTATGATTTGTAAAATTGAAACCTTATATCTATTCTTTCCTTTTCGATAAAAGGACAAAAAAAAATTCCTCTCACTTCAGATCTGCACTAATTGGAATATTAGCTATTAAAATTTGCACCCATAAAATAGCTATAAACAAAATTCAAAAAGATATGATTATTTTCATTTTTATTATCAAAACTATAGAGAAAAAGGAGAAATGATACAAAAGGAAATGAAGAAATAAGGAAATAATTTGATTGCAAGAATCAAAGATAGATGTAAGGAGAAATAAGGAAAGATATCGCTAGGAATTCATTCAATTTTAATGTGACAAACCATGCAACAGTTTATGTGGCGAGTATGTTTTTAACTAACTTTAGACTTCTACACATAAAATAGATGTATTTAATCAAAATAAGACAAATTATGTGATTGAAGGGTTGATATTCAATTCGAAAATTCATCTTTTAATCTGAGCCGTTGGTGGATCAGGACAACTACGTGCATAATATAAGAATGGAGATATATATATGTAAATGAAAAAAAGACGGGAAATCCCATTTTTGGAAAGAAATTTTTTTTCCGATTTTAGGACTAAAAACTGGAAAAAAAATTTCCGGAATTAGATATCGGAAATATTTTTTCCGGTTTTAGGCATGAATTTTCGGTAATTGGTGCTAAAACCGGAAAAAAAAAATTCCGGTTTGGGTAGTATTCGAAATACACCACCGGTTTGGTTATTTTTTAAAATTTTATTTATTTTTTGGAAATAAATAAAAAATCGGTTCGGACTTGTTTCTTTTTTTGAGAGAGAGATAAATGAAGATATTATTCTTTCAAGTTTTATATCTTTAAAGAATCTTATTCGGATTTTAAATCCGTAACTTTCATGAAAAGAGTGTTGTTCTTTGTTACTAGATTAAAAATAAGTTTTCATCTTTTTTGCAAAAAAAAATATATATATATAAGGAAAGAAAAATATGACAAGGGCTAGTAATCCATGGGATTTTAGTGTAGGCATTCGTGCAGATTTAATACAAGAGGTTTTTGGGTAATAATATTCTGTTAATGTATCTTGTTCTATATATTCAAGGATAGTTATAATGTGCATCAAAGTTTTACGAACATTTATTGATATTTTTTAAATGTTATTTAAATTATAAAATAATATTGCAAATGTGTTATTCATTTCTTAGACAGCGTGTATCAAATATAGATTGATTTGGAATATGTTTAGCCCTGCATTAAACAATTTAGAAAAAATAATGATTTTGTGATAAATAATCAGTTAAATTTTAAATTGACTCAAAATTTGATACATACAGTATCTAAATAGAAAACACATCTATATTTTTTTTTATTAATTTGTTCTATATTTTCCACAACATAAGATGAATGTATCATAAAAAAATGGATATACACTAGAATTATTCTTTTATTAATATTTAAAATGTAAAATTCAAATTAGGAATACGAACATTTTACTCTTTTTCCTTTTCACGAGCGATTATTGCAAAAAAAAAAAAAAACAAATCAAATACATTTAGTATATTATCTCGAGGTCGGAAAATGCTAAGGATAAAATTTGTTGTTTTTTTTTTGAGGTGAATAAAAAAAAAAAAAAAACAACTTAATAAAAAAACAACTTAAAAAATTTGTTGTTAGAGATTATTTTGAGTGTGTGTTTTTTACATCTCTTTGTTGCACGAATGTCGCCATTTTCTCTTTCTTTTTTTATTACTTTTATGAACTTTTACAAGTGTAAAGAAAAGGTACTACAGTTGGCTAAGATAAAAGTTCTACAATTATTGGTTATTAAAGAGAAAAGTTATACAATTATTGGTTATTTAAAAATCGAGAGTTCGATTCTCCTTACGATTTTGCAGCTTCTGTGAAAGTTATAAAAAATAAAATAAAAAAATAAAAAACTTTTACCATTGTGAACCTCAAAGAACTTAATCAAAGTATTAAGTATAAATATTGATTTGTTTGCTTCTTCATTCTGAGACGGGCTTTATTTGTTCCATTCATAAATTTACGAGGCACTAACATCGTTTAGGAAAGTTCGTATGATTGACTAAATTAAATAATCAAAATTATCATTCCTAAATCTTAATCCATTAGGAAGCCCAAATCAGAAGCAGTATATATATATTTACCCACGGCCCAAAAATAAAAATAAAAATTATAATATTTAATTACATTATTCGAGGTGCACGAGAGGAGAGGAGCCTTTGCTTTCAAGTGAGGAAATAAAATAAAATAAAATAAAGGAAGCAGATCCTCACGATCTCTTAAATGTGCTCAGCTCCAAATTATAATCAAACAATATGCATTCTAATCATGGGGCTTAAATGCTTAATCTCTTGGTCAAAGGACAGCTGGGACCAATTTGCGACAAGAACCAGTCCTTTTCGAAAATAACACTATTATGAATTAATTATTTAGGTTTTGTTTTTAGTTTCTTCTACTGTTCTTATACAATCATTGTTTATTTAGCGGGTTTAGTTAGTGGCTAATCGGGTATTATTTATGGATCGTTCGTGCATAGACATAGAGTGATCAAATTAGTAAAAATAAAAGTTCATTTTGTCGTAGTTTGTTTTTTAAGTGAAATCTGGGAATATCTTACCTATTTCTCGTCAAGGAAATTAATATTTGATTTGATTTGAGTTGGTGGGATTTCATTTACATTCATTACGGTGAGGTTACAAATTTTTCTTCTAATGACCAGATTTGACACTATAGAGTATAGACAATGCTCAACTATTAATTTGTAAAAAGTGATAATTGCAAACAAGTCAATATAAAAGGATAGTTTAAAAGGAATCTCATAATTGTCTCTCAAATAAATCTTCAGCATGTCCCTAAGTACTTAATATAAATTTTCATTTTCAGTTTTTATATTAAAAAAATTTTAAACTTACGAAATTTTTAAAATGCTACTCGAAAGCTTTTAATTCTCTATCTATAAGCATTTAAATTATAAATCTAGATGGTTTTTAACTCTTAACTACTTTTGTTTTCAAGTAAAAATAAAGACTATTTTTTCTCACTCTTTTTTTATTCCTATATCATTCTCGTCCATTTTTTCCAACGATCCGTGAGATGAATATTGTGAATCTAAAAATACGAATGTTTTCTACTCAATTTTCTCTTTCAAATAAAATCCATGAAGAAATAATTTTCAGTTATTTTCAAGTTGTATTTTTGAAGTTAATCCATGAAGAAATAATTTAAACCATTTAAATCTCTGATGTCAATCATTTAAACTACTACGTTCAAGTGTTCAAACATCAAATCTAAGTTAAAAAAATGTATATATTTTGTTTACAGTTAATCTTTGATGTCTATCATTTAAACTACTACGTTCACGCGTTTAATTCTCAAATCTAAGTTAAATTTTTCAAGTCGGTACACCTCTTCGAACACAACTTCTCAATCACTTAAACGCTTGAACATGAAATTTTAAATGGTGACGTCAAAGGTTTAAATGGTTGTAGACTGAGATTTAAAAGTTTAAAAATTTATTATGGATCGTCGTGAAAATGGACAAGAATAATCAAAGAAAAATAAAAAATAAAGTGGGTAAAAAAAATCTTTTTTTTTTGTTGGCTTGAAGACAAAAGTAGTTAGAATTTAAAATTACACAGATTTAGAGTTTTAATACTTTCAAATAAATATTTAAATATTTTTTAGTAGCATTGTAAAATATTATAAACAAAACTTTAAAACTTGATAATAAGTGCGAAAAATAGAAGTTAGACAAAATTTGAAAGTTTTTATGAGAACTACGCAAATTTTAATTGAAACAATAGGAACAGAAGTATGAGAAATTCGGATGGAACTCTTAAAATTCTTTGTTCCTTGAGTTTGATGCTTCGTTAGAATTTTCGTACTTACCTATACGTCCAAAACAATCATCAAATAAAATAATAGACCTATTCATCTTCCCTTTAGTCTATTCTTTTCAGATACAACATTTCAAAATAAAATGAAAAAAACTAGATATTTCAGTGTGCAGAATTGTTAAAATGAACAAGCTTTACTCGATTTTAGTTGAATTCATTATAGCGATTTGAAATATTGATTGGGATAAAAGGTCTCCTTGAAATTTGTCAAATCTAATCTTTATCTAGCAAATAAATAATTCCACTCGAGGATTTTCATATTATTGGATTTCTCTTATTAGACCTAACCTACATTATCGTCCGTACTTCAATGTAATATATATATACAAGAGAGAGGGGGGGTTGGCTACGCTACTTTCATAAGTATATGAGAGCATATGTTTATAAGTCATTTTTGTGTTTTCAATGTCTAAATGGTTGATCTGAAGTGCTCAATATGTTCTTCGTATTAATATGTGTTTGGAGATCAAATTTTAAATTTTTTCAAAAAATTTTCAAAATTTTTCAAAACAATCATAAAATAGTAAAAAAATTCTGAAAAAATATGAAAAAAAATATATATATGAAAAATCATGGTTTGAAAATTTCTGAAAAAATATTAAAAAAATTTCAAAAAATGTAAAATTTGGTCTTCAAACACATTAATATGGAGAACATGTTGAGTGCTTCAGATCAACCATTTGAACATTGAAAACACAAAAATAACTTATAAGTAGATGCTCTCATATGCTTATGTAAGTAGAGTAGCCAATTTCTCTCTCTCTCTCTATATATATATGTATATATGGAGAGTGACTAATGTGCATTCGTCTGCATATGGCTTGATATGCATACAGTCCAAATTTGAAATTTCAAAATCCAAAACGTCGATCCGAACCGTTCATCTTGTTATCCATATTAATATGTGCTTGGAGACCAAATTTTACATTTTTTGGAATTTTTTTACTATTTATTAAGCCACTTTGAAAATTGTTGATCCAACAGTGACTTAACAAAACAGTAAAATCAGCAGCCACCGTTGGATCATCAATTTTCAAAGTGGCTTAATAAATAGTAAAAAAATTCCAAAAAATGTAAAATTTGGTCTCCAAGCACATTTCAATATGGAAATCATGTTGAGCGGTTCGGATCAACATTTTGAACTTTAAAATCACAAAAATAACTTATAAGCAGAGTAGCCAATTTTTCTCTCTCTCTCTATATATATAAGCAGAGTAGTCAAAAATTGTTGTAACTTGATCCCTCCTCGTATATGTATATGTATTTTCAAGTAACACAATATCTTGAATTATGACATTTTTATTAATTATATATTTTTTCTTGCAATTAGATTAGGTCGTAATAATAGGTTCTGAAATATTATGTTAATATATGACAATCTTTTAGCATGAGATATTTTTTTTGATTTTAAGCTCGTACACACTGTAGTATATTCAAATTTTCCAAATTCCACTGAAAAATACATAAACTCTGATCTTCATCGGGAAAGATAATGCTGTTATCATCAGCATGTTAATCCAATAATAAGATTTTGGTTAGATTGCGTTAAACCCATTTAGGCATTTAGTGTGGTTGTGGACCCCTTTCAATTGACGCGTAATCAACGATTTGTGAAAATCATACTTGACATTTTTGTTCATGTGTTTGTTTTAAGCGGAGCCAGATTGAAGCTAATCAAGCACTAAGATGGGCGTAAACATAATAGTCAAACAATAACATATCTCTTATTCCATAAATCATTGATGACTTATTTGCACTTATACCCTCAGATTTCATGATTTTTACACTCCCCCCTCACCAAACATCGCTATCAAGAAAGAGCTGATTCTTTTTGCCTATCACACCATTCTTTATGTTAAACTTAAACGTAGAGTTCTATACGCATATGTCAAGGTCGAGCTTTTAGTCTAGTTGTTTCTATAATAAGAAGTTGTTTAGTATTTTATTAGCTGATTGTATGAACATATTATTTTAGTCAAAACTGTAAAATGCATTGTGTAGGAACTAGGAAGTCATCAAATCATATAAACAAGGAATACTGACATCAGATATCAGATAAAAGAAATAGATAAAAAGAGAAAATTGAATGTACGGCTAGCAATCGTTCGAGCTTTAAACTAAAACTCAAACCAAAAGAAAGTAAATGATTTTACATAAAATTTTAATATTAGCCTATTAGGTGCTTATGTCAACGTAGGACACAACATGAAAAAATAAAAAAAAAATAGTAAAACTTACAGGGACATTAGATGAAATATGCTTCCTACCTTTTATTATCAGAATAAGATTCAAACATATAAAAAACCTGACACGTCTTAAGATCCAAAGGAAGGAATTTGAATAATTAAAGCCCAATAAGCAAGTGGGCCCTTAAGCCTGGTAGCGACCCGACAAGGACACGGCAACTCCACGCAGAAATCGCCTCTCCAGCTCAGATCCAACACTTCTCTCATTATCTTATTATTCACCTCTTATCACCTTATATTTCTACGACTACCTACGCTATTCATCAGTGAACCAATGAGTATTCTTCGTTTTCTAATTTTGGGATTGAAGTAGAATTAAGACGGTGGAAATATTGGTGTTATTTTTTAAATCTCCCACATGCGGACATTATGGTGTGTCTAGGTTGGAGATTAAAGAAAGAGATAGTGGATACCGGCATATCACATGGTTTATTCGATCACAAAATAGTATTTACTATTCTTCTCTGAATATGATTGTACGACTCCTTGATTAAAGAAGGTAAGCGGGTGTACTTCGGGTCGGGTCCTATGAGCAACACACATCCATTTTGAAACACTCAATTATTAAGTAATTTATATCAAATGTCATTCTCATTCTCTTATTGGATCCCAGTTTGTCGCTATCATAATTTTAAGAGCAACCATATTTGTAACTTTGTTTAATTGTGTTAATATTTGTAAATTTTTATATCAACTATCAAGTATTGTTTTGGTCAATTGTAAAATAAAAAAAATGGGATCTAGGATGCACGACCGCAAAGCTGTATCCTGGACCACACAACTATTTACAGCTTGATTGGTTTATTTGACTATGTATTTGTAGAAAGACCATGTTTAGATCAACAAAATAAAAAATTGTTTGTCTTCACTCCCTTGTTAACCACCAACCACCAATTACCCCTTTGTGTCTAATTAATCTTACTGGGCTGGTTGTTGGTGCCCAAAATCATTTCCTTTTTTAATGCGTTAGAAAGGAGGAGCCCATCTACCGGTTTTTATCTTCAGATTTATTGTGGATCTCACTGTGTAGTATTTATTACATATCCAAATAATCAACTGAAACCAGAGTGGTATAAAGTTCCTAATTCGATAATAATTCAGAAAACTACAAAATTCATAATTAAGTTATAATATGGATACAATGCAGAAAAACAATTGTTACTTCTATGTACAATATATCATAATCTTGATCTTTTTTTTCACATATAAACAAAAAAACATTCATTAATATTTACGATCAATGACGATTGCACATGTTGTATATGATAAAGTCAATTAACCTCATTTTTTTTTTTTTAAATTGCACTGTGTGTATGATTTATTCGATCACAAAAAATTGCTACTAGGATATAAATTTTTACGATGAGAGAGGATATGCTTGTTGCATATCGGGTCAATTGATCGCGTTTTTTATAAAAAAAAAAAAAAGAAGAAAGATATAGTTATGTATGATTTTCTATATATTTTAGAGTAAAATGTTATAGTTACGGTAAATTTGATTCCATATGCAGTATGAAAATTTATTTGATGAACCTCTACTTCTGTTTGATCCTGTAGCTTGTCGTTGTAAAATTCATAAAATATGGAAATAAATGTGAAAGATTTTAAGCAATTATGCAGGTAATATTGCAGCATTTGACAGTTGACACAGTTTAAATGTTTGTAAACGGGCACAGAAGATCTATGAAGGAAATTGAAATGCGCATGGGTTGGCCTTTCATGTTTTCAAGCAGTCATGTGCATCGGGAACCGTACTATGTTACTTTTTCCATCAAAAAGCATAAGGTTGAATTTAATGTGTACATTTCTCAATGTAACCTTTAAAAGAGGGAAATGCGAAATGCATCGAACAGCGTTAAGGCGATTTATACCTTTAGGGAAGGATTATGACCGTTTACCCAAAAATTCAAGTTTTGTCTAATCTCAATAATATCTCATGTCTCTTTTCTTTTTTTTTCTCTGCTCAATTTTTTTTATTGTGCATGTAAGGTGCAGTTCTAAAATATATATATATCCTGAAAAGCATGCTAATCAAAATCAATTTGATGAGTATATCATTTATTATTTCTTAACTCGAACTTATTTATATTAAAAAGTATTGAAAGATTATGTTGTAATTTGTTAAATATATGTGTTTCCGCCTTTTAATTTGTCATTATTAATTGGATGAGTGCCTTATTTATACTTCCTTGACTTTTATTTATTTATATAAAAATGTTTTAAAAGGTTAAGTTGTCATTTACTAAAAATATGCCTTTCTTCCTTTTGATTTGTAATAATCAACTTGATGAGTGCCTTATATATATATTCTCTTGACAAGTATGTATAATACAAAAGAAGTATTACAATATTATTATTTTTTAACTAAAAAAAATGCTTTTCCTTCTTTTGATTTGCGATTACATATGAATATATGACAGATAATAATATCGGTCAAACATATCTAAATAAAACAATTGGTGATTTTTTTTCTTGATTTGAATAAAACTTTCTTCTTATTTGCTGCAATGCATGTCACTAAAAAAAAGATAGTCAAACGTGCATGCCAGCCCCTGTGATATTATTTCTTCAATACCAGGGACCCAATATACGTAAAATAGATTCAATACTCCTGGAGGGTTTATAACGAAATGTACACTTGAGATATAAATAATAAAACACGGACAAGTATTTAAAAATAAACAGCCAGTGGACGGCCATGCAAACGGAAATATCGAGGTTCCTTTTCTCTCCAGTTTCTAAAGAACTGGACGTTATCTGAACAAAATCGTGCGTAGCTTCCGCCATCAGATCATGAATTAAAAGAGAATACGGGATAGAATAAACTGGAGATGAAATAATGCACGGAAAAAGAGAAAGAGCAAGAAATTGCAGAGCAGACGACTCTGGCAGGCTGCAACTTGCCGTTAGATATTTTATTTTTGGTTTTCTTGACATCAGCTCGATCGGAGGCATTGCCGTTAGATACTTATCCCGTGCCGTGTTTTCTTTTTACTTTTCTTCGGGCCCACCGATGTATAAAATATATGTAAAATATAAAAAAAGTTTCTCTGAGCGGCTGTTATACAAATAGAGCATCACCTAAGTACAAATTATAATATGTTCAAAACTCAAAAGGAGTCAATTTTGTTAAATTATCTTAATCTTTTTATTAGATAAATTAAGTGTGACAGTGTTCTAATATCTAGACTTTGTTGAATGATATATTTCTTGCTTTGTGTAATATTCTAAGTACCTGCTATGCTCTGATTGCCTAAGAATCAGAGTATTATTTTGTTGGTTAGACATTTAGTTTTATTTGGTTGGTTGTCTTGTAACAGTCCTAAGACATGTTTTGTATGATCGAATTAGTTTCTAATGAAACTGGTGGTTTTTAAACCACTTTTATCAACAAACAAAAAAAAGTGTGACAGTGTTCTATTGACAGAGGAAATGATTTCGGAACTCAGATAGTTGTTTCAGGTACATAATTATGAAGTCGTTTAACAACTAACAAGACACGTAATAAATAATGAGTGAGACTATCTTATTGTTACAAGGTGGGTTAGTGCATACTATAGAATAATATATTTTTTATTTTGAAAATTTAAATAATTAATATAAATTGTTTTACATGATCACTCTGTAAGAAATTTTACTTGTGGACAGAGATGAATGCATAATTTTCATTAGTATAGAATATTAATTGAATTTAAATAACTAATTGGATTTAAACTCATTAATTTATTAGTTGTACAATTGTAATTCAGTCCCTGTAATTATGTTTACTATAAAATTTATTATAATCATAAAATCGATGTACACAACAATCAAATAATTTTTTAAGCTAATTAAAAATTTATTTGGCACGATTCAAAGTGGGACTATTCTTAGTTATTTCCGAAATTGAAGTCAAAGCTTAGATAAAAATTTAACCGAAATATATATATTGAATAAAAGGTCCAAAAAGTTCGATCGGCCCATTTTCTTAAAATTATAATGATATGTCAGACCTTTTTTGTTATCTTATTCTCCTTCATTTTATTTACAAAATAGGTATGAAATCGGAGTTAACAAAACATGTAATAAATAATGAGTGAAGCTATATTACTTTGTACAACGCGGATTGGTCCATACTACAGATCAATATTTTTGTTTTTAAAGTTCAAATAGTTGATATAAATTGTTCAATATAATCTCTATAATAAATTGTACTTACGGACTAAGTTTTGTATATATATATATTTTTTACTATTTATTTCAATAAGTAGAAAATCATTATTTTTGAATGGTCTAAATTTTTTAAATCAAGTGTTTTTCTAACCAAATAAAACAAATAGTAAAAATGCTTTAAAAATATACAATTTGATTTACAGCTACATTTTGAAATATATATCATATGCTTAACAGTTCAGATTAATTGATCAGACTTGAATTCTTGAAAAATTGAGACATTAATCGATAACACCGACTAATATGCTTTACACAGTAACCATAATCTCACTCAACAAATAATTGTAAGCTTTGAACGTTTACTAATTAGTACTGATGTTAAAGTTTAGAAAATTGTGATACTTGTTTGGATATGCAATGCACGCATGTAACAAGATGTCTGGTAAATAATTGTAGGTACAAAAGTGTATACGAGCCACGTAAAAAAAAAACAATAAAATTTTGGCTACTGAGGTTGTTAGATATTAAAATAATAGTGCAAGAAACAAGTTGGAAAGTTTATGCTTAATTCTTTTTTGACAATTTAGGGTTGTGTGGTCAGCCTTGCCAGTAGCGTAAAAAATAAATCTGCTGTAATATTAATTAATAATTACGATTATTTTTCAAACTTCGATCTGAAAATAAAATATGTACTTGAAAGAAAAATCTAATATATGTATATTACTTTGACTCTCGTATTACTCGTATACAGCTTTTAAGTTTGAATAGTCTGAGAGCAATTCCCCTAAAATTAAAACTTTTAAGTTTGAATAAATAAAAAAACCAAGTAAAATTGCTGCAAGTATTTTAAAAGGACCCCAATTTTTTATAAATAAATAAATAAATAAATACACACACCTCAAAATCCAAAAGTTAGTTGACCCTCGTTTGAACGAATGCATATCCTCTGCATTAATTCAAAAGCTAATATTTTGAGTTAATGAGTATCAACTATATGATTTTAAACGAAACCAGTTCAATACGTGTCTATAACGTACGAATTTTAAAATAGATCGGACGGTCAAAATGCATTAACTCAAAAGATTATCTTTTGAGTTAATACAAAGGATACAAATTCCGTTTGAAGAACGTAGCATCGCAGTTGAGATAGAATGTAACTTAAAAAAATGTATAAAAATCAGAACAGACAATGACATAATAAATAAATAAATAAATATATAATTTAATTAATTAATTGCACTAAATTAAGTAATCTCATATATGAATGAACATTTTGTTTATAAAAAATTAAATTACTTTTAGTTATACAATTAAATGTAATATAAAAATACGTTCTCTATTCTGAATTTGTTGTAAATAATATTTGGATAAATATCTCAAGCAATTATTGTTTTAGAATTAAATTAATAATAAACCTAGGGTGGGAAGAAGCGGGAAGTGAATAGTTCAGCTGCAAAGAGGAAAGAGCTACAGCATAAATTGTTTTGTTTTGTTTTTTATTAGCCCCTTTAATTTGTTTATTATTACATCCTATACTAGGGCTGGCAAAAAAATTCGAGGTTCGTGATTCGATTCGGGTTTGATTCGAGTTTAATTCGATTCGAAATGAGTTCGAATTGAAACGAACCCAACCAGGTTCGGTTCGGAATTAATTCAAACCAAACTCAAACCTAGCCTGGTTCGATCGAAATAGGTTCGTGATTTTTTTGTGGTTCGAATCTCATAAAATCACCGGCCATCCATTTACCCGATGAAATTAAAATTCAAGATAGAGAGTCATAATTTAACTTAGTCGACACTTCTTCGCTCTCAAATCTCAATAACCTAGTTCTCTCTCCACCTCTCCCTCTAGTTCTAAAATCTAGCCGACGCTCTCAGTGACTGGCTGTCTCTCCGGCTGTCACTCCTCTCTCTGGCCTAGATGACTGTCTCTCCTCTCTCTTCGGTCGTCTCTCATAGTTCATACCAGGAAAGTCGTCTCTGATGTATTTTTTCATGAACAATTTTTCAACTCAAAAACACTTATTTCATAATTCATACTCGTAAAAGGAAACCATGTGAATTTTGTCCCGCGAGAATAAATTAATGTATAAACTATCGGTATAACTAGGGCTGCTAAAAAATAATTTAGTTCGTGATTCGATTCAGGTTTGATTCGAAAAATGTGTAGTTCGCAATTAATTCGATTCGAAATTAATTCAAACCAAACTCAAACATAAGGTAAATTCAGTTCGGTTCGGTTCGTTGCCACCCCTGACCTATACCCACTTTTGTCCATACCATAGCTCCGATATTTCTCTCGTAAAAAAAAGAGATAAAAACAAATAAAAGCTCCGATATTTCTTATGCCGCTCCGAGTTTGCATTGCGGTATTGGCCTCGAGGTATCCAAGATAATTACGCCACTTTATATTTTCTCTGTGCAATTTTTTTTTATAAAGATTGAGATATATTTATATTTAATTAATTTTAACAGTATGTTTTTAGCCAAGCAAAAAGTAAAATACATAATGAAAATTTTGAGACTTTGATCAAACGAGTCAATTATTTTGAGGAAATATAGCTAGTAATAAAATACATCTTGCATCCGTTTATAAATTATAATTAGATAAATATCCGACAATTAATTAATATATTTGAAAATATGAACTGGCTTAATTTTTACAATCAATGTAGACATTGAAAATATATTTGCTAACAAGATTGGAATTAAAGTGGATTCTCTCCAAATGTTTGTAATCCATTGGATCGAAACTCATAATTCTAGCATAAAGTAATGAGAACGTTATGGTGCTCTGCAATATGTATATATACATATATCTATATTTTTGCCAAACAACAACTATTTTTCTCACAAACATATATTCTCATCTTGCGACTATTATTAAGGCATATCTTCTTCTTGTTCTACTGGTGCTAATGATATAGGTTTGTCTTATAATGATTTTTATGTAGCGTTAGGGTGTTCTTAATCTTGTCAAGCTCTTCGATGAACTTAACTTCAAAACTCATTGAATTTGTTTCAAACCACAAATTCAAACATATGATGTTCTGAAAGATTATTATTCAGCATATGATGTTAAAAAAATAAGAAAATTGACAATTTTGCTTTGCAAATACCTAAATCATAATAAGCAAATAACATATTGGACATATAAACAAATTATACAACATACACAATTAATTAGTAGCTCATTTGTTACATGATTATACTGTTATACCAAATCAGATCATATAAAAATTACTTGACAAGATAAATAATTCAAAATTCAAGTAGTCCATAAATAAAGATCAATTCACAACGTTATGTAAGAATCAAATTTTAGTCTAGTAGCAAAGACAAAGAGCAACATCCTCTTCCATATGAGTAATCAGAAATTTAAAATTAGAAGTTTTTTTTATGAACATTAATTAGATCTTGGAACACTAGACCTCTATTTTTTTTTCTATCTCAACGATAAATTAACAAGGTTGATACACCAATCAAATTGTAACAACTACTTCTCCTCTGCTCAATTTTAATCAAAGAATAAATAATTTCTTTTCCATATAAACAAATAATAATCCAAAACTAAATGCATGTTTAATATTTATGTTAACCAATTTTCATGATCAAAAGAAAAATAATATAAGAGGTTGATGCATAGAACAGTTCATATAAAAATTCTTCGACGGGATAAATTTTCAAAATCCAACAATTCCAAGAAAAGAGATCAATTCATAATTTTTAAACAACTCCTCCTCTGCTTAATTTTTATCAACAGATGAATATTTTTTTTCCCAATATCAACAAATAATTATGCAAAACTAAATAGCTTGTTTAATTTCATGCCAACCAATTTGACGACCAAAAGAGAAGGAATAATAGAAGAGGAACTGATTCACAAATTTTGGATTGCTTTTCACAAGGGACGCAGGATCCGTAACATTATGTGGCCAAAAGTCGTGGAAGCTTAACAAATCTACGTGGCAAGATACATATAAAACTCTCCCAATTAAATTTCTCTTTATTATTTTTTTTTAAATCTTCCAACCCTGGAATTATTTATTTCCAATTGTTGTATTTTTTTTTTCTGAAAATATATTCAAATGAGAGCTGTCGCCTTTCACTTTCAGTCTCAACCTCTCGCTCTATAAAGCAACTCTCATCTCCTCCACTGGCCTCCTTCCTCTCCACCTCGTACCTCACCTCTCGAAAGTCTTCTTTAACCTCACACTCTCTTCAGCAGAGAGAAATAGCTCTCGTGAGGGTTAACTTAAGGTAATAATGAATTTCCTCTATAAGAGCTTTTAGTAGATCTGATGTTAAGATTTGAGTTTTCCTTCTGTCTTTCTGATCTACTCTGTTTTGCGGGGGAATATGGAGAGAGGTTGTTCTAATATCCATTTTTAATAGATCTGGATATGGAATCGGAAGTATAAAACTTTTAATTGGGAGCTAGAATAAAAAAATAATTTTTAAATCCGATTGTTGTCATAAATTCTGTTTATTAGTCGCTGCTACTTTTTTCTTTCAACTTGAAAATTGCAACGGAGCTGTATTTTTGTAACTATGTATCTATCCCTTTGATTTGCTACATCTAGTAACTAAGCCCCTGGATTTTTACATGCTATTTCTTAATTCCGTATTCAATCAAAAGATTTAAAACAATAACACGAGGTTTAGTTCCCTTTGATTTGGCTGTGTACCTAAGCTTCTATTCAGTCACTAACTCTTCTTTCTAATCTTCCCTTCCCGTGTGCAGTACATCTAACTTAAATCATGAATCACTACGCGATGAAGAGTACTTTGGCTGCTTGTGAGGAGGTGAGAAGCCCTTTTGCGGTATCGGATCGGCGCAACCCAGTTTGCTGCCCGAAACCACGCCGTATTGGATCCGTACCGCCCATCGATCCAATCCGACCTCTCCGATGGCAAGCATGGTAAGTTCAATTATTTACACCCGTTTTTTTTTTTTTAACCTAACTTCGTCTTGTTTCTAGAACGAATATTTTTTGATGTTTTGTTTCTAATCTCTCTTTTCTTACCTTTTTAACAGTTATCAAATGGATCTGTGTGATTTAAGGACTGGACCGGAGTTACTGGACTTGTTCATGCCAAAGGTGTGAATTTAAAAAAAATTAATATATTTTTTTCCATTAGAGACGTATTGAAAAAAAAAAGTTTAGATCTTTGCTTAAATTTCCTAATTTTCCCTTGAATTTTTTAGGCAGAGGAACAAAGTCCAGTGGCCTCATCCCCACCGTTTTTTTGCGGGTCTCCACCGAGCCGGGTTGCAAACCCGGTGGTACACGACATCCGGTTCGGCGAAGACCACCAACTAACCCCTACTTTCAGTATTAACAATGGGCCGCACCCGGTGGCCATGCACAAATCAGGCACCGGTGTTACCATGTCGCCACGCAAGGGCTGCGTGCGGTCCGCCACAAAGTTCGGCTTCCAACCAGCTGCAGTCCGGGTCGAGGGTTTTGATTGCCTCGAGAACCGTGACCGTCGCCGCCATGGCATCACTGCCGTGGCCTAACATAAAAAATTGCACATAATAATAATATAACCCTAAAGTATTAAAGTTCAATCAATCCCTTGGGTGTTGATTAATCATCCTTTTTTCTTTAAGAGCACTTGAGGGGTAGAGAGGGAGAGAGAGAAGTGAGAATTTAATTTAACATAATATTATTAGCTTTTTTTTAAGGGAGATCTGAGTTATTTTAAGAGAGAGAGGAGAAGAGAGGATTTGTACATTTTGTTTCCAATTTCCAAATCTTGTTCCTAAAATATGTAAATATAGAAGTATGCCATGTAAGATATAATATCATATTATGATTATCAATGGGTTAGTGGGGGTTGGGGGTGGGTAGAGATAAGAGGGGTGCAAACTGCAAACCAATCTTTGTAGTAATGGTTATTTTGTTATTTTTGGTTTTATCAGGGATTAATTAGTCATTTGTTAGGTGAGTTTGGTATTCGCTTTTATGATAAGAAATTTGAGGCCTGGAATTTGTATACAGGAAAATGTTGAACAAGTGGTCCCAGTTTTGAGTCTGAGGTGTATATACGTTCCTGTTATGTAAAATCTCTTGTATTTTTTTTTTTTTTAAATATCAAGCAAGTTTATTAGTGCCTCTTAATGCGCACCAATGTATGATTGATTCTTTAACCGTTGCAACTTATATTAAGCATTTACTTGTTGGTGCATTTCTCAAATTATTCCCTCAATTATCAAAGGAAATTTTGCAATCGAGTGGCTACGGAATAATTAATTCGTATTCAATTTGTGCTGTTGCCTGTTGCTGCTGGTAGGAAACGACGTGTGCGGACAAGCCTTCACCTTTTTTTTGTACATAAATTTAGATTTATTAATTCCAGTGGTACAGCTTTCCCTTTGTTTGCAACTAATTGAGTTGAAAGTGATAACAAAAAAAAATGTGTATATTCCACTGGTGACAGGCAGAAAGGACCTCGAATTTTATTTATATGTTATTAAAGATTTTAAATTGGGAAGGATGAACTTGATTTTTCAACCACTCTTTCGTGCTGAGATTTGCTTCTTTATTGCTTGCTTCACTTTTATTTTCTCACATGCCAATATAGAAAAGTCCGCCACGACATTTAAGTATTCAACCCTGTCAGTTGTCATTGAGTTTCAGATCAAATATTATATTTCTAATTAAAATATATTTAAATTACAAGTGAGGTCCTTTTCAAGGGTTTGGAACTATGTGGTTTAAGCTTGATTGGTAGATCATGTGCCGCGGTACGGGGCTTACGGGGACCAAATATTTTTTTCTATGAACCCATGGATGATATTTTGGTGCATATTTTCCCGTAAGAAATTAATCAGGTATTAGTTCAAAATATCTCACATAAGTTCGAAACTTTATTTGAAAGTGAACGCAGAAATAATTTGTATGGAGGTCAATAATATCACTATGCAAATGAACATAAACACCAATAGTCTATAATATAATATCACTACAGAGAAAATTTATCTCGATATATAGTTCTAAAACTTGTGAGAGTCATACTAAATAGTTCTCAAAAAGTTTTGAGGGTCCTTTTTTTTAATCTTATATTCAAAATATACATAAACACCCAAAAAATTCAAAGTTAATTAGATACAACTTCATTTAGCTAAAATTTCATCGATAATCCTGGATATTTTTCGGGCCGTACACACACACACACACACATATTCACATACATACATACGTACATACATACATATATGTATGTATGAGTAAGGCTACAGTGCTATGGGTTGCATAGAGGGCTACGGTGCTACGACTCAATATTCGAGTTTTCAAAATCCTAACGGTCAATCCGAACCGTTCATGTTATTCTCCATATTAATATGTGTTTGGAGACCAAATTTTACATTATTTGAAAATTTTTTACTATTTTTTTAAATAGATAGAAAATCACTTGATCTAAATTTTTTTGCACCATTTAGATATTTGATTTTTTCTATCTATCTAAAAAAATAGTTAAAAATTTCCAAAAAAATATAAAATTTGGCCTCCAAATACATATTAATATGGAGAACAAAATAAACGGTTCAGATCGACCGTTAGAATTTTGAAAACTCGAATATTGAACCGTAGCACCGTAGCCTTACTCTGTATGTATGTATGTATGTATGTATATATATATATATAGAGAGAGAGAGTTAGGCTGGGGTGCTATGGATAGCATAGTGGCCTCTATGCTACGGCTCAATATTCGAGTTTTCAAAATCTAAATGGTCGATCCGAACCGTTCATCTTATTCTCCATATTAATATCTGCTTGGAGACCAAATTTTATAATTTTCTGAATTTTTTTACTATTTATTAAGCCACTTTGAAAATCGCTAATCCAATGGTTTTACTGTTTTGTGCAGCCACCGTTGGATCAACAATTTTGTAAAATACTTAATAAATAGTAAAAAAATTCAGAAAAATGTAAAATTTGGTTTCCAAGCAGATATTAATATGGAGAATAAGATGAACGGTTCGGATCGACCGTTTGGATTTTGAAAACTCGAATATTGAGCCGTAGCATAGAGGCCACTATGCTATCCATAGCACCCCAGCCTAACTCTATATATATTTATATATTTTTCTATGGAAAATGCCGATTTTTTTATATATATCCAAAAAATAAATAAAATTTTAAAAAATAACCAACTAGATGTTGAAATTGCAAAACTACCCAAACTGATTAACCAGTAACCGGACTCAAATTAAATTTCCGGTCCTCCATTTCCCGGACCCGTTGAAATAGTTCGGTTAACCATTAACCAGAAATTTGATTTGAGTCCAGTTATTGGTTAACCGGATTTGTGCATTTTTTTTTTAAAACATAATTTTTTTTATTTTTTCTATTAAAATATTAGAAATGTTGAATATATTTCTTTGAAAATAAATGGAATACAATATAATTTGATTTATTAGAAAGACTGCAACAAATAACCTGGATCAATATTTTTCAGGCCGGATTTTTCGCAGCTGTAAGAAAAATTAATATATTTCTTTATGTGCTATTGGAAAAAAATAAAAATGCTTAGATTCCGAGTTATTGATCCCGGTTCAAAAGTCACTTCTAGGTAATATAGAAAATATTGTGATCCATCTAGTACATTTAATTAATAAAAAGTTGTATCTATTTTGAGAATTCTTTTTGAAAAACAATCATTAAATAAATTAAAGTTTTTTTTCAAAAATAGATACAACTTTTTATTAATTAAATGTACTAGATGGATCACAAAATTTTCTAGATTACCTAGAAGTGACTTTTGAACCGGGATCAATAATTCAGAATCTAAACATTTTTATTTTTTTCCAATAACACATAAAGAAATATATTAATTTTTCTTACAACCGCGAAAAATCCGGCTTGAAAAATATTGATCCGGGTTATTTGTTGCAGTCTTTCTAATAAATCAAATTATATTGTATTCCATCTATTTTCAAAGAAATATATTCAACATTTCTAATATTTTAATACAAAAAATAAAAAAATTAGAAATTTCTGTCAAAAAAAAAAACACAACTTTCCGGTTAGTGATTAACCGGTTATATTTCTTGAGTTCAGTTATTGGATAACCGGACATTTGTCCCAAATCCGGTTATTGGATAACCGGTTTGGATAAATTTTGAATTTCAGTCGGTATTTGAATATTTTTTTAAATTTTATTTATTTTTTGGATATAAATAAAAAAAAATCCGGAAAATGTGGGAGAGGGACTGCAATCTCGAATTGATATGTTGCACGCCATGATTGTTTGGAAAGTTGAATTTTATTAGAAGACCTTATCCTTTATTTACTTTGCTGATGTGACTCGGCCGAATGCGTTAGTGTTTTTTTTTAGTCAAAATATAAAATTAAAATGATAAACCAATAAATAAAAAATGATGCTAGTGGAAAAGTATATGTTCGCTCTGCCTCTGAGTTTGGTGCCTTGTTAGAGTTCCCCACTTGAGATCCCATCCAATATAGTTGTACAAGCATAATATACTTATAATTGTTTTTCTTTTTCCTATATAGTTTTAAATGTTATGAGTAAGTAATAAGATGATTAGATGAACGGTTCGGTGTATATCTTTTCAATTGAAGATCAATGAAATCTGGACTGGACCAAAGAAGTGGGCCATTCGGATTTAATTGGTGGGCCCAAAGGTTACTGTGTAACAACTGTTACATATTAATCAAACACAGCACTGACGGTTCATTTTTTTTTTTTTTTTTTTTTTTTACCAATTTATGTGCTATTATCTGCTGGAAATGTGGCGGAAAAGAAACAAAAGCTTTATTGGGATGATGTGTTGGTGGTTTCAAATAATGAGAACTTTGGCGAAGAAAAGACCTAATAGATGACTTCTCAAATTGATCATTTTTTGTTTGTTTCAAATTTCAAACTTGTGCTATGTAATCTTTTGAATTTTGATTGTTGCGTTGCACTATTCCCTTTTTCCCATATTTTTATGGTTTTAAATAGTCACGTATTCTTTAAAATAAATAAATAAATAAAAGAAAGTGATTATGTAATTGTACTTGATACTTTTTATTCAAAGATGAGAAAACAAAAATATATTCTGCGTGTAGCCGAAAGGAATTTTCCCTTTAATTACCTGCATCTCTTCCCTAGCTTTCTTATTGGACACAGACACAGTGTCTTGTCTTTTTTGAAGAATAAAGGCCTTTTTGCATTTTCTTTTTAGAATTTAGACGGTACAGTTATCTATCATTTAGGTAAACCTACATCATTTACATCATTTCATTTCGTTTGTTGGATCCAATAATTTCTAGTATATAATATATGTTGATGGCCTGATGCCTGATGCCTGATGCCTGATGCCTGATTGGGTGCTGCCTTTATTCAACGCAACGCATAACGGCATAAGCATTGAGGCTTACTATATATTAAACTTTATCTTCTTTTGCTTTTCGAGGCTCCATAATTAAGAAAATATGAATCTATGAAAAATAATGTGAACTAGAAGCGAGTCTCATTTTGCTTTGGCAACAATTGCCTATCAGAGCATTGCATACAAAAACAGATAATTCCCTATAAAGATAAACATCCAAGTATATATAAAGTTATATTGATGATAGATAGACATACATAATAAAAACTGTACAACTACAAATATTACATCAATTGACAAAACCTGTATAACTACAAATACGTACTACATTAATTGAAAAAAACTGTACAATTACGACTATTGCATTGAATGTCTTTGAGTTATAAATATTGGCCCACCAATTCTATTCAGGAAGGGATAAGTGCTATCTATATATGTGATAGAATGTTATCCCTTTGTGAGTTACTGTCAAACAAATGTTTTTTTAGTACATTAGTGTTCCTAAATAGTAATAAGTGTTCTCTTCATCGAAGCACTAAACGAAATGATATTCACAATTTACGGAAAGTGTTAAAGTATTTGTGTGGGAGAGATGCATTCATTTTATCTTGTCGTTCCTCTTATTATCTTCACCGCTGCAAAATTAAAAAAATGCGTTATGTACCAACCCTTAACAATAAAGTTTAGAATAATACTTCCTGATATCAACAAATTATTAGATAGACTAATGCTTACTGATCATACCAAGGTAAAAAAATGGTTCAACACATATTGAATTAGGCCTTGAGGATGTTACATCAGTTTCACTTAAGCCTTATTTATTTTATTCAAGAGATGGGAACAAAAAAAATATAAATAAGTGTGCTATAATAGTTAAATTTTTTTATGTAATTTAAATCAGCTTGAGAGGAGTTACTTTAAAAGTATATTAGAGCCAATTAAACCAAAATAAACAGAGAGTTGTTGGTATACACATTGAAACATTAAATTGCTTATTTTCTCATCAAAACATTCAAATTTCTTATTTCCCTATTTTAAAGTTAAATAATATCTTTTTTCTCCATCAAAAACTCAAAATTCTTATATGCTCGTTTTAAATTAAAATACTTTCCTATTTCCCTAACAACACACTAAAATCTCTTACATATATCTTAATATTTCTATTTAAGATGTAGTTTTTTTATTGTCAACAAAGAATCAGTCCATCACTGATCCAAATAGAAAATTTAGCACTAGAACCGATTCCACCAAAAAAGATCCAATTTGAAATATTTGGTTCGTGAATACACAAAAATGAAAAAAGAAAAGGTGAATTGAAATGAGTTTTGAAATTATAAGAAAATAAAAAAAAAGATAAATGATTAATTATATTTAAAATTTTCAGAATTAATGAACATAAGGGGAAACTTGAAAATATTATATTTTAAAATAAAGAAATAAAATATTCTAGTGTTGTAATGGGAAAAATATGAAAATATTTTAATTTAGAAAGGATATAAAAAGATTAGATTATCATAACTCTTCCAAAAAAAAAAAAGGTACATGTATGAATTTGAATAATAAACTTGAAGGGGCTGATACAAAATTTGTCAAATAAATCGAATTGGTATGGTTATGGTCCTACGGAGACTGGAAATTACGGCCAGGCTTTATCTCGTCCCAATTTGAACAAGTACTGAAGCAGCCTTTGTTGGAATCCAAATTCTCTGATGTAAGAGAATATGATTGTTTAGATATTGACCGTCCGATAAGAATCTGGGTCAAACCGATCTAAGATGTAATGCACAGGGCGTCCTTTAATATTCGTGTTACCTCAGTGGGTGTGGTTTCAGCTTTGGTGCATCTCCTTTCAATCAGGCCGTATCTACACTTTATTCGCTTCTTGTCTTTTTCTGTCCTGTATCCTCTTGAGTCCTCTCCTCTCCTTTTCATTTTTCACCAATAGCCGCGGCATATAATTCTCGACCTTTCAAAAATCATATCATGTTTTTATCTCTATCACAAACTGCGAATTTGTATCCTCTGCATCAACTCAAAATGGAAAATGGAATCTTTTGAGTTAATCAATCTTAATTTTAAATCGAGTCAATCTAGTTTCTGCTTAAAACATAGGGACCTCTATAATATTAGTACAGATCTAGTTCGCACGAATCTTAAAACAAATCGAATGGTCAATATGCATTAACTCAAAAGATTTCCATTTGAGTTATTACAGAGGATACAAATTCACAAACTGCATAACGCCGGAACACGAAAAATAGAAGAATATAACAGATATTCTTTTGAGTTGTAAACGAGTCGAGTGGAATTAGGTCTAAGTTTGAATTCACTTTATGTCGGTATGAGTAGGGCCAAACTTTAATTTTAATTGAATCAGTTTATTAACAACTCATTCGTACTGTGTGTAGGTAAATTTTTTTTAGTCTATTTGATGTTGCGAGCGACATATAAATCAAAAGTCGAAAAATAATTCTCTGTTCTTCTTGCAACAAGTTTCATTCATACGGCGGACAAAAAATTTTGTATAAAAATTGAACACAATTATTTTTTTTCTTAGAACAAGCTGAGCTAGCACAAACCAGGAGGGAGCTATCAGGGCAGGCAGAAGAAAATTATTAAAAAAAATATTAATTTTCATTTAACATTTTTTTTATTAGAAACTAAAATTGACAGCGGAGCCATTCTTTCATATAATTCCATTTCCTATTCTTTTTTTTTCTCTATTATTTAAAGCGGTAGATAAGAAATTGAGTTCATAGATACTGGAGATATTGTCAACACGTATACTTCTCGTCTCTACAACCAACTTGACTGTTCCGACTTCCGACTCAAAAATTATGATGCATGAATGAATGAGGTTGAATAGAATCCGTTGGTTTTGCAAACGACGCGCAATTATATTATATTATATTATTATGTGGTATCATGGGGTTCTTTTGTTTTTTTTCAACATTACATCAGCTGGTACATGCAAATTGATTGAATCTTCAGGACCCACCCCATCGTTTTTTTGTATGCAATCAATTATTATCGTTTTATATTTTCATGGGCCTGTTGATCTGGCCTACTAGGCCTAAAATAACATTTTAGTGTAGTAAAAATCTTCTCATTTTTAATTTTTAAATCTATGGCCGAAAGGGTACCGTAGCAGTAGCACTCATTCTCATTCAAGGTGGGGAAGATATCTAATCTCAATCCTTCGTGTCTTTTTGAAATTTAATCTCCATCCAGTTGAGGAAGGAGACATTGTACAAGATGAGGTTTCCACGTCTGATGCGGTACCCTCTCGATAGCTACATCCCTTCTCTTCCTTCATTTTTAAAGAAATATTTTGATTCATGTCCCTGAATAATTTTTTATTGGACCCTTCAATTCGTCAAAAGTTGCCAAGTTCAATTCCAAATTCCAAATTGTTAAACTGTCGTCTTTCAATGTACGATCCAAAATACATTAATACAATAACAGGGATATTTTAGTTCGAGGGATGATAATTGATAAATGACATGTTCAAATTGTTAAGGGATGTTGTTGTAAATATCTCATTTTCAAAGCGTAAAATTTCTGAGCATGCGGTTGGAATGTGTCCACATTAAGTAGTTGGTTGCCTCAGCTCTGAGAACAACTTGTTTGTATCTACTAATTTTGCTGACATCTCCATTTTCTTTTTCCGTATAAGTTCACTTTTATGATTGAGAGAATATATTTTTTTCGAGTAAAAGATGGAAGTAATTTTGAGGATGGCAATGTTCATTTCACTTGGAAAAGAGGTAGACAGAGGACTGGTTTCTCTCTCTCTTAATAGTTGATAGAAGATGAATTCAGTGTTGTAAATAACGGTATGCGGTCGTCGGATGGATAGGGTACCGCCAAGCGATTAATCGGGAATAATCAGGAATAATCGACTATAATCGAAAATAATCGGCCGATTAATCAGAAAAATCCATGACAATTTGACCACCGCCAACGACTAATTGGCCGATTAATTGGCCTAAACGGTCGTTTTTTACAACACTGGATGAATTACGACTTTAAAATAAATTGAAAATATTAATCCATTAAGCCTAACAGGTTTCAAAACTTGCAAATAAATTTACAGATACACTGTTAAAAAAACGGGTGGGTTTTTTATCCAAATGACTTTGAACAATTTTTTTTTTTTTTTTGGTTGAAAGCCCGTAGGCGATTGCATTGATCCAATGATTTACAAAGTAGCTATTACATAAGTTTGTTTTGTTAAAATTAAAAAACATTAAAACCTATACATTGAGCTACTTGTGCAATCATCTAATTTGCTATGTTAGAAAATAAAAGATACGTGAAGTCAGAAAATGCGAATTGATCTATTCGCGCCCGAATAACAAGTAGGTGGGTCTTTCGATTTTCTTCTCTGAGAATGTAGACACAGCAGTAATTTTTTCGAGTTGCATATCTCGCAGACTATGCCAAATTCTTGAGGACGAAACGTCTTCTTCTTTCCGAATTCGACGCCGCCCAGAAGAGTTCACATCCGAGAGGCACTGAATCAAACCGGATCGGGACAGTCACCACTTAGAGAGGAGGAAGATGAGGGCACTGAATCAAACCGAACCAGGACAGTCACCACTCAGCTGAGATGGCACTGAATCAAACCGGAACCGGGAACTGAATCAACCGGACCAGTACAGTCACCACTTAGAGAGGAGAAAGAAGAAGAAAGGAGACAACTCTTCGCATTCTTGTCACCGGTAACAACCAAAATACATACATACCTTATTCATATATAGATATAGTAGATACTATGGCGCAGAATGAATTTACAAACCCTCAGTCGAACCCGGAAAGTCGAGGCGAACGGAAAAGACAACAAGCAACGGAATCGTTGAACGAATCCATCCGCTCAATTGAGACACAGCAGGATGAACCGGGCAGACGAAGGGGGTGGTGAAGTGGCGGAGTGGAGGAGCGAGGTGAAGCGGCCGACTCTCAAACATACGGGAAACTGGATCACCCTTTTTTTTCTTTTCTGCTTTTCTGCAGAGAACCCTAGGAGAGAGGCGGTGTATTGAAGTACTTTGAACAAAGTCTTATCCAAAGCTGAATTTATACCGTCCAATCTACATCAAAATTCCTACAAATATTTAGATTCAAGGAGTTATTTAAATTTATTAAGTTCTAAATATATTTACATGAATCTTATGGAACGTTCAAATTTGATTTTGGATGAAACTTTGTCCAAAGCTTTTGGAGAAAACCCAATTCCTAAAAAATATAGTCATCCTATCGGACTTGGAGGCAGTTCAAGAGCCGTCGAATTCACATCTTCGAAATTTATAATTTCGATGGGTACCCACAAGATCTTACTGTTTTCTACATGCATGAAATATATATCATACCATATCAATGAAATTAAAACACAAAATTTTTATTTCAATTTTATTTTTATATTTTAGAGGTCAAAATAGTTACAAGTTTAGTTAGTAACAATAGATTTTAAACCCTCTGATAGGGCATCAACTTTTCTGTTCCTCTAGGTGGCTTAATTCACCATTACGCACATTTCAAGTAACGGTTTTTTTTTTTAGTAAAATAAATTAGAAGCATTAAGGCTAAAATGCCTTATCCTTGGTAGAAAAATGGCAATTCTAAAAAAAGAGAGAAAAAAAGGAAGTGTTTCTTTGGTTAAGCCTTTAAGCTGCAGCCCGGCCCAAAAAAAGCATCGACTAAAGCAGAGGATCCGTTATATAAAAAGGCCGATAATTGATATTAGAGAGGTGAAAAACAAAAATGATCAGAACTCAGAAGATAAAGGATTTATTACCAGTTTACCAGTGCTTTTCATTAATCAGAAACTGGAATGTATACAACTTTTGGACGGTTGTTATACTTATGGCGTCCCACTAAATCTTCACCGTTGGTTTTTGATCGACAGCCCTGACCAAAGTGTCATCTCCTAGTTACCCAAATAAAAAATAATTAGCAACTTGATTTATGTTTGAAGACAAAAAAAAAAAAAAAAAAAATGGAGCTGTTTTCGTAGAAAAGAGCTGAACCATGCATTCTTTTACATTATCTCTTAATATCCTTTGTTTGACTAATCAGGGACATATGTATCTAATCGACCGTAACACCACAGCATCCACCACACATTAAGTATTAATTCTGCAAATTATGCTTTATTCAAACCACTTTTGGTTGGATACGTACGGATCACCACACAACGTGACAAGGCACTACCAATTGAGTGTTATTTTACACATTTTTTTAAGATTAATCTCGAAAGAGAAAAAAAAAGTTCATAGATGCCACCACGAATTCTTTATTTTGTTCAAGAAAACTTAGAATGATTGTTCAAGAAACATAGAATTATCAATTATAATTTAAAGAAAACTTAGTGGCTTGTTGCATATTAGAATCATCTGCCACACACAGGGACCGGATGGTTCTTTTCATATACAAATTTATTTTGGGCAACAATTTTTTAAGATTTTTTTTTTTTTTTTTTTTTAAAAAAAAAAAATCATGGGTTGGAGACTATGTTATTCAGATACTTTATATTAAGCTCTGTATTCTTATCAAGTTCGTATCGGATACAGATATGCATACGATACGGTCTAAATACGTATTTGATACGCCAACTACTGTATCTGATGACGTGGTGTATCCTCAACACTTCGATACGGTCACCGATACGCATTAAAACACATCAATACAGCTTTTATCGTCGGATATGGAGCGAATACGCCTACAAATGCTTCTGATTCCTCCTGTGAGCCGCACATGGGCAAGTCTATTATCTCCATTTCAATTTTGTGTGCACCATGATCTGTGAGATGCGTGTGGACCAACGAATTGAGCAAAAATCCGTGACTCCAGCGAGATTCAAATCAAGGATACGAAGGTAATGCAACATGCGCCTTTACCACTGCAATAAATCAACTTTGTTATTCTAATGTAGTAGCTTATATATATATAAAAACATTGATATCTATACTAAAAAGTGCTTGGAGATCAAATTTTACATTTTTTTGAAATCTTTTACTATTTATTAAGTATTTTACAAAATTGTTATTTTTCGGTGGTCTATAATTGTCTAAAAATAATAATTTTGTAAAATACTTAATAAATAGTAAAAATATTCAAAATATTGTAAAATTTGATCTCCAAGCACTTTTAATATAGATATCACGTTGAACGGGTTGGATCGATTGTTTAAACTTTGAAAATTGCAAAATCGAATTGTTGTCGGATGTTGCAACTTTCAAATGTTGCAAGTTGATCCCTCCTAATATATATAACTTATATTAAATACTTTATCCATAATTTTTTATATTTAAATTATAGAATATGATGAGTCAAAATTAGAGTTAATAATATTTATAACTCTAATTGTTTAGTCTACTTATTAATTCACAAACGCACAAATCAATTCGTATAATATAGATTGGGGTGTCGATCCACAGGGATGGTATATTAAGAGATCTAATCGCAAATCAAGTCTAGGTTATAGATTCTTTTAGGTTGGTTCGGTTGTTTGCTTGATTGATTGGTTGTTTGTTTGTTTAGTTATAATGTTCAGTTACAATAGTGTAGTAAGTAATTGATTTAGTATTTAGAAGACGGGACTTCTAGGGATTCAAACATTCTATCATTCATACTCGTTTAATCTAGGTTTTGGTTAAGTTAGCAATCTTACATGGTTCTGTCAACATCGGCATGCTACTGCGTAAACCTGTCAAGTAAAGTTAATCAATCGCATGCGATTCTGTCACTATTCGTATGCTACTACGTAAACTGTACACGGTTGGTTTCCACTTTAGTCGGAATCACACACTGTTTGGCCGGAATCGTACATGCTATGTACTGGTATCAAATGCAATATGAGAGTTGCTAATCCTGTTCTAGTGTTAGTCACTATTATGCTATAACACCCTAATTGAGTAGGACTGGTAAGGGGATGATACCTTATCCTAACCTTAAGCAATCGCATAAAGATTAATGATAAGTCTCAATTATTAAGACTAGAAAGGTTCAAGTTCACAGTTACGTTATTCCTATATGCCTTTCATAATAATAACAATTAAGATACTCCACTATTAGTTTATAGAACATGATATTCATCTACAGATCTATACTCTAATAGGTTTCTAACTGAAGTTCAGATCACAAGAGATCAATGATTGTATCTATTTCTCTATTTGGATCTAAGATAATTGTATCTTATACCTACTGGTCAACCTTATACACATACCATGAAGTGCGCATCTTCATGTGTTTCGAGGTTAGTACGCACCAAGTCAAGTAGTGATACAAAGAGTAAATCTCAGAAAGAATTTAGATCATAAGTAAATGATAAATATAAACAAATTTTAGATTAAACTGATAAGAATTCAAGATTACATGTCTTCACCATAGAAAAAGGTTGCTTAGCTGCTCATGGCGAATTCAACAACAAAAGAGACAAAAGACATGAAGAAAGAAAACAATAGAGAGAGATGGAAGGAGAACACCTATGCTGTCTCTTCTCTCATGCACACCATCTTCAGATCTTGCTTCTTCATTATCTTCTAATGGAGACTTCACTATTTTACTCTTCTATCCTTGCATAGCCTTCATAAGAGAAACCCTAGTTCTAGTCTAATATTCTATGGTCTCTGGTGTTGAATGATGAATGGTAGTCTAGATATATGTTTTCTCTTCGTCTAGATGCATATATAGGCAAGTTAGAGTTGTAACCGCTGTTTTGTCAGTTTCTGGCAGTTGTATGTGCGGATGCCTGAGTCACATGCGGTTCATGGGTAAACCGCATAGATGACATCTGCACACCCTGGGACCAAGTGTCTGAATTGCTTCGTTTTATGCCTGTTTTAGCCTGAATATAATTGAAAATTTGCCATTCTTCAAAATCAAGTAAAATAACAAGAAGAAATCTGATTCTATAGAAAATGAGTAATTGTAATTCGATAAATGGTAATATTTTAGGTCAAGTGATAGGGAAAATCACTAATTATTTTACCCCCATCAGAATACAAGTGTAGAATTAATAATATAACTAAAATAATATATAATAGACATATCATATCTGGAATTTTTAAAAATTGTCGTATCGTTGTATCCGTATCGTAACCGATACGATACCCGTATCCTATCCGACACGATACCCGTATCCGTATCCATGCAACATAGGTTGGAGCTCAAATCACCCAGCACACTTTCAAACTTATGTGTATATTAAACATGATTTTTTTACTTTGCGGGTTTCAAACTCATAACCTCCCACATATTAAATTTGAAACCCTAAAAATATTCAATGGATAAATATTAAATAATTTAATGGATACATTATTAATACCCTAAAAAAAAAATTTAATTGATATGCCTCAATTTTTTTTTTCAAAACTATCCCAACCGTCCCCCACAGGGGTGGCCCACTCTGATCACCCGACCGCCCCACACTTTTTTTTAGAGATCATAATATTTTAATTTAAATAATTTTGTGGAGTTTTAGTTTTCTTGTTTAGGGTCTATGCCAAAAAATAAGACATTTGATATATTTATAACTTTGACTTGATTTGTCAGTTTGATATCATAAGTCTAAAGAAAACACTAATTAAGAGTTACGACATCACTCATAAATATATAAAATGTCTTATTGTTTGGTATACACCATAAACAAGAAAATTAAAACTCTACAAAATTATTTAAATGAAAATATTAAGATCTTTAAAAAAAAAAAAAAAAAAAAAGGTTGACCGCCCCACACAGGGGTGGTCGGGTGGGTCAGAGTGGGCCGCCCCTATGGGAGATGGTTGGAGTAATTTTGAAAAAAAAAAAAATCAAGGGCATATTTGTTAAAACTTTTTTTTAGGGTATTAATAAAAAAGACGGGGAGGAATCCCTTAAAATAGTCGGATGGATATGTTATATGAAGACATCGAGACTGATGTAACATTTGTTTAAATTAAAAATAATAATAATAAATGTTGACTTGCTCTCTATGACTCAAAATATGTGACGTACAAAAAATTGTGATCCATGGACCACTTCGAAAAATTACTAATATAATTATATAATTAGCATTTGTTTAATGATCCACTGATTTTTTTTTGTGAGCAAACCACTGATTTTTAAGTTGACCTAAAATTTATAAAATTGTCGGTCTAACTTGAAAGAATAATCTATAATTTTAATTTGAGAATTTTTTTTTATGCCACTCCAAAACATGGAATTTAGGAATTTGTCACTCAAAAATCTTAAATTAGGTAATTGCCACAACAAAATTATTATATTTAGTAGATGTAGATGTTAATGTAATAATCTAGAAGTCAATAATACGATAATTTATCATAAAACTTTGTTCATGAATTGGATGATTAATATCATTTTGTTGCCTTGAGTATTATTGAATTTATGGATCATTTCGAGTTCATGACTGAAATTGTGAAACTCCATAATATAGATAATATATACTCTTAAAAAGTCACTGACCAAGGTAATTAGCAGGAACACTAATTACCGCGATAAGGTTAGTATGTGGATTGAAAGATGGTTAAGTTTTACAAACCACCTGACACGAGATGTCATTTTAATCACATAGATACATGTTATAGGAACATGGTATTTGACAGACCCCGAATGAAACATTAAATAGAATTGTGTTCGTGTCATTTATGTTTTCATTCAGTGTCACGTTCTACAGTATGAGGTATTTATCGTTCCCACTGAGAAATATGTATGTGTGATTGTTATCTACCGCTGTCCGTAAAAAGCAGTCATAACGGTAGCTTTTCCATATGTATAGCTTAGCTGAGGAAGTGATAGTTTACCAAGAATACTATTTGTCCCTCGTATCTCTATACGAGCTATGGCGTCACTGGGCCCCTTGATAGAGTAAGATTATCTGCTAGCGGTATAATTACAAGAGTAATTATATTTGATAATCTGCTCAAGATCAAGAAAAGATTCAGTTAGCAAGGATGACACACATCTACCTTGAAACTAATCTGATAGCTATGAGACAGAAGAACAGACACAAGTAAATTGTTTACTGGATCGTGATATTGTACTGTACAGCATCATCTGTGTAATTGGATGGTCATGATGTGTTGCCAGATGCCACCCATGATTATAGAAGTTAAAACAGTTTTAACTCTATTTACCAACATAACACAGATCCTATTGGGTCACACCATATAGGAGTTAATCGGAGAATCTTATTGTGATTGATTATAAATTGGTTATGATCAATAGTAAGATGGTTATAATTAATTATACGTGTTATAATTAAATTATAAATGTTATGTAAAAATAACAAGCAAAAACATTGGTTAATTTATAAACGTGTGTGACACGTTGTATAAAAGTTAACCGGTTAATTTATAAATGTGCATGACACGTTGTATAAATTATCGAAACAACAACCGCAAGAAAAATATATATAATTGTTCAGAATAATTATACGAATATTATTTGTATTCGGGCCGAGGGCATTCGGGTCTTTAAAGATTCGTCTTATCCGCATGACATGTCATCGATCCTATCCAGATGACACGTCATCGATACCGAAACAAACAACCGCAGAAAAATATATATAATTGTTCAGAATAATTATACAAACATTATTTGTGTTCGGGCCGAGGGCATTCGGGTCTTTTCAGATTCGTGCTTATCCGCATGACATGTCATCGATCCTATCCAGATGACACGTCATCGATCTTATCCACATGACATGTCATCCTTATCCATTCAATGGCATATCTTGTAAATAGGCATAAGTTGAGGGGTATTTCGGTCTTTTGCGAACCTCCTCAAAAGCCTATAAATAGAGGAGTGCATGTAGAGAGAAATTCACTAATTCACTTGTATCGTTTCGTGCAGAATCGAATCGGTATTTTCTCTCTTTTTCGGTTTCTCTCCCAAATAGTGTTTCGGTTGAGAAAAAAAAGTTATACGTAGTTGACGTATAATCTTGCGGGTTGTTGTGGAGAATATTTACGGGATCGATGAATAGTGTTTTACCGAATTTAGCGGTATGTCAGTTTTGCATATTGATTAAACTGAGCAACCGAAAATTCGTGTTTACGGGTTTTCGTCTTTTCCCTGTGAATAGTGTTTTTGCAGAATTCCGCGGTTTACGGTATTTCTGGCAGAAGAAATAAACCGCTCTCCGGTTAGTCCTGGTGGATAACCGATAGAGGTATCACACGTGTGATACTCCGAGTCGATTCCTTCCCTGGTGAGGCTCTACTCGCTCGGTCTGCATTCCAACTGTGATTTGGAAACAAGGTATAAATATGTTATATTAATCTATTTAATTGGTAAGTAGATTACAGTTTTAGAAATCAATCATGGAGTAGATCTGTAAAATGATTAAATTGGGTTTTGATGCCAAAGGAATACTGAAGGTGGACCGCCTTGGAAAGTTTCCTGACATACCCTGTTTAATCCTGAGCTTAAGTTGGCTGTAGAAATTTTTGTTCTACGGTCATTCCGTACCTTAAGCCTAAACGGGTTTCCGGTTAGCACCCCGCAAAACCCAACAGTAGAGGTCCAGACTCCATTGCTGTCAGTGTTGGAAACTCCTTTTGCTCATCAAAGAATTGCTGAGCTTCTAGTAAGCCTTGATTTTCTTAATTTCAAACTTTTTTTAATGGATGATAGTCGAGTAATATTAGTTCGCTGGTTGACAAATAAAGGGCAATCCCATCTTTAGCGGGGGTATTTTGGTCACTATTGAAATTTATTGAATTTTCAGAAAAATTTTAATCAAATATCTGAATTATATGTATAATTGTGGCAATTTGCTAAATATAATGATTTTGGAGTAGCAATTAGATAATTTAAAATTTTGGAGTGACAAATTTCTAAATTTCATGTTTTGGAGTGGCATAAAAAAAATTTCCCTTTTAATTTCGGTAGTCAAATATATATTTAATTTTCTACATGCTTCTCCTATAATAATTTTCTACATATTTAAATAGCGGTAAAAACAATGAATATCTTATAAGTTATTTTTTTAATTGTTTTATGTATTAATTTTTTATCATTTTTTTGACCGTTTGATCATGTACTAAATGAATTCGAAACTTTAAAATTTTTGCAAGTACATGCATCATTCACGAAGTACTTGGATTTCAACGGTTTGAATTCGTAGCTCAAAGTCAATCCAATAGTAATTTGGATGTGTGCTCACCAACCCCTCTTGGTGAGCACGTCATACTCTAATTTTGCATATATATATATATATATATATATATAACATGGCTAATTTGCTGCCGGCAACACTTCAATCGAAGTGCTTACGGGGCCATAAATTAGTATTTGATGTTCGAACAACAAATCCAAACCGTTAGATGTTCAATCTATATGAAAATTTGGTTGGAGACCAAATTTTACATTTTTTGGAATTTTTTTACTATTTATTAAGCTGGTTTGTCAATGCTGGAACCGTTTAATAAAGATAGCGGTTTTCAAAAATTCCAAAAAATGTAAAATTTGGTCTCCAAGCAAATTTTAATATAGATTGAACATCTAACGGTTTGGATTTGTCGTTTGAACATCAAATACTAAGATATGGCCCCGTAAGCACTTCGTCGAAGTGCTGCCGGCAGCAAATTAGCCATGCTATATATATATATATATAGGTTGGCTAAGATCAAAGTGGTAGTTCCTAAGCTTTGGTGCTACCAATTCGTTTTTTAATTTTTAAAATTCAAAACGTCGATCTGAACCGTTCAAGTCAATCTCTATATTAAAATATGCTTGGAGACCAAATTTTACATTTTTCTGATTTTTTTTACTATTTATTAAGCCACTTTGAAAATCGCTGATCCAACGGTGGCTTAACAAAATAGTAAAATAAGAAGCCACCGTTGGATCAACAATTTTCAAAGTGGCTTAATAAATAGTAAAAAAATTTAGAAAAATGTAAAATTTGGTCTCCAAGCATATTTTAATTTAGAGATTAACTTGAACGGTTTGGATCGACGTTTTGAATTTTGAAAATTGAAAAACGAATTGGTAGCACCAAAACTCAGGAACTACCACTTTGATCTGCCAACCTCTATATATATATATGAGTTGGGCTACGGTGAGTTGCGAAGTAAAACACGTTTTTACTTCACGCAATATCTTCATTTGCAAAGTTCAAATAGCCGATCCAAACCGTTAGATGTTTAATCTATATTAAAATATGCTTGCAAACTAAATTTTACATTTTTTGGAATTTTTTTACTATTTATTAAGCCACTTTAAAAATCTGAAAATCCGGGTGAACAGTAAAAACAATAAAAATTTCTGGACCACTGGATCGGCGATTTTCAAAGTGGCTTAATAAATAGTAAAAAAATTCCAAAAAATATAAAATTTGGTCTCGAAGCACATTTCAATATGGAGATCATGTTGAGCGGTTCGGATCGACGTTTTGAACTTTAAAATCGCAAAATATTTGCGTGAAGTAAAATAGTCGCTTTACTTTGCAACTCACAGTAACCTTACTCATATATATATATATATATATATATATATATATATATATATATGGAATATGCTAGCATGCTATGCATAACATATAGCGCCTCCATGCAACGGCTCGGATTTCGAGTTTTCAAAATCCTAACGGTCGATCTGAACCGTCCATCTTGTTCTCCATATTAATATGTGTTTGGAGACCAAATTTTACATTTTTTGGAATTTTTTTACTATTTCTTTAGATTTATTGAAAATCGCTGTTTTCAGCAAATCTGGACCATAAAAAAACAGCGATTTTCAATAAATCTAAAGAAATAGTAAAAAAATTCCAAAAATGTAAAATTTGGTCTCCAAACACATATTAATATGGAGAACAAGATGAACGGTTCGGATCGACCGTTAGGATTTTGAAAACTCGAAATCCGAGCCGTTGCATGGAGGGGCTCTATGCTATGCATAGCATGCTAGCATATTCCTATATATATATATATATATATATATATATATATATATATATATGTATATATGTATATATATGTAGGTTGGCTACTTGAGTTCCATAAGCATATGAGGGCATATGCTTATAAGTCATTTTTGTGTTTTTAATATTCAAATGGTCAATCTGAAGCACTCAACATGTTCATGTTCTCTATACTATAATGAATTCATATCCTCTGCATTAACTCAAAAGGGAATCTTTTGAGTTAATGAATCTCAACCGTCTGATCTGTCCTAAGATTTGCACGGATTATATCTGCACTAATATTAAAAGGCCCTTTATGTTATAAGTAGGTGCCGGATTGGTTCCGTTTAAAATCAGACAGTTCAAATTTATTAACTCAAAAGATTCTACTTTGAGTTAATGCAGATGATACGCATTCTACTAGAATGTGCTTGGAGACCAAATTTTCTATTTTTTAGGAAGTTTTTTACTATTTTTTTTAGATTTTTTAAAACAGTCATAAAAAAATATTAAAACTGACTGTTTTGAAAAATTCTGAAAAAATAGTAAAAGAAATTCCAAAAAATGTAAAATTTGGTCTCCAAACACATTAATATGGAGAACATGTTGAGCGCTTCAGATCAACCATTTGGACATTGAAAACACAAAAATGACTTATAAGCATAGGCTCTAATATGCTTATGGATGTAGAGTAGCTATATATAGAAAGAGAGGGGTAGAACTAGGGTTCTCTTAAGCTTACCAAAGTTTTGGTGAGCTTAACTCTAAAACTCATCAAATCGATTTCAAACGATGAATTCGAACCATTGAAACCCGCCTATCTTACGTGTGATGCATTTACATGTGAAAATTTTAAACATTCGAATTAATTTAGTATAAAGTCAAGCGGTCAAAAACGTTCAAAAAAATGAATGCACTAAATTAAATTTATTAACCTTCTAATTTTGACCACTTAACTTTATACTAAATTAATTCGAATGTTTAAAAATTTCACATGTAAATGCATCACACGTAAGATAGGCGGGTTTCAATGGTTCGAATTCATCGTTTGAAATCGATTTGATGAATTTTAGAGTTAAGCTCACCAAAACTACTTTGGTGAGCTTAAGAGAACCCTAGTTCTACTCTATATAGAGTGACTAATGTGCATTCGAATGTATATGGGCCGAATACATACGGTCCAAATTTGACTTTTCAAAATCTAAACGGTCGATCCGAACCGTTCATCTTGTTCTCCATATTAATATGTGCTTGGAGACCAAATTTTACATTTTTTTGAATTTTTTTTTACTATTTATTAAGTATTTTACAAAATTATTGATCCAACGGTGGCTTAACAAAACAGTAAAATCAGCAGCCAACGTTGGATCAACAATTTTCAAAGTGGCTTAATAAATAGTAAAAAAATTCAGAAAAATGTAAAATTTGGTCTTCAAGCACAATATATGGAGAGCAAGATGAATGGTTTGGATCGACGTTTTGGATTTTGAAATTTTAAATTTGGACCGTATGCATATCGGGCCATATGCATACGAATGCACATTAGTCACACTCTCTCTCTCTCTATATATATATAGATATTCATTCCATTATTAAGCACGTTGGGTGTCTGATCCGTCAACGGCTACGATTGAAAGATGAAACTTCGAATTTAATCTCAGCCCTTCAATTACATAATTTGTCTTTATTTGATTAAATGCATCTATTTTATGTATAGAAATCTAAATTTAGTTTAAAATATACTCATCACATGTGCTGCCATCAATTAAAATTGAACAGACTCTTATATTTAGTAATATATTTATCCGTTTCCTTATTTCTTTGTTTCCATATTTCTCCTCTTCAATTGAGCAGACTCTACCTTCCATTTTCTTATTTCTTTGTTTCATTCTTCTTCGTTTCTATACGAATCACAATGGAATTTTTTTTTTATTTCCTTATTTCTCTTCCTTTGTTTATGTATATATTGTTGTGGGCAATTTAGAATGAGGAGGGTTAAAATGCATCATTCCTTTTGTGCTCCAAATGTGCACCCTCACCTCATATCTTCATTTTCAAAGTTCAAATAGTCGATTCGAACCTTCCAACATGTTGTTCATATTAAAATGTGCTTGGAGAACAAATTTTACATTTTTTGAAATTTTTTTACTATTTTTTCAGAATTTTTGATTAAGCTAAACAATAATAAAAAATTCAGCAAAGTGATGATTTTTAAAAATTCTGAAAAAATAGTAAAAAAATTTCAAAAAAATGTAAAATTTGGTCTCCAAGCACATTTTAATATGGAGAACACGATGGAAGATTCGAATCAACTATTTGAACTTTGAAAATGAAGATATGAGAGGAGGGTGCACGTTAGGAGCACAAAAGGGAGGGTGCATTTTAACCCTCCTCATTTAGAATATATTTTGAATACATAATATATATGTGTGTAGTCTAAATTGGAAACAAAGAAGAAGAATAATACATATTGGAAACAAAGAAGAATATAAATTGAAACGTGTGTGTATATATTTCTCTTATAGTGTGTGTGTGTGTTCTATATATACACACAATAACACTTTGTATTTATATGTTTTGATATCATATTATATGTCGATATTAAATTGTTGTACGATATTTGATATTAGATTCGAATCGAGTTATTATTTGACATCATTGGTACTAAAAAATAAAGAATCATCACATCATCAAATTATTATTAAGGATCAGAATTCAAGTTAATTAAGAAATACATAATCATATAAATTCTCTATTAATATGTCTCTTAATTTTTGAATAATTATTATTTTAATTGATATATTTTTTATAAAAATATTTTTTCTTATAATATGTCCCCGTTGCAATGCACGGGCATGATACTAGTATATATATATAGAGTAAGGCTACCATGCTTTGCAAATTAAAGTGGGTGTTTTAATTTGCGCTCATATCTATAGTTTTAAAGTTCAAAACGTCGATTCGAACCGTTCAAATTGATATCCATATTAAATTGTGCTTGAAAACCAAATTTTATATTTTTTGGAAAAAATTTACTATATTTTTAGAATTGTTCAAAATCAGTGTTTTTTAGATTTTATATTATGACTGTGTAATTATAAATTGAATAATCTAACTAATTATAGACATTGAACTTAATATTGAGCGAGTTAACCGAAATATTTTCGAACTTGAAACATAACTGGATGAGTAGGGTTAAAATGCCTCATTGATTCATCATGCCCCAACATCATTATTTTTATTTTCAAAGTCTAAATAATCGATCCGAACCGTTCCATATGGTCTTTATAATAAAATGTGTTTGGATAACAAATTTTTTAATTTATATATTTTTTACCTAATTGTTTTAAAGAGGTACAAAATCACTATTTTTAAATGATCTAGAATATTCTAAAAATAGTGATTCTGTACCTATCTTAAAAAATAGTAAAAAAGTTTCAAAAAGTATAAAATTTTGAATCCAAACATAAATATAAAGACCATATTAATCTATTCGAATTGACTATTTATATTTTAAAAATAAAAATAAGGATATTGTAATATGATGGAGCAAGATATTATAATCCAACTCTAACTGGATTCGCATCGAACTCAAAAGAACTACAAATTACGAGATTTACGGGTAACTTACCGCCGAATTTTTTATTAATAGAAATAAAATAAAAAAATTATCGAAAAAGGAGATTACTGTTGGTTTTTTTCGAAATATAGGTATGACGGGTTGTGAAAATCCGTCCACCGGACGGGTCTAATTATCCGTTAATCCCCTCCGTTTAATCACTCATTTAATCACTTCAACGTAAAAAAAAAAAAGAGAAACCCGGACGGGTTTAGAGGGCCCGTCCCGACAAAAAAAAAAGGCGGAAGGATTAAGGCATCGTCCCGTCCAGATGCAAAAAACAAAAAAACAAAAAAAAACCTGGCCGGGTTAATACAACCCATCCCCACCCGAATTAACCTTTCCAAATACTCGCACTGATCCTTTAACATCTCATTTGGCATGTACCTCGCATCCCCTTCCTCTATGCCAAGACTATGATCCATTAAAGTCGCACAGCCAAAATCACCAAGTTTGTAGGTACCGCTTTTGGCATATATGTTTTCAGGTTTAATATCCAGATGAGCTATGCCTCGTTCATGCATAAAATTCAGTGCCTTGTCTATCTGAAACATGTATGGAATTTTTTAATGAGCTATGGTTTGTTCACCACAAAGAAGCATTAGTGACAATCAGCAAAACCCTATTTTAGAGGAACACTCAAAGAAAGCACAGTATATAACAAATTAAATGATATACCAGAGTCAGAGAGGTGTATTACATAAATACAGGTATATTATCAATGGCACAAATATACAAAACAGGCACATTCAGCATTTTTATGGAATGTATCATACCAATTTTTAATTGTTGACAATGACTCATACCAGAAAAACCCTGGCCAATGCAAATAGCAGAACCATATAAAACCAATGTTCCCTATTTACAATCAATCAAGTCTCTATCAAATGCTAAGTTTTCCTCAAGCACCAATAATAATGCAACTATATTAAAATGAAATCCAATCTATATTCAATTCACCATGAATCATGCAATGTTTGAAAAACAATCAAAGTTGCAGTCACTCAAATAGCACTTGTTATTAACTAGTTGCACAATTTACAGAAACATAACAAAAGAGAGAGATGATTTGGACCTGATAGAGCATCTCAAGGACTTCACTGCATTTTGGAGCCTGATTTTTAGTTATTGTCAAGCTATGATCGCAAAGTTCCATCTGAATGAATAGTTGCTCATTCTTAAACCAGGAGGTGTAATATGCAACTATGTTCTCATGAGACCCTAGATGGTGCAACAAATTTGTATTATTTCAAAAATATATTTTATTAACATAAGTTATGGTCCATAAAGTTTAAATACATTAAATTGGTCCCTGAAGTTGGCCACAATATGCTAATCTAGAATTTAACATAAGAACAAAAGGAGACAGATAGTTAATTAAAAAACCGACCTTACAATTTCAGGAACAAAATTGGAAATCAAGTGAACTTAAAGGTTCACTAGTCACTGCAAAATGTCAAAAGATTAAAGTACCTAGTGCAGCCAAAGCTTGAACTTCGGGTGGGGACGGGTTGTATTAACCCGGCCAGGTTTTTTTTTTTTTTTTTTTTTTTGCATCTGGACAAGACGCCTTAACCCGTCCGCCTTTTTTTTTCGGGACGGGTCCTCTAAACCCGTCCGGGTTTCTCTCTCTCATTTTTTTTTTACGTTGAAGTGATTAAACGGAGGGGATTAATGGATAATCCAGATGGGATAATTAGACCCGTCCGGTGGACGGGTTTTCACAACCCGTCGTACCTATATTTTGAAAAAAACCAATAGTAATCTCCTTTTTCAATAATTTTTTTATTTTATTTCTATTAATAAAAAATTCGGTAACTTACCGCCCTCATAATTAGCACAGAAACTATATTTTTGTATAGTAGCAGCGTGATTCGCGCTTCAATAGTTGGTTGGAGTATATGTTATCAATTTAAAAAGAGGAGGGTTCAAATGCCTCCATTTTTTGTGCCTCCATCATGCCTCCATTTTTTAAAACTTTAATAACTCAAGATTTAAAGCTTAAAAGTCAAAATAAAACCGTTAGATGTGATCTATGTTATTTTATCTATGTGCTCATAAAAAATTGTCACATTTCAATTTTGTTTTTATGTGAATCAATAAGTTCAAAAATCAACGTCTAGAAATGATCCAAATTAGTGCATTTTTTACAAGCTCTTGATGACAATCAAAATAAAATTGAAATGTCATAATTTTTTACATGTGCATAGATAAAATGATGTAGATCATATTCAACGGTTTTATTTTGATTTTTAAGTTTTAAATTTTGAATTATTAAAGTTTTAAAAAATGGAGGCACGGTGGAGACAAAAAATGGAGGCATTTAAACCCTCCTCATTTAAAAATATATATGCTAGACTCGTCAATGAATGAATCATTAATGAAATGAATTCCAGCCAACGGTCCTTTCTCTCTCATCAATTATTTTTGGGACAATTTCATGTATATCCCTCAAAAGTTTCTATATTACGTATTTATGTTTGAAAATCATACAAACTAATATATTTGTCTAATCTAACTCTATAACATATCAGATATCTCTAAATATAATTAAATAAAAAAAATTTAAACTTAAATTTTTTTACAATATTAATTAAAAAATATGCTGACTATTATGCTCTTCATTTTTGTCTCTTTAGTCCGTCTAGGTTCTCTTCTCTTTAAGGCGACAAATCTCCCGCCTCTCTCTCCAAACGAAAATAGAAAATTAAAGCAGCGATGGGTGACAGAAATTTGTGAGAGGGGAGGTGAATAGGGAAGGCGGGAATAAATCTGTGATTTGACGCGTTTGGAGAGAGTGGCGAGGGAGGTTTGGTGCCTTACAAAGAAAAGAACTCAGGCGGACTAAAAAGGTCGAATGGTATAATGTGATGTAATTTTGATAGCTTAACAATTTAATCCCTAATCCTAATACAATTCGGTCAAAGCGAATGACCTTATCGTTTAGTAATTTGGGTATCGAAGCACAAAGAGGTATTGTAAGTACTGGTTTATCGGATTTCAATAATCTAGACAAGCAAATATTGAGTGATTTTTTATGAACTGAATTCTAAAAATGTGGGATGAATTATAAACTAATGCAGACTAAATTTCAGAAACAGTAAATGAAAAGAGAAATCAAAGGAAATGAATATCTAGGGTTATGGTTTCACTATGATATTTTTAAATTATGTATTTCTAATTGTTTTTATAATATTTGGGTTGCAATTGTTGAGGGGGTGTTATCCTAGAGTAAATGTTTATCCACTTTCGCGGCTTCGCACCGTATCTAGATTAAATAGGTCTCCTACGTTCATGGCTTACCAATTTTAATTTAAACCCATAAGCTATTTGATAATCCATGTTTTTTTCCAAAAGCCTTTTGGACTACTTTCGTAGCTCCAAGTACTTAAGTTTGTTTATGTTGTTCAAGCAATTCAATTTCTCCTTTCGGTCTATCACCAAATTTACCTAGTATTGTTTGCATAACTATCGCTATTTTAAAAAGTACTTCTAATATAAATTTCTCATTTCGGTCTCAATTTATTATTAGCAGATTCTTTAATAAAATAACAAATAACTAAACAAACCATTCAAACATTCATAAACGAATCAACATCACAACCACAAATAAAATTCAAACAACTAAATTAACATAACAAAAGTATTAAGTTACTCTCATATCCCTAGATAAAATGTTTAACCAAGCATACTTTCAATACAAACACAAGTCATATTTGATTCCATTAAAATCATAAAAATAAAAGGATTGCTAAAACTGAATTCGAAGAGTCAAGCTGCCGCTTTCTTCTTTTCCTCCGGTTTGCCTCTGGCCAAATTCTCCCAATTATTCAAAGTGTCAAGATAAAATAAAAAGCTAAAGCTAAGATACTCCAATTTTTTGTCCAGAGGCGAAATATATCCCCTCGCTAAAATCCAAAGCTTTGATAATAAATTAAATAGGCCGTATCAGCCAGTAATGCAAATATAATAAAAAATGCCTTAATTGACCAGCTTTAATTGGAAACAAATATGCGCCAGCCAAGTTGGTAAATTGGTAAGAATCCAAAAACATCAAAGTGATTAATGTCCGGCCATATACTATGAAATCTCTTAATTAGTCGAATTCAAAGATTGATCTCCTCCATCTGTTTCTCCATTCGACTTGACATTATTGATTTTATGTGCACATGCAAATCGCGCGGTTTCGTACTCTAATTCTGCAATAATTAACAACTTGCGCAGTATCTTATGTCTCAGCTAATATTAATTAAAACTGAACAAAATGATAAATAAAATGCAATAAAACATGGTAATTAGAACCAATTTTGGGCTCAACCATGTGTCAAATAATGCGTCAAATTATGGTTCATCATAATGGTCAACATATTATTACTTAATATTGTAAAATAAATTTTAAAGTTTAAAAAATATTATTTAATTATTTTTGTAGATATTTGATATGTTACATAATTAGATTGAGCAAATATGTGAGTTTATATAATTTTTAAGGATAAATATGTAATTATTAATTTTAGAGGGATAAATAAGTAATATTAAAACTTTCGAGGGATATATATGAAATTCCCCCATTATTTTTTATTTAATTCTCTTTAGCTTGTAGATTTGGGAAAGTTCGAGGAAGCAACATGTAGGGGCAGTGGGTTGTGGAGTGACGCGGGCATGATGACATCACGGAAAGTAGACATAATATTTTCTTAGACAAAATTGACAATTCAAAGAGGAGCAAAATTACGGTGTAAAGTCTTCACCAAAGAAAATCGCGATGTTGACAAAATTTTAAAAATTATCGGATTAATTTTAAATTACGAATTCAAAATGTTGAAATTCAAGTAGTGTATCACTAGTGATGCATGTATATCTAAAATTTTTAAAGTTTTAAATTCATTTAATAAATGACCGAGCGGTTAAAACAATGAATATTTTATAAATTATACTTGTTCTTTTAATTATTTTATGTATTAATTTTTCATCATTTTTTTGACCACTTGATCATGTATTAGATGAATTCGAAACTTTTAAAGTTTTCCATGTACATGCATCACTCACGAAGTACTTGAATTTTAACAGTTTGAATTCGTAGTTCGAAATTAATCTGATAGTCTTTTGAAGGCATGCTTACTAACCCCTTTTGATGAGCACACCATACTCTAGTTTTGCTCAGTAAAGAGAATAGCGATGTTGGCAAAATTTAAAACGAATTCTTTGGTTTAAAATTTCGATCAAACTTGTAAAATCCGTTCAAAGAATCAAGTTTGAAGTGGGACTCAAGGTAATTAAGCCCAAACATATACTCGCCTAAAATAATTATGATCGAATTTTGAACATCAAACCCGAACATTGAAAGTTTTAATATTTTTGCTTTTAGAATTTTTTAATTTGTTTTACGAATGTTACTTTCGAAAGTCTTTTCCTATGAAAAGGAAAATTTAAGTAGCTAAAATGTCCCTATGCTATCATTTATGTGGTTCTGCATCGCAGTTTTGCATTCTATTTTTTAATTAGGTTGATTGCCTAAAATATTCATCGGCAAATAATTTATATTTAAAAGAAAAGTTTTGTTAACAACCAATTAGTTTGACAATCTTAATAACAGTAAAAACCAAACTTATATTTGTGAAATCTGACATGGAATATATAAAGAAAACATGTCTAAAATATTTTAAATCTTACTTTTATGCAGGTTTCATCATCAAATGTTAATTATTAAATTACATAAAAATAACTATCCAACATATTTTTAAAGAAAAAAATGTCTATAATAATCTTTAAGAAAAAAACAATATGACTAAAACTTTCAATTTCTTTCAAAATTTCTCGACATAATTTGAAGAGAAAAGTTGTTAAAATTACAAAAAAATAAGTTGTGAAAAGAATTTCCAACCATATTCAAAGCATTAGGATACAAATAAGAGGAGGGTTCAAATGCCTTCATTTTTTGTGCCTCCACCGTGCCTCCATTTTTTAAAACTTTAATAATTCAAAATTTAAAACTTAAAAATCAAAATTAAAACTTGGATATGATCTACATCATTTTATCTATGCACATGTAAAAAATTATGACATTTCAATATTATTTTGATTGTCATCAAGAGCTTGTAAAAAATACACTAATTTGGATGATTTCTAGACGTTGATTTTTGAACTTATTGATTCACATAAAAACAAAATTGAAATGTGATAATTTTTTATGAGTATATAGAGAAAATAACATATATCACGTCTAATAGTTTTATTTTGACTTTTAAGTTTTAAATCTTGAGTTATTAAAATTTTAAAAAATGGAGGCACGATGGAGACACAAAAAATAGAGGCATTTGAACCCTCCTCTACAAATAATGTATACTTGTTAATATTCACAAAATAATTGATCATTACCTTTCTTGACCATGACTCGCATAATTGCATAAACCCTAGAATGCCCTTCGTACTAAAATATATTTGTTCACATGACATTGTCAGATTGTCTCCTACTAAAGTCGTTCTTTTGAAATATTTTTATTTCAACTACTAAGTAGAATACTAGAATGGACACAAAAACATTTATGTAACGTCTATTAAATGTAGACTTTGACCGGGACAGAAGGTTCAGTATTTTTATATATATATACCTTTTAAATTTTTGAAGTTCGTTGGCTTGAATCGAATTTATGGCCCGTGAAATATGATCAGAAAACAGGAGGTTTGTTGGTCGCCTGGCCATGCATTGTGCTAAAACCACTTTGCATTCCAAATCTCCAACAACTATTCATAGATGCTCATTTCCTCTAAAATGTTTTCCTAATTTTCGCCACGGTCCCTTATTTTTCCTTTTTTTACAACTATGAAAACAGGCTCAAAATATTCCTTGTCCGTAGTTAACAATTTAAATTTAGTATTCTTGTAAAGAACATTGTTTTCGACCTTTTTTTTTTCCTTATCGGACACCGAGGAAAACTGAATTCGTATCCTCTGGATTAACTCAAAAAAGAATCTTTTGAGTTAATACATCTGAATTGTACGATTTGCTTTAAAATTCGTGCAAACTAAATTTACACTAACATTAAAGAACTCCTTAAATTATAGGTTGTGGCTGGATTGACTCCATTTAAAATCAGACAGCTAAGATGCGTTAACTCAAAAGATGCTCTTTTGATGCTCTTTTGAGTTAATGCAGACGACTCAAAAAAACTTTCTTGTTTCATCTATGGAAATAGAAGTCCATTTTTTTTAGGGGCATGATAATTGTCCACCCACTTTCATTCTCCCATTATCCCCCCAATTTTATTTGTTCAATCTCGTCCACATTTTTCATGATCTATAAAGAATTTTGCGAATCTAAATTCACGAATGTCTTCTACGCAATTTTATCTTTCAAATGAGATCCATGATGACATACTTTCGAGCTCGTCATCACGCAAGTATTTATACCTCGTCATTTAAGTATTTATACCTAGTATTTTACACATATGACGTTGCTGACATTTAAAAATATTAATATCAAGTATTACAAGTATTTATATCTATGCATTGAAGTATTTATACATATGTGATCAATTATTTTTGTTAGAGAAAGGTTGACGCAGGGACGATTGGAAAAAGTTGATGCGGAGATGCGGGGTCCATGATTGGGGATAAATACTTACAAGTACATGTATAAATACTTGCACGATGAGGTATAAATACTTGTATGACGATGAGTCCGAAAGTATATCATCATGGATCTCATTTGAAAGATAAAATTGCGTAGAATACGTTCGTGGTTTTAGATTCACAAAATTTCTCATAGATCGTGAGAAATGTGGACGACATTGAAAAAAAAAAACTAAAAACGTGTATGATTATTCTTCCCATGTAGTTTGAGTGGTCCCCCCCATATAGTCATATCAAGTTAGACATGCAAGTATTAATATCTTCGTTTGCAAGTATTAATTTATTATCTTCCAAGTATTTATATCTATGAATTTAATTAAACTTAGAAGACCATAGTGTTTTGAATAAATTTAAATAAACTAGTTAGTTAAGTTAGTTTATGGAAGTTAAACACGATTGGGGATAAATACTTACAAGTATAGGTATAAATATTTGCACAATGAGGTATAAATACTTGTGTGACGATGAGCCCCAAAGTATGTCATCATTGATCTCATTTGAAAGATAAAATTGCGTAGAATACGTTCGTGGTTTTAGATTTGCAAAATTTCACATAAATCGTGAGAAATGTGGACGACATTCCATAAATTTTACATAAATGGAGGTTTAAAAGATGGGGGGATAATGGGGGGATGGGAGTGGGGGGTTCATATAATTATTCTTTTTTTAAGTGATAAGTGAAAAACATTCAGTACATAAATGGAGGAATTAGCCTTGAAATATCTGAACACATTTTCGTCAGAAACTGTGATCTCAATTCTTCTCTTTTTTTTTTCATCCTCATATATATACCGGAGCATAAATTACTGAATCTTTCCTTTGCAAGCAAGTAAAGGTTAAGAAAGCGGCACTAAAGTAATTTATTGGTATTTGTTCGTAAACTAAAGTAAGAATAAAGAAAGATAATATGAAGGGGGGAATGAGTGTGTCCTAATTTATCGGACACAAATGTGCCCGTTAGATTCATACAAATATATTTTGAAGCGCGCACACAAATATTAAAGCGACACAGATAATGAACTAAATCATATGAACTCGGAACCTATCAAACTCAAATTTAAGTTTGATGGACGTTGTACGCCCTCCTTTTGAATATTCAGGAAGTACGAACTAATATTATAGACCAAAATGTCCCTAAAAATATTTATTTTAGATTATAAGGGAATACAAGTAACTAAATTCAGATCTAACTCAAAGTGAACTACAAATTACGAGATTTACGAGTAACTTACCGCTCTAATTATAAGCGAGGAGGGTTGCAATGCCTCATGCATTTCATATCTCATAATATATCATATTTTAGATATTCATTATCTTCAGTTTCAAAATCTAAATTGTCGCTCCGAACCGTTCAATATGATATCCATACTAAAATATGGTTGGTAATGAATTTTTTTACTATTTTTTAAAATGGCTAGAAAATCAATGTTTTTTTAACGATCCAAAAATAGTAATTTTGTATTTATCTTAAAAAATAACAAAAGAATTTCAAAAATTATAAAATTTTATCCTCAAAAATATTTTACCATAAATATCATGTTAAGAGAATCAGATTAACAGTTTGGACTTTGAAAATAAAAATATAAAAATATGAGATACAATAAAATATGAAATTAGAAACCCCTCGTTATTAGCACAGAAACTATATTTTTGTATAGTAGCAGCGTGATTCGCGCTTCAATAGTTGGTAGGAGTATATGTTATCAATTTAAAAATAGATATGCTAGACTCGTCAATGAATAAATTATTAATGAAATGAGTTGCAGCCATCTGTCATTTCTCTCTCATCAATTATTTTTTATTTAATTATCTTTCGGTTGTAGATTTGGGAAAGTTCGAGGGAGCAACACATGGGCAGTGGGTTGTGGAGTGACGTGGGCATGATGACGTCACTGAAAGAAGACTATATTTTCTAATTAGGCTGCGTTTGGACTTGGATGAATCAAAAATAGTAACAGCTATTTTTGAATTCGGAATAGCAGCTATTTCTGTGTTTGGTATAGCTGCTAACTCAATATTTCATAGGAATAGCGGAATAGCAGCTAATTCAAGCTATTTCTTTGTTGAGAATAACAATTTTTTTTTCATTCAAACGTACTGTGTTGAGAATAACTCGCCAAAAATAACAGCTATTCCTGTTTCATCCAAAGCAAAACTATTTGGTTGGAGCAAGAATATGTAATTTTTAAAACAAAGTTATTCAAAATGGTTTATTCTTTGTTTGAATAAGATTGAATAGCTAGAATAGTAAATCAAGTCTTTTGTCTTATTAGAATAACATATTTTTGTAAAAAAAAAGTCGAATTTGACTATTCTAAAAAGACAAATGATAAAAGAGTTATTCTAGTTATTCTTGTTTTACAACCAAATATACTCCAAGGGATTGGTGAACATAATTTAAAAGACTATCGGATTGACTTCGAATTACGAATTTAAACTGTTGAAATCTAAGTACTTCGTGAGTGATACATGTACATGCAAAAAAATTTAAATTTCAAATTCATTTAGTAGATGGTGTCAAAACAATGAATATTTATAAGTTATTTTTTTAATTATTTTATGTATTAATTTTTCATCATTTTTTTTTTATCACTTGATCATGTACTAAATAAATTCAAAACTTTAAAAATTTTGTATATACATATATCACTCATGAAGTACTAGAATTTTAACGGTTTGTATTTGTTGTTCAAAGTCAACCCGATAGTCTTTTGAAAGTGCGCTTACCAATATCTCTTAGTGAGCACATCAAACCCTAATTTTGCTCATATAAGAAAGTTGCCATGTTGACAAAATTTGAAACCAAAAGACCAATTATTTGGTCGAAAATTTCGATCAAACTTATAAAATCCGATCAAAGAATCAAGTTTGAAGTGGGACTTAAGGTAATTAAGTCCAAACATATAGTCGCCTAATAAAATAATTTATGATCGGATTTTGAAAATCTAGCCCGAACGTTGAAAGTATGTATGTTCTTGCTTTTAGAAATTTTTAATTTTGTTTGTAAATGTTACTCTCGAAAATGTTTTTCTATGAAAAAGAAAATTTCCCGAAATTTTTATTAATACTAAAAAAATTTATAAAATTACAAATATATCCAACTTTTCAGAGGAATTCGAAATCTGCCCCTTTCGGTGACTAAATAACCGGACAAAACCCCTTTCTCAGGTTATTTAGTCATCGGATTCAAATATTGTGACCGGTGACTAAATAACCGGTTGCATTAAATACATACGGTTACTAAATAACCGGTTTGGTGTGGTTTTTTGTTAACATAATTTTTTTTGTATTGAAATATTAAAAATGTTGAATATATTTATTTGAAAATAAATGTAACACAATATAATTTTATTTATTAGAAAGACTGTGACAAATAATCTGGATCAACATTTTTCAGACCGAATTTTTCACGGCTGTAAGTAGGGCTGGTAGAAAAATTCGTAGTTCGTGATTCGATTCGAGTTTCATTCGGGTTTGATTCGAGTTTAATTCGATTTGAAATGGGTTCGAATTGAAACAAACCAAACCAGATTCGGTTCGAAATTAATTCAAACCCAACTCAAACCTAGTCTGGTTCGATCGAAATGGGTTCGGTTACTTTTATGGTTCGAATCCATAATAACATCAGCCGTCCATTTACCTGCTGAAATTAAAATCCAAGATAGAGAGTCATAATTTAACTTAGCCGACACTCCCTCGCTCTCAAATCTCAATAACCTAGTTCTCTCTCCACCTCTCCCTAACTCACTCTCCCTCTAGCTTTAAAATCTAGCCGACGCTCTCAACGACTGGCTGTCTCTCCAGCTGTCACTTCTCTCTCCGGCCTAGATGACTGTCTCTCCTCTCTCTTCGGTCGTCTCTCATAGTTCATACCAGGAAAGACGTCTCTGATATATTTTTTCATGAACAATTTTTCAACTTAAAAATACTCATTTTATAGTTCATACCGGTAAAAGGAAGCTATATAAATTTTGCCCCGCGAGAAAAAATTAATGTATAAACTATTGATATAACTAGGGCTACTAAAAAATAATTTAGTTCGTGATTCGATTCGGGTTCGATTCGAAAAATGTGTAGTTCGCAATTAATTCGATTCGAAATGGGTTCGGTTCGAAACGAATCAAACCAGGTTCGGTTCGAAACGAATCAAACCAGGTTCGGATCGAAATTAATTCAAACCAAACTCAAACCTAGGGTAAGTTCGGTTCGATTCGATTCGTTGCCACCCCTAGCTGTAAAAAAAATTAATATATTTATTTATGTGTTATTGGAAAAAAAAATGCTTTGAATGTGAGTTATTGATCGCGGTTCAAAAGTCATTTCTAAGTAATATAAAAAATATTGCCATCCGTCTAGTACATTTAATTTCTAAAAAGTTGTATCTATTTTTGAAAAAAACAAAAACTTTAAATTATTTAATAATTGTTATTCAAAAAGAATTCTCAAAATAGTTATTTAATGACTTTTGAACCGGGATTGATAAGTCACATTCAAAGCATATATTTTTTTTTTCCAATAACACATAAAGACATATATTAATTTTTCTTACAGCCGTGAAATATCCAGTCTGAAAAATATTAATCCGGGTTATTTGTCGCAGTCTTTCTAATAAATCAAATTATATTGTATTCCATCTATTTTTAAAGAAATATATTCAACATTTATAATATTAATTCCTATTTTGTAAAAAAAAAAAACCCCGGTTATTTAGTAATCGGATGTATTTCATGCAACCGGTTATTTAGTCACCGGTCTCAATATTTGGATCCAGTGACTAAATAACCGGAAAGAGGGGTTTTGTCCGGTTATTTAGTCACCGAAAGGGGCAGATTTAGAATTCCACTTTAAAGTTGAATAAAGTTTGTAATTTAATCATTTTTTTTGGGTATTAATAAAAATTTCGAGAAAATTTCAGTAGCTAAAAGTGTCCCTATGCTACCATTTATGTGGCTTTGCATCGCAGTTTTGTAATCTTTTTTTTTTAATTAGCTTGATTGCCTGTAATATCCATCGATAAATAATTTATATTTAAAATAAAAGTTTTATTAACAACCAATTAGTTTGACAATCTTAATAACCGTAAAAACTATGTAATATTTCCGAAATCTGACATGAAAATATAAAGAAAACATGTCTACAATATTTTTGAAATCTTTTTTTTTTATACAGGTTTCATCATCAATTTTAACTAATAAAACATCAAATAAAATTAAATTACATAAAAATAACTATCCAACATATTTTTAAAGAAAACAATGTCTACAATAATCTTGAAGAAAAAGGCAATATGACTAAAACTTTCAATTTCTTTCAAAATTTGTCGACATAATTTGAAAGGAAAAGGTTATTAAAATTACAAAAAATAAGTTGTGAAAAGAATTTCCAACCATATTCAAAGCATTATGATACAACTAATGTGTATTTGTTAATATTCACAAAAGAATTCATCATTACCCTTCCTGACCCGAAATTTTTATTAATACCCAAAAAAACTATAAAATTACAAAATCTACCCAACTTTTCAGAGGAATTTGAAATCTGCCCCTTTTGGTGACTAAATAACCGGACCAAGCCCCTCTTTCCGGTTATTTAGTCACTCGGAATACAATATAGTTTGATTTATTAGAAAGATTACGACAAATAATCCGGATCCACACTTTTCAAGCCAAATTTTTTGCGACTATAAGAAAAATTAATTAATTTCTTTATGAGTTATTGGAAAAAAAAATTAAAATGCTTGGATTCCGAGTTATTGATCCCGGTTCAAAAGTCACTTCTAGGTGAATACTAAAAATGTTGTCCTCCTTCTAGTACATTTAATTTCTAAAAAGTTGTATCTATTTTTGAAAAAAAATAAAAACTTTAAGTTATTTAATTATTGTTATTCAAAAAAAATTTCAAAATAGATACAACTTTTTAGAAATTAAATTTACTAGAAGGATCACAATATTTTATGTATCACTTAGAAGTGACTTCTGAACCGTAATCAATAACTCACATTCAAAGCATATTTTTTTTCCAGTAATACATAAAGAAATATATAAATTTTCTTAGAGTCGTGAAAAATCCGGTCTGAAAAATATTGATCCGGATTATTTGTCGCAGTCTTTTTAATAAATCAAATTATATTATATTTCATCTATTTTCAAAGAAATATATTAAACAATTCTAATATTTCAATACAAAAAATAAAAAAATAAAAAAATTCTGTTTTGTAAAAAGGAAAAAAAAAACCGGTTATTTTCTCACCGGATGTATTTCCTAAAATCGTTTATTTAGTCGCCGGACCAATTTCTGAATTCGGTGACTAAATAGCCGAAAAAAGGGATTGGTCCGGTTATTTAGTCACAGGAAGAGGCAGATTTCGAATTTCTATGAAAAGTTGAGTAGAATTTGTAATTTTATATTTTTTTGGATATTAATAAAAATTTCGATTTCTTGACCATGGCTTGCATAGTTGCATAAATTCTAGAATGGCCTTCGTACTAAGGCACATATATATATGAATTAGGGAAAACGGTGCCGCTTATAGAGGGAAGGCGATTAATCGCCATGGCGAAACCCTCTGCTAACACCCTCCTCCTTTCCACCCCTCCACCTACTCTTTTCTCTTCGTATACACTTTTCTTCTATCCCTTTGAGCCAGTGTTTATGTCTGATGAATTGGGTTACCGATTTCGGTCCTTCTGCTTAGTGGATCTGGTCACTGCTCATTGCTCCATCGTTGCTCGAGCTGGTGCTTCCATTTAGCGGATTATACCTTGTTGGTGATTCTGCTTCGTGGAACTGGTCATCGCTCTTCGCATCGTTCTTCTGGGGATTTTATTCGCCAATATAAGCAGTTTGTTTTTTCTTACTTTTCATTCAACTCTTCTTTTCCTCTTTAGCAATGGAAGAGTAGGTGGAACGAGTGATACATATAGCTACTTTATATCTAGTAGAATAAATGTTCACTTTTTGTGATGATGATGTATGTGTTGCTTTGGCTGCTTTTTGCATCTCTTTCTTTTTCGTGGTGATTGTCATGGATTGGTTGATTTAGTTCTCAGTCTGGTTTGATTCAATGCCTTCTCAGCTGATGGGTGACTCTCATGGTCCGGTTGATTCAGTTCCCGATTTGGTTTGGATTCAGTGCCTTCTCGGCTGTGATATGCGTACAGACGACACCATCGTTAGGCTTCTATCACTTTAATAAAGTAAGGATGATCAATTTGCATCTATAGGATGCACATACTACTGTTTATTTTTTATTTTATTTAGCTGTATATTTTTCATAGATATTGATTGTCTAATTCTACGTAACAACTACTTTGTATGAATGAAACTGCCTACAGCTTTTCATAAAAAAAAATACCCTTCGTACTAAAATATATTTGTGCACATGACATTGTCAGATTGTCTGTTTGTCTCCTAAAGTCGTTCTTTTGAAATACTTTTGTTTCAACTAAGTAAATGGACACAAAAACATTTAGGTTCGTCTATTAAATGTAGACTTTGACCGGGACAAGAAGGTTCAGTATTTTTATATATATACTTTTTAATTTTTTGAAATTCGTTTGTTTGAATCGAATTTGTGACCCGTGAAATATGATCAGAAAACAGGAGGTGATCTCCAACATCTATCCATTTTTTGAAAACCACTTGGCATTCCAAATCTCCAACATCTATCCATTTTTTTATTTTTAACTAAGTGAAAAGCATTCAGTACAAAAATGGAGGAATCAGCCTTGGAGCATTCAGTACAACATCTATCCATTTTTTTTTTTAATTAATTGAAACTGTGATCTCAATTTTTCCCATTTTTTTCATCCTTATATATATATACCGGAGCATAAATTACTGAATCTTTCCTTTGCAAGCAAGTAAAGGTTAAGTAAGAAAGCGGCACTAAAGTAATTCATTGGTATTTGTTCGTAAACTAAAGTAAGAATAAAGAAAGATTATATGAAGGGAGAAATGAGTGTGTCCTAATTTATCGGACACAAATTTGAGTTTAATGGGTCCGATTGTTTGATTTGTTTTATAATTTGTGTGCGTTAGATTCGTACAAATATATTTTGAAGCGCACACACACAAATATTAAACCGGCACAAATAATGAACTAAATCACATGAACTCGGCACCTATCAAAGTATCAAACTCAAATTTAAGTTTGATGGATGTTGTACGCCCTCCTTTTGAATATGCAGGAATTACGAACTAATATCATAGACCAAAATGTCCCTAAAAATATTTATTTTAGATTATAAGGGAATACATAACAAATTGCCGTGAACATGATCAGCATGTGAATTAAATGGAAATATTTTAACTGATATTTAGATACGGTAGAAGTTGATGAATTAACTTAATTTACTTGCACTGTTGGTAAATGTATATTACATATTTAAAATTTAAATAATAGTAAAAATAATAATAACCATTGTAACTAATTTTATATAAAAGGTGATAGATAATGATAATTAATTGTAAGTGTAATTATTATCATTATATTATTATTTTATTTTATTTTTTTTATTTGTTGATGATAGACGAATAAATTTTTTTTTGACAGAAAATGTGGGAGTCTAGCTCCCAGATTTCATTGATCAAGATACGAAAGTATCAATTTTACAAAGTACGAAAGTCAAGAAAAGAAAATTACAAAGGAAAAGAAAAACAACAACAAATTTTACAAAGTAAGAAAGTCAAGAAAAGAAAATTACAAAGTAAGAAAAAGAAAAACAACAACCAATTTTACAAAGTAAGAAAGTCAAGAAAAGAAAATTACAAAGTAAGGAAAAGAAAAACAACAACAATGCTTATTTTTTTTACACAGGTTGCAGATTTTAATATGTAGAACACATCTAACGGTTTAGATTTATCATTTGGACTTTAAAAATCGGAAACTGACTTGGTTGCACGGGAGGGTTGGTGCAAACGTTTTGATATTAGCCTCTCTCTCTCTATATATATATATATATAAGGGAAAATTGGTTATTTGCATTGATAGGAATAACAATAATATAATTGTAATCTTTTTGTGCAATTTTGGTCTTATTATTTCCAGACTATATCAACTTTAATTGTGCTGTTATGCATATGTAATTTTTTTTTCCCGAATCAAGTAAATATTTTTCCCATCAAATTAATTTGCACCGCGCCACCGCCCATTTGCAATTATTGTAATCAATCTTGTTTTCCTGTCTGGAAATAAATCTGCTGTGATTCCAATGGAATATCAGTTCCTGTTATTCCGATCCCAACTATTCAATTTCATTGAGATTCGTGTATGAAAAAGTTGCTTCATCGAAATTCACGCATAGAAAACTGTGAATGATTGAGATCGAAATAACAGGATTCTGTTATTCCATTGGAGTCACAGCAGATTAATTATTTCCTGTCTATAGTAGCAGCAGACGAGCATGTAAATATATCGCAGTTAGACCATATGTTTAATAATATTAATCACACGTAATTTACAAGTCAATAAATATTTCTTTACTAAATTCTCTGTAAAACATAACTTTCATCAAGCTACTGAGTGTAGCCAAATTGTTAATGGGTCCTTATAGAATTTTTAAAATAATATTATAAGATCACTTGTGTAGCTCTGGCATAGAAGAGAACCAAATAATTAAGCCAGGATCCTCAAATTATTTATCAGTTATCACACACAAATACTAGCTTTCAGAACAAAGAGAATGTTAAAAAGGAAAAAGATTCACCACAGGGGGAAAAAATATACATAATTAATTGACTAGATCTTCTAAGGAAACAACAAGGAAAAAGGAAATAAAGAGATCTCAGCAACAATCACTAAACAAAAAAAAATTATCAATAAACTATATATATATAGATCAGCTTTAATTTCTAATATTGTTCTGAAAATAGAATAATTAATTTCTTGTTAATGCAAATCGGATTCATATATAAACGTACGCTAGCTATATATTGAAAGAGAGATATCGATCGATCTTAACAATTGGCCGACTCCACCTCCGGCTCCGCATTTAGATCGAAACTTCTAGAAACCACCTCATCCTGTTCGTTGGTACGACGATCTTTGCGATCACGACCGTCCGTTACCTCCTTGAAGTCATCCAATGTGAATACAGGCTGCCACGTCACCCTGCACCGCCTGGTTTCGTCACCGGAGGTGATGCTGCTCTTCATCTTCTTCACCTCATGTAATCTCTTCATAATAGCAAAGAACTCGTCTACTTCTTCATCGTTTACTGTCCTTTCGCCACGTGGCCGCTTGGTTCTTTTAGCCGTTGATTCCTCCACCTCGTCGCCGTTCCTTCGCCGCGTTCTCTCTTCCTCCATTATTGTATTGATTTTCTTATAAATTTCTGTCTGTCTTCTCTGTTTCTCTCTCTCTTAATTGGTGTAACTCGAAAGGCCAAGATGAGAGAATAAGGCAAATTATAGAGGCACGCGATTTAGAGTGGGTGGGTGGAATGACATCACTTGTGTGATGTAAGCAAAAGTATTCTCTTTTGCGAAATCTGACGGTGATACATACACAGATCTCCTGTGGCAATAATCTGTGATAGCTTATATATCCAGTAGCCACCAGCCAGTTGACGAACAATTGAGCTTGAGTTGCGTATATGTGAAGCCACTGAATATGCGCCGCATGTTCTTTGGTAAATATATCGTTTCAAGTTTCAACTTTCTAGCCTAGTGTATATTTAATTTAATAGGACTAGACTCTTGACTCACATCGGAAGACTTGTTTTTCTACAACTGCTGCATGCATGTTACTGGTCCCGTGCATTCGTCTGATTCGCTTTTGATTCAATTATTTTTATAACGTTATATTTTATTACAGTATAATGATTTTCTACAAAATTAAAAAAAGAGTAATATGTGGAGATAAGTTAGAACGAAATGAGTAAAGACATTTACTAAAAAATATTCTAAATAAATTTGTAATCAACATAGTAAAAAAAAAATATTCAAAATATTTCTTAAAATTATTTTAATAATTCTGTATCATGCTTAATTAACACGAATAATAAGAACAATAGAAAGTTAACAACAATACAACACAATGCATAGACATAGGGTAGTAAATGAGCCAAGTTTGAGCAAGTTACCTCCAACTCGAACTCAGCTCATTTAATAAACGAGAGAGTCAACTCGAGTTGGCTCGCAACTCATTTATAATTCGTTTAACCAGTCAAGTTCTTAAGTATTGTTATAAACTGATATGTATTTATCTCTACACAAACAATTGAAATGACCTAGTAATAGTTTTTCTAAATACAAACAATTTAACACAGAGATAATAAGTCAACTCAAAGCAAACAACTTAGAATCTAAAACAATTTCATACAACTTGGTACATAAGTTGAGTTATAAATGAGCGAGTTGGGCTCAACTCAAATTCAGCTCATTTTTTAAACGAGTCAACCAACTTGAGTTGAAACTGACTTGAGTTGTAAATGAGCAAGTTAAAGCAAGCCATTAACGAGTGAGTTGCGAGTTCGAGCAATTTTGTATAGCCCTACACAGACACACGCCCCTCTAATCAAAATCTCGCATTATCACGGTTAGAATTCTATATCGTGATCTATCATGTGAATTTGAAGTTAGCGAGTCATAATTTTTTTTCGTTTTTATTACACTATATAGAAGCAATGATTACTGTAAGACTAGAAGCTGAAGTTAAACTTCATATAAACTCTTTTTTTTTTTCCTCTCTCTTAACAAATTGCAATTGATACAAAATATAGGAGCTAAAGTCTCATTGTTACTAAAAAAAAGAAATATTTATATAAACTTTTTAAGTACAAATTCATAAATATATAAAAAATCAGTTGGATCTAGTGTTGGAACAAACTTAAATAAAATAAAAAATCAGTATATATTTCATTAATAATATAAAATAACAGTTTTCATATATTTTTTTCTTCTAAAAATTTAATTGTCTTAAAGGACATTAAAAACGTATTTAATCAAATACTCCAAATTTCTAAATCTACTCTTTTACTCTCACAAAATACTTTAAAATCTTCCAAACTATTCTAATCTTCTTATCCTACTTATATAAATTCTTAATTATTTTAGTACCATAATCTCCATCTCTCTTCACAACCGGATCCGCTTTTTTGTACCGTAGCCGTGTTCCAACGATCATTCCGTATTCGCTCACTGCCATGCTCCGATCAAAATATAATAAAGACTTTACCTTACAAACTCTGATGATAATTCCGTTTTCATAATTGACCTGCACATTCTGTTTGCTATCAGTATCCCTCTTATTCAATTCATTTTGCTTCAATTGAAGCTATGATCCGTTAGAACTTCACGTCCCATAAATTATTTTATTATGTTATCACTTATCAATACAATACTCCATTAACTTGAATATAAATATAAATCATAAAAAATAATTTGGATACATAAATCGAAGTGGAATGAGGTTAGCACCATAATATCGTACAATAGTCCATTTACAATTACATTTTACAGAAAATATTTTTCTAATTTATTTCCTTACATTTCAAATTAATTAAAATTCTCATAATTTACAGAAAATATTTTTCTAATTTCATTTTTTTAAAAATTTATTTCCTTACATTTTACAAAAATTGAATGAGGTTAATTATCATCAATCTATTTCATAATTGTGATTCTAAAAAGCAAATGTTTCAGATTATTTTTACCGGATTTCATAATCTTGAACATAAGATTAAGTCGGAATACACTTAAAAATAACATATTGTAATTTAATTAGATAACAATTTTGTATTTATTTATTTTATATTATTTTGCAGGTATCAATTTAGTGAATCTTTAGATAATATTATCTCTGGACTATTTTATATTTTATATTTATGACCATTCACTATATTATATGTTAATTAAGCTGCATTAATTTATCGTTGTTTATAAGAAATGTAATCAGCGACCAAATTAATTATAAACACATTGCATTTATTATTACCGAGTACCGACCAGGGCAAAAGAGTCGGGAGTCAAATTAAAATGGCATGGTGATTCATCACGCAAACGCAATGTACATGCAAGAGGCACATGGAAACCAATAACCACAAGAAATGCCGTGGTAAAACCAGCAGCGACCACATTTCCGCGGCAACTAGAAAGAACGAATATTATATTATATTTTATTTTATTTTTTCTTTTAATTTGTGATACCGCTGGCGGAAAACACCAAGTCCAATACAACTGGTGTGGTGTGGTGTGGTCAATAGTCAATACATCCTGCAAGTCGGCAGTCGACATGTCTCACACTCCGACTGCACATAATTTAATTGCTATCCTCCATCTCAAATTATTTTTAGACCGACACCAATTTCACAAAAAGTCAAACCTAGAATATTAAGTATTATGCAGAGGCGGAAGCGGAACTGTAAAACTTGTGTAGCGATTAAAATTTGAAATTAACAATATGTGGTTCATTTTATTTAGTTAAGTCGTAACTCAGCTAAATAGGAACGTTATTTGCAACAATTGTATAGCACTGAAGATCATATATAGATCTGAAGCAAAAACGAATTTAATTCAAAGGTGCCCACGGTATTGTGTTTTATGATTATGACCCATGTTTAAGTTAAAATCAAATATCATGTACAGTATTTAATTATCTAAGATTTTTTTTTATCAACATACGATCTTTTATAAAAAAAAAAAAAAAAAACTCTAACAACAGACCCAATTTCCTGATGTTTGGATTTAATTTATTCATTAAAATATATATATATATAGAGAGAGAGAGAGATATGGGCTATAGTGCATTGCAATGCATGGAGGGGTTTGTGCATTGGACCATAAATCTAAAATTCAAAATCTAAATGGCCGATCCAAAACCATTCATCTTGTTCTCCATTTTAATATGTTCTTGGAGACCAAATTTTACATTTTTATGAATTTGTTTACTATTTATTAAGTATTTTACAAAATTGTTGATCCAACGGTGGCTTAACAAAACAGTAAAATCAGCAGCCACCGTTAGATCAACAATCTTGTAAAATACTTAATAAATAGTAAAAAAATTCAGAAAAATATAAACTTTTGTCTCCAAGCACATATTAATATGAAGAACAAGATGAACGGTTTGAATCGGCCATTTGAATTTTGAATTTTAGAATTATAGTCCAATGCACAAATTCCTCCATACATTGCAATGCACCATAACCCATCTCATATATATATATATATATACTAGTATCGTACCCGTGCGTTGCGACGGGGGCATATTAAAAAATTATATATTTTCATAAAAATGCCCACATTACTTGAATGGTTCAACATACATAAACCAATCCTCATTACATGGCTTAAACTCTACTCATGTGTTTTTCCCCAAGCTACTACCCCTCCAGACAATATCTAGCAAAAATATATACATACAAAACACATATACAAGGGCAATGTAGGAAAACAGATAAAAGTACATACTATAAATTAAAAAAAATTACAGATGACATATCCAAAAACCACAGATAGCAGCAAAGCTGATTATGTACCAGTACCAATACCGTAGCATTTTCAGAGGGCACCAAAGTCGGTTCAGTACCAGTGGCAATGCCAGTAGCCGTACCAGCTGACACAAAAGCTGAAGTGTACCAATACTCATATCAGAAGTCCTACCAGTAAACAGGAATCATGTGGTGTGTACAAGTTACTTGCAGCTCATAGCATATACACATTGATAATTAAATGGTAATAAAATATGTCAAGTCAATTAATGAAATCAATTTTGGCATGTTGCTACACATGCTTATTGATTCCAGCTGATGTTGTAGCTGGTAAATTCATCAAAAGGAAAAAAGAAAAGGAAAAAGAAAAAGAAAAAGAAAAACGCCACACCATTATGTAGTTACAATTGCTGTTTCAAGGCCTCAAGGCGAATTCTTAACTCGTTATCCCGGCTAACAAGGCCCATTGATTCTCTCTGTTCAGTGTATAAAACATTAACACGGTAACAGAACTATTGTATGTAAAATTTTCATGCCAGTATGTCATTTTAATTATTTGAAATTTTAATAACGGAAATTAGCAAACAACAAACTAACCTGTAGAAGAGTGAGCTTAGCAGACAAATTTGAATTTTCTGTTTTGTGCTATAATTCCCTAACATATGTCATCCTTTTCTCCTTAGACTGTGCAGCCGATTGCTTATTTGCCAGTATTCTGTATATTATCAGGGATTTAAATTAATTAATTTCCATTGTAAAACGTACATTATGATGATAATATATACTAATTACACAAAAATCACCTCTTGACACATTTCGGATCATCCAAATCCAACTCAGCAAGCTTCTCATTGGCCATAATATTCTTGGTTTTGTCCTGAGTGAACACCTGATCTCTGAGTTCCAAATCGAGTGCCTGTTTGGCACATGATTTCTGATTGCACGCTGGTAGCAATGCCTCATTGGAGTTCAGCTTACAGTTCAGCTTATCGGTAGAAATGCCTCATTGTCATAAATGAGAGTAGTGTCTACTATGCATCTGTAAAAGGATTTAGTCTAATTTTGAGTTTTGACCTGGTTTCTGTTATGATTTATGAGTGTGTACTGACTCGAGTGTTTAACTTGATGTATGACCTATAACCTATGTATGATGTATGCAAGACAACATAAAATATCAAGAGAATCAAGGTTTTGTTTATTTATTTTTCATATCACATTAGCTTTCTGTCAATAATTTTGGCAAGGTATTTTACAAGAATGCCCTCATATTGTATTCTTGTCAAATTAAGGACAGTTGAACCTTTCTCTTTTCTTTGAGAATCATGAGGCACTCATGAGATGAACTCATATGGTCATTGTGCCTTATCTCAATTATTTACTTCGATACCCTTGATTTATTTTATTTACAAAACAGTCATTGTGACAACTTTCTTTTAAGAATTTCCATCTTATGAGCATTGCTTGCTCAAAGATTTCAATTATTTCATACGAGACAATGGAGGTTATCATCTGATACTCAAACCTCCTACTGTCATGCATACTTACACTTAAAACCCTTTTATTTTCTTATTTTACTATTTTATTATGAAGAAAAAATTATTTAATCAAGGGGAACTCATATAGTACTTTAATTTAATCAATTTTATTTGTTGTACTGGTACTTAGCAAAATACATGCTGTGCACCCATGAGCCACAAATAAACATAAACAAGAGGTTTCATTCAGATAATACCTGGTTCCTCCAAGATTGAAGGTAGTAATTTCTTGAACCATTCAAACTGAGCGCCATGGGAGTAATTCATCCAGGACACCTCAATTCCCATGGATTCAAAGAAGGAATTGTTCAGTGTTGTGGCACCACTGACAGCAAATTTCACACCATGCAGGAAGTTCTCTGTGCTCTCTCTTGAGAGATATGGCGCGATTATGGCAACCCGTATGCTTCCGCTAATCAATGAAATTTATGAACCAGTCAATCTCTTTGTTATAACAGAGCTACAATATGTTTTTCCTAATTCATTTTCTTTGGGAATTTCCAATGGGGCTCACTCATCTAAATTAAATTTGGCATAGCTAGATTCTGGGCTGATTTATTTTATTTTTTAATATTCATTTAACTAAACTCCATGAAATTTTCTTAGGAATTATTCCAGTGATCCAATTGCATATTACATTTCCTCGAGTACCTGGCAACGTAATTCAAGGTACTTGTTAGTTGACTAATTGTATCCCTAAATTGATAAGAAACAACTCAGAGTAGAAGGAAGAAACTTAATTATGAGTAAAGTGCACAAACCAATGAAATCGAGAATTAACCATCCAGAATGCTACATGATTATATCTATTTTGCAAGATATCTCAGACCATTATCGTGTCATGTACTTGCCATTTTCTACAACACCCGATTCAACTTCAGTAAAATAAGTTCTGAACCGATTCTTGCTATCATTGTCCATCTCTTGAGGTGGGCCCCACTCAACCCATTTACCATTCAACTTAGCAATTATAGGTGTCGGGGACAGGCTACAAAAAAATTTCATTGGGAAGAAGGGTCGGCAGTTTCACTGGGAGGAAAAATTTACGATAAATGTTGGGCAGATGAGCAATTGGGCAGTATGGTCAGAATGACGGGCAGCGGGCATTTGAATACAGCGTCGCTGGATACTGGGCCCACTTCAATTTAAGAGTATTGGAGTCGGATCACTGACAGAAAGGACCCAAATAACAGAACTGAATAGTTAGTTGAGAGTTAGTTACACTGAATAAACGAGTATGCCACGCTGGCTGCTGAGATGTCCGTCTACGATTCATTTGGTGAATCTGTTAAGTAGAATGATGTAATTTCTTTTCAATATGTTTCGCCTATATAAGGCCACTCATTGTAACTGAATGGATTATGAAATAAAATACCAATTTGTTCCAATTTCTCTTATTTCTCTCTTTCGCCATTAACTGAGCTGAGCTCGTTCTGGCTCAATTCATCCAAGCAGCTGATTTTATCGGCTCAATTGCGATTGAAACTTGATCGTCAGATCTAGCATCTGACAAGGTGGTATCAGAGCATTCCGATCACAACTGGGGAAGTCACGACCTAAGAAAACCAAGAAATCGGCAATGGCCGGTCGAACGCGTAGCTCAGCCTCCTTAGATGAAGAATACCACCAGGATCTTGATTGTCTCAACGACAGGATCTCAAAGCTGGAATCGAAATCTGAGGCTTCTCAGAAAGAGCTGAAGTCCAAGATTGATGAAAATCACAACAAGGTGATGCACGTGTTAGACATACTGATGGAGAGGGGACAGGTTGATACTGATGAGAAGCGACAGAAACCACTCCCAGATCCGTTTGAGAACGATTTTGAGGAAAGGGGAGATCCGAACGCTGACAAGCACAAGAGCAAGCATGAATCTCAGTCTCAAAATCAAAGGTGTTTTATTCCTCGTTTAGATTTTCCTGCATTTGATGGTGAGGATCCGATAGACTGGATAGAGGAATGTGAACAGTACTTTGAACTGTATCAAATACCTGACATACATAAAACCAGGATGGCAACAATGACTCTAACGGGTGATGCTAAAAGTTAGTATAAATCAGTTAAAATTTCTAGGAAATTACCTCCATGGCCTACTTTTACTGAGGAAATCCTTGATTTTTTTTCTGAAACCAAAGGTAACCCTATAGATGAATTCAAAAGAATCCATCAATTGGGAAAAGTGGATGAGTATGCCAAAAGTTTTTTGAGAGCCAAATCCCGATTAATTGGAAAAGGGCATATTGATGCTACTGAAGAATTTTATGTGGGGTGTTTTCTGAGTGGGTTGAAAGAGGATATTAGAAACACACTGGATTTGTTTGATCCTTCTACACTCAAAGAAGCAATTAGATATGCAAGGAAGATAGAAGTAGTGTTGGGAGGGAGCAAGAAATTCAATGGTCGGGTCAGAACCCAGCAGCAGCAGTACAACAACCCAACTTACCAGAACCCTAAACCTGTCAGACCCAGTGATGCAGGAGGAAGGAAATGGAATCAAGGGGTGAACAAAAACAGTAACAACATCACTAAGTCTATGACTTTAGATGAGATGAGAGCAAATGGGCTTTGTTTTAAGTGTGGAGACAAATATCAGATAGGCCATAAGTGTGGGGATAGAACTTTGCATTCTATTGATGTGGAAGAGGAGGTAAGGAATGATACAGATCCAGAGGAATCAGAGGAGGAAAGGGTGGAAAAGGAGGAAAAATTAGAGCTGATTGAGAATGAGGAAGAGGTGTATGCTACTATATCTCTGTGCACAAAAGGAGATACAAAAAGTTCAACTACTCTAGCATTCCAGGGGCATATTGGTCAAACACCTATTGTTGTTTTTGTAGATGGGGGAACTACTCACTCTTTTATTAACCCTTACCTAGTGCAAGCCTTGAATATTAAGAACCAAAATACCCAACCAATGCTGGTGAGAGTGGCTAATGGAGCAAAGATGACATCTACTGTCATATGCTCTCAGTTGAAATTCAAGCTACAAGAAACTGAATTTGAAGCAGATTTCATTGTTTTGGAGGTACCTGGGTGTGATGTAATTCTAGGAGTGGACTGGTTGTCCAAATTCGGACCAGTAACCACTGATTACTTGGAAGGTAACATGAGGTTTATACAAGGGCAAAACTGCATTTTTTCAAATGGAGGAAGTGACAGCTAAAGTGAGATTGTGTAATGGAGTTGTGAATATTCAAAAAGAAAGAAAGAATGGGAGTCAAGTGGTGTTAGCACATTTGTTCAACATGGAACTAGAAAACAGCAAACCTGAAACTCAACCACCTCTCTCTCTACAGCCAGTACTTGAAGAGTATGCTGAACTCTTTCAAGAACCCTCTGAACTACCTCCAGCAAGGGACATTGACCACAAAATTCCCTTGAAGGATGCAAACCAGGTTATTAGCCTCCGGCCTTACAGGTTCTCCTATTTTCAAAGGCTAGAAATACATAAAATTGTAGAGGAATTATTAGCAAACTCTTTCATAACTCCTTCTACTAGCTCTTACTCCTCTCCAGTGTTATTGGTGAAGAAAAAAGACAACACTTGGAGGATGTGTGTGGACTTTAGGAGGTTGAATGACAATACTGTGAAGAACAAATTCCCTATCCCTGTGATTGATGATTTGTTGGATGAATTAAGGCATGCAAGTGTGTTTTCCAAGTTGGATTTAAGGGCTAGGTACCATCAAATCAGGATGTGTGAGGAAGATAAACACAAAACTGCTTTCAAAACTCATGATGGTTTGTATGAGTTTAATGTGATGCCCTTTGGCCTCACTAATGCCCCTGCAACTTTTCAAGCTCTAATGAATACCATTTTTAAGCCTTATCTTAGGAAATTTATCCTTGTTTTCTTTGATGACATTTTGATCTATAGCCCGGACCATGAATCCCATGTTGAGCACCTAAAGAAAGCTTTTCACATCCTTAAAGACAACAAATTGTTTGTAAAGAGGAGTAAGTGTGAATTTGGTGTTGAGAGCATTGAATACTTGGGATTTATCATAGCAAAGGGAGGGGTAGCAACTGACAAGAAGAAAATTGAAACTATGATACAATGGCCTGTACCAAAAACAGTGAAGCAGTTGAGAGGGTTCCTTGGCTTAACTGGTTATTACAGGAAGTTTGTGAAAGGCTATGGAGTTATCTCTAAACCCTTAACAGACCTATTAAAGAAAGAAGCCTTTGTGTGGAATGATGAGGCATTGGCAGCCTTTACTCAATTGAAAGAGGCCATGACACAAGCTCCTGTGTTAGCATTGCCAGATTTTTCAAAACCTTTTATTATTGAGATTGATGCTAGTGGTCATGGGATTGGGGCAGTGCTCATGCAAGGAAGGCATCCTCTTGCATATTTCAGTAAGAAACTAGGGGTCAAAAGCCAGAATCTTTCAACCTATGAGAAGGAATTTTTGGCATTGGTATCAGTTGTTACAAAATGGAGGCATTACATTATAGGGGGCAAATTTGTCATTAAGACAGATCACATTAGTTTGAAGTATCTCCTAGAGCAAAAACTCAACACTTCCACTCAACACAAAGGATTAAGCAAGTTGTTAGGGCTAGACTATGTGATAGAATATAAAAAAGGAAGTGAGAACAAGGTAGCTGATGCTCTCTCTAGAAAAGAATCTGACAATTGCAGTTCTGAAGGAGAATTGAGGGCTATCAGTGAGCTACAACCTAAATGGGTGGAGGAAGTTCTCAACAGTTATTTAGAAGATGATTGGATCAAAGGGTTGCAAGAACAACTCACTAGGCAACCAGTTTCAGGAAATACTGACAGCAATACCAGTACGGACCCTATAGCAATCAACCACCTATCTCAGCATCAAGGGGTCTTCAGGTGGAAGGGAAGGATCTGTGTAGGAAGTAGTAATCAATGGAGGGAAAAAATAATGAAGGAGCTGCATGATTCAGCCATTGGAGGGCATTCTGGTATGATTGCTACATATCAGAAGATCAAAAAACTATTTTTCTGGCCTGGTATGAAAGAAGAGATTCACCAGTTTATCAGAAAATGTGAAAATTGCCAAATTAATAAAGGGGAGAACATTGCTATTCCCGGGTTGCTGCAGCCTCTTCCTATACCTGACCAGGCTTGGTCTAGTATTGGTATGGATTTCATTTCTGGATTACCTGTGTCTAGGGGTAAAAATGTCATTATGGTAGTTGTAGACCGTTTGACCAAATACTCTCACTTCGTTGCACTGTCTCACCCTTACACAGCTAGTATCGTGGCTCAAGCTTTCATTGATCATATATACAAGCTTCATGGGTTACCTGTGACACTAATCACTGATAGAGATCCGATTTTCACGAGCCGGTTTTGGCAAGAACTGATGTCTAAGTTGGATGTGAAATTGAATATGAGTACAGCCTACCACCCTCAAACTGATGGGCAAACAAAACGAGTCAATCAATGTCTAGAAGCATATTTGAGAGGGATGGTGTTTGATAAGCAAAAGGAATGGAACAAATATTTATCGTTGGCTGAATGGTGGTACAACACTTCTTTTCATCGTACCACCAAGTTATCCCCTTTTGAGGCATTATACGGGTATCAGCCCCCGCAACTAGGATTGGGGAGTGTGCCAAGAAGTCAAGTAGAGTCGGTTAATGCATTTATTCAAGATCGGCAAGTTACTCTAGCACAATTGAAAACCAATTTGCTTAAAGCACATGAGAGGATGAAAGTTTATGCAGATAAGCATCGTACCGAGCGGAAATTCTCAGTAGGAGACTGGGTTTACCTTAAAATACAAGCTTACAGACAGAAAACTATCAGTGGTGTTGGCACTCAGAAGCTTAATCCAAAGTTCTTTGGTCTTTTCAAAATACTTAAGAAAATTGGTAATTGTGCATATTGCCTCAATTTGCCAGAAGGTTCTGCTATTCATCCAGTTTTCCATGTGTCCTTGCTCAAAGCAAAGGTGGGAGATGGGCACACCGTAGCCCCTGTTCTGCCTTCATTCGCACCACCCACTGAAGTTATGCAACTACCACAAGCAATTATTGCTAGAAGAATGATCAAGCGGCGAAATGCTGCTGAAGCTCAGTTACTCATTCACTGGCATGGGTGTGAGCGAGAGGATGCTACCTGGGAATACTATTTTGAAATGGCAAGAAAATTTTAATATTTTATTCTCGAGGTCGAGAAACAGCTTAAGGAGGGGGGATTGTCAGATACTGGAGCTGATTTGGGAATAATCGGGCTCAATTTTGACTCAGTCAAACAACCCATTGAAGGAGATGAGCAATTGGGCAGTATGGTCAGAATGACGGGCAGCGGGCATTTGAATACAGCGTCGCTGGATACTGGGCCCACTTCAATTTAAGAGTATTGGAGTCGGGTCACTGACAGAAAGGACCCAAATAACAGAACTGAATAGTTAGTTGAGAGTTAGTTACACTGAATAAACGAGTATGCCACGCTGGCTGCTGAGATGTCCATCTACGATTCATTTGGTGAATCTGTTAAGTAGAATGATGTAATTTCTTTTCAATACGTTTCGCCTATATAAGGCCACTCATTGTAACTGAATGGATTATGAAATAAAATACCAATTTGTTCCAATTTCTCTTATTTCTCTCTTTCGCCATTAACTGAGCTGAGCTCGTTCTGGCTCAATTCGTGCAAGCAGCTGATTTTATCGGCTCAATTGCGATTGAAACTTGATCGTCAGATCTAGCATCTGACATCTTCTCTCTCCATCTCTCTCTCTCCTTTGATAGTTAAAAAAGGGTCTCCGATTAGGTTTTTTTTTCTTTGGGAAGAAAGGGTTGGGGAGGGGACGGCTCGGGATATTTTTTTTTACGGATCAGTGACAAAAAATTTCGGATCTATGTGACAACATGTATAACAATATGTGTGGCGGGTATAATTTTCATTAAATTTAGACTTCTACACAGATAAGGGATGTATTTAATCAAAAGAATGCAGATTATTTATTTAGATGACTCAGATTCAAATCTGAATTCTGTTAGATAAATCCCAGCCGTACGACTTTCTGTCATCCAAAGTAATTTAAGGTGCATAATATAGAGGAGAGATACACACTCATGGCCAACATATGTAAAAATTCTGATAGGGAATTTGTGACAGATTTGAAGTGAAACAGACTAAGACTCAACAAGACAGATTTTAAGCGGAGTTGATATCCGGACTTAAAACTTGGAAATTAAATTTAGTTTATCGATAAAGAAGCAATTCTCACGGGACTGATTCCATGGAGTAACCATCAGACTGGAAAGCAACAGGTGCGTGATCATGGCCTGCGGGCTTTAATGATTAAAAAAAAACAGGCGTGTGATCTGAAAAATAAATGAGAATTTTAATTACATAATTCATATCACTTTTTGCCGACATTTTTATTAATATCCAATATTTAATATATTTTATCACAAACAATCAAGTTTTTTAATTTTTATTAAAAATATCCAAACCGCAACAAAATATTGCAGTTCGAGATTTATTTTTTTATTTTTTGAGGCACTAAACAACGTTTTTTTGCAATTCTGATTTTGTCTGGTGCTCACTAATGATCTCCGCCTCGAGCCAACTTCTTTCCGAATTGGGGTCATACGCGGAAATCCGACTTTCCTAGCCAAAATTATGGTTGTTTAAAGTTAAACAAAAAGATGCTCCTGTGAAAAAACACCGATGTTTTATGCCCGGCTTAACAACGGCAAAAGTGCATCGATGTTTCATTGCCAAAATATCGATGACGCACCCATGCTCTCTAAACATCGATAACTTCATTATTACCAAAACATCATTGACTTCAAAACATCGATGACGCACCCATACAGATTAGCCATAATTTTAATTTTTTGCATAAATATTTTTTTTGTCGTCCTTTTTCGTCTCCGAAATCGCCTTCTCTTTCTCCCTTTGATATCTGGTGATTTTGAGAGGGAGGAGAAAGAAACAGAGTTTTTTAGTGTAAAAAAAAAAATAAAAAAATTCCAAATCGCAATATTTTGTTGCGGTTTGGATATTTTTAATAAAAGTTCAAAAACTTGATTATATATGATAAAATATATTGAATATTGAATATTAATAAAAATGCCGGCACTTTTTAAGTCACCTTATATTTTGAGCTTGAATTTGGACCCGTTATGGATCCGTTCTGTGCTGTATTGATTCTATTGAAATATTTCGAGAGCATACAATTCCTCCCAAGTTCTGGATTCTAAACTGATTAGTATTTACAAATCGAATCGAAGTGTTTATTTTATGTGCATGAGGAATTGAATATGCAAGTCCTTGTTGTATACTTAAATTTTTTTGAAACTGCTTCACTTTAATAGGAAAAAAGAAAAGTACAATATTATCTCTAGAAATTAATGGTACTCAGGTTTTTGATCCCCCAATTCTTAAACAACATATTACTGACTACTACAAAGACCTCTTAGGTACCACCTCTGAAAGAATTGTCTCCTTACAACCTGACATTTGGACCCCTGCTGAACAATTAACCCCTTACCAACAATTATTCGTATACTTAAAATCTCTTGAAACTGCTTCACTTTAATAGGAAAAAGAAAAATACAATATTATCTCTAGAAATTAATGGTACTCAGGTTTTGGATCTCCTAATTCTTAAACAACATATTACTGACTACTACAAAGACCTCTTAGGTACCACCTCTGAAAGAATTGTCTCCTTACAACTTGACATTTAGACCCTTGCTGAACAATTAACACCTGATCAACGATTATTCCTTGAGAGTCCTTTTACTATGGATGAAATTAGAAAGATAGTTTTTTTTTTCCTAAAACCCTAATAAAGCTCCAGGTCTCGATGACCTTTCCTTCATGCTACCAATCAATGTGGGATTTGGTTAAATTTGATGTTTTTCAATTACTTCAAGCTTTTCACACCAGAACCCTAGATATTTCCAAATTAAATCTAGTTTATATATGTCTTATCCCAAAGAAAGAAGATGCATCACTATTAAAAATTATAGATCAATTAGTTTAATTAATTGTAGCTTCAAAATGATTACTAAACTTCTTACTGATAGGTTAGTTACTGTCATTGAGCCTCTTATAAATGGTTCTCAGGCTGCTTACATCAAAGGTGGGTTAATAGGTGATAACATTGTCTGTGCTCATGAGTTATTACACCAAGTAAGACTTATTAAACAAAAATGTATCTTATTAAAACTTGATTTCGAAAAAACTTTTGATAAGGTTAACTGGAATTTCTTACTAGAAGTACTTAGGATTAGTGGCTTTGGCCAACTTTTTACATATTGGATTTCAGATATATTACATAGTGGTAGATCATGTGTGTTTTTCAATGGCACTCAAAGTGCTTATTTCTCATGTAGATGAGGACTTAGACAAGGTGATCCTTGTTGGTCCCAAAGGCACTTAAAGGGGGTGAATAGGGTTATTTCAAATTTTTAATCTAAGATAAAGTTACTACTATATCAATAAGTTATTCTTGGTGGAAACTCGAATAACTTGAATCTAAACTAAAAAGTAATAATATAAAAATAGAGTTTAGAGACACTTAACACGAGAGTAGTTTGCACTAATGCATAGGTCTCCGGGGCCGCGACCTTCGAGATGGCACGCATTTCTTTATCCAATGAGAATGAAGTAATTTGGCCTTAACAGTTATAACGATTGGCCAACTTACGACTGGGTTTGGCTGTCGTTAACCTTAACGGTCGTTAACTGTTACTACGGATGCATAACGGTAGATAACCGTGGCAATGGGTCCATAACGATTGGCCTCTGGAAATTTGCGGGGGTGTCAACTTATTTTATCCGTTATGCTACCATTGTCAGTGAATTTTTCAGTGGCACCATGGATAAATTATCCGTTGCAACGGTTTCAAAACCGTTACAACGGTTGACCCCCACTTAGGTCAATCTCAAGCTCATTTTACCAATTTTACAGATTAATTATCGTAATCTTGAGATAATATTTCTGCTGTCCAATGTACAGTGCTTCATGACTTCATCCTTGATAAATATAGCTATTGTTTATTCATCCTTGATATCTATATTGCATTCTCTAAAGTCATGAACCTATACAATATCTCAAGACAAGCAAACTGTAAAATTCAATAATCTAGTCAAATAGACAGGTAGATTATGGCATAATCCAACAATCCTATGTCACCCTTCGTATTTGATTTAGTAGCAGATTCCTTAGATAAAATCCTTAGCAAAGCTCAAGATGCCGGTCTTATTGTAGGTCTAGGTAATTTCTATGATTCTAATAGGTTGAATTTGCATTTTGTAGATGATACCCTCATCTTTTTAGAGGCTGGCCCCTTTATGGTGGAAAATTTAAAACTACTTTTATTAGGTTTTGAATCAACATCTGGTTTGAAAATTAATTTTGATAAAAGTGAATTAATCGCCCTTAATATTAATGATCATTTGGCTTCTATCATAGCCAATTCATCTGAACACATTTGTTTATCCAACACATGAGTCTATCCAACACATTTGATAAGAATAGAATGTTTTGTTGTTTCTGTTATTTTGTTATATTGTTTGTGATAGCTACTATTGCTTGCTTTGGAAGTTATGACGGGCTGGACGACCTGGTAAAGGAACCACCCGTATTAAATCCATGTTGGCCCATTAAGAAATTGGATCTTTGGAACAGCTCAATCAAATCACCGAACCTAACTAGGCCTTTAAAATTTTGCATGTAGGATTGATCCCGGAGAATTATTTTGTTAGAAGTGCGCCATTCCTTCGCTATTTTTTATTTTTAAATAATACAATTAAAGCATATAAATAATATCAATAAAAGTTAAGAATGTTAATTTTCATACTATGCAATAATAAATGACATGTGTTTCAGGGGCGGAACTGGGGGGTGGTGCAAGTAGTTGTTTACAGATGCATACCGATTAGCACCTCCCAAAAAATTCCGGCTCCCCCAAATTCAAATCCTGGTTCCGCCCCCGCCCCTGATGTGTTTGATACAAAACCTTCATCTGTATTAAATATATTCGCTGGATTTCAAATAATACAACCATTCATCTATATTTGATAATGGTGGTTTTGAGTATTACATTAGTTTCACAAAAGATGTTTCTGTGTTTCTTTTTTTAATGCGCTCCAGTAGGAATTATTGTACAAAAATTAATAATATTGTAAGATATTGGATGATGGACCGATGTTCTCTGTCAACATTCAAGAGGTTCATCCATCACAGATTCTATTTATACAGAGGAGGGTTCAAATGCCTCCATTTTTTGTGCCTCCATCACGCCTCCATTTTTTAAAACTTTAATAACTCAAGATTTAAAACTTAAAAGTCAAAATAAAACCGTTAGATGTGATCTATGTTTTTTTCTCTATGTGCTCATAAAAAATTATCACATTTCAATTTTGTTTTTATGTGAATCAATAAGTTCAAAAATCAACGTCTAGAAATCATCCAAATTAGTGCATTTTTTACAAGTTCTTGAGGACAATTAAAATAAAATTGAAATGTCATAATTTTTTACATGTGCATAGATAAAATGATGTAGATCATATCCAACAGTTTTATTTTGATTTTTAAGTTTTAAATTTTGAATTATTAAAGTTTTAAAAAATGGAGGCATGGTGGAGGCACAAAAAATGGAGGCATTTGAATCCTCCTCATTTATATATATTTGTTTTTACAAATAGTGGTATTTACCACCGATTTCATTGAAATCAAGAAAACCATAACATATTTGACTTAGTACCTAAAATTGGTACCAGAATCAAATATGTAGAGTCTTTTACAGCTGTTCAAAAAAAAAAAAAAATCCTACCATGTCCACAACACAAGAAGGCAACAATCCTAAAAAAACACAAAAACATCATAACATGCATAAAACTAAGTACTACAAATCTAATAAGTCTTCATCATCTTCCTCGACGCCAAACATTGGATATGGGGGGTTGCCATCCCCAGAACCCTGCACCAGGAGGTCCAAAGTTTGGGTCGTGTCTGAGCCTCTTTCCTCTTCCAGCAGAATGAGATCTGGAAGATTCTTAACATCAAAAGACAATATAAGATTTAATTTAGAGACTGAATCATCATGTCTAGATTTACACCAAAATTGAGTCAAAGCTATAATCTTAGTACCAATAACCTTAATAGAATAAGGGGAACTAACATTAAAACATAATCTATTGCGTTCTAACCAAATAGTCCATATAACAGCACCTCGTAATAATTCAATTAATAATCTATCTTTTAAAGGAATAGAAGCATCAATCATCCATAAATCCTCCAAAGTGTGACAATCATAACTAAAGTTATTATGATTTGCTATCCAGTTCCAGATTAAGCTAATGAAAGAACATTGAACGAAAAGATGTTCTGTACTCTCTATGTGATCACAAAACATACATTTCGTATCTCCTTGCCACCCTTTATTTATTAAGTTTGTTTTAGTCAAAATCTTGTCTTTGCGCACCAGCCACAAAAATATTTTAATTTTTAATGGAATATGAGATTTCCATATAGTGTTATATTCAGAATTAGGCATGCCCCCATATTCTAACCATTTATAAAAGGAGTGAACAGTGAAGTTATCGTCGGTGGACCATCTCCATATAATCCTATCTTCTAATTGGTCAGATAGAGTAAAGTGAAAGAATCTATTTTGTAAAGCTAACCATTCATTCATATATATACCAGTTAATTGTCTTCTAAAACTAAGTTGCAAATAAGAAGTAGTAAAAGCCTCAGCTACAGACACAAATCTATTGGTAACAATTGAAAACAAATTTGGATACTGATGCTGTAGAGCATGTTCATTATACCATCTATCTAACCAGAAAGACGTAGACTTACCATTACCTACTTCCTTATTTAAACCTAAGTTAATCATCACATGGTATTTTAAAATTGATTTCCAGAATGGAGAGCACACTGAAGGGCTGGTTCTACATCCATACTTAGAAGAATTGATTTCCATGTACCATGAACAGAATTATCTAGAAATCTAATCCACCATTTAGCTAAAAGAGACTGATTCATTAACTTTAAATCCAATACTCCCAAACCACCTTGAGCTTTACTTTTGCAAACTTCCCTCCAAGTTACCAAATGATATTTTTTCCTTGTGGAATTTCCACCATGCCAAAGAAATTTGCGTCTAATTTTATCTATCTTATTTCTAATTTTAGCGGGTAATCTATACATGGACATCCAATATAAAGGAATTGCAGATAACACGGAGTTTAAGAGGGTGACTCTACCTCCTAAAGAGAGTAAAGATCCCTTCCAACTTTGAAGTCTTTTGTCAATCTTATCGATTAAAAGTTGCCAATCTATATTAGTTAATGTTTTATTATTAATAGGTACCCCTAGATAGGTAAGCGGTAAAGAAGTTACTTTACATCCTAAAACAATAGCCAATTCCTCACATTCAAGAGCAGACAAATTGAGAGGGAACATTTCACTTTTATCATAATTTATTTTAAGTCCGGAAATATTTTCAAAGGCAAGAAGAAGCCATTTAATATGCAATAGAATATCCTTATCCGCTTTAAGAAAAAGTAAAGTATCATCTGCAAAATGCAGATTCATAATATTACCTATATTACGGAAATCACCTAACCCGTCAACATAGCCTCCTAATCTAGCTTGTTGTAAAATTTTGTTAAGTACATCAGTAACTAGAATAAAAAGAAAAGGAGAGAGTGGGTCACCTTGGCGAACCCCTCTCTTACAAGAAAAATATTGACCTAAAGTACCATTTAAAGAAACACTTGTTCTACTTCCTTCTAAAGTTAATCGGATCCATGTAATAAATCTTTGTCCAAAGCCCCTAGCATGCATAACTTCTAAAAGAAAATCCCAATTAACATGATCAAAAGCCTTCTCAAAATCTAATTTAAACAAAACCCCCTTCTGTTTTTTAATCTTAACTTGATGCAAAACTTCATGTGCACTAACTACATTATCAAGGATGAACCTTCCTTTAATGTATGTGGTCTGAGATGGATCAATAATAGAATCCATAACTAAGGCTAATCTATTAGCTAGTAACTTAGTAATGATCTTATAACTACAATTAATTAAACTAATAGGCCTAAAATTCCGTACAGTAACTGCATCATCTTTTTTTGGATTTTAAACAAATAGTAGCTAGATTAAATTTGGATACATCTAACTCATGATTATAGAAAGCAGTGAATATTCTAAGTAAATCATCTTTAATGACTTTCCAAAAAGATTGATAAAATTGAAAAGACATGCCATCCGGGCCAGGTGCTTTAGAGGGATTACATTCAAAAACTACATGTTTAATCTCTTCTACTGTAAAGGGAGTTTCTAAAGAGATACGTTGTTCCAAAGTTAAATTATCAGAAGCGGACCATAAATCCACTTGGAAAGAAACTATCCTAGTGGAAGAAGATCCCATAAGGCTTTTATAATAATCTGTAATATGTCGTAAAAGTATAGATTGATCATATATCATAACACCATTAATTTCTAAGCAACTAATAGTATTTTTCTTCTTTCGAGAAGAAGCAGTGACATGAAAAAAATTTAGTATTAAGATCTCCTTCAAGAAACCATTTCAACCGAGATCGTTGTTGCCAATATTGCTCTTCTTCCAAATATATTTTATGTAACTCAGATTGACAAAAACGCCAATCATCAAGATCCAAATCTGAAATGGTATTATCATCTACTTTATGTTCATAATTGTCTATTTTATGAAGTAAACTAGTCTTAAGTCGCCTTTTTTCACCTCTAATATTTGAACTCCAACCTCTTAATTTTCTCCTTAAAAATTGAATTTTTAATTTCCAACTTAAACCAATATCATTTGTCAAAGGGCTATCGAACCACCAAGAAGAGAGTAATTCATAAAAACCCTCATGGTCTAACCAAGACTTATCGAATCTAATTATTTTTGAAGGAGGAAATAATATAGCTTGTGTATTTAGAATGATAGGATTATGATCGGAATATGTTCTAGGTAAAGAAGAAAGTCTAGCTGAATTAAAATGAGAATTCTAAGAAGTAGAACACAATACTCTATCTAATAAGGCTTGGGATGTTGAATTTAAAGACCGTGCCCAAGTAAATTTTCTATCCGTTAAAGACAACTCAATTAATTGATTATGTCTAATAAAATAATTAAATCTACTACTAATTATATGATTAAAAGTGAAACCAGTCCTTTCAAACCTTCTTCTAATCATGTTAAAGTCTCCCATAATAAGCCAAGCATCAATACCTAAATTACCTATGTCTTGCAATTCCAACAAAAAATCTCGTCTAGATGCAGAATTTAGAGGACCATAAACTGTAGTAAAACACCATTCAAAATTATCTAGTTTATTCTTAACATGCAAAGTAATAGAAAATTGTCTAACATGAGAGGCAATCAAAGTAAATAGATTATCATTATATCCAAAAAGCAAACCCCCAGATGCTCCCTCAGATGGCTTGAATTCCCATTGATTTATAGAGGTACTTAAACCTCTCTCCTCATTTATATATATAGTCCCCTAAAAAAATACGCAAAGGTCCTATTAACACTCAATAGACAATAGGTCATCCGTCACAGATTTTATTTATGCGTTCACCTAAAAAAGTATTAAAGGTTCCATTAATACAAATTTAACCGATAATAGCGTGAGGAACATGTATGTCCAACAAAACCAGAGGCTTAACGAATTCGCATCCTTTTGAGATATCTCATATTTTACTATGATTTTTTGGAAAATCTCAGTCGTTCAAATACGTTATCACAGATCTCAAAGCACAAATATTACTGGCCTCCTGTGTTATCTCAGAATAGGCACCGTACAAGTCAGTCACACATAAAGAAGAAAATATGTGACAAATACGCTGTGATTTGCTCACGTCACCTGACATGACTAATTTTTTTTTTACGGGACATGACCAAAATGGTAGTGGATAGTCACGTCACATGTTGTCACACCGTGACCATACATGACTTGACTATATGTCATGTGCAGTGTAATAAAATGCGGCCTATGCGGCCGCATATGCGTATGCGGTTCTCAGCCGCATAGAATCCGGCTATACGGATTTTAGTCCATTTCAAATATTTTACATTTTTTATTTTTTAATTCTTAAGGGATATCGAATCACATAAATGATACAATCCGAGATCCCTATTTAAATATCCATCCGGACAACAGTCTAGTCGGATGCTTTAATCTCTACTGCCCAGCTTGTTTTATAGGCTACCCGGCGCTATATTTGCTTTGTTTTGGTGCTGTGGGACTAGGGCTGGGCAAAAAAACTCGAACTCGTAACTCGCTCATTTACAACTCGAGTTGGCCAACTCGTTTAATAAAAGAGCTGAGTTCGAGTTGGCTCCAACTCGCTCATTTATAACTCGAGTTACATAAAGTTACATAGTATTGGTCATAATAAATCCCAAAATAATCAAACCCGAATCTCTAGACTGTTATTTGTGCTTTGATATTCGTGTCAAATATATTTGAACTTGTATTGTAATACTATCACTGGTTAAACGAGTTACAAATGAGTTGTGAGCCAACTCGAGTTGATAACGAGCTGATTTTGAACTTGTGTTGTAATACTATCACTGGTTAAACGAGTTGTGAGCCAACTCGAGTTGATAACGAGCTGAGTTTGAACTTGTGTTGTAATACTATCAAGGTTCTAAATAGCGATTATAGCGGCATAGCGGGGAGACAAAAAAAAGCTATTGCGAATAGCGTAGCTATAGCGGAAGCTATCACACATAGCGATTTTCCCTTTTCAAACTTTATATTCTATATTTCTACTAATTATCAACATAATCAATATTAGATTATTGATGTAACAACTAAATGACAACTAATCTAAGTTTATATTTTTTTATTAATTACGCAAATAAGAAGGAAAAAAATCTAAATAGTAACATTATTTAATAGTTTATACTTCATGGTATTACATATTATAATAGACAAAGAGCAATTAATTTTATAAGGTAAATGAAGTCAATATACATATTTAAACATTTTATAATTATAATAATAATCAAAATCAGCTTTCAATTGAAACAAACGATAATAATTTTACAAATGAATACTATAAAAAGAGTAATCAAAATGAAGAATTAGTATTTGAATATTTGTCGATATAGAATGATAGAATAAATCACAAATAAAAATAGAAGCATATAGTTTGGTTTAGTATACTTATCGTAGAAGACCATGTAGTATTAGAAATAAGAATAGAAGTATAGAAGTCCATATAAATTGCAAAAAAAAAAAACCATGTAGCATAGCGGGTCTCATATAGCGGTAATAGCGGTCAGCTATTATAGCTATAGCGGTCGTAGCTGAGTTATATTTAATATTAAATGAAAAAAAGCCGCATATATAAATCTGCATAAAAATCCGCATATGCAGCCGTATACCGTATATGCGGTATGCGGTGGCCTTCCGCATACCGCATAGAAACCGCATTTTATAACATTGGTCACGTGACCACACGTGATATGACGTAAATTAGAGACGTCAAACTTTTTTAAATTTTAATTTAAATTGTTAAAAATTCAGAAAAAAGATATAAAAATATGAGAAATTCTAAAAATTCTAAAATAAGTAAATAATGTTGTAATTTTTTTTAAGAAAGACAGTTAGACAATTGGCATTACTTTAAAAATTCAAATTATAAATATTAATTAGACTAAACTGGAGAAAATAAGTACCAGTACTATATGAGTACTAGTATCAATGAACCTACACTAAAAGGGAAACCTGGACATTGTATGCGTATCAAAAAAAGTTGGATACTATATATTTCATATAGTGACGTGACATGTAATTTTCGCTCGAATGTCGTCACGTCATATAATCGACACACGTGACATGACGTTCTATGCCGTGACATCACACACCATGACTAATTTTTTTCTCTAGTCATGCACGCGCTTAAAAAATAGAACAGTTTTCATTTTGATAATTATAAATAAAATACATCGAAAAATCCAAATGAATTGGATTATTAGTAAATATTATATCATTCATAAAAAGTAAATAAAAAAAAAGTGGGAAGAAAACAAAAAACAATTCAGCCTCCGGGGGCGGGGGCCGGGGGCAGGGGCATACGGAGATCTGACATGTGAGATACAGTCAACGTCAAAACATTGGATACCATGTTAGTGGGGTCCAGAGAGTACCCCTTCCCAGCTTCCCTTCCCGACCCGAAGGCCGAAGCGGAGAGAGCAAAGCAAACTAATAAATACATTGGAAATTCCACCGTTTCTCTCTCTCTCTGTCACCACTTTATTGCTTTCGTTTTTCTCGCTTTACGGGAAGAACCACTGCATCGTAATTGATTAGTGCACGTCATTCCATAAAAAGAAAAAGATACCCAATTATGCAGAGTAGGTCCAATAGCAAATTAGCAATAGGTGGGTGCTTCAGATGTCTCATGTCTCATGTCTGATGAGATCCTGATCCTGTTTTCGCTTTTTACTTTTTTCTTTTTTCTTTTTTCTTTTTTCTTTTTTCTTTTTTCTTCTTTCTTCTCGCGGGAATTTGGTTCGGGTTCTAACTTTTAGTACAGTTCTATTTCCTAATTCCTATGCCTCCAGTTTCATGAAACGACTGATTCTGATGTAGGCTCGGAATTAGAAATTCAGATCACTAATTAAAATATTTGAATTTAGATCCGGACCATCAGGTCTGTTTTGACGCATTCTACTTTCTACATAGCGATGAATTTGCTCCGGATGCAGACCCGAAATTTTTATAAATACCCAAAACAAAAATGAAATTATGAAATCTACCCAGTTTATAAATGAATTTCAAAAAATACCCCTTCCGGTTACTAAATAACCGGATATTGATCTTCTTTCCGGTCACCCAATTTCCGAAAATGAAAATAACGTCCGGTTACGAAGTAACCAGAAATATGGCTTTCGTCTGTTAATTGAATAACCAGATCCATGAATGGCATGCCCCAATGTTTGTTTCTTTATTTCTTTTTTTTTTACAAAACAGAAAATTTTTAAATTATTTTATTTTTTGTATTGAAATATTAGAAATATTGAATATACTTCTTTCGAAATAGATGGAATACAATATAATTTGATTTATCAGAAAGACTGCAACAAATAATTCGGATTAACATTTTTCAGGCCGGATTTTTCGCTGCTGTAAGAAAAATTAATATATTTTTTATGTGTTATTGGAAAAAAATAAATATGCTTAGATTATGAGTTATTAATCCCGGTTCAAAAGTCACTTCTAGGTAAAACAAAAAATATTGTGATCCTTCTAGTACATTTAATTTATAAAAAGTTTGTATCTATTTTGAGAATTCTTTTTTAAGATCAATCATTAAATAACTTAAAGTTTTTATTTTTTTTTCAAAAATAGATACAACTTTTTATAAATTAAATGTACTAGAAGGATCACAATATTTTTTGTTTTACCTAGAAGTGACTTTTGAACCGGGATCAATAACTCAGAATCTAAGCATATTTATTTTTTTCCAATAACACATAATATATTAATTTTTCTTACAGCAGCGAAAAATCCGGCCTGAAAAATGTTGATCCGGATTATTTGTTACAGTCTTTCTAATAAATCAAATTATATTTATTCAATATATTTTTGAAGAAATATATTCAACATTTCTAATATTTCAATACAAAAAATAATTTTTTTTTAATTTCTTTAAAAAAAAAAAAAACCAAACAAACAACACTTTCTCTCTTTCTCCCTCTACCTAAACTTTCCGGGAATTGAATAACCGGACCCAGAAATATATTCAACTTTCCGGTTACCAAGTAACTGGATATTTTTTCCATATCCGGAAAGAAGATCAATATCCGGTTATTTGGTAACCGGAAGGGGTATTTTTTGAAATTCATTCAGATTTCGTAATTAGGTATTTTTTTGGGTATTTATAAAAATTTCAGGATGCAGACAGAGCAAAAGTATTTTCATACTATTATTCACTAAGAATTGACTTTACACATAAAAAATATCACGCAAAAGAAATTTGATCTTTACTAATTATTGCTCAAATATTATCATCTACTTTTATTTTATATAATTACTATATATGTAATGGTACGAAATAGTCTGTACCGGTACCTTACACGTTTAGCTAATGAAAAAAAAAATCTTATTCATATCCATAATCCATAATCGATAAGCTAACGGAGAAAAAAAATTATCCATACACACTTTATAGAATATGTGGTACATGGTTAAAAGGGTATCATTGACACCACTGTTGTCAGATAAGAGGATACAAACTCCAAAATTAGAATAGGAACGGATACAAACTCCGAACGATAATGAAACACTTTTTTCTTATGTGCATTTGACGAGTCTGATTTTATTAAAAATATTTTCTTGATTTTATTAATTTATAAAAGAAAACATATTTATTAGATTTTTTTTTAATAAACTATATCATCATCATTATTATTAAGAGGTTGATTTACACAATATTTTAATTTAATATTATTTAAGTAGTAATTTATGACTAGATTGATTTCAAGAATATTATGTGATGTGTTGATTGTGATAAATGACTTTTATCTTGATCAAATCCGTCATGTCAAAGAAATATGCAATGGATACACACACTTCCATGATTCATTGATTTGAGAATATATATATACGAGCGGCCCAAATTGATCCCGCTGCGAGAGGGTGGTCAAGCAAGCCCCAATCTCAATCTGATCCGCTCCCGCTCACACAAAACTTTGAGAGATCAAACACCATTGGTGAATGGTGACTGGTGACTGGTGACTGGTGACTGGTGAGTGCGACACATGATTTTGCTTAGAACCCAAGTGCAATGTCTGGATTCATTCAATGCAATAATATTCCTTGTGCAAATCTCATTATAAGCCGAATTCAACCTAGCCGTTATTATTATTTTTTTTTTTTTCTGTACTTCCACGGATTACGAAATCAACTTGGTACCTTTAGGCTTTAGCCTTAATTTGAAACGATATTCATCCATATCAAGTTTTCATTCATCCGATTTTATCTTGAAAGAGCACTCTCTTACCACAAGTGTGACTCCTTCAAGTTCAACATATATATCAATTCATTTATTATATATGCTTTAAAACGCAATAGTCAAATGCCTTGAGTGCAAATCCAACTTCGTTTCTTTTACACTGTACTGTATTTTTTTTTTCTTGTTTTCTAAACTAGTTTTAATTTTTAGCATAAATATAATTTATCAATGAATATGAATTGTAACAAAATTATTCTATCTTTATTATTTAATTTTAAAAACTTCAGTATATATAACATAACCTACAGTAGAACAAATTGAAGGTGTTCTTATGTCCACCAACTCTCTTGACAAGCATTTTGGTTAAAAACTTGTCAGACTGATTTAAAATAACAAATTTAAGTTGTTAAAGTCGATCTACTTCACAAATAATATTTTCAGATAAAATCTTTTTATTTTTTGAACTAATTTTGTATAATACAAGAAGCTCGATGAGATAAAGAACATCCTAATTTACTTTTATAATCTAATGATCAAATGATTGTGAAATGTTTAAATTAGAATATTCTTCAGCTCATCGAGCCCTCCTCTTTTTTTTTATTGTTGAAATAAGTTAAATATATTAAAGTAAAGATTAGATGTTGGCCCGAGAAATATTCCATAGAAATTATGAGCACCGTAAATTTTCAGAAGATAGTACAAATCTCGAAGCAAACAAACTTGGCAGATCTGAACTTTGCTGTGGTTAAACGATTAATTGGAAGTCGGCTGAGCAGAATCACACGACTCTAAAGAAATTAAAAATCATTTTAATATTTAGTTAGTCAGCCTAGCTAGCTAATAAACCAATTAAGAACATGGAAGGAGACAGCTAGCTGCATGCGAGTTTTGTAACCGACAAGAAAGATTGTGAAATTAAATTAAGCTTGGTGTTATATATTAAAGTTTCAATTATCATTCTCGTGATATCTCAAATTGATTTGATATTGCATGATATAGGTATAGCACAGCAGCCCCCCTTATAAGATTGCGTTGATTGTTAGTTGTTGATGAGTTGTCTCGATCTGTTGCTTTAATTAATTCTTTCTTTCACTAGCTAATTAAGTGATTAGTATTACGATTATAAATGCCAGCGCTGGTTACAGTTGGGCGGTTGTTAGATTTCATATATAGTTGGGCGGTTGTTAAATAACCATATTCTATTAGATTTTTGAATGAAATTAACATATTTTGCTATTTTTTTTAATGAACAAGTGATACACTCATTTGATTGAGATTAGGGTTGTTAATGATATGAATTCGAGTGAGTTGGATATGTTAGCGAGTCAATTCGAGTTGAGAAGACAATATTAAGTTAACAACTGTACCCATGCTCAACTCGTTAAATGCTCGAGTTAATTCGTATCCGTTAAGCGTCTCGTTAAAAAATCAAACATGTAGGCAATTATGAATTTCTTTTTTAATTTTTTGTTTCATAACTATACAAACTGATAATAAGTGACTATAACAACATCTTCACATTATTCTTTAGCATGTGAACCTTCATCATCAATAGAAAGAAAGTAATGATATCAAAGGGATGGACTAACAGTACCGTTCATTCCATTCCCTATTTGTCTCCCGCGCTAAATGACAAAAAAAAGTACAACGAGAAACCACTAACTGACGTGCACATGTGGTAACTGTCGGCAATGAGCAAGGGCTAACGCGATTTTATTAATCGACAAAACGTATAGTATTCATACCTACGAATTTAAGTACTATTACTTATTATCTATAATATTTGTCAAATGTAAACGCAAACTGGAGGGACCATTAATTTTGGGGACCAGTAACGTCCAGGGGGACCGCTAACGACGTCTGACAGTTCCCAATAGCCTGGATTGGGGACCGCAACCGTATCTTGAAAGTGACTTTTGCCCAGATTGGAACCAGAAAGTATTCACACCTGCCCAGATTGGGGACCAGGAGGTATTCACACATTACACTAACAATATTCACATCTAACACTAACAATATTCACACCTGCCCAGATTGGGGACCAGGAAGTATTCACACCTGATACTAACAATATTCATACTAAAGAGTACGAAGTATTCATACATGTACGAAATAATTTATACAATTCAAAATCAGACACCTCTTCAATTCACTTAAAAAGTCTTTTTTTATAGTAAGTATTTATACCTGACACTAAAACTATTCATACATGTACGAAGTAATTTATATAAGGAGGCTGATAATTGTATCCCAAACAAAATCTCCGAGCGTGTCCCCCAAATAGTTTAACAGAAAAAACTTCCAATGTTATCAAACTTTCATTTCCAGCGCTAATATCCAAACATTTAAATCTCTATTTATAACATTTTACAATGCTACTCACAAACATTTAAACATCTGTCTGCAAGCATTAAAATTCTAAATCTGTATAGTTTTAACTCCTAACTACTTTTATTTTCAAGCAAAAAATGGAAAGATTCCTTTCACCCACTTTTTTTATTTTTTCTTTGATCATTCTTATCTATTTTCTCGACGATCCGTGATGAATTTTGCGAATCTAAAAATAGGAACGTTTTTTATCTTATTTTCTCTTTTAAATGAGATCAATGAAGAATAATTTTCGAGTTATATTTGTGTCGTAATTTTTTTTACCACTTTAAATTTTTGTGACTTTCAGTTTTTTTTTTAATTTTGCTTCAAAATAATTTAAACCTCTGTTCACAAGCATATAAACCTCACTAACAATACTTTAAATCTCTAGAATAAAACATATAAACATCATGTACAAAGAATTAAAACCTCAACAATAACATTTCAAAGCATATAAACCTCAACAATAACACTGCATTTACAAAGCATATAAACCTCATGTACAAATAATTAAAACCTCAACAATAATATTTCAAAGCATATAAACCTCAACAATAACACTGCATTTACAAAGCATATAAAGCTCATGTACAAAGCCTTGAAAATTTTAATAGTTGTAGACTAAGATTTAAAAACTTAAAAATTTAAAGTACTTTAAAAAAAACAAATGACTTTAAAATTACTCAAAAGTATTTCTTCATGGATCTTATTTGAAAGATAAAATCAAATAGAAAACGTTCGTATTTTAAGATTCGTAAAATTCATCACGGATCATCAGGAAAATAAATTTTAATGATCAGAGAAAAAATAAAAAAAGAGTGGGTGAAATGAATCTTTCTGTTTTTGGCTTGAAGAAAAAAGTAGTTAGGAGTTAAACTATGCAGATTTAGAATTTTAATACTTTCAGACAGAGGTTTACATGCTTACAAGTAACATTGTAAAATGTTATGAACATAGTTTTAAATGTTTTGATATTTTCGCTGGAAATGAAAGTTAGATAACATTGGAAGTTTTTTCTGTTAAACTACTTGGGGGACGTGCTCAGGTATGATGGCTCGGGGTATCAGAACATTTCTCTTTATACAATTCAAAATCAGAAAAAAAAAAAAAAAAAAAAGCATAGAGGAGAGAAAATGAAGCCTTCGACGCCGGTACGATGGTCAAGCTTGAGTTCGAGGTGAGAGGAGGAGAGAATCCACGACTATGTGGCGGAGAGGTTTTTCTTATTTTCTTTCTAAAGGGGATCGAATTGGAAAGAAAGGAGATAAGTTGATTTCTTTAGAAGTCGTTAAATCGACTTTGATCGTTTAGGGGATGGGATAGTGAGGGATAATATCTTTACTCAATAACAAAATAGAGTTATCTACAAAACTCGATAATTAGTCGTATTAATCCACACAAATACTTCAAATTATACCTACATATTTAATTAGCTATATCTGAGTCTAGGTTATCTGTTCAGACATTTGAGATTCTTGCCACAAACGATTCTAACATTCTTGTAACACGCATACTCATAAAATTTCAATCTCAGTACCGTTATTACGTTAAATGTGTCATTATAATTCAATAACCAATTCATACTCATAATTTTATCATACACTGAAAAATATGGAATGATAATCGATATGGAAGTTTTATAATTTTTTGCAAGGTTCTAAATAGCGATTATAGCGGCATAGCGGGGAGACCAAAAAAAAAAGCTATTGCGAATAGCGTAGCTATAGCGGAAGCTATCACACATAGCGATTTCCCTTTTCAAACTTTATATTCTATATTTATACTAATTATCAACATAATCAATATTAGAGAATTGTTGTATGACAACTAATCTAAGTCTATACTTTTTATCAATTATGCAAATAAGAAGGAAAAAAATCTAAAAAGTAACATTATTTAATAGTTTATACTTCATGGTATTACATATTATAATAGACAAAGAGCAATTAATTTTATAAGGTAAATGAAGTCAATATACATATTTAAACATTTTATAATTATAATAATAATCAAAATCAGCTTTCAATTGAAACGAACGATAATAATTTTACAAATGAATACTATAAAAAGAGTAATCAAAATGAATAATTAGTATTTGAATATTTCTCGATATAGAATGATAGAATAAATCACAAATAAAAATAGAAGCATATAGTTTGGTTTAGTATACTTATCGTAGAAGACCATGTAACATTAGAAATAAGAATAAAAGTACAGAAGTCCATATAAATTTAAAAACAAAAACCATGTAGCATAGCGGTAGCTATAGCGGGTCTCATATAGCGGTAATAGTGGTCAGCTATTATAGCTATAGCGATCGTAGCTGAGTTAGCGCAATTTTATCTCATAGCTTAGCGTTTATGGTCCGGAAAAGCTATAGCGTAGCTATAGCGCCGCTATAGCTAGCTATTTAGAAGCCTGATTTTTTGTGAATATAATGGTTAACAAAAATGGACAATATGTTTTACATTTATCTTTTCTCACAAAATTCAGAATTAAATAGAGGGACGACTGCGCAATCAGTATAATGGAAGAGAAAAGGTTTCTGTCCACTGAGTTTTGTCCACCATCTGTCCACAAACCCTTATCCACCGTCTCTTAACTAATTTTAACGAACCGGTTCCACCTTGGGCTCTCATCTCCGCCTATTTAAACCTTCTCCGATTATTCATTTCCTTTTTTGAATCTTTCCTTCCCGATTATTCATTTCCTTTCTTAGGCGATTTTCTTCCTTCCCTGATCTGCACGATTTCATTCAATCAAGCCCTTCGCTCTTCATTTGTCTCTGTCCTTCATTTAAATGAACTAGCGATTTTCTCCCTTCGCTCTTCATTTGTCTCTGCCCTTCACAAGGGCTTCGATTAACCTGGTTCGATTTGCTTCAATCAAGCCCTTTGCTCTTCATTTGTCTCTGTCCTTCATTTGCTTCAATCAAGTACTGGTTCGATTTCGGCTTGCTACTCCGAACAGTGAATGCATTGTTTCAAGCTTTGGTAAGAAATATTGTACATTTCTGATTCATTTTTCCTTTGCAATGTCGATTTTAATTGAGATTACTGACTCGATCTCATTTTTTATACATGATCGCAATGGAACCTTCAATCATGGAGTGCGATCGAATATAAGTTGTTTTTGTTGAAGAGCACGGCAAAATTCAAATCTAGTAAGTTATTTCTGTTGAATTTGTTGTTTTCGTTGTATGCAGTAACAGATCTAGCATTTCAAATGAAATCTGGAGGAAAGAGATGATAGAGAGGCGATATGGAGTATTGATCTGTTAATTTTACTGTATTGTCCCATTAATTTTACAGTATTCATCCTGTCATTTTACAGTATTCATCTTGTGAAAATCTGAAAGAAATAGATGATAGAGAGGCGATATGGAGTATTAATCTATTAATTTTACAGTATTGCCTTGTTAATTTTACAGTATTGCCTTGTTAATTTTACAGTATTCATCTTGTCATTTTACAGTATTCATCTTGTGAAAATCTGAAAGAAAGAAATGATTTGTTAATTTTACAGTATTTATCTTGTAATTTTACAGTATTCATCTTGTAATTTTACAGTATTTATCTTGTGAAAATCTGAAGGAAAGAGATGATAGAGAGGCTTCTTACTCATCCGAACAATGAACACAAGAGGTTTCTAATGTAAAAGTTATTTGTCCATAGTTTTTTTGTTGCTATTATGTTATTCTGAATGTTGCGGTGAATATTTTTATCTTGTGTTGAACAGATGTTGTTTGTGGTGAACATATGTTGTTTTGTGATGAACATATTTTTTTTGTGATGATGGATGTATGTATAGATTTAGCAATTTTAGAGTATACATGGTATTATTTTATGGTTTATATTTTGAAATTTTACAATATACATGATTCTTTGTAGGTTGTAGTTTAAACTAAAATGTAGCATTTGTTGCAATTCTTATCTTACAGTATAGATGGTATTATTTTATGGTTTAGTTTTAGAAATTTTACAGTATACAAGATTCAATTGAAAATTTACAGTATTATGTGAAAATTTTACAGTATACAAGATTCAATTGAAAATTTACAGTAATATTTGAAAATTTTACAGTATACAAGATTCAATTTTACAGTATATATTTTTTACAGTATACAAGATATAATTGAAAATTCTACTGTATACAATATTCAATTTTACAGTTCTGCTGATTCAATTTTACAATATACAAGATTCAATTGTAAATTTTACTGTGTAGAAGATTCAATTTTACAGTATACAAGATTCAATTGTACAGTATACAAGATTCAATTGAAAATTTTACTGTATACAAGATTCAATTTTACAGTATACAAGATTCAATTTTACAGTATACAATATTCAATTTTACAGTATACAATATTCAATTTTACAGTATACAAGTTTCAACCCAGTGCGAACGCTAATAATTAACTCTAACTGCCAATAACCACTAATAACTAACTGCCAATAACTTCCTATAACTGTAATTTCCGAAAGTACAGTTTGAAAGTACATTTATTTTGTCCTGTTGTGCAAGTTGCAATCTTTTTCTAACTATCATGGGACCACTTCAAATAGTTGCTGGATGTTTTGTGATTAACTGATATATTTTATGTGATATATTGTATAATTATATAGCATGTAAAAGTAATTTTACAGTATTTGTGCAAGTCAAAGCTGTGGACAAATGGTGAACAAAAGGCTGTGGACAATTAGACGCTTCCTTAATATTTTATTTAAAATTAAAGTGAGGGGCAGCTGCCAACTGTGCATGCAGTAAAAGGAGCAAACGATAATAAAAATAGTGGCGATCAAATTCCTGATTTAGGAAATCAATTAAAATGGCAAAACTAATTTCATTCCTTTTTCATTAAATTTTTTATTGTTTCTTCAAGAGCCATTATGTATTTCATCGTTACAAATACAATTTTACCATTAATTTTCTTTTTATTAGGAATAAGTCTTGTAAGGAATAAGTCTTAATTTTTTTCAGAATGTTACATGTAGTTAAATCTTTAACAATGCACTAAGAGTTGAATTTTAAATTATTGAAAACGTTTAAATAATTTCATGACAATTAAAACACGCGCAAATGTCATAATATTTTCTTTAAATGTATGATATGGGCATCATATGTTATAGCGTAGTTGATAACTAATTTAATGGGAAATTTCATGTATACTCCTTAAAAAAAGTTTCAAAATAAGGTATTTTTTCTTTGAACTTTGTAATATCATATTTGTCCTTTCAAATTTAAAAAGTCACAAATATACTCAATGTATTGTCTTTTCTATTAAATCTCATTTTAAACTTGTAACTTATCCATTTTACTCTTTATTGATATAATATAAAATGCATAGTCAATTTAAGGAAAACCTCAGTCTTCTAATTGGTCGGTTTTCAATGACAATGATTAATTTGTCTATTGTTAGATACACTTTTGTATATACGTTAGAAGTAGAGAAACAAACAATTTGTCTTTGTAAACCAAGTAATCAGAAGACTGATATTTTTCTTAAATATGTTATATATTTTTAATAAAGAATAAATTAGTACTTTATAGATTTAAATTGAGTTATGATAAAAAAAGAAGAAGAAATAAAATAGATATATTTGTGAATTTAAAATTTAGAAGGATAAATATGATATAAGTTTAGAGGGGTAAATAGCTATTAAATTTTTGGGGAGTATTAGTAATTTAGTATACATGAAATTCACCCTTAATTTAAACTTCATGATACGGGTAACGGTTGAGTTGGTACGCTACACAGTGCACAGTCAAAGCAGTTGACACAAAGGATCTAAAATGACGGCAGAGACGTGGATAGGCTTAAAATTTCACATGGTACTATATATATATATGATATATCCCTATACTAATACAGTAATACTAGTAGCGCTGTGCCTGTGAGCCTGTGACCTTGCAATTCAATTTGCAACATGTGCTTGTGGCCTGGGGTCCAGCTATGAGCTATCCTTGATGCAAGAAACTAATCTCTCCATTTAGAAGAATAAATGAGACATTCCTACATAATATACCTTACTGAGTTGTATCCTTTAATCCCAAAAGAATGAACCATTTGTTCTGAAAATGGAGAGGAGAGGAGAGGATCCTGGGTTGTCTTGTTGATGGAACATTGGAACTCAATTACTCAACCGTCGTACGTTTCAATTAACTACTTCTACTATGCCGGAGGGGCAGCTAAGCTTTTCTCAAAACAGAAAAAGTACCAATTACTAAATTTTGTGCCGACATTTCTCATTTGTCCGTCCCACAAGACTGGTCACTGGCCTAATTAATTAGCCTCTTCTTTGCCTGCTCTTTCCTAACGTTTTTTTTTATTTAAAAAAAAAAAAAATTCAATTCAATTCAATTCAATTCAATTCGTCCTGTGCTTATATTATATAGTTCAGCTCTTTAACAGTTTCATTTAAATACAACTGAAAGTGATTTAAATTGACTATGACATGGACATTGCTGTATGTTTTTGGTTGGGTGAACAATTGTTTAGTAAATCTATTATTAGCGACATTAATTAACACAGCTTTCCTTAATTTATTGCATGACGTGAAGTGGAGAGCGACTTAATTAATAAGAACAATACAAAAATAAATCAGTGTATATAAATAAATAAATAAATAAATAAAAATTAAGTCACCAACAAAAAAATATGGAACACAATTAATAAATAATAATGGCCTCCCAAGATATTTAATGGATGGCAATAGATGCACATGCGTTTGAGCTACTTTTCTATGATGTGGATTTTATTGGATCATCTCGAATAGATCACGACTGTCCATTTAAAGTTAATTAAGAACATATAATGTGAAATGAGCAATATTTCAATTGTGAAAAGAATCTTGTAGCTAGAATTGTAGAGAACTTAACTTTTCTAGTAAATTAATGGAAACCACGTGCGATCGAGATGGAAGATGGAACTAATTAAAGCAACATATGCAACAGCTGTGGAAGTCAATTTTATAATTTAATTAATTAAGCCCTCTTTATAATTTATATATATATATATATATATATTTGAAGAGGTATATATTAGTAACTGGTCCCATGTCGGCAAATAATAAATGGTTTGTTTTTCTTGACAATCATGCATCATACATACTGCCATACATGATGCATGATACATGATACATGATACATGGTTGGGCCGCCAGTTAAGATATAAATCATACAGTGGTCCCATTGAACTGATAATGATCGATATATATATGTGAAGGTGATGTTACGTCCATTTTGTTTTTTTTCTTCATAGGATAAGATCATGATTCAGGATTCACGACGAATGTTCTTTTATGCCTGCTTGTATTGGTTTACTATTATTTCAAAAAAAAAAAAATATATATATATATATATATATATATATATATATGCAGATTAATATTATATATATATTTTCCACTTGCGCAAATCCAACGGCACATAGTTTCTTCAATCTACAGAATGGATACATGTTTTTCTCATACTTATCTCTTCTCTAATATCTCTCATTATTAATTTATATTTTATTTGTTTTATATGTTTCTTCTCGCATGAGATTATTTAATTTAAATTAAGCCTAAGCAATGGATTTCATCAGCGTTGTTCTTAATTTGATAATTAAGGTACGTAGTATTCCACCAAATTGAATTTCTTACGTAAGAATCTTAGATTAATTAGTTAAGTTTAGCAATCCGCAATCACTACCATAAACCTATGTGTATGCATGTGTGATCAGTACCTAATTAAATTAAGTTTAGCAATCCGCAATCAATTTCCAAACATGCAACTAAAACTAAAAGCACAAAGACAAATCCATCACAACAAAAAATTAAGAATTTGCAAAAGCAAATTAAATAAGCAAAGACCTAAAATTGAGTTACATCTCTAAGGATAGCGGAAAATATTTCAAATATAATAGAAATTACGAAAACTTAAAAAAATTAAAAGAGTTTATTGATAAAATAGTGATGACTGATATAAGATATTTGTTTGAGACCAATCAAATAGAAGAGGACTCACTCAATTTTTAAGGAATTCGTTCATCCAACAGAAATCTAATATATAAGAACTCACTCAAAAGAGATCCGAAACTCCCTCACTTTAAACTTAACATCACACTAAAACAAAAGAAAATAACTCTAATCTGCCATCTTCTCTAACCTATGGATTTATTTATAATAAAAGAGGAACAAACATTAGTTGTTACAAAATCTTGCAAAATATGGTGATAAATCAAAATAATTTTCTCTCCTTAATAAGCTATGATATTATGCTTTTAACATGCATTTTTTGACCGTTAATTGCATGCCAAAACTGCTGATCGACCACATTTCTATTTTCAATTGTTGTAGAAATAGTACAAAAAGTAAACATCAGAATAAAAGAGTAAACGACGAGGAGAAAATATCAAGTATTGTTAAAGAAATAGGGTTCTTCATTATCATGCATGTTTTGATAAGAATGGAAGAGTATCCGCGATGATAAAATTGACTTTCTGTGAGAGTATACTGATAGAAATGTATTTTTTCTATTAGCAACGGTAGTATCCATGAGGATATACCGACAGTATCGGTCACAAATACTCTCCCATTCTTGTATTTTTTTCCTTCTTCTTCTTCTTCATATTTTTCATATTGTTAAAGATGTAATTATTCGGCTATAATTAAAGAAATAGGGCATCAAATAAGACTCTTGATATTGTCATATATGTATGTATACATACTATTTGGAAATTAACGTGTTATTTAGCAAATTTTAATTCATAATTGATTTCTCTTAAATTGACGTTCTCTGCACTCAAACAATGTACAAATTAATTTGACCCATTTGTCATTTTTCATTGAGGACAATTGTGTATTATATGATTTTTCTGCTTTATTGAAAATTAACTTGTTCAATTATTTTTTTAGTTCAATACTTATTTCAATTATTGATATTTAATTTTGATTCGTACGTATTTTCTTGAAGAGGTATTTAACTTCTTCAAACAAATTATTAGATTTTTCTTTTTAACTAGAAAGGTTCAAATGCCTCAATTTTTTGTGCCTTCATCATGTCTTCATTTTTAAAATCTTTAATAGCTCAAAATTTAAAACATAAACATCAAAACAAAACCGTTACATGTGATCTATATGATCTTTACTACGTGATCATAAAGAAATGATCACATTTCGATTTTGTTTTTATGTAAATCGATAAGTTGAAAAACGAACGTCTAGAAATTATCCGCATCATCTTTACAAGCTCTTGATGACAAATACAACAAGTTAAAATATTATAATTTTTTACACGTGTATTGATAAAATAATATAAATCGGATTTATTTTAATTTTTAAGTTTTAAATTTTGAGTCATTAAAGTTTATAAAAAAAAAATGAGATATGATGGAGGCACAAAAAATAGAAGCGTTTGAATCTCTCTTTTTGTATATTAAATTTAAACAAAAATGTTCAAAGGAAGGATACATTGAGAAAAGGAAATACATTCAGTTTGATGGAGCTGTTTTTTTTTTAAAAAAAAAAAAATTCTCTCCTACATGCTTCTTTTGTTTGAACATTAGTGTCCAATTCTAATTTATAAAAAATAATCTTTATTATGACCTCAACCTTCTCCTATCCTTCAAACCAGAAATATTATTTGACTTTAATACCAAATAAGGATTTCTTAATAATTTAATTACGGCAATTTAGAAGAATTTAGCTGCCTTATACTCCAAAAGCGGCTATATCTACGTACTTAACTAGAAATTATAGTCTACCGGCCCCACTTGTTTTTATTAAAGAAAACAAACTAAGAAATTATAAAACTAATGACTAATCCAAAGGCTCCAAATAGAAAATTATGCAGTTTTGATATATAATAAAGAGTAAAGATGTTGTCCCCCTTGAATCTGTCTCCCTAACAACCTTCCTTTTTTGTTCTCTCACGTGGTCAAAACCCATCATTTTCAATCTTCTCTTAGAAAGAAAAAAAAAATTCAACTTAACTCAAAACTCACCCTGTTCTTTTCCTCTACTGCTCGCCACCATCTACCCACGCCAACAGTTGTGATGGCGGTCAAGATCCGGCGAGGCGAGCGTGGTGCACCGTCGAGATCCGGCGAGGAGAGCGTGGTGCACCATTGGAGGGGGTCCATGCTAGCCCAGCGAAGGTTGTCACAGTGCAACATATGAATACTTTATTAGTTAGATATGAATACTTCAGTTGTTAGATATGCATATTTCATGTTACATATGAATACTTCTTGGAAGATGTGGGATGAGAGAAATGAATCTAACTTTGAATTTTGAATTGTATAAATTATTTCGAACATGTATGAATACTTCGTAATCATCAGTATGAATAATTCTTTAGTTAGATATGAATACTTCATTGTTTTAGATATGCATACTAGTCTGTTGAGAATATTTCTTGGTCCCAATCTGGGCAGGTGTGAATATTATTAGTGTCAGATGTTAATATTGTTAGTGTCATGTGTGAATATTTCATTAGTTAGATATGAATAGTTATATATATGAATATTTCAGTTGTTAGAAATTGAGTACTTCATTTGTTAGATATCCATACTTCATGTTAGATATGAATACTTCTTGGAAGAGGTGGGTGAGAGAGATGAATTTGACAATGAATTTTGAATTGCATAAATTATTTTGAATATGTATGAATACTTCGTAATTGTCAGTATGAATACTTCTTGGAAGAGGTGGGGTGAGAGAGATGAATCTGACTTTGAATTGTATAAATTATTTCAAACATGTATGAATACTTCGTAATCGTCAGTATGAATACTTCATTTGTTTAGATATGAATATTTCTTTATTTAGATATGAATAATATATATATTCGCTGTAGTGGTCCCCAATCTTGGCAAATGTCGTTTTCAGAATATTGTGGTCCCCAATCCAGGTTGTCACAAGACGTCAGCGGTCCCCCTGGTCGTTACTGGTCCCCCTAGTCGTTACTGGTCCCCTCCAGATTGTGTTTACATATGACGAATGGTTCTGATAATAAGTATGAATACTATAAATTCGTAGGTATGAATACTATACGTTTTGACTATTAATAAAATAGCATTAATCTTGTTCTTTGATGGTAGTTAGCACGTTTTAACTATTTTTTTTTTATCTTTTAGTGCGGAGGACAGATAGGGGACTGAAATAGAAAAACTGTTAGTCGATCTCTATAATAAATCGGTGAATAAAATATTGGCGTTGAAAGGCACTTCAGGTGGTTTGCCCTTACAAATAATTAAAAGACAGCCAGCCTCCGAACAACAACCGAAACTAACAAAATCTCTTTTCATTAAAAAAAAATAAAATAAAAAATAGAAACATTTATTGTGACAAAAAAAAAAACAATACAAACCCTAGTTTTCTCTCTCCTCCCCTTGCCTATATAACCCCAACCAACAATCCCGCCTTTAACTCCCGACTCCCGGTCCCGGTTCCTCTGTTCCAGTACAATACCTTCATTTCTACTTCCCAAAAGAAGAGTTTTGGGTACTTGTTTCAAAGCAAACAAAGCACAAAATCCAAAGGAAAAAAAGAAAAGAAAAAAAGTTAGAATAAATGATGAAGCGCAACAGAGGGGAGACAATGCAACAACAAAAGATCCAAGAAGAAACCCCTGCCAAGTCTCAGCGCCGGTACAAGTCTCCTAAGCGTCCCCATAACAATGCACCTAAGAACAGGACAGAGGATAATAACCCGACCACCACACCGGCTGATCCTGTCGTCAACTCGATATGCACCGGGTCTCCTGAAATGTACACAGAGGATCCGATTTATGCAGTGTGGGATGAGTTGAGTGGGGTCTGGCCATGGGCTGTAGAACAGGAGGAGCTGTCGGGTTGGTACCCGTTTGTCGAGGGCCATTTTCGGGAAATTGGGGAAGAAGAGGGGGTAGATTTGCTTGATTTGTGGAGGCTTAATGATATAATTGAGGTACCAAATTAGTGTTCTAGATGGGGGAAGAGATTAGATGAAGTTCTTTTGTTAATTTGGGTGGGGTTTTGGGCTGGAATTCTTTTTGTTTGTGGATTGGTAATTTGGTATGGATATGAAAAATGAATGGTTAATTGGTTAAGAAATTTAAAAATATATTGTTTTTCTTGATTCTACTATCTTGATCAGCTTGAATTTTTTATTTTATTTATTTATGTTTTTCTGTTTGTTGGTTAGAGAATTCAATTCTACATATAGTTTGTTCTATTTATTTAAATATAAGCTAAAATGCATGGAAAAAACAAAATATAATTTGTGAGCAGAAAAATTATAGCCTTTTGCTTTGTTCCCCAGTGGTCCCCATGGAAAAAACAGTTTGTTTCTTTCTTCTCGCTTTGTTCATCTCATCTCTTTAACTAATTTTCATGTAGCCATGTAGGGATGAACTATCGTGGGGACCACTACGGATAGTACTCTTTATATCGCCGTAGATTACGCCAAAATTAAACTACAAAAACTTGCACGACAATCAAACTTTAAAATTTAGAGCGCCTCATAAATTAACCACCCTCATTTCAATGTATTTTTATTTCATCTTTGTTTCTGCAATATTTTATTATATTTCGAATTTTATATTCTTATGATTGTCAAGTGCAACGTCGTACTTTTAAGACATATTTATTATTCTAAAAAGTGTTAAAAGTATTCTTTTATATTAATTGAAATTGCACTTGCAATAATAACATTTGTAATAGTTTTTACAAGTGAGAAGGGTTCTTTTTTTTGTGAGTCTGGTTGATTTTTCAGTGATTATGTTTAATTAAATCAAGTATATATATGAATTATTGTACACATTTATTAACTTCTTAGTTTTTTATTGAATCAAATTAGGCGTGCATGTTAATTAGACTTTATTAATTTGAACGGACAAGCCAAAATATATCTAGTCCGACCTCTCGACCCGTATATAATATATAAATAGGTCGGATAGAGACCTAAAATTTTTTTAACTAGTCGATTATAATATATTCAATCCTCCACTTAAAATCTTATAACAATAATATAGAGAAACTTGTTTCTTAACACCTAAACTATATATTCTATTTCACGAAAAATCTTCTCTGAACTTGTTTGTACCTTTCGTGGCTGCTTAATTACTGCTTTCGTTTCTCTTTATATGTATATATATATATATTGATGGAATTTCAAATTCAGTTGACGTCTCATCTTGTAATAGTATTTATTTAAAATGTATGGGACACCACATATATAAGATGACTCGTTAAAATGAGAAGAATACAAGCTAAAAATGATATAGTGTTTTTTTTTTTCTTTTTTTTCTTTTTTGGTGATGGTGGCCGGTGGGGGACCAAATCTCAAAGCCCCGAATATCTAAGGTAGGCTCGAAAAAAGTTGCTCCCCTGTATTTTTTGAATTCAACTTTTCATTTTTTAGGTTGTACGAATATCTGTACAAGTTATTTTTTATGCATGAATTTCACAACAAATTAATGAAAAGTTGGATTTAGAATAACAGGATCCCTACAATTCCTTAAGATCGCAGCAGATTTATTTCCGTATTTTTTTTAGGTATATATACCTGAGGAAATACTTGCTTGGAAATTTGAATGGTTGGAGCGAAGATAGAGATCTCTATCTTAAATTCTCACAATTTTATTCTTTTTTGTTTGAATTCGATAAATTTAAAGAAGAAGATTCTAAAGTTTAGAAAAGAATCTTTCTTTCTTAGAAAGAAACATAGAAGTTTCCTTCTCTATCTTTCTTAGTATTTTATCATTTACTTTATTCAGTTTTTTTTCGTATTGATCAAATAGAAATTTGATGATAGATCAATATATATGTTTATTCTGTTCTCTTTTTTGTTTTATTCGAGCTGGATGTTTAAATTTTATTCATGAAGACATATTTAATTTGATAAAAAAAAGGGTATATATGTACAAAAACGATGATTATTAAGGATGAATTTTCAAAACATAATGAGCAATATTATGATTACGATGGATCACTACATAAAAAAAAAAAATATATATATATATATTGCGATGATATCAGCATCTCTTGTTTACTTAACCAAACAGCTAACAACTTGACAGGTATCTAAAGAAGTAGAGCACTAGGATATATAGTACGATGTCAGTTTTGGTGCCGACAGAACTGGGAAAGATATCTTTTCTTAAAAATGGAATCCCAAATTGAAGAACTATCAAATCTCAATCAACTTGGGGATGCGACAGCTAATCCGTTAATTATTGTAATAAAGTAATTTCTTCCTCATTTCTTTGTCTCGAGACTCTGGACTAAAGAGTGTACTTGACATCAATTATGGTTTCTTAACATATTGTGGATCGTGGGAATTACATTTGAATTTGATAATTAGTATGAATAAAAAACTTAATTCCTTTGAATTATACATGAGTAGTCATATGAGAATTCAATGGATGAGTAGTCATGATCAGAAATAGTTGAGCTGTCAAATTAGAAATGGCATAAAAAGATGCCATCCTGCCGACTATCGATCCATGAGAGGAGTAGTAATTACCCAGCACCCAGCCCCCCAGCCAGACAGAGGACTGAGGAGGGCTGTGGGTCGTACTGAGTCATGCATGATAATTGATAATTGATAATTGATAGCAGGTTTTTATGCCTCACATTCCACGTACCACCATGTACTATTATCTATCTTATATCCACCCACTGTCCACTGACCCACCCCAATGCACCCAATGCACGAGTTTGGGTCGAGCATGGTACTAATTCACCAAAATGTTTACCGGGGTTGAGATTTTAGAGCAACACCCCCAAACGGATTCAGAAAAAAGAAAAAACTAAAACCCATTTACATCTAACATCTTGTCCTTGAAATCTTATTCTTTTGAGGTTGGAATTACGTGCATTCCTGGACCTTTATAAGAAAAACTGACAGAGTTAGCCTCTATATATTTGTAAGGCCTGTTAGGCCCAACTGATGGTGCTATGAGAGGTTTTGGATTACATCCAATCCCGTTTCTCCGTAGTACGATGCTTGCATGTCTCATCCCTTTAAATCGGTCAATTAACCAGATCAAACTCATTTCAAATTTCCATAAATAAAATAACTACTTATCTCTAACATAGTAACATGCACTGTGCAATGGGTTTATTTTTAGTAAAACAAGATAATAATTTTGTAAAATACGCGGTACTTGCTTTCCACGAGGGAAAAAAAATATAGAAATAGTCTGTTATCTGTAGCTGTAGTGCTGTACTGTGTGTTACCAAAGTGGGTTCAAAAGAAGTTTGATAACAGACAAGATCTTATGGCTCCACTTTATGATTGATTTGTATCGAATATTATTGATATACACAGTACGCAAAGACTGTTGAAGCCTTGGAAGGTGTCCCGGTCTGTAGTTCGGTTATATATTCTGTACCATTATTAAGTTTAAGTGGCGAACAAAAAGTAAAAAAGCGCCACGTCATCCTCTCAAGCACACTATACCTATAGGCAAGGCAAGGCAAGGCAATTGGCTAATGTAAAAATTGTAATAAGAGAAACAAGTTAGGCAATGAATATGTCCATTTTGACGTAACTGGTGATAATTTTACATTTAATGGAGCAATAATAACTAGAGGAACGTGCATGGGCCGGGACCACAACCAACAAGATGATTATGGCTTTTTCATTTTCTTAATGACCTTTTGCATTCAAGAATTCACACAAACTACGTGATCACACCCTCACAGAAGATTTAATTCTACAATAATATTAAAAAAAATTATCAAAATTCTTACCGATCCTTGAGAACTTTCAATTCTCTTTTAGGGTAAGACGACAACCATCTTACAATTTTTATTGACAAGAAAAAAATCTTTACTTCAAATTTAAACATGTGCATCGCACAAAAATAAAATAAACATAATACTCTACTTCTAATTACACTTCTTCGTCAAACTCATCTGATGTGAATTGAGAACTCACTGTCTAATTGCACTTCTTACACATCAGACCCTCTCGCAAGCATCTAACTTGAGGCCAACAACCCTCTCACCGCGTGCATAGGAACTCCCTCTCGCTCGAATCAGAGTTCGAACATCGAAGTCAGGCTCTCCCTCACTTTCAGCCACTCTCTTCGCACACGCAGCTTCTCTCTCCTCCCGAGTGCAACCTCTCTATGTCCCCGGGACCCAATGCTCCACCAGCTCGCCTTCCTCATTGGCTTCGGCCAATTCGGACTTGCTCCAAATCGGACCACATGACGAAGAGATGTGTCGCCGCACTTGGTAGTCCCCATACCCGGTTCAGTCATTAATCGGACCTTCCTTGGTCGGACCAGAACCGAAGAAGCACTCGTCCTTTCAGTTCTCTAGGCAAATCGAACGACCTACCTTATGTTGATCTCTCTAAAAAAATCGAAGCCCCACGAAACTCTAGATCTGCTACAACCAACTCCTCCGCCATGATCCGTTGCCAAGTGCAGGGAAAGGAGGAGGGGCTGACGGCTTGGCTCTCTCTCTCTCTAGTGGCTAGGGTTTCTAGCGCTTTTTCTTGTTTCGTCTCGCGAGTCTTCTGGGAATTTTTCCCGACGCTCCAAGTAGCTTGAGTCGCATCTTTTGAAAAATGTATAAGATGAGGAGATAAAATAGATTAATTATTAAAAAAAAAATCAAAATTCTGCTAACAATTAAATTTAATGTAAGTATTAATTGATTATGAAATTAAAGAATATTTAATTTAGGATTGTTCAAATTTTAATTCACATTTACTTATGACGAACATACACAAAATATCATCGTATCTTATAGACATAGTATGTACAAACAATTATTATGACGTTAGTTTAAAATGTTAAGATATATTCGTCAACATCATAAAAACAGAGAATTGTCAAGTGATCTTTCTCAAGATATTATTACGTATCTATAATGTTATTTGATATATTATTTTCAAGTCTGAATCTCCTCATTTGAAATGGAGGCTATTTTTTTTTTTTTAAATGCTACAAATAAAAAAACCCGATTTTTTATTACTAGATATTGAGATTTGCATATAAGTTATGAGAAATCAATATATAATTTGGTTTCTATGAAAATACTTGAAAAACTGAATTGATAATTCCATTTGTTAGGGCATCGAAATAAATTTCATTGTTCTCCTTTTGGACAAAATATTAATATATTTCTAAAAATATAAATTTCTGAAAATTTCCAGACGATTATTTTATTTGTAAACAAAAGTAAAGATGATACAAATTTTGTATAATGCTATGCATGCTGGTCTTTTCACACACAAAAAAATATGAAATAGAGAATTTTTTACAATTACTGGATTTGGACCATTCTTTTTAACTTGACACGAATCTTAAAGCCCAATAATACTGTCCTATGCGTTAGTCCGAATCCCAAAGCAGGTGGAAGTTAATCTTAAACCGTAAAGTGAAGGGAATCTTTTACAGTAATGGAGATGATACTTGTTCAAGTTGAAGAGAGGGAGGTTGAAAATCGAGATCTTCTTTATCAAAATTGAAACAAATGCACAATTATTTCAAAAAAAAAAGAAAAAAATTCACAGTTTTATGGAAATATTTTTTTTTCTGACAAATATAATCCCAATCTATTCATCGTATTATAAGAACAAGAGCCTGAAATCACAACCTTTAGGTCCTGTTCGGCCACGTTACTGTTTCCATTGGAAAAAAAAAATTCAGTTTCAACTGAACTTTTTTTTCTCACAAAAACAATATTTTTCAATTTAATTTCTATACTCATACCCATTTCCAATTGAAAGCCAACCAGGACCTTAGAAAGTCATTATGAGGCATGAGAGCTCACTAATTGATCAAGTCGTTAGATTTCAAACTTTTTTGTACTTGACAAATTATCATAATTTATTGTGCCTACGGCATATACCAAATTAAATATCCAAGAAGCATCCAACAGATGTCGAACAAGGATTGTCTGAGCATCAGTATCAATTTGACAAACGGTTCTATTCCAACCCAACAACAATATAAATATCTCAATATCGCACTATGATATTAAGTGTTTTTTTTTTTTTTTTTTTTAAAACGATATTGAGAGTCTCACTGTCTCAGTACTCTAATCGGAATATTTAATCATACAGTTTTTCAAATCATAACCTGATATTAGATTACACACTAACGATCTCTCTATGTAAAGAACTAGTATTTGACATAGTAGCAAAGATATGTGGTCTCTATGTAGTCATTGGTTTGATATTTAAATAAAAAAAAAATATTTATTATATTATAAAAATGTTAAATAGTTGAATAACTTGACTTTTAATATTTACTCAAAAATAATTTCTCAATATAGAATGTACGAATACTGAATACATGCCCCGCCAAGACCAGGCCATTCGAGTCAAATCTTATGTTCTATTTGAATCTATTTGTCATCGGTCATTAAAAGTGAAGTCATGTCTGTCCTATTACATGACCAAATCCAACCGTGTCCAATCCAGCTCCAAGAAATATCTTTTTAATAAAAAAATCCTTTACTAGTATTAAGTTGTGGGTTTATGATTTTTTTTTAAGTTTGATATTTTTAATTATACCACACAATTTAATTCCAATATAAATACATGTGATTACTCACAATATATTCATGATTACTCAGAATTAATAAATATATACTGAACAAACTTGTGTTGCGTTTTTAGTTGAAATTAATTAGTGAACAAACACGACTATAATTATTCAAGTTATATTCATTACCATCAAAAATAATATACGTCGTAAATTTACATAAAAAGGAACAAAAATATTTTGGAAAAAATAAAATTATATGTACGTGGTCGAGGACCGCAGGGCTCTCATTCTTATTTCAAATTAGGGCTGTACAAAATTACTCGAATTTGCAACTGGCTCATAACTTGCTCGTTAATGGCTCGCTTTAACTGGCTCATTTACAACTCGAGTTGGCTGACTCGTTTAATAAATGAGCTGAGTTTGAGCTAAGCCTAACTCGAGTTACATAACTCGCTCATTTATAATTCAACTTATGTACTAAGTTGTATGAAAAATTGTTGGATTCTAAGTTGTTGTTTGCTTTGAGTTGACCTATTATTTTTGTGTTAGATTGTTTGTATTTAGATAAACTATTACATAATGTATATTAGTTTGTTCGATTTAAAACTGATTAGATCGAACCAAATAAATTTTTTAAATCTATCATAGAAGAAATTCCAAAATAAAAAATGTTTATCTTTAAAACTAATCTTTTTATTTCAGTTCTACCGATCAAAATGCAAGTTGATTTGATTTGTTCGGTTTGGTTTAATTTCGGTTGATAAGTTTATTTTAATCAGTTTGGTTGTATTTTTAAACAAATAAATTTTTAGTTTATTAATTTAATTTTGATTTTAACAGAACCAAACAGAAAAAAAAAAAATCATTGGTGGGTCATCCATCGAATTGAACGGATTAGGGTGGGTTTGTCGGGACGTGATTATTTTGCTCTCACTTGTAAAGAACGATACAAAAACTAATGAGCAAACCTAAGGTGTGACGTGCTCACTAAAAGAGAGTTTGGTCAGCACAACTTCGAAAGTATATTGGATCGTCTTCAAACGCTGAATTCAAACCGTTGAAATCTATGTACTTCATGAATGATGCATGTACATGCAAAATTTTGAAAGTTTTGAGTTTATTTGCTACAAGATCAAACTGTCAAAAAATTAATTAAAATTGAATATATAAAACAACTTATAAATTAACTTATAAAAGATTTATTGTTTTGACGCTTGATCATGTGCTAAATGAATTTAAAACATTTAAATTTTTGTACATACATCACTCATGAAGTACATAAATTTCAACAGTTTGAATTAGTTGTTCGAAGTCAATCTGATAATTTTTTAGAAGTATGTTCACTAACTTTTCTTGGTGAACACATCACATTAATTTTGCTCAAAACTAATTGCACTGCTATGTTCTTGTTGATTCAAAATTTACTTGTTTCGACTTTTAAAGAGCATGACATAAGCATTTTTGCTTCCACCGAAAACACGACTTAAGCAAAAAAAATTCCTCAAAAAAAAAAATAAGCAAAAAATTTCCGTATGGTGGATACTTTGTTGTCATACGTCATACTGTCCCCAAACAACGTGCTGAGCTCGTACAAAAAATAAATTAAAATGAGAAATTACCAATTTGTAATATAAAGTAATAGTGGGATGACTGTGACATTCGGCTGCCTGCTGATGTCATAAAGCCAGGAATTTTTTTGTGTGTAAATCTAACTTTTACAAAATACCACATGTCGGTTGTCACTTGATACTCAAAAATAAAATACTATTTACATTAAAAACATGAATTTGTAAATGATCTATATGTAATTATGTATCAAATTATAATTAATTTGTTTTTAATTGGTTATTTATCATAAATAATTTAGAAATATACCGTTAAAATTGTATTAGTATGTGATTGAAAGTAAAATATCTTACAAATGGATCAAATTTGATAGATGTTTTATTTAAAAAATTAGAACTATAGATTTCACAGTTAACTCCTATATTTGATTATATAAAACAGATATACATAAACATGGTGCTTAGAATTGTCCTAACAATAAACCACTTACAAGTTATGCTCGTCTCGTCTTAGGGTGTGAGAGAATTGGGAAGGAAAGAGAAAAGATCGCCTGACAGTTTATTCTCTCTCTACATTCTAATTAGAGGTGAATAAATTTGTTAGAATTATAAACATAATTATTCTCTATTCTCTCTCATTCCGCTTCCAGAAAATAAGCTCCGTTTCAAAAAAAAAAAATTTCAAATATGTAATTCGCATCGGTCAGCTATATAGTATCACACTTCTGCTTGACCCTCCATTCTTGAGAAGATCCTAAAAGGGCAAAATTGAATGACTCTTAAAATTGTAGTCTTTATTTTAAAAATCCCTTGGGCTAATGTTGAGATATTGTAAACCAGTAGATGAAATATCAGTTTTTTTTTTTTTTTTTTGAAAGCCCTTAGGCATAATTGAATGACTCTTAAACTTATCTTTTGAGTTTTGATTGATTTGGTATGGGACCTACTTATTTTCTGGAACAGGCCCACCTGTCACTTTCAAACAAAAAAGAAAAAGGAAAAACACACAGTCACCGGTCACCTCACCTCTCAAATGATGCCTCTATAACCTGTCCTGTATGGCGCACGCCGCACGCCGCACGGCAGTTGGAGAATGGAGCTTACCTCCATCCCAGACTCCCAGTCCTGACTCAGCGGAATTTACGGTCTAGTCACCGCCATTGTCGGTATTTTTCGCTGATAAAGGTCCCACGCTGGACGCTCCTGTCTCGTCTCAGAAATTCAGAATTACAGCGTTGACACGTGCGCTATGCAGTAATTGGTTGAGAATCTCGGATGTGAGAGGAGTCAGGAGTCCAGCCGTCCAGCCCAGGGGTGAAATTCTAGAATTCCTATCCTCTGCGTTAACAGTGCTTTAATACATCTCCACCGTCCGATTGAGATTCCGCACTAATATTCAAGGGCCCCGTTTATCATAAGTGTGGACCGCATTAGATTCGATCCTCATCAAACGGCTGAGATGCATTAAACTCAAAACTCTTTTAAGTAAAAGCAGAAGATGCGGACTCGGATGTAAACGCCTAAACGAAGCTAATATCGGTAAGATCGTATTCATATTATTTTTTAGCTTTTTAGATAGAGAAAAGGTTTTTGTCCATCATGTTTTGTTCATCATCTGTCTACAGCGTACTGACTTCAACTGCCTCCGGTCCTCGCTTTCTAATGATCTCATCTTCTCATATTTAAACACCGACAAAACTTTTTTTTTTGAATTTCATTTCCTGTCTTCTCAAAACCGACCACAACCAAACTCGTTGAAATGATAGAAAACCCGCACCTGAAAAATAGATCTGATATGAACATAATCGGATCTTTGAATCAGTTCTCTTGTTTTACCTTAGATCCGATTTGGTTCAGACCTTTTGTGAATCGTGAGAGAAAACACGAAGTCATCATGAATTCGACGGTGAATTCCTTTGAGGCAAAGATGAGACAATTCTGGAGACGAAGCTTGTGCGATGGCGCTTTCCTAGAATCACTAAACAACCTTCGATCGGATCTTCCAGTCCGGCCACTAACGGATTTGAACCAATCTTTCGACAAAGGCTGAGCGTCGATCCAAAATCAGAGGTGTCAGCGTGAGCGGTAATGTGAGCAGCGATGCTTCTGTCATACGATCTATCGCAGATCTTCTGGTGGCTTAGCACAAGCGGCGAGTCATCGATGCACCTCCGCTCGATCTGACACGACTCTAGTCGTCGAGATTTTCTTCTCCTCTTGATCTGGTTGAGTGCTTGCGACGGCGGTGGTTGTGGTGCTTGTTGACAGAGCAGAGCGAAGGTGGTGATTGAGCCCTTAGCACAACGGGTTGGGAGGAGATGGATCTTCACACGATCTAGTTCTCTTTTTCTTGTTTCTTGTAAGAGTACGAATAGAGATAGGAATAGAATAAGAGTATGAGAATAGCGGGAATAAGAGAGAATAGAGTGAATAGAAAGGATTTAGGCTAGAATAGAGAGGAACATAAGCTTATTTCTAGAATAAAGTTTTTTTTTTCAGATCTGGAATAGAGGGTTTTGAGACATAATTTCTGGAATGGGCGCGAGCCTAATTCCAGTTTTACAGTATACATGGATTTGATTTATAGTTTAAATTTGAAAATTTTACAGTATTGAAGGTTGAATGTTTTGTTTTGTAGTTTGATTTGAAATTTTGTATTTTTTTACATTTTATTTTATCCTTTTCGCATGCTTATTTTACATTATTGAAATTTTATAGTTTTTACATTTTATTTTCACAGTTTACATTCACAATTTTACAGTATTGAAAATTTATGTTTTTTAATTTGTATTTTAATCGTTTTCATCTGATAATTTTACATTATTTTAAATTTATAGTTTTTGCTTTTTATTTTCACAGTTTAAGTTTACAATTTTACAGTATTGCAAATTTATATTTTTTAAATTTTATTTAATCTGCTAATTTTACAATTTTGTAATTTTATAGTTTTTACCTTTTGAGTTAACAATTTAATTTGATAATTTTACAGTATTGAAAATTTACATTTCTTAAAATTTTATTTTATCGTTTTCATCTGTAAATTTTGCATGTCTGTTATTTTATAGTTTGTACATTTTATTTTTATAGGTAAAATGGTCAATTTTACAGTATTCAATTTTTTGATGATTTTATTGTGTGTTCATTAAATCGAGAAAATAATAATAAAAAAATTAATCGGGAAATTTAATTTTGCATTTTTATCATGTTTTTTTGTCAAAATAACTGCTAATAACTAACAGTAACTGTCAATAACTTCTTATAACTGCAAATTTTGAAAGTACAGTTTGAAAGTACAAATTTTTTGTCTTGTTATGCCAGTTGCAATCTTTTTTTTATCTGTCATGGGACCACTTCAAATAGTTCCTGGATATTTTGTGATTAACTGATATATTTTATGTGATATATTATATTTATTATACAGCATGTAAATTTTTTTTATCGTATATATTAAATTATATGGTATATATCTATTATTCGGAAACAAATAATTGAAATATATAACTATATCAGTATTTCTATCTACATGAATATTCAAATATCAAGTATCCAAATCTAATTTTTCGAATACAAGTCGTTTATTATCAATACCGTTTTCACCGGAGAGAGGACAGTGTTAATTTCAATATAATTGTGAATTATGCAACTACCTAAATAATATTTAGGTCCTTGAGTTGAAGTAGTACTAATTATAAAAAAAAAAAAATGAAAAAAGATAGTTGTATTATATAAATTTTGCAGATAAAATAATATTAATCGAAAGCTGTTTTTAAAAAAGAGAGACGTATTTAAACTGTATCCCCATGTTTGGTTGTGGCCTAAATTGGTTATTCCAACTTAGACCGGTCTAAATTATTCATGTTTGGTTGAGGCCTAAAGTTAAATCATAGCTTAAACTATTCCTTGTTTGGTTAGAGTTGGTTGAGGACTAAAGTTTTGAAAGCCTAAATTGGTTAATTATTTATAATAAGATACTAATGATATAATATTAATATATTAATAATAATTGTAATATATTATATATTATTATAAAATTTATTTAATATATTAACAATATAAATATTAATTATATATTAATAATAATTATTAATAATAAAAAAATAATTTTATAATTATAAATTAATAATAATTACTAATTATATAATATATTAAATCTTATTAAAATAATAATTTAATATATTAACAATATAAAATATTAATTATATAATTATATATTAATAATAATTATTAATAATAAGATACTAATTATATAATATTAATATATCAATAACAACTATAATATATTATAATATTATTATAATAATGATTTACTATATTAAGAATATTAATTATTAATTATTAATAATTATTAATAATAAGATACTAATTATATGATATTAATATATTAATAACAACTATAATATATTGTAATATTATTATAATAATTATTTAATATATTAATAGTATAACATATTAATTATATAATTACATATTAATAATAATTATGAATAAGAAAATATTAATTATATAATATTAATATATTATTATATTATTATATTATTATAATAATTATTTAATATATTAAAAATATAGGGTATTAATTATATATTAATAATTATTATTAATAATAAGATACTAATTATATAATATTAATATATTAATAATAACTATAAAATATTATAATATTATTATAATAATTATTTAATATATTAACAATATAACATATTAATTATATAGTTATATATCGTTAATAAGATACTAATTACACAATATTAATATATTAACAATATAACATAATAATTATATAATTATTTATTAATAATAATTATTAATAAAAGGATATTAATTATATAATATTATAATAATAATTATTTAATATATTAACAATATAAGATATTAATTATATAATTATATACTAATAAAAATTATTAACAATAATATACTAATTATATACAAATAAAATATTATTATAATCATTCAAGTTAGGCAACGAGGTGGAATAAAAATTAAACCACCATGTGAGGTGGCTTAATTTAGGCTGGCCTAAAAATCAGCTTATGCCATCTTAGGCCGGCTCATTTAAGACACGTTTGGTGGAATAACGAGGCCTAAACTCCTTATTCCACCATTTAGGCCACAACCAAACATGGTGTATGAGAATAAATGTAATAGACACGTAGTACCTATATGGCTATAACTGTAGATCAAAGTTAAATTATACATTTGGATTGAGAGCGATGTTAGTTAGAATAGTGTGCTAACTCTGAATTTAGAATAACAGCTAATTCAATATTTTAACTGGTTAGTAAAAAACGGTTAATACGAGCTAACTCAGATATTGAAAATAATTGTTTTCTTAACTCAAACATGAAATAGTCTCTAATCCAGCCAACTCTGATATTCCTTAACATCCAAACACACCTCAAGTGTGTGGTGTAAAATTCAATGAGAATTTTATGCACCCCCCTAAAAATTGTTAAAATTACATATATATCTCTTTAAATTCATAGTATTATATTTACTCTTTTTTATTTTCAAAGGCTGACAAATTACCTAATTTATTGGCTTTTCTATTAATACTCGTGTTCTAAATAATTGAGTTTTGAAGTCAAATGGTTCATCATTCTATTCGTGGCGCGTACATAGTGATATAAAAGAAATTGTTAGCTTTTAAAACCAACCAATTAGGAAACTATATATTCTCTTAAACACGTTACATATTTTTGTAATATTTTATTATAGAATGGCATGTGTTTTAAAATGAGATTTAATTGAAAAGTCATTAAATTTAGTAAAAGAATTTAGTTTTTTAATTTAGAATGCTAAGTATGTAATTTTGAAATTTTTTAGGGGTATACATGAAGTTCCTCAATTATTAAACAACTGAAACAGCACTGATTATATTACTTCAGAAAAAAAATGTACTAAACAAAAGTAATCAGTCGTTGTAAATTTAAGACGTTTCTTTAAATAAATTAATTTAAGAATGAGTCTATGGTACTATGCATATTACGATTTGTTACCGTGCTACGGCTCTATATTTGAGTTTTCAAATCCTAACGGTCGATCCGAACCGTTCATCTTGTTCTCCATATTAATATGTGTTTGGAGACCAAATTTTACATTTTTTGAAATTGTTTTACTATTTTTTTAGATTTATTGAAAATCACTGTTTTTGGATGGTCCAGAATTTTCAGATCAAGTGATTTTCTAAATATCTAAAAAAATAGTAAAAAATTTTCAAAAAATGTAAAATTTGATCTCCAAACACATATTAATATGGAGAACAAGATGAACGGTTCGGATCGACCGTTAGGATTTGAAAACTCAAATATAGAGCCGTAGCACGGTAACAAATCGTAATATGCATAGTACCATAAACTCACTCTTAATTTAATATACCAAACTCTATATTTTTTTCTTACATTTTCACCTCGTGAGATAAAAAATTTCAGAAAATGCTTGGGTCGTTTAGCCCACTTTGGTAGCCTACTTTTGGAAGCAAGTGAAACAAAACCTATTTAATGGTTATTCAACTGTTCATTGTCTTATTTTAAAAGCCATTAACCTTTCGTTTTCCAGGTCCCACGCGGCGTTCTTTCCTTCCTGGTTGCAAGTTTTTGTTTGAATTTGAATTTTCCTAGGCAGCGTGTAAAAAATGTAAATTATGGAATTGTTTGTTTCTGGATGTTATATTTTTCTAAAATAAATAAATAAATTCCCAAGCCTTATCTCTAACTGCTCTCCAATCCGAATTCGCGGATCTCTCTGCAATGCTTCATAGTTTGGACCAATATTGTAAATAACAGTATCTGATCGTCGGGCAGCTAGGCAGTACCGTCGAGCAATTAATCAGAAGTAATTGTTCAATAAATTAGAAAAATTTATAATAATTTGATCATTACTAACAATTAATCAGTTTAAATGGATATTTTTTACAACACTGATTTCAATCTTCACTCTGCGATTTCTTTGAGCAAATTATGCATTGGACAGTAAAAGTTTAAAATTATTTGATGATGTGAATATCTTTTGACGATAAGGTCCTGTTCGGTGCAGTTGTTATGCGCGTTGAAAAAAAAATTTAGTCCACGCACACAGTAACAGACAGTTCAATTTGATCCATATTCCAAGCCCGTTCGCAACCCCATGTGTCCGTCAAACATGACCTATGATACGGAACAAGTCCCGCAGGACGAGATCGTATGGTTTTGGGTGGTTTCGGATGCTCGACTCGCCCCGATCCGAGAACCTGGTTCGAGTCCTGCTAAGTGACTTGGACTCTAACCTCTTGGTATTTTTTATTGTCCAAAAATCCAGCCCCCAATACACAGGGCTTTATGGCTTATATAGGCGATCCCCTAACTGTCTTTCCGCGTTGTCAAAGCAGTTAGGTGTTACACCAAAAATGTATAGTCCAAAGTTTCAGTACAACGAGATGTACATTTTATCCCTAAATACACTTTCGGTTCAGATTGCAAGTGCACAATCCCATCGCGTAGTATATTATCGGGTATCAATCCACAGAGAGTATGGTTAATACTTAGTTTAAACTTTAATAATTAATTTCATAAAATAAAAGAAAAGAGAGTACAATAAAATAAATGGGGGGTTTTGTTCTAAATAATCCTAAGTTTGGGTTCAATATCCGAAATGCAGGAATTTAAAATAATTAAAGTAAATAAATAAAAGAAAGATTGGTTTGCTTTCTAGTTGAGGAGATCTAGGGGCATTCGGTCTACAATCCCTTGCTAATTCTATCTATTTGGTATTTGTTTAAATTCATGTATAATTTGATGATGTTTCTAACCTAAAGTGTTAAAAAGAGTCACGGTCGTGAATTAATAACGTGCCTAGATAATTTCGGACTTCACGATCGTCCTTCACCCTAGTTATCTAGACTCATTAAGCTCTTGTTAGCCTATATTGACTAATTATTGACACAAGTATTTTGGTAGGTTGGGTTAATGTTCCTCGAATTTTAGGTGCTGTCACCATCCTAAAGAGATATTTAACAATCACGTTTACACAAAATATGTATCAATACTTAATCAATCCAGGTATCCTAAGTAGGGGTCTGACTTCACGATCGTTCTTCACCAAACCCTAACCCTTAATTTCTATAGTTCCGGTTATGGATATCAAAGTACGGTCGCTTCTAACCCAAAACCTAAGATATTTGTGTTCATAATTTGATACTCTCCTCTCATCCTAACTTCTTTGGATCCTTTACATAACAAAGAGATTCCAAAGCAGGACTACTTCGATTTCAAGTACTAAACTATGTAATCAACACAACTGATAAATCACAGAAATTAACAATCAAATCACATAAAACAATCATAATAAAAATAAATAACCGAATAAGATACAATTAAACAAGTTCATGCATTGACCTAAACCCCTAGAAAGATATCTACTCCCTCATGTAGAGATCCATTACAAAAATTGGCAAAAATAAGAAGAAATGATTACACCCTTTCTTGGATCAAAACCCTCAATCTTGCCGAAATCTTACTTAGACCTTCTTCTCCTTCCTAGAAAAGCTTCTGGAACTCCAAGAATTACCGCAGATTTATCACTATATTTTATGAAAATGGACATGCGCTAAGGGAGAGAGAGATGGGAATAGATGTCTTTTTTTTAATGGGAATGAACACTCTCTTTTATAGCCAAGGGCTATGCCCAATCAAGAGGCATAGTTGTGGGGTGAGTGGGGTTAGTGGGTGCTATTTTTGGATTGTTTCTCATGCTGCCTTGTTCAAGTTTAGCTGTAAAAACGCATCCTTGTTGCGCCAAAAATAGAAACCGTGTTGAAAACGTGTATTTTTGGCTTTCTGCGGGTCCAGGCAAATGCTCTGACTCCAAATTTTCTTTTTTTTAGATTCTCAGGTTGTAGATCTTCTTGTTAGCTTTCCAAATAGTGGTCATAAGCCCAAAACGGAGTTACGAGTCAAAAATTATTGCTATTTTAAGTTCAGGCTCCACTTATGCGTTCTGCTACAGTGCGGCCAGGCCACCCGCACTGGGCTCGGATTTTTCCTGTGCGTCCAGATTTTGGCCGCATCAAAATCCGTGCGTCCGCACGGATTTTGATAAATAACTTATTATACCTTTTTAAAATTGGCGCGCGTCCAGAAAGCCATCTAAGTATTTAGTACGGCCGTATCGCAAACCATGCATTCACACTGAGCATTTTTTTTCATTTTTTGCAAATTAAAACTAAACAAACGCAGTAACTTTATCTTAGGTGTATTCTATTCACTTTATATTCAAAATACAAGATATTTGATGTTATTTTGTGATAAAAATTAGATTGAATATGTATATAATTTAGGCTTATGATTAGGGGAGTTCGCATTGAAGACGGTGACCCTCGCATAATCACCCAATCGTCTTCGTCTTGTGCGGAAGCGAAGGAGGTGATCCTAACGCGAGCCAAGATGGGTTTCTCGGGTTGAACCCGGCTTGAGTCCATCATGACTGCCTGCAATGATGCTTTGGACAGAATCTGGGCCATAGCAGGGCTGTTCGGCATGGTTGGAGGCATTGGTCTTATTCTTAGTTTCAGCCCGGGTCATTAATGAAGATCCGGAACCAATTATTCTTGACCCAAACCTAGTCTTTTGATAATCGTGTTCACATGGCCCTATTTACCTAAATGTATACTTCTAGTTCGAACAAAGTTACGCATCATGAGTACTATCAAGACTACAAAAGCAAATAATAAAAATTTTAACGTCATTCAAACAATCAAACATGTTGAGCTAGATAGTACCAACAATTGTACAGTTATTTTGAACTTGGATAATTGAATTTCGATCAGAGTCATCCAATTTAAAATTAACGCACTTGATCGACATGCTATTGTAATCTAAATAGCTTCAGAATATCAATCTGATTTTTTTTTTTTTAGATTAAACAGACGAGACAGCGAGATATATTTTTTGTTCACTAAATTTTATTTATAACAATATATTAAAATAGGTGGATTGTTAGAATATTTCGATCCATAAAAAAGAATCGAATCCTTGATAAAAATATTAGACCGTTCTCAAGAAATTCCATAGTATAGCATTTATTCAATTTATTATATTTTTATCACTCCACCTCTCCTCTTCACCATTGTTTTTACTCATTTTCTTTGTATGAACAGGTACTTCTGTCTGGTAGATATGACTACCGTTTGTGGTTTCGTTTTCATTCGAGTCGGTGTTTTTGTCCAGCAAACCTTGTTATTGTTTTCTGGAGCTTCAGTCTAATAAATCTACTCACTGCTCGTCTTTGATTTCCTGGAGGTTTTTATTCGACAAGCGGTTTGTTTTTTTCTTTTCTTCACTTAAACCCTTCTTCTTCTCTTTGGTAATAAAATAGTGGGTGGAACGAGCTGTATATATAGATATTTAGTTTATATGTTGTTATTTGTTTTGATTTGTGATGGTGTTTGTTATGTGCTCTATTTTTTTCTCCTCCTCTTCTCTTCTTTCTTTCTGGCTCCTATATTGGTGGCTCTCTATTTGGATCCTGAGTGGTGATTGTTTTGGTCTAGTTGATTCAATTCCTAGTCTGGTCTGATTCAATGCCTTCATTGGAACTTCTGCGTGGTGACTGTCCTTGCCTGGTTGATTCAGTTTCCGTTCCAGTTTGATTCAGTGCCTTCGACGACGAAGTCAGTCAGCATGACAAACTTTGTACACAGAGGAAATAATCAGTAGCCTCCTATAATTTTTATTAAGCAAGGATGATCAAGTGTATCCACATGATGCACATACATTTCTGCGTTTTTAGTTTGTTTACAACTGCATGCTCTCGAAGACACTTGTGGTCTAATCTATGTAACATGTAATTGTAACTTTTTATATAAATTAAAATCGCTTGCGAGCTTTAAATATATATATATATATATATATATATATATATATATATATATATATAGTACGGCTAACGCGCTTCCTCTAGCATATGGGCCGAAATGCTTCTGGTGAAAATTTGAAATTTCAAAATCTAAAAAGTCGATCTGAACCGTTCATCTCCTTCTCCATATTAATATCTGCTTGGAGACCAAATTTTACATTTTTCTGAAATTTTTTACTATTTATTAAGCCACTTTGAAAATCGCTGATCCAACGGTGGCTTAACAAAACAGTAAAACCATTGGATCAGCGATTTTCAAAGTGGCTTAATAAATAGTAAAAAATTTCAGAAAAATGTAAAATTTGGTCTCCAAGCAGATATTAATATGGAGAAGAAGATGAACGGTTCAGATCGACTTTTTGGATTTTGAAATTTCAAATTTCAACCGGAAGCATTTCGGCCCATATGCTAGAGGAAGCGCGTTAGCCGTACTCTATATATATATATATAAATAGAGAGTGACTAATGTGCATTCGAATGTGTATGGGCTGAAATACATACGGTTCAAATTCGACTTTTCAAAATCGAAATGGTCGATCCGAACCGTTCATCTTGTTCTCCATATTAATATGTGCTTGGAGACCAAATTTTACATTTTTCTGAATTTTTTTACTATTTATTAAGTATTTTACAAAATTGTTGATCCAACGGTGGCTGCTGATTTTACTGTTTTGTTGAGCCACCGTTGGATCAACAATTTTGTAAAATACTTAATAAATAGTGAAAAAAATCAGAAAAATATAAAATTTGGTCTCCAAGCATATATTAATATGGAGAACAAGATAAGCAGTTCGAATCGACCGTTTGAATTTTGAAAAGTCGAATTTGAACCGTATATATTTCGGCCCATATACATTTAAATGCACATTAGTCACTCTCTATATAAAGAGTAAGGCTAGGGTGTGATGTGCTCACCAAGAGGGTTTGGTGAGCACAACTCCAAAAGTTCATCGGATCGACTTCATATGTCGAATCCAAACCGTTGAAATCCATGTACTTCATGAGTGATGCATATACATGCAAAATTTTGAAAGTTTCGAGTGTATTTGCTACACGGTCAAGCGATCAAAGAAATGAACATTTTATAACTTAATTTATAAGTTATTTTATATATTCAATTTTTATTATTTCTTTGACCGCTTGACCTTGTAGCAAATAAATTCAAAACTTTCAAAATTTTGCATGTATATGCATCACTCATGAAGTACATGGATTTGAACGGTTTGGATTCGGCATTTAACATCGATCCGATATACTTTTGAAGTTGTGCTCACCAAATTCTCTTAGTGAGCACATCACACCCTAGCTTTACTCCTATATAAATATATATATATGTATATTATATTTTTTAATTAATTTATATAAATAAAATATTTTGCTGACGCCTTAAATTCAGAGTAACGTTGGAGAAGAAGACAAATCAAATGAGATGCGCAGTACCAAACCCACCACCAGCTTTCCAACTCTCCATTTTGGATCCGAATACCTTCAATGTACGGTCTTCAAATTTCAAAAAAATAAAATAATAACAACTACAACAAATAGCTTCTTTGTAAAATTTTACTATTTCAAAAACTATTTCGAAGTGATATAATTAAAATATTTTTTCAAAACTAGTTTTTAATTCAGTAACAAAGATAACGTAATCTTCCACCATGTGAGTGGAAGTGAGAGGTTGACTTGTTACGGTTTCAAAATTCAAATGAATAAATTAATTTTTTATAGATATTAAATAATTAGATAGTTTGAATTTTAACATTCAATATAAAAATTAAATGTATGTTTTATGTTAAGTCTAGCAAAATCAAAATCTGACCGTAAAATTAAATTTCAACCAAACACAACAAATATAATGATTAAATCAAGTCGGCATGGATCACTTCAAAAGCCAGTTTTTCCTCCAAAATTATCCAATTTCAAATTTAGCACTTTTATTTGAAAATTGTTTCGTCGACGACTCAAAATTTGGCCACCAGACACTGGGCATTTTTCTTTCTTCTACGACATTCATATTTGCACGAAGTCTCCGATTTCAGAATCTTGTGTTTGAAAAAGATAAACAACAGAAGGAAAAAAACAAAAAGAACCATTGAATTATTGTAGGAAAAAGGAAGTTGATATAAGGTAAATTACTACTAATCTAGTGCCGCTAATAGAGATGATTTGTGAGTGTTAAAATTTAACTGTAGATATTATGTATATTTTTAAAACAGTTTCAATATTGCATTTTTTTTTTCTAAAATTTATAATATCATATTTACACTTCTAACATTTACCCAAAACTGTCGTCTTTTTTATTAGAATCATATTAAATTTAGAAATATCTCATTTCACCCTTGATTATGAAAGAAAAACAATTTGTAACTTGGGTGAGATGAATGCATGGTATTTGCATCGGTCAGTATATATATTAGGATAAATTGTTTATTTGTTACCTTAACCTAAGATGCACACATAAATTGTTTACTTGATATTAAAAGAAATACTTATAATATTTTTGAAGGATATAATGAAATTCCTCCTAAAAGAATATTTTGGTTGATGATAAATACCAGCCAGTTGCATACTTTTCAAGTAAACACGGTTCCAAGTATTTTCATTATCGAGAACAATAATAAATTGGGATTTTTGTGTTAACGACAAATAATTGTTAAACTAAAAAGAGAAGTATGTCGGACTTGAAATCCCGGACCTGAAGCGGAATTGATAACGGGACTTGAAAGAAAGGAATTAAATGCAATTGATAGAAAACGGACGCGCCCGTGACGGGTGGCCCCAGACTACCCTTCTCTCATTCTCTCCACACACTTTTTCTTTGCCCGTTGCCCCGTTCATGTTCCTTTCCAAATTCTTTTTAACAAAATAATTCCCATAATTAGTACTTTTTCTTTGAGGCAATTTCTTCTGTACCCCTCAAAAAGTTCAGAAGGGAGCGTCTAATTGTCCACAGCCTTTTGTTCACCATTTGTCCACAGCTTTGACTTGCGCGAATACTGTAAAATTGCTTCTACATAATGTATAATTATACAATATATCACATAAAATATATTAGTTAATCACAAAACATTCAACAACTATTTGAAGTGGTCTCATGATAGTTAGAAAAAGATTGCAACGATAAAAGAAATGTACTTTCAAACTGTACTTTCGAAAATTACAGTTATAGGAAATTATTGGCAGTTAGAGTTAGTTATTAGTGGTTATTGGCAGTTAGAGTTAGTTATTAGCGTCTGCACTGAGTTGAATCTTGTATATTGTAAAATTGAATCTTCTATACTGTAAAATTGAATCTTCTATACTGTAAAATTGAATGTTGTATAAGTAAAATTTTCGATTGAATCTTGTATACTGTAAAATTGAATCCTGTATACAGTAAAATTTTCAATTGAATATTGTATACTGTAAATTTTCAATTGAATCTTGTATACTGTAAAATTTCTAAATCTAAACCATAAAATAATACCATGTATACTGTAAGATAAAATGTAAAAAATACTATATTTCAGCTTAAAGTACAACCTGCAAAGAATCATGTATACTGTAAAATTTCAAAATATAAACCATAAAATAATACCATGTATACTGTAAAATTTCAAAATCTATACATACATCTATCATCTGTTCAACAAAAATCTGTTCAATACACAAAAAATCTGTTCACCACAATGTTTGACTCTGCTGATTCTTCAATTCCTACATCTTCCACAATATCGGATTCGGCATTTAAATCGATTTCTACAATCCTAATTTCTGCAACACTATTTACGCTTGAATTTTCACTTGTCAAATCTTCATTCAAGTCAAAAGCCATTGGGGCAAAACTGTAAAAATCAATACTAAAGAATGTTAGACACAAAAAATTATATATATAATGATGTACATCAAAATGTATTCATAACACTGTATTTGTATATCTTATAAACTGTAAATTACTTAATATAAAATGTAACATACACATATCATAACAAATAATACAAAGTGCATATCAAAACATTACTTATATACTGTAAAATTTGTCACCTATACCGTAAATCAAACCCATTTATAACATAAAATGATATATATAACATTTAAAAAATAACAATATATATCATGTAAAACTGACTTGCGCCAATCCTGTAAAATTTCTAATTCAAAACTGTAACTTATGTAAAATAATCTAATAACAATTTTCAAACATAAAGAAAAAGTGTCATTTCACTTGCACCAATCCTGTAAAATTCATCATTCAATGCTGTAACTTAAATAACAAATCTTATAAAAAATGTCATTCAAATTTTCAAACATCCAGAAACTTTCAATATGCACCAATACTGTAAAATTCATCATTCAATGTTGTAACTTAAATAACAAATCCTACAAAAAATGTACTTCACATTTTTAAAATATCAAAATCGCAAATCTAAACTGGAAAATCACAAAATCGTAACATTTCATAAAGAAAATTTTCAAAATATCATAAATCTACAGAAAATTATAAGAATAAGTGTAACCTTGAGTATGTGGATATCTATGTGCTCCCAATGATACTGGTAGCCGCTTTCTTGATGGAAGTCTTATTCCCATCCCTTCCTTTGTCGCTAATGGACTTCAACACCAGCGCCTTCTTCATCTTGTCATAGGCGGTGTCGTGAAGATCTGGATCGAATAAGGGGAAGAAGAGATCAGAAAGAGAGAAAGAGAGATCGGAACTTTTGTTTATGTGAGAGAAAGAGAGATCAAAAAGAGAGAAAGAAGAGAGAAAGAGAGATCAAAAAGAGATATCAAAAAGAGAGAAAGAAAATAGAAAGAGATGAGAGGCGAGAGGTGAGAGAGAGGAGAGATGAGAGGCGAGAGGCGAGAGGCGATCTGTCGTAATTTTATAATTTTGATTTTCGTTAAAAAACAGTTAGATGGGAGTGGATAAGGTTGTGGACAAATGGTGGACAAAATCCAGTGGACAGAAACCTTTTCTCATTTCTTAACAGAAAAAAAAAGTTTATAGTACAACATATAATATCAGAAGCAATATAGAAATAAAAAATAAAGCCTAATCTAAGAAAAGTAGAGTAAATCTTAGAGTGTATAGTGCGCATCTAGTTATGACAAACTCCATCCTATCTGAAATATATCAGTATTTAGTTATAGCTGAAGTTGCACTACCTACTGAATGTGATATAATTTAGAGCGGTACCAATTTTTTTATGGATCACACATTATATTATTGTGTGTCAGATAGCACGCTTCGCCAACATTTTGTGGTTCCCGTGGAAGGCGAGGAATGAGGTCTTTTCCACAAGCATATATTTTAGATGTCACTGTGTATGCATCAAAAGTAGAGAAATGACTCATTATTCTCGATAATGGTTCAATTTGCATACTAACATTTTTCTGAAACGTCTTACATATTTTTCATTATTTTAATAAAACATAAAATTAATACTTTATAAATTTAAAATGTCTTCTAATAAAAAGACAATAAAATGAGAACATGAGAGTTTTTTTTATATCTAGAAGAGTAAATGGGACATTATGAATTGTGGAGACAAAAATACTTAATTTTGAAGCTTTTAAAGGGTATACATGAAATTCTCCTTCTTTCTTTTGAATATCTGCACCACTGTCCTTCAATAAGAGTCCCGCTGCTCTTTAGTTTTTACTTAAAAAAACGTGCCATTGGTTTTTAGTTTTTACTAAAAAGAGAGCTATTGGTTTTTACTTGCACTATATCTGTTCCGAAGCAATTTGTTTATTCCGAGCAAGTATAAAAACTATTTCTAATTGATCTTTTTTTTGGGTACATTTGAATGAAACATTTAGTTCAAAATGGAGGTCTTTCACATACATTATTATAAATATTGCTTGATAAACTTGTATTTAAAAAAAATAAAGGTTCATTTTAAAATTAAGATTCAAGTTATACACATTAATGTTTATAACAAATTATTGAAAAAAAATATATTTTATTTCTGATGATAATTAATTTTTATTTTTTAATAAAATGATTAATTATCTTTTATTTTTATAATATAGAAAAAAGTTACGTTGCTTGAACCGAGTTCACAGGGAAAATTTGGTTTCCAAATACCAAATATGAAGTCCCTCTCCGGCGTTTGCCTTTATTCTCCTCCATAATGTCATTTTGACGATTCCATCCTCTGGGCAAGATGTGGATATAATATAATATAATATAATATAATATATTGTTCTGCAATTTCATTTCTTGTTATATTTTGTCTTTGCTTTTCAAATATCAAATATCCTCCAATTCCCTCCAATTCCCTCCAATTGGAATTTTTTTCATAAACCATAATTAATAAATCGTTTTTTAGGGAACTAATATGATTGATTTTTTTTTTTCAAAAACCATAAGGACCGTGGGATTCCCACGGTCTCAATTTTTTTTTTTTTTTTTTTTTTTTAAAAACAGATTTTTTTTTTCAGACCGTGGGCTTCCCACGGTCTAAATTTTTTTTTTTTTTTTTTCTAAAACAGAATTTTTTTTAATTTTTTAATTTTTGTATTAAAATATTAGAAATGTTGAATATATTTCTTTGAAAATAGATGAAATACAATATAATTTGATTTATTAGAAAGACTGCAACAAATAACCCGGATCAATATTTTTCAGGCCGGATTTTTCGCGGCTGTAAGAAAAATTAATATATTTCTTTATGTGTTATTAGAAAAAAATAAAAATGCTTAGATTCTGAGTTATTGATCCCGGTTCAAAAGTCACTTCTAGGTAATCCAAAAAATATTGTGATCTTTCTAGTAAATTTAATTTATGAAAAGTTGTATCTATTTTTGAAAAAAACAATAACTTTTAAGTTATTTAATAATTATTATTCAAAAAGAATTCTCAAAATAGATACAACTTTTCATAAATTAAATTTACTAGAAAGATCACAATATTTTCTGGATTACCTAGAAGTGACTTTTGAACCGGGATCAATAACTCAGAATCTAAGCATTTTTATTTTTTTCTAATAACACATAAAGAAATATATTAATTTTTCTTACAGCCGCGAAAAACCCGACCTGAAAAATATTGATCCGGGTTATTTATTGCAGTATTTCTAATAAATCAAATTATATTGTATTTCATCTATTTTCAAAGAAATATATTCAACATTTCTAATATTTTAATACAAAAATTAAAAAATTAAAAAAAATTCTGTTTTAGAAAAAAAAAAAAAAAAAATTAGACCGTGAGAACCCCACGGTCTGGAAAAAAAAAAAAAAAAAAAAAAAACAATTTGAGACCGTGGGAACCCCACGGTCCTTATGGTTTTTGAAAAAAAAAAATCAATCATATTGGTTCCCTAAAAATCGATTTATTAATTATGGTTTATGAAAAAAGTCCCTCCAATTGGGCTTAATATCTCTAGTTGACTAGTTGAAGAAATATTTTTTATTGTCCCTGTTATTTGTTCGGGTTAAAGTTTTGTTTGATATTAATTTCCTCCTTTTATTGTCCCTGTTTTTGTTATTTGTTATATCTTGTGATACTCATGATACTTACTAGTGGTTTAGCAATCTCAAGAACTTTTTTTATTTTAATTAACTTGAGTAAGAATAGCTTATGCTATATATAACCCATCATTACTCGTGATAAATTTTACTGATTTGGAAAATGGTAGTAAAAGCATGCATGCTTCCCGCTCGGTTTGAAGATTCAAAGGCAGGTCCCTTTATAAAATTTTATTTTGCGGTGTTTTCCTATGGTGCCATCCATATTCGATCGGAATGTCATTTTTATAATAGCCATCACAAAAATATCTTACCTATTAAACTTTACAGCTCAGGTTGACAGGTTCTTGGAGGAAGTTGATTTTTCGTTATTTATTTCGATGGATTTATTTGGTCCTCTAGAAACATGTGTAGGGTCCTGAGTCCTGACTCCTGAGTCGTAGTTGTTGGCTTGTTGCTTATCAATTATCATCTTTCCTAATTCCTAGAGGATTGGAATTCAATTCTTTTTATTATAAAAGAAAAGAATTGAATTCCTGTCTCTGAATATTCCACGGCTTTGGGTTTTGACTTTCTGCCTCCAAAATATGAATATGTCACGGATGGATAATGCTTCGCTTTCCATTTGTTTTTCACTTCCCAAAATCCCAATTTCTTTACAATCGGAACTGGTTTCATAATACCTAATTATTGTTCCAACTTTGAAAAATCATCAAATTGTTAGCGTCTTTCTTACAAAATTGGATATATTAATCCATCTAGTATAGATCAATACGCGTTATGCATTAATTGTACCACAGCCTGGCTCATTTTAAATTGATAATTTAGATGATATATATTTTGCGTATATCAAACGGATGTAACACAAAATTGGATATACGTTAGAATTGTTCGTATGAAATCATTTAACGCAACAACGATAGCTGAGACGTGAGAGAATATGATATCCCCCAAAAAAATCACTATTTTGTGTCATTATTCAAGTATGTCCTTCCAACAGTGTGATATAGTTTTTCTAGCACTTTCTACAACAATTGGATTTGTGTTTAACAATAATCATTATACGTATTTAGGGGCGGATCTATATGGGACCAGGGGAGCAACCGCTAGTTTGGATTTTGAATTTTAATGAAGATCTATCCGTCCTGTTTGACTTTGTTCTGCTTCTGAAACTTTTTATTTGCTTATCTCTGAAATTTTAATTTATAATATCCATAAAGATTCCTTATTTCATTGGAGCACCGAGCACGCCACGGCAGCTATATGAATATGAATACGATTTAAAAAAGGAGAAGCTGACGCCCAAGGGCTTTTCCTCAAAAAAAAAAAAAAAAAAGAGAAGCTGGAAATGGAAGCATAAAAATTGAAGTCTCTGGAAGATTATGACATCTACCTTCGAATCTACGGAACGGAGGTATATATGGGAAAGAGGAAATTAAGAATTGAGGATAGGATATGATATGTGCGGAGTGCGGTTTTAGATATGTTCAGCTAATCTTTAAAAAAGTTTTTGTTCCCATATAAGATTATGCAGATACGCCACATAATTTTATCTTTCAATCATCTTTTTTAAAGGTATAATTTTTCTTTTACAAATTATTCTTACACGTGCTGTCTACTGCTTATTTGCATTCGAAAAATATGTATGTGTACAAATAGCCAGGTTGTTCATCTTATAATTCATGGTGCTTGCATTTAATAGACAAAGTATTCATCATTTTTTTTTTCTGAACAAACTAATGTGTTCATATTTCAAGTCAAACACCTATAGAACATAATAAAATATAATTTTAAATATTTCTATTTCTAATAATTTTATTGTCAAAATATTTGTATTTCTAATACTTTTATTGTCAAGTAGGATATAAATAATTTTAGAGGCTTGATAATTACCCCTCAAATAAATCTCTGAGCTCGTCCCTCAAGTATTTAATATCTATCTTCTATTTTCAGCATCCATATTCAAGCTTTTAAAGTTTTGTTTCTCACAAACATTTAAACCTTTATCTACAAGCAACTAAATTTTACATCTGTGTAGTTTTAACTTTTAACTACGTTTTGTGTTTAAGTCAAAAAAAAGATTCCTTTCACCCACTATTTTTTTTTGTTCCTTTGATCATTCTCGTTTATTTTTCCGATGACCCGTGATGAATTATGCGAATCTAAAAATGCAAACGTTTTTTACTCGATTTACTCTTCCAAATGAGATCCACGAAAAAATACTTTTGAGTTTTTTTTTTCAAGTCGTTTTTTTTTTGTAAAGTAAAACTCATGAGAACTATTTAAATGTTTGACACAACTACTTTTAATGATTGTATACATAGGTTTAAATAGTGATACTATAGGATCGATATCAGAGGTTTAAATGGTTGTATTCTCAGGTTTAAAAGTTGAAAAATTTAAAGTCCTCATGGAATTTACTTTAAAAAAATTCAAAAAAGTTTGAAAGTATTTATTAATGGATCTCATTTGAAAGAGAAAATTGAGTAGAAAACACTCATATTTTTAGATTTGTAATATTCATCACGGATCATCAAGAAAATGTACGAGAATGCTCAGAGATAAAATTTAAAAGAGTGGGTAAAAAAAGCATTCTTTTTTTTGGCTAAAAGACAAAAATAGTTAGGAGTTAAAACTACATAGATTTAGAATTTAGTTGCTTTCAGATAGAGGTTTAAATGTTTACAAGTATCATTTTAAAATGTTATAAATAAAATTTTAAAAACTTGAATATGGACGCTAAAAATAGAAGTTAGCCAAATTGGAAAACGTTTTCAGTTAAACTGGTTGGAGAACATTATCGGATATAATAGGTTGAGGGACCAGAACATTTCTCATAATTTTATTATGAAGTATAAATATGCGAAGATATCCATATATATATGGAATACATATGGTGGAATGTGAAGGCGATGTAATTATCGCTCTTTTATTTTCGTCGAATTGCACTTTTCCGGTGTTGGAAATTATTTATATTGAATATACATTCTTATCGGGATATATTTCGGTGGTTTTAGATGTCATCATGCACCTAATAAGTAGAAAATTGATATTGAGGTGGCTGGAATTCAGGAGCTGAACTAAAGAATTAATATTGAGGAAGTTGAAATTTTTTACTTTATAATAAAGGTTACAAAGTATTATTAATTTAATATATATAAAAATTATAAAATTTAATGAACTAAATTACTAATTTTTACTTTATAGAGGGCTACATGATTTGAAAAATAGAGCTCTCGATTTGGAGTCATATTTTTCGACCTCTAGTCATCAAATTTTTTATTTTTATCATTTAAAAAAAAAAGTTAAATCAAGTAACTATGATTTAGTCAGAATTTTATTTTTGACACAGCTGTATCGTTAGATTCGGGACATTCAATTTGTATCCCCAATTTTAAATGGCGAACACAACCTTTCAATAGTGTTCCATCTCTATGTAAAAAAGAAGAAGAAGTTATGTATCCACCATCTAAAATTGCAGACACGAATTGAGTATCTACAATCTAATATTGTGGTTGTGTCAAAAATAAAACATATTAGAATTTATGGTTATTTTATTTATCTAATTTTTTTAATGGTAAAAAAAAAAACGGCTCTTGTGGTCTTTGACGTAAGTTTTTGCGGTTTAACTGAGGAGGATTAAAGCAAATGTTTCAGTTTCGGATTACTGAAATCTTTATGAATTATCTATAAATCAGATTTTGGTAACTTGTTTGGATCTTATTGGGCTCGGATATAATATAATATATGTCGTACACGGCCACGGTGCACTAACATGGCAATATACCTGTAGTTGTATAAGCAGAGAGTATATACCGTAAAGAATCTAGTTATTCAACAATTTAATTAAACAAAGGTTCACAGTACGGAGCTCTAACTGCACAGAAAAACAGAAAGAGAAATGATTTACAAAAAAATGGAATCCAAAAATGTGCGAACAAGGTTACTAGTATACTAAATTGACCACAATGGTAAATTTTTGGAGGAGGTAATTTCACACACACACACACATGCACACACCCCAAAGATCTCGATATGTTTTCTCCCTCTAAAATTCATAATATCATATTTATTCTTCTAAATTTTTAGAACTTATAAATTTATGTAGTTTATTATTTTTTCTACTATTTTTTTAATTTTAGTTTTCTTTTACTTTTTATAAATTTAAAATGAGTTTTAATAGAAAAGTTAATAAATTGGATAAATTTTATGAGGTTTTGAAAAACTAAAAGGTAAGTATGATATTATAAAAATTTCAGGGAGTTATATGTAATTTTGAGGTTTTCGAGGGATATAAATGAAATTCTCCCTTTTTTGCAATTCTGCAGTCTTCTTGTTTATTTGGAATCTACTCAGACTTTTTGAGGCCATTAGGAAATTATATTTTCTAGTATATATCAAATATTCACATGTTCAAAATCTGAATGGATAATTTTTTGGTGAATATTAAATATGTAAGTGACCTGTCCTCTAAATTTTACTAAAAATAAATTATACATATATCAAATACAGGTGCAAACATTTTTTATCTAAGATAATTTTGCTATTTAAAAAAGAGGAGGGTTCAAATGTTCTCTCATTTATTTGTGTTTCCATCATGTCTCCGTTTTTAAAAACTTTAATAACACAAAATTTAAAACTTAAAAGTCAAAATAAAACTGTTGAATATGGTCTACATCATTTTATCTATGCATGTGTAAAATATTATGACATTTCAACTTTTTTTCGGTTGTCATCAAGAGTTTGTAAAAAAGTACTAATATGGATAATTTCTAAACGTTGATTTTTCAACTTATTGATTCACATAAAAACAACACCGAAATTTGATAATTTTTTATGAGCATATAGAGTTAATAATATAGATCACATCTAACGGTTTTATTTGAATTTTTATGATTTAAATTTTGAGTTATTTACGTTTTAAAAACAAAGACATAGTTAAGCACAAAATATAGAGCCATTTGAACCCTGCTCTTTAAAAAATTGTTGGTATAATAGTATAATACTTTAAAAAAAAAAAAATTCAAATTTCAGAAAAGAAGGATAGAGAAACAGAGAAACAAAATCAATCACTCTCCTAAATAGGACATCATTACTCTTCTACGGTTCTACCTATAGCTATTTTTTTTTTTTGACTTTTTGACCACTCTTTCGAACTTATCTTAGAATCACAATTATCAACAAAACAGTCATGTGAATAAAAAAAGAGTAAAGTTATTGTTATTATAAATATTTCTCAGGTCCGCTATGAGAACAAACATGCAGCCGATATTTTTATTTTTATCCAATTAACAAAATATTTTAATAATAATAACCATGATATAAAAATATTTTCAAAAATATCCAAATCGTGAAAAATTTCACCGTTCCAAACTTTTTTTTTTTAAAGAATTTTTTTTGTATTGAAATATTAGAAATGTTGAATATATTTCTTTGAAAATAAATGGAATACAATATAATTTGATTTATTAGAAAGACTAACAAATAACCTGGATCAACATTTTTCGAGCTGGATTTTTTGCGGTTGTAAGAAAAATTAATATATTTCATTATGTGTTATTGTAAAAAAATAAAAATGCTTGGATTCTGAGTACTGCTCGCGGTTCAAAAGTCACTTCTAGATAATACAGGAAATATTGTGATCCTTCTAGTACATTTAATTTCTAGAAAGTTGTATCTATTTTGAGAATTCCTTTTGAATAACAATCATTAAATAACTTAAAGTTTTTTATTTTTTCAGAAGTAGATACAACTTTTTCGAAATTAAATGTACTAGAAGGATGACAATATTTTCTGTATTATCTAGAAATGACTTTTGAACCGGGATCAATAACTCAGAATTCAAGAATTTTTATTTTTTTACAATAACACATAAAGAAATATATTAATTTTTCTTACATCCGCGAAAAATCCGGACTGAAAAATATTGATCCGGGTTATTTGTTACAGTCTTTCTAATAAATCAAATTATATTATATTCCACCTATTTTCAAAGAAATATATTCAACATTTCTAATATTTCAATACAAAAAATAAAAAATAATGTTTTGTAAAGAAAAAAAAACCAAAACAGGTTACCGGTTTCAATGAATTTAGTAATCGGTTTTTTTTTTTTTTTTTTTACAAAACAATTTTTTTTTATATTTTTGTATTGAAATATTATAAATGCTGAATATATTTCTTTGAAAATATATGGAATACAATATAATTTGATTTATTAGAAAGACTGTAATAAATAATCCGGATTAACATTTTTTAGGCCGGATTTTTCGCGGCTGTAAGAAAAATTAATATATTTCTCCATGTGTTATTGTAAAAAAATAAAAATGCTTGGATTATGAGTTATTGATCCCGGTTCAAAAGTCACTTCTAGGTAGTACAAAAAATATTGTCATCCTTCTAGTACATTTAATTTCTAAAAAGTTGTATCTATTTTTGAAAAAAAACTTTAAGTTATTTATTGATTGTTATTAAAAAAGAATTAACAAAATAGATACATTTTTTTTGAAATTAAATGTACTAGAAGGATGACAATGTTTTCTGTGTTATCTAGAAGTGACTTTTGAACCGGAATCAATAACTGAGAATCCAAGCATTTTTATTTTTTTTACAATAACACATAATGAAATATATTAATTTTTCTTACAGCCATGAAAAATCCGGTCTGAAAAATGTTGATCTAGGTTATTTGTTACAGTCTTTCTAATAAATCAAATTATATTGTATTTCATCTATTTTCAAAGAAATATATTCAACATTTCTAATATTTCAATACAAAAAATAAAAAATTTAAGATTTTTTTTTAAAGTTTGGTACTGTGAAATTTTTTCACGTTTTGGAATTAAAATTGCAAGCCGTGGAAAAATTCTATGGTTTGAGTATTTTTAAAAATATTCTTAAACCGTGGTTATTATTATTAAAATATTTTGTTAATTGGGTAAAAATAAAAATGTCGGATCATGCACACAACCGCTGTAAACGATTAACGATGCTATTTTTTATTTTTATTTTTGTGGAACTGCCCATAGAATTTAAATAATAATACCGCACAAAGTGTATGTTTATATATGGCAAAAGAAAAAAGATAAAAAAAACACATTAGTAACATAAGCTATGTACTAATGTGTATTTTTATTACTATTATGATACACATTAGTATCATAAGATTGACTGGTTATCACGTGCATGTTTGTTAGATCATATTAGCTGACCAATTGACTGGTAGATCACGTGGTTTTCATTACGTCTGAATATACGATGCTATTTCTATTACTATTATGATAAGATTTTTCGGTTAATTATTCAGATTTCTAAAGTTCCATCCATTTCAAGCATTTATTCTATGGAATATAAGAAGTCTTACAGATATTCCTTTTAATCAAAAATAAATTAGCTTAGGAGTGAAATTGGTCTAAAGCTTGGCTGTAAACCGACCGTAATTAATGTCCAATAATTTTCTCTAAATGTCATCGTACAATCAATCCCTTTTGAGGTTGTCCGAATTTGTTATTCACTTCTAAGTTCAACTTTTGGTACTTAATATCAATTATACTTTTACAGAAGAGAAGCAGAACTTTGGATGAAATATTATTGATGTTATTTTCTTGTAATTTTGGTGTTCTTGGGGGTGTTTTTGTAATTGTTGCAGTTCTAATTTTGCTGCTGTATAGGTACTGGTAAAGGCGGACTGGTATGGTACCGGTACCAGTTGTCAGTTGTATATACCCTTAATAGCTTCTGTCGGGTTTTAAAAAAAAATCAATTATACTTTTAAGTTCAAATTAGTCTTGTTCCTCTCGGTCATTAAAGATATGTTTGATTGTAAAATAAAATAGTTAGAATAACTATTTTATCATTTGTCTTATTAGAATAGTTAAATTCAACTTTTTGTAAGAATAGATCATTCTAATAAGACAAAATAATTTAATTCAATATTCTACTTATTCAACTCTATTTAAAAAAAAAAAAAAAAGCTATTTCGAATATTCTTATTCTAAAAATAGTCTATTCTTACACGAACCAAACATACCCATTTTAAGACAAGCTGAGACTTTGATAGAAATCAATTACCAACCCCTCTTCATTAACAAGTTCCAATTACTCTTGTTCCAACTGCTAACTAATTTTCTTTGGAATGGACACTCCATTATCGATCTCAACGGAGAGGAAGTGAATTACCTAGGCACAACCTCCCAGTCAATAAAACTGGGATAAGGTTAAACGTCACTATTCCGTTAACTACAGAAAAAAAAAAAACAACAACCAATCGCTGTAACTTTTTATTTAATAAGAACCCCTCGGAAAAAAGTTCTCTCTCGAAACAGTCCTTGAAACCTTTCTCCCGGTTATTATATAACGCAAACCTCGATTTCTCGTCATCAAACTCAAATCGACCCGCCATTTTTGAACCTTCCATTCTCAATCTTATCCCTAATGGAGTACTCACGAAACCCTAACCCTAAGAGACCGCTTGACCCTGTTTCCCCGGACACCCCTTTGTCGAAGCGGCTAAGACCAGAGGATCTGCTAGAGCTACTCGAGCACGATGCTGAACCTGACGCCGGGGAACATGAAACCGGAGGTGAGAGAGATCTTGAATCGGTGATTCGTAGCTTTGAGGAAGAAATTGCCAGAGAAGGTGAGCTGGGATTCCTCCTGCACGCCTCAGACGACGAGCTTGGCCTCCCACCACCGTGTGAAACGGAGGAGACGGTTGCGACGGAGGCGGAGGTCGTTGTTGAGGTGAAGGAGGTTAATGATGAGGTGGCGGAGAAGCTGGTTGACGTGGAAAGCGGGTTTGAAGCGGGGTTGTTTGAATGGGGTGACGAGGATTTATACGGACCGTTGGATCTGTCCGATCTGACGTGGCAGCCGATGCCAGCCGTGCAAGGAGTTGGAGATTGTTTTTTTTTGTAAATGGGTCGGGTAAAAAGTAGCCTAGGTAGCGCGCCGTGGCGTAGTAGACAAATAGGGTTAATCTCGGAAAATAGGACTGTTAAGTGCTAACTTTAATTTGAAAAATGAAAAAAAAATTGATTTAAAAAATGGCAACTACGACAAAAAAAAAAAACAATTAGTGGAATCTTGAAAAGTAAAGAAATATATGGTCATGTCATGATGGTTGATGAATGCTTTTGGGTGCACATACAAATACAATGATGGCGAATAGCCAAATATACCTTTAAACAAAATAAAATTGAAAAAGTTGTGGATGAGCTGAAGAACTAAAAAGGAAACTAAAGTGACTAAAAACGATATGGCATTATCTTGCACATGAAATATTTCCCTCTCATAGAAAGTGCTGTTTGTTTTGGACTGGAAAATAAAGACGTGGTGTTTTCAAATGTGGTTTAAATTTCCAGTAATTACAGAAACAATACCAATACTATTACTGTCAGCTTTCGTTGTAAGAACTTGTGTAATTTTAATGTAGTTGTTTGCGCTACAACAATTTAAATTGTAATATTTGTCATAATAAATAATGAAAATACAAGTATGAAATGTTATAATCTTAATTTTCAAATTATTTAATCCTTAATATCGTGTTAGACTTATTTGGCCTCCTATAAAAGTAAAAATGTGTATGATATTGTTAAATAAGTCTCCCAAGTTCTTAAATCAACCACTAAAATGGTTACCCTTAAGCAAATATGTAATTTCATCGTAATTAACTTGTTAAATTGAATATCGAATCTAAAATGAATGTAACCGATTGACGCGAGTTGAGGAATGGGCTACTCCTGATTGATATTGAAGCTACGCATATCGAAGAATCCCTCTTTAATTAATGTTGTTATGTTTATTATTTGGGTTCTAATTTTTTTTTTTTTTTTTTTTTAAACAGAAATTTCTTTTTTTTTTATTTTTTGTATTGAAATATTAGAAATGTTGAATATATTTTTTTAAAAATAGATGAAATACAATATAATTTGATTTATTAGAAAGACTGCAACAAATAACCCGAATCAATATTTTTCAGGGCGGATTTTTCGCGGCTGTAAGAAAAATTAATATATTTCTTTATGTGTTATTGGACAAAAATAAAAATGCTTAGATTCCGAGTTATTGATCCCGGTTCAAAAGTCACTTCTATGTAATCTAAAAAATATTATAATCCTTCTATTCATTTAATTTATAAAAAGTTGTATCTATTTTGAGAATTCTTTTTGAATAACAATTATTAAATAACTTAAAGTTTTTATTTTTTTTTCAAAAATAGATACAACTTTTTATAAATTAAATGTCCTAGAAGGATTATAATATTTTCTAGATTACATAGAAGTAACTTTTGAACCGGGATCAATTACTCGGAATCTAAGCATTTTTATTTTTGTCCAATAACACATAAAGAAATATATTAATTTTTCTTACAGCCGCGAAAAATCCAGCCTGAAAAATATTGATCCGGGTTATTTGTTGTAGTCTTTTTAATAAATTAAATTATATTGTATTTCATCTATTTTTAAAGAAATATATTCAATATTTCTAAAATTTCAATACAAAAAATAAAAAAAATAAAAAAATTTCTGTTTAAAAAAAAACAAAACTTAAAAAAAAAAAAGAAAAACAAAAAGAAAAAGTGGACCGCCCATTATATGGGCGGTTTGGTAATGGCATGAAGCGCCCATACAATGGGCGGTTTGCTAAAATTTTGGCCCGCCCCGTTTCTAGGCGGTCAGGGCATATATGAAAAAAATTCAAAACAGAGGTTATTTTTAATATTTTTCTTTTTTTTTGGGGTATTAAAAAAAATGGCCGATATTGAAGCTACGCATATCGAAGAATCCCTCTTTAATTAATGTTGTTATGTTTATTATTTGGGCTATTGTGGAGCAGAACTTTAAGACCTATCGAAGAACCCACCCCCCCCCCCCCCCCCTTTTGGGCTACGGCCTATTTATTCCAATTTATACATAATGGGAGCCTTGAAACCTCGTTCTGTATGGTTAAAAATTTAGGCCCAATTTGAACTGTTTTTCGTGAAGCCCCAATTGAACGCGGACAAACCCTTCACTGAAATGGAATCTCACCTTCTGAAAAAAAAAGAAAAGAGAGAGAACAGGAATCCATTACTTGTACGATTTGTGCAAGATGCAATAGTAATATCCTTATATGGATTTGCTGCTATAAAAATAAAACATAAGTGCTGTGGTTCCTATCTATATATAATTATATATTCATTTTCAATCTCAATGATTGGATTAAAATTGCAAGTCATATATGCTTGTCAATTAATGTGTGAAAAGGCAGCTGATATGGACTGTGGTCTGTGGTTAATGTATGCTATATATAATCCTTTTTGAAGTTGATATTTAATTATCTCTTGTTGAGGATGGGGAAAACAAGGGAGAGAACAACTACATGCACCTCACTGATTCGATCATATGCAACAATATTAATGCAAAATTAAAGTCAAATTAAAAAGTACAAGATGATCTGTATTAATTATTAACAACGCAAGGAATGAAATAAAAACAACAGAATCAGAAAACATAAAAAAATATTCCAAAACAGTCCATAATAAAAAAACTCAAACTAATTAAAGGTAGCTAGATCGAACCTCAACCTAGCTATACAAAGGTTTCATATATCTTACTTAAGATATTTAATTAATTAATTACTTACTTTCTGACAATCCAGTTAAGCAAATAAACACAGCATTGATAATTTATGCTACCTTAATTAGAGCCTCTAAAGAATATAATTCATTCTACACCTATATATATAGCATTGATCAACCACCATCAGCATAATAAAACATAGCTATATGGTTGCACTTATGTTTTCACCTTCATAACCAAACTAACCTAGTACCTCCATCATTAACAACCTATACCATATTTTCACCAACTTAGAGAGACAAATTAAGCCAGATTGGAGCTTGACAAACCTCAGACCCATCTTTTTCAACGAACTGTTCTCTATTCTATACGTATGGCAAGATCAAGGTTTAGGTCTGGTTGTGCACCAAAATCATTGTTCCAGGAGTTTGAAGCACTGGAGAGTTGAAATGAATCTTTGCCAAGAGTACATTGCTTTACGTCCTCTCTCGTGTGATTCACGAGCTTTTTGCTAAGATGAGAATTCCAGTAGTTCTTTACCTCGTTGTCAGTTCTTCCAGGTAGCCTCCCCGCTATCAATGACCAACTGAAACAAAATTGGTAGCATCACATATCAATATTCACGCTTGAGATTTCAAGCTATTATGTCATTAATTAAGATATCAAATTAACAATTACACGAAGATCAGCTAGTTTAAATATTGGTACTTCAACTTAGTATGACGTTAATTTGATAAACCAATTCATGCTTACTTCAAAGATGGTTGGTAGTTTGATACAGACATATATGCATCTTGTTATGATGTTCGATCTTGAACAATGTTCATGAACTAAATTAATCGCTTGAGCATTGACAACCGCCGTAACTTAAACATCACGATACCTATTTTTTGATTCCTCTTAGAATTGATTTAATCAGCCTTAATATCACGTGATAGGATTTTGAAAATGCAGAGATGGAGAGGGAGGTTTAATTTCAGTTAGATTAGGGAGACATGTACCGGTTACCAAGGAGAGCATGTAACTTGACAATAAGATCCTCTTCATCCTCAGAGAAGTTCCCTCTTTTGAGATCGGGTCGGAGGTAATTGATCCATCTTAATCTGCAACTCTTCCCACACCGAAGCAACCCTATGTCGTAAAAGTAATGATTCAAATTAATAAACAAGGTGATATATTTGTCTTTTGCATTTAGCTGAAACTTTCAACAAAGTTACACTAGCTAATTTACATACGATATATAGAAATATATATTGACATAAAATAAAAAGATTGGAGAAGTTAATTATGTGATGGAACATTATTATTATAGGGGTCCATGCATGAGAATGGTTTTTACTCAGTTGTCAAAGATATTAAATCTCAAATGATTTAAGTATCACATGACATATATGTAATGCTCGAAATACACTGCAACAACTGCATTCTTTGGTTTTACTTCGATATGCACTAAGAGTCCATAAAATTAATTAATGACCCAAAAAGATCAATTCCTATATTTGCTCTTGCATACTTCTGCTTTGACCGAACTTTCTCTATGTAAAGCAAAATTAACTACTAACAACGAAACCACACTAAATTATATATTTATATGCATATACAATACCTGCTGCCTTTGGTACAGATGCCCACCTTCCTTCTCCATGCATTTGCACATATTCTGTAAGCCTCTGATCCTCCTGCTTTGACCATGCTCCTTTGTTCATTTCTCTTTTCTCATCACAACATGGTCTCCTCATATTTTAGAGTGATCTTGAATATATAATAAACGTACAATCACTGCAAAGATTTATATATGCATTTACTTGGTATCGAGTAGAAAAGGAGAAGGTGCGGCTGTTGTGAATAAATAGATAGAGAAGAGAAGGCAAATTAAGAAGGTGGGGTTCGACACAAAGACTGGTGGTTTGGAGGGGGTATGAGACAAAAGGTCACGAGTCATGACTGGTGTTGTCTGTTAGTTGTGGTATACGTAGGAGAAATTGTTGCTGTATCTTTCGATCCTGTTTTGAAAACATTCTAGGCTCGATCTTTTGATTCAATTTTCAAACCTCAACCAACAAGAATTAATTGAATCGCGTTATTTGCTTGTACGTTAGGCCGGTTCTTCTTTGGCCTATGCAACTGCAGCTTAATTATAGGTGAGTACTGACTACTGAGTAGTAGTAAAATTTTAACAGAAGACCAACCGTGGACTAATTCCAATTGGGCTATATATATATTTAGAGAGAGAGAGTTAAAATTTTTGTTCCGGAGTTGTGTGGTAAAACAAATTGGGTTTTTAATTTTTAAAGTTCAAACCGTCGACCCAAATCGGTAGATGTGATCTCTGTATTAAAATGTGTTTGGAAACCAAATTTTATATTTTTTGGAATTTTTAATTTTAAAATTGATGATTTTAATAAACAATGAAAAATTTCTGAATTATTGAAAATAATAATTTTAAAACTGACTTAATAATAATAAACAAATTCCAAGAAAGAATGTAAAATTTGGACTCCAAGCACATTTTATTATAGATTGAATATTGAACAGTTTGGACTTCGAAAATGTAAAAACCGAAGTGTTTGTTCCATTGCCTAGGAACAAACGTTTTGATAGTACGGACCTCAGTCTTTAGGTCCGCATGCACCGGTGTTCTGTGATTGTGATAGAAGTCAAATTCTCCAAAAATCAGGATTTTTTTTTTTCAGAAAATGGTACAAATAAAAATTTCGGATCTATCTATCTGTCCCGATTTTTTTTTTTACCACTTTAAAAAATCAGAATTAAATAAATACCACTCATTTATTCTAAATTTATATTCCACCACGAACTTGGACTTAGTACGTCCGCGAACGAATTCTCAATCCGAATTCAGACTCAGTACACGACGGATCCGTCCGTGTCCTGAATCTAAGTTCGGATTGGTAGGTATACTGATCAGTCTGAGTTTTAATTGGTGCGGATACTAAATCTGAGTTCAGATTGGTAAGCTAACTTTGTCTATTTTGTCTTTCACTTGATAAATTTTAATATATTAATTTTATATACTGTCTGAACATACATGCATGACATATGATTTTGATAATATCGCTGTTTGAAAATATACAATGTCTATTTTGTCCGAACCGTTTGAACATACATGTTACATCCCATATGATTTTGATAATATCGATGTTTAATTTAATATAATAAATAAGGAGGGATCAAGTTACAATAATTTTTAAATTACAACAAGTTATCATAATTTTTTTCTATATTTTCAAAGTCCAAATCATCGATTCAAACCGTTCAACATGAACTTCACAATAAAATGTGTTTGGAGACCAAATTCTACATTTTTTGGTTTCCAAGCACATTTATTGTGGAGATCACATCTAACGGTTTGAATCGACAATTTGGACTTTAAAAATGTAAAACGTGGTTATGATAACTTGTTGTAACTCAAAAATTGTTGTAACTTGATCCCTCTTCATAGTAAATATACACTGTCTATTTTGTCCGAACCGTTTGAACATACATGGCATATGTTTTTGATAATATCAATGTTTAATTTAATATAATAAAAGTACATTCGTATAGCAGACAGACAATGTATAAAACAAAACTAGTAATTGTGCCCGTGCACAGCAACGGGAGCAAATTATGTAGTAGAAAACATTAAGCTCTTTAATAAGAAGGAGAGATAATTTAAATCAAATTTGTAGAGAAAAATAGTTAAATACTATATTTATCTACTCTAATACATGTGAACTCTAGTATAGTGGTATAATTTTTGGCACCAACAGAACCCAACTGGGTTCGAATCCCGCCTTCAGCAGAAAAAAAGAAAAAGGGTGCGCGGTGCACAGGCTCGGTCCGCAGGTGCCGTGCATGGTTCAGAGGCGCGGTTCACGGGTGCGGCGCGCAGTCTACGGGCACTGGGATCATATGCGGCGCGACCAATGCATACTTAAGTGTTGAAACTCATAATTTAGAAAATTCATCTATGTGCGATCTGGAAATTCAACGGCTGGGCATCATTCCGAAAAAAAAAATAGTAAATCAGGACCCTTGCGGGATCTAGACATTAAGCTCCTTAATGGGGAGAGATATACAACTTATACCAATTCGAACTCAGATTCAGTATGCGCACCAATTCAAACTCAGATTCAGTATGCGGACGGATCCGAATTCAGATCCAGTATGAGTTCGGATTGAAGATCCGTCCGCAGACTGAGTCCGAGTTCATGGTGGAATCTGAATTCGGAATAAACGGATCGGTCTGTCTGTCTATCTATCTATCTATCTATCTATTGAGATTATATATAAATTCAATAATATTTATCTTCTTGGAGTAATTATTTATTTATTATTTAGTTGCCAATGAATAAATAATAGAAGTTTATAAAGATTTTGGCTACTGAGCTTATATAGTGATACTGCTGTAATTACTTACTAGTAATCAATTAAACGTACAGTTATATATCATAATGATTAGTTGTCTTGCAATTTTATGTTGGATCAGTTAATAATCTAAAAAAATAATAACGTGAAATAATGTTTTATTATAATACAAAATAAATGTTGTTTATCAATATATATATATATATATATATAGAGTTAGGCTGGGGTGCTATGGATAGCATAGTGGCCTCTTTGCTACGGCTCAATATTCGAGTTTTCAAAATCCAAACGGTCGATCCGAACCATTTATCTTATTCTTCATATTAATATCTGCTTGGAGACCAAATTTTACATTTTTCTGAATTTGTTTACTATTTATTAAGTATTTTACAAAATTGTTGATCCAACGGTGTCTGCACAAAACAGTAAAACCGTTGGATTAGCGATTTTCAAAGTGGCTTAATAAATAGTAAAAAAATTCAGAAAATTATAAAATTTGGTCTCCAAGCAGATATTAATATGGAGAATAAGATGAACGGTTCGGATCGACCGTTTGGATTTTGGAAACTCGAATATTGAGCCGTAGCATAGAGGCCACTATGCTATCCATAGCACCCCAGCCTAACTCTCTCTCTCTCTCTCTCTCTATATATATATATAGGACTTGGCTACGGTGCTATGGGTTGCATAAAGGCCTCTTGTGCTACGGCTCAATATTCGACCTTTTAAAATCCTAAAGGTCGATCCGAACCGTTCATCTTGTTCTCCATATTAATATGTGTTTGGAGACCAAATTTTATATTTTTTGGAAATTTTTTACTATTTTTTTAGATTTATTGAAAATCGCTGTTTTTCAGACAAATCTGGACCATAAAAAACAGCGATATTCAATAAATATAAACAAATAGTAAAAAATTTCCAAAAAATGTAAAATTTGATCTCCAAACACATATTAATATGGAGAACAAGATGAACGGTTTGGATCGACCGTTAGGATTTTGAAAAGTCGAATATTGAGCCGTAGCACAGGAGGCCTCTATGCAACCCATAGCATATTAGTCAAATCCTATATATATATATAGAGGAGGGATCAAGTTACAACAATTTTTGAGTTACAACAACCATTTTTTACATTTTCAAAATTCAAATTGTCGATCCAAACCCTTAGATGTGATCTCCACAATAAAATATGCTTGGAGACCAAATTTTACATTTTTTGGAATTTGTTTACTATTTATTGAGATGGGTACAAAAACTAGTCAAATTCAAACCATTGAATTTTGTACCCATCTTAATAAATAGTAAAAAAATTTCAAAAAATGTAAAATTTGGTCTCCAAGCACATTTTATTGTAGAGATCACATCTAACGGTTTGGATCGATGATTTGAACTTTGAAAATGTAGAAAATGCTTGTTGTAACTTGTTGTAACTCAAAAATTGTTGTAACTTGATCCCTCCTCATATATATATATATATATATAGAGAGAGAGAGAGACGGGGGGTTAATAAACAATCGATTCTTTCCGAGGTCCCGTACAACTAAGTCGTTTTTCAATTTTCAAAATCCAAAAAGTCGATCCAAACCGTTAGATGTGATCTTTATTTTAAAATGTGCTTGGAGACCAAATTTTACATTTTCCTGAATTTTTTTACTATTTATTAAGCCACTTTGAAAACTACTGATCCAACGATGGCTTCTGGTTTATTGTTTTGTTAAGTCACCGTTGGATCAACGGTTTTCAAAGTGGCTTAATAAATAGTAAAAGAATTAAAAAAAAAATATAAAATTTGGCCTCCAAGCACATTTTAATATAAAGATCACATCTAACGGTTTGGATCAACTTTTTGGACTTTGAAGAATGAAAAACGACTTAGTTGTACGGGACCTCAGGAACAATCGATTGTTTATAAACCCCCCCCCCTCTCTCTCTCTATATATATATATATAGAGGAGGGATCAAGTTACAACAATTTTTGAGTTACAATAAGTTACCACAACCATTTTCTACATTTTTAAAGTCCAAATCGTCGATCCAAACCGTTAGATGTGATCTTTACAATAAAATGTGCTTGGAGACCAAATTTTATATTTTTTGGAATTTTTTTACTATTTATTAAGATGGGTACAAAAACTAGTCAAATTCAGATCATTGAATTTTGTACCCATCTTAATAAATAGTAAAAAAATTCCAAAAAAAACGTAAAATTTGGTCTCCAAGCACATTTTATTGTAGAGATCACATCTAACGGTTTGGATCGACAATTTGGACTTTGAAAATGTAGAAAATGGTTGTGGTAACTTGTTGTAACTGAAAAATTATTGTAACTTGATCCCTCCTCATATATATATATATATAGAGTAAGGCTACGCTACTTCGTGAATTAATGGGGTTGTTTTAATTCGTGCTCATATCTCTAGTTTCAAAATTCAAAATAGCCGATCTAAAATATTAGATGTTTAATCTATATTAAAATGTGCTTGGAGACCAAATTTTACATTTTTTGGAATTTTTTTACTATTTATTAAGATGGTTTAAAAATCGTTGTTTTTTAATGGTGCAGAATTTTAATAAAAACAACAATTTTCAAACTATCTTAATAAATAGTAAAAAAATTCCAAAAAATGTAAAATTTAGTCTCCAAGCACATTTTAATATAGATTAAACATCTAATAGTTTGGATTGGCTATTTAGACTTCGAAACTAGAGATATGAGCGTGAATTAAAACAACCCCATTAATTCACGAAGTAGCGTGGCCTTACTCTATATATAAGCCACTTTAATTATTTGAATTTGAAATTAATTAATTAGTTTTATTCACATATATATGAAATACACCAACTTCAGACTTCAGTTCATTACTGTGGGAAAGTATTTTTTTTTTTTTACAAAGTTCATAATAGTAATATGATATTTTCAAAAGAGGAGGGTTCAAATGTCTTTATTTTTTGTGCCTACACCATGGCTCTATTTCTTAAAATTTTAATAACTCAAAAGTTAAAACTTAAAAGTTAAAATAAAACCGTTAGATGTGATCTATGTTATTTTCTCTATGTGCTCATAAAAAATTATCACATTTCAATTTTATTTTTATGTGAATCAATAAGTTCAAAAATCAACGTCTAGAAATTATCCAAATTAGTACGTTTTTTGTAAGCTCTTGATGACAACCAAAATAAAATTGAAATGTCAAATTTTTTTACACATGTATAGATAAAATGATATAGATCATATCTAACAGTTTTATTTTGATTTTTAAGTTTTGAATTTTGAATTATTAAAGTTTTAAAAAATGAAGACACGGTAAAGACACAAAAAATGGAGGCATTTGAACCCTCTTCTTTCCAAAATTTATCTTAATACGTTTCTTTGCTTTTTTTTTGAAAAACTGATAGCAGCTATCAGTGATTAATACGTTTCTTTGCTTACTCCCGTTGGCTTGAATACACAATAGAGAGCCACATCAATTTCAGCACCTCATTCATCCATAGAAGAAAAAGAGTGGACTATTTATTCAATGCTTGATCGATATTCGATAGCTCTTTCTCCAACACGGCCAAACCGCTCCTTAACCTTAACCTTAACCTCTGCTTCGGTGTATCAGAATGTTATTCATCAGTTGGGAAATTATATTTATGATCGTAGAGAAGTTGCTATGTAATCAAGGTTGTCCCAACCAGTGCTCCTATATATTTGTATACCTATTGGCTCCTTCCTCGTTGGCTTTCACCGAGCCATACGTTTATTGGTTTTCACCGTTTCATACGGATCTCTATCTGAATCTTTCCAACTTTGATCGATAGAACCACTTCCCAAATTAGCTAGCGGTCGATATCAAAATTTAAAGTTTCTAAGTCAGTAACGATTTGATTTTTTTTATACCAACTTGTGACCTACCATTTTTTCTAAATTATTAAATATAATTCTCCTTTATGAGCTATTTGATGAAAAAATATATTGAATACGGATTAAAAAATTGTGGTCCTTATAAATTTGATTAGATATAAATTGAATCGCCAAAACTCTATTCGATCCGTTTGAGAATATTGTAGCTATTTCTAGGATAGACATGCGAATACATCATTTAATATGTGCCATAGTAACAAGGATTTTCAGGATAATTAAAAGGGAGAATTTTATGTATATCCCTCAAAACCTTCAAAATTATGTATTCCCCCCCTCTAAAGTTCATAAATTCACAAAATACCCTACTTAAATTTTAAAAACTCACAAATTTACCTATTTTATCTTTTGTATTAAAACTCATTTAAAATTCACTAAATACCCTTTTTAACCTTTATTAAAAAAAGAAAAAAAAATGTAGCATGTTTCAGAAACATGGCAGTCTTCTAATTGGTTGGTTTCTGAGGACAAATGCGTAATTTCTCTACTTATACGTTTTTATAGTGACATTTAAGTATATGCTTAAGTGTCAGAAGTAGAGAAAGTGAGAAATAATGTCTTCGGAAAATGATAAATTAGATGACCGGCAATTTCTGAAGAGTGTGTGTATAATGAGAGAGAGGGGCTAAGTTCAAAAACATTTGTTTCTAGCCTCCAAAACAAACAATTCAGTTTTTTGATTTTCAAAGTCCAAACAGTCGATCCAAACCGTTAGATGTTCAATCTATATTAAAATGTGCTTGGAGACCAAATTTTACATTTTTTTGATATTTTTACTATTTATTAAGATGGTTTGAAAATCATTATTTTTATTAAAATTCTGCACCATTAAAGAACAACGATTTTCAAACCATCTTAATAAATAGTAAAAAAAATCCAAAAAAAATATAAAATTTGGTCTCCAAGAACATTTTAATATAGATTTAACATCTAATGGTTTGGATCGACTGTTTAGATTTTGAAAATAAGAAAATGTAATCCTTTATTCCGGGGGCTAGAAACAGGGGCAGAACCAGACTTTCGGAACAATATAAAAAATTATGTCTATACACAAATTTTAAAAATAAATGAACATTAATTAACTTCCATTTAGTATACATGAATCCGCCATTGCCCAAGAGCACGATACTTAGTTTAATTAATGCATAAGTATATTGGACCTTTAATAAGAAAAACTGTTTGCATGTAGAGAACTGTTCAAAATGTGCATGATTTAATAAAGTTTTGATCTTAACTAAACTAAATATGAAAAAAATCGACAACTGTCTAGTTCTCGAAGATTTTATAATATCACCACAATATTATTAAAATAGAAAACAATAAAAAGAAATTTTAGTACATATTTGACAAACTTATAATATAAAAACAACACATATACAGCAATAATAAAGCAACCTATTTTCATGAAAGGAAACAAAATTACAGTTTATAGTATTGCATAGATCAATACTAATTTTGTGCTTAGTATTAATTTTACCTTGAATAACAGACATATTTGCGCACTTTTGTTAGGACGAGGCGAAATATTCCAAACCAATATTTACATTCTAATTACCAACCGCAATTTGAGGCCGTAGATATGAATATGGGCCGTACAAGCATCCTTTCCTTCCAAATCCGGCCCAAAATACTCCCCACTGACAATCAGAAACCATTAGTCGAAGAAATCAGACAAAATGCCTAGGGGCTTCACAGGCAAACAAAGAAAGTCAGTCAAATGCTGAGTCAGCAAAAAGAAAAAGAAAAAAGAAAAAAGAAAAAAGAAAAAAGAAAAAGAAAAAGAAAAAGAAAAAGAAAGAAGAAAAAAGAAAAGTCGAAAATAGTATAAATAAATAAAGTAAAACCCGTCGAAAAGACCAAAACCGATACGAATCGCAGAAGAAAGACGGGGGCACTCGGATCAGAATCATCAGATGATAGAGCAGGGTCAGGGTCAGGGTCAGGTCAGCAAATAGGAAATGGAAAAAAGAAGAATAAAAACAATCAGTTTGTTTGGAAATAAAAACGGCGCTTATGAGCAGGCACCCCGTGCGATTTCCCGGTAACACCTCTTCTTGTTCTTCTACTACGCTCTCTCTGTCAATCAATAAAGGCATCCGATTCCTCCGACCGACTCTCTGCAGGTATTCAATTCCCTCATTAAATTGTGTCCCATAATAATAATAATAATAATAATAATAATAATAATAATAATAGAGAGAAAATTAAATACCGAGTTTTTTTTTGGAAGAAAGGAAGGGATTGTGTGCAATGGCTCGGCGGCCACCAGTGCTCTCTCTCGTGCTTCCTTCTGAGACGGGTCGTGTTCTCAGCATCCAATCCCACACCGTTCAGGTGCTTTGGAAAATCCTCTTTCTTATTTTTTTGTTATTGTTCATTATTCAATTGGTGCTGATCAAGTGTTAATTGGACCAAGCTAACAGAAATAAATCAACATCTATATTGTATTTCCTATTTAAACAGAACAAGTTTCTAGATGAGATTAGAAGAGACATGTATCAGAACACTGCAATTGAATTTGAACTTTTTTTTTTTTTTTTTCTTTTTTCTATTTCCTGAATTATCAGAATGGATAATCTGTTTTTGCTTTTATTCTCAAAGATCCCCAAAGTTGAGACAGATACAAACAAAATTTGAATTCAAATTTACGCACTCTGTTGTGCTGACCGTTGTTACTTAGTATCATTATTGTTCACTAATATCTTGCTTTCAGTGTCAGCTGTACAGTTTTCTTTGTACTTCCTTAAATTGGTTTACTGCGAGTTATTATCCAATACTTAAAAATTTCTTAGGGATATGTCGGCAACAAATCAGCTGTATTTCCTCTTCAGCTTCTAGGCTATGATGTGGATCCCATCAATTCTGTACAGTTCTCTAATCATACAGGTAAGTAGGTATCCTTAACTGCATACTGCATAGAGGTGGTTTAGATGCCTCTAGATTTAAATCCTTGTTAGCAGAAACTCTTAAGACAATATCAAACTGTTAGGTTTGATCTATATCACTTCCTCTACATGCACATTAATTTTATGACATTTTGGCTTCATTTTTGTGGAAATCAATATCAAGAAAATGTCTACTTTTGTTTTGTTTTATTTTTTTTATGCTTTTAAAAATGAGTTATAGCGGAGGCACCAAAATTGGTGTGAATTCCCTATTACAGATGCATTGACATAATTTTGAAATTCTTAAATATTATGCAGGTTATCCCACATTTAAAGGTCAAGTACTAAATGGTGATCAATTGTGGGATTTGATTGAAGGCCTTGGGGATAATGATCTGCTGTACTATACTCATTTATTGACTGGTTAGATTTTTTTCGTGGTTTTTGTACCCTTCTTTTTTCTTTTCACAAGGTATACACAACTTCATTTCATTTTTGCAAATGAGACCAGCCATTTTTGTGGTTGCATGGACACTACTGTTGGGTTCATTGGCAAAACATCCCACCATTAAGATGACGGATAAGTGCATAGGAAGTTTGACTTGACCAATGGATTGGTACATGTACATTTTAACTTAAAACCCAACACTTGAATTCACCTTGCTTGATTTTAATACAGTTTAGGCTTTATCTGGGACAAGCATAGTATAGTTGGGGGCAAAATGGGCAATACGTAATAAAATATCATCTAATTACAGTAAGATGACAGATGGGTGGTATGGTGCGGATGTTGGTGTTAGGTTAGTTGCAAATATTGTTCACTACAATGTTGGGTTTTAATTGCAAACTCTTAGAATTATTAATTAATAGAGTTTGCATTTATGTAGGTTACATTGGATCAGCTTCGTTTTTGTCCACTGTATTAAAAGTAGTTGATAGGTTGCGCTCAATAAATCCCAATCTTGTCTATGGTAAAGGATCTTACTTTTTAATTTTACTAAGTAAATAGATTTTAAGATAACATTGGCCTTCGAGTTGAATGTAACTAGATTTGGATGGGTCTGTAGCGTGTGATCCAGTAATGGGAGATGAAGGAAAGCTCTATGTACCTCAAGATTTAGTTTCTCTTTATCGAGAAAAGGTATCCATAGTACCAGTTATATTGTTTGTTTTACATTCTGATTTCATTACTGTGCAATTTGTATGCAAGGAAAATAAATTATTATTAAATAATCTCTAAACTGAATTGTTGACAGGTGGTTCCTGTGGCTTCAATGCTTACACCAAACCAATTTGAGGCTGAACTTCTGACAGGAATAAGGTAAAACCATTATTGATTCTAAAAAACCCCATATTCCAACAAGCTGAGAGATGGTACCTTGTAACTTGCAATATAAACTTTCAATCCCTTATCGCTCATCCTTTTGGGGGAGGGGATATTGAAAGGCAGAGAAAATAACCAAGGGTAGTTTTACCATTTGGAAAAGAAAATGGATAATGGTACTTTATAAGGTGTATATAAATAATCTGTTGATGCATTTTGGAATCTTTTCAAAGTTAACATTTTTGGGATCTTGGAGGCCTGAGTGAAGGTGTTCAGATTTTGGAAGATTTCAGTCTGTAGGACCACTGGGGTTCAAAGCGTCAGGTTATAGAATAATATCTAGAATCATAAGACTGTAGAAATGATGGATACTTCCTGAACTCAAATCAGACTTAAGTGTAAATAAAGTGATGTGTATCAATGGTTGAGCTCCTTTATTATCTTTTAAAGGAGGTGGTCAATTTTGAAATTGTGATACAATCTCTGAAAATGAAACCACATTACCATTTAAAATTATCATCACTTTACAAGTTTTGTCTAAAAAACTTTATTAAGAAAATATTAATTGCCTAGGGTTAGCTGGCAGTTTCATGGTATATAGTAAGTAAAGAAGTCAACTATCTCGCTTCTCCCATAAACAGGGAAGATTTAAGCTCTAACATGGTTCAACCACATTAAAATACCTTGAAAGGAAGGGGAATCTTAAACACAGAGAAGCAAGATTTAATTGTTACTTGCAATTTCCAGGAACCATTGAGAGAACGTACTGTTTTTCTCTTTATTATTTTCATGCGTTTGGCACCAAGGATGGCTTAAAAGGATATGGATCCCAGAAAGAGGCTGTCTCTACGAGTATCACTTTTCTTTGGACCGTGGCAGAAAAAATTCTTGTTACTCTACCCCTTGTTACTTGAGGTTGTGACTCTACACAACTCCACGCCAAGGCCCAAACCCACTTTGATTCCATGGAATTAGGATTCTGACTTGAGTATAATTTAAGTTGTTTTCGTATCTCAGAATTGTATAGTCATGATTTTGACAATCTTGTCCGAGTCCTTTTGAGAGAGGGAGGGAGGGAGGGAGGGAGGGCGATCTGGGATTGTCTTGTAAAATGCTGATTTGTTGTTGCTTACTTTTATAATTACCTTATATTTTTCCAAAAAACAAACATGAAATCCTTGTGCATTTTTTCTGATTTGCCCTTTCAGAATTGTTTCTGAGAAGGACGGTTTGGAAGCTTGCAATATTCTTCATGCTGCGGGGCCAACAAAGGTTATTCTAGTACTATCAAATGATTAGTCTCATAATTGTTATTGGAATATTTTTAAGTTCATAAGAATAAGAGAGAGAAAAAAGCTGTTTGATATTAATACCTGAGTTGTACTGTGCTAAACCAGGTGAACAAAATATCAGTTTGTTATAATATTCTTACGGTATGTTTTCAGGTGGTAATAACCAGCATGGTTGTCCAAGACAAACTCCTGTTAATTGGCAGCCATCAAAAAGGAAAGGTATCAATACATGTATACTCTCAATAATATTTATTATGCTAATTATCTTTTTCTTGGGTCAACTTCTAAATTTGAAAAATCTAAAGAGGTCTCATGTTTCTATTACAGGGTCAAGCTCCTGAACAATTCAAGATTGTTATACCAAAGATACCTGCATACTTCTCAGTATAGACACCTTAATACTCTGATTCATTAGTTACCTTTTCAAGGGGTTCATGTTTGTCTTTGTTTTGAAATTAAGATACGGTAATTTCAACATTATAAGATGATGTTTTATATAGTGTATTTCTTTGATAACTCTAGGGTACAGGTGACTTGACGACTGCTCTTCTTCTAGGATGGAGCAACGTATGTCAAATGTTTTTTTTTTTCTTATTTTTTCCACAGACATGTTACTAAATATATACACATCTGTATATTTGTGGAAATAAATCTGCTATGATTCCAAATTAAACCTTTCATTTTTTGAGTATTACGAATCTCCATAAAAGTTGTTTTTTATGCACGAATCTCAAAACAAATAAAAGGTTGGATTTGGAATCGTAGGACCCTACAATCCCTTTAGGACTGTAGCTGATTTATTTCTGTATATTTGTATATCTACATGTAGTATTTGCATGTCTACCCTAAAATTTGTGGGGCTATTAGTATAGAAGCATGCACTAAAAGATTACAATCTTGCAGCAAGTACATTAGTGGAACTAAATGGGCTTTCTTTTTTTATGGATTACATGTACAAATTTTTTGTTGAGTGTGTAAAGTGCTCAGAATGTACATTGTTCTTTATCACTAAATTATTTTACAACATTTTGTTGTTTAACAGAAATACCCAGATGATCTTGAAACAGCAGCAGAACTGGCAGTTTCCAGTTTACAGGTACACTTTTATCCTTTTTTTCATTTTTTCATTTTTTATGTACTTGCTTTTGTTTAATAGATACGGTCATACGGATGTGTCATCTACCAGTCAACCTTCCTTAATGAGTAATTCTGTAATGATGGAACTTCCACTTTAATCATGTATAAATAATCTGGCATTGAATTGCTGTAAACTGGTGCACTACACGGGGTTGTACTAATAACTTGATGCACTAGAATTAGAAATCTGATAAAACAGATGGATTGTCATTGCTGTTCAGTTTCGACGTTATCTTGATTTTTGTAGGCTGTGCTGAGAAGAACTGTTGCAGATTATGAGAAGGCGGGTTTTAACCCACAAACAAGCAGCCTAGAGATTCGATTGGTCCAAAGCCAAGAGGACATCCGAAACCCACCAATCAAATACAAGGCAGAGAAATTCAATTAAACTGTTGAGATATTTTTGCTATTCATGAAACTTTGTTGTTTTGTTTTCCTAGTAACATCTTATTGGCAGACAATCCAATAATTTTGGTGAAAAGAACTTAACGCTTCATATTATAATGAAAAAAATAAGAAAGAATAGATAATAATGAAAGGTTTAAAAGTAGATGGAGAAAAATGGCATCATCTCTATTTAATTTGACCTTCTAATTTGTTGTTTACTTACTAGTTATCCGTCATTCCATTTCATAAACAAGTTCATAACCATACTCAAGCAACACTTTTTGGCTCTTTCCGAACAATTAACATTCAAAACGTGACGTTAATTTTGTTTAATATAAAGATACAATTGCAGCATATGTTCATTGGAATTTTCACAAGATAAAAGAATACACGTTTCAGTGAACGAGCTTCATTGGCCTCATCATTTCATTGTCTTCATGATCCAAAATCTGTAAACATGTAAAACTTGACACAATTATTGGAGTTTGTAATGAATAACTATTGTAACATCTTTTATTATTATTACCAAAACTACAATAAAGACTCCAATCTCATTTCCATTGATTCTAAAACTAAAAATTTTGCGAAATAAATGAGCATCCACTTACATGACAATGGTATACATATCCCGGCTCAGCTGTCACATCGAACCCGTATTGTGTCTCTGATTCAATCGGTTTAAACCTGACCAGAATGGTCGTCACGCATCCTGGTTTCATCTTAAACACATTCTTCCACCCTCTCTCATGCTTTGGGATGACAAAAACACTTTGCGTCAAATGCTTTTCCAAATCACACTTCCGCACATCATTCACAGCTTCCATGCATGATTTAAATCCATCCACGTCAGACATATTTCTCTGTTCGAACACTGTAAATGTACCGAGATGGATGTGCAAAGGGTGGTTGTCTTCAGTTAGGTTGATTATTTTCCATATCTCACTGGTTCCTTCTTTTGGGGTCTCTGTGACAGGATCTTTGAATGATTTTGCATTTAGGTATAGATGCGTCGGTTCATCTGATGCACTCGTGTATTCATACATTGTGATGTACCTATTCGACATATATGCATGAGGCACTAATTAGTGTATCATGTCGTTAAATTAAGTGTTATATATATAGATTATCTAACAATCTTTTGTTCATCACATCCTTCTGTATACATGACAAATATTTTTATGTATTATGGTAGCTACTTATTATGAATTAAAAAAAATTCTGAATTCAATTACAGTCTATACCTTGTTTGAGCAGCTTCACTGAGAAGAGGAGTAGGAAGTTGGAGGAGAGTGTACGGGATCTGCGAAGGATCATAAACTTTATCTGGTTTTATTATGAATTTCATTACAGTGCCGGTGATGTTGTCGGTCTGGTCACCATCAGGGAAGGGAAAGTTCGCATCATTGTGCAGGATGACATCATTATTTGTCGAGAGAGAAAAGTCAATTATGACATCAGCAATCTCTGATGGGGCTAGAAGGAACTTCCTAAAATTTCGGTCACATATTTAACTATTATTCAGAAAATCAATAAGGAATGAATATAATAAGCACAGTAACAGATTGCAATATCTAAGCTGAACCTATGACGGTAAATCCTTATACCTTGAAACAGTAGGCCTGTGGAGGTAGTTGGAATCAGATCCAATATGTGTAAAATGGAGACCGTTAGATAAGTAGAGTTGTAGGAACCGCGCATTACTTGCATTCAATATACGAAACCGGTACTTGTGTCTAGTGACCGTCAAAAAGGGCCATGCCTTTCCATTGACTACAATTGCTGGTCCAAAGTACTCTGGCTGCCATTGTGGGTGGATGCTTGGGTTGTTGCCTGTGGAATTCAGGTAGATTGATCCATCTACACGAAATTGTCGGTCGAAAATTACAAGATGACGATCATACTCTGGTCCAGACGGGAGACCGAGTGGGTCCTCTATGTGAGGAGAGGTGATTTGGTACGTACCAATCATGCCTGATAGGAGATTGACTCGAGTGAGGCCAAGAGCATGATCATGGTACCTGTTAATTGAGAACAATCCAAAAGAAATTCTAATCAATTTTCAAAGCTTATATATATATATAAATGACAATAACAGTATCAAGTTTCAACAGAAAATTTACCAGAGGTTGCCAGGAAGTTGGGAATTGGGATAGTAGTAAAATGGAGACGAGAAATGGGGACCCTTATAGACAAAGGAGGCAGTGAACCAGGCGAGGGAGTTGCCGTCGGAGGTGGGTGGCTGGACCCCACCGTGTAGGTGAGTCACAGTTGGGACCCCAGAGGAAGGCATGGCAGTTGGAATTGTGAGGTCCCTGGGGAGGAAATGTTGTGAAGGGAGATAGTTGAGCCATGTAACATGTGTGGGTGTGCCTTGCAGGGCCTCTATTGTCGGTCCCGGCACAGTGGCAGCCTCCTTGCACGTGCCATAGGCGAACACACGTGTGGGTGGCATGTCTCGGTGAAATTTCTGCATGTCATATATGTGGAAACAAAAACAAAATTTTAACTTTTGGTGAAGTTTTAAATTCAGTGTAAATTAATAATATAGTTATGGGTTAAGATTTCAGTGAACATTTTTGGGCCCAATAGATGAAAATCCATATTTTTTTAATCACCATACAATGCGAAAATCAGACAACTTTAGAAGGTAGGAAAGCGGGGTTACCACTTTATTCTAGTAACGTACTAAAGGGGGCCTTGTATTCATTAAGAAAAGAGATATACTTAGGTTGAATTATACATAAGAAAAACAAATTAAATGCTTTTGCCAGGTGCCGTTTCTTGCGAGTTGGTGGCGAAGGAATAGAATTTCTCCACTACAATGTCTGAATTATGTATTCTTATAATATGTCAGTATATATGTCACGCAGAATAAGGCTTTACCTTCTAAAATTATTTTTCCTATTTTTGTCAGCTATTATATATAAAGTCAATGTGAAACTTCTACTTAGCTACAAAGGCCGCGTTGTTAATGATTGTTAATTAGAGCCATTGAGTACTGTTCATACAAATTAATAAGCAAAAACTTATAGAACAAAGGATATTATAGTAAAGTGTTAAATAATATAATTGGTTTAGGCTTCTCTAACTATTGTTAGGGGTATGACCAATTATGTTGACCATATAACAGACAACAGTAAATACGTTCCTCATCATCATCCTGAACAGCTGATACATGACAAGGTGAGAGGAACAGAAAACATAAATATTTTGCGAAAAGAAGCTTATTTTTTTTTAAGTAAAGAAAAGAAGCTTAATTTTGTTATATACTAATAATCTATTCTAAGATTTTTTTCCATGCTGACATTCTTTTGTACCTACTCGAGGGATCTAATTACCTTTTTTTTTTTTTGTGGCACTGAATTACACTCTCCATTTTCAAAGTTTTTATAGTTCAAATAGTTAATCCAAACCGTTCAACATAATGGATATATTAAAATGTACTTGTAGATCAAATTTTACGTGTTTCGATTTTTTTACTATTTATTAAGTATTTAACAAAATCGCTATATTCAGACCATTGAATTTTTGTACCCATCTTAATAAATAGTAAAAAAATTTAAAAAAATGTAAAATTTGATTTGCAAGCACATTTTAACATATCCATCATATTGAACGATTTGAATTGACTGTTTGGACTTGGAAAATATAGGATGTAATCTAATGTCATCAAAAAATTAAAGGTGCAAGTGGATATATATATCCCTCCTCCAGCATAAATATATTATTTTGCTTTTTATATAGGCATAAAAGTGGACGAAATAACCAAAATATATATGTGATCTGTTATATATATATGCATAGAGAAAACTAAAAATATATATAGAGGGTCATCAGAGAGAGACAGAAAACGTTATAATTAGTAATTACCCATGTAGTATCATAGATGCCGATGGTGAGGTTACCGGCAACGAACATGCCATTCTTGATGTCATACCCTTTGATCTTTGGCATTTGAGGAAGTTCATCTACAAACATCTCTAGAGTACTTGGATCCAGTAAATTATCTCCATTGTCACCTCGTATTTGCACTAGCAGTACTATTACCAGGTAAAGGGAAGTCAGCAAATGTGTCATTCCCATTATTCTTTTCCAAAAAGCTTGCCAGAGGCCGCCAAAAAATCTCTCTCTCTCTCTTTCTCTCTCTCTCGTTTCCCTCTCAGAAGTCAGATATAAGGAGCTAGGAAACGATGAGAAGATTGACCAAGTACATTTTAAGAGTGGAGAGCATGTGAAAACAATGATTGACCAAGATCCCCGGCCTCTCTTAATTCTCCGCTGGCTTTTTGGTGAGTTCTCCAATTCTTCAGCTAGCAGGGCTTTTCCCATTATACATGGGGCAATGCGCGGTGCAAACCCATATATTTTTCTTTGAAATCGTATCCCCTCAGGTTACCTGACTGCGTAGAATTGAATCGGACGGTCCGAAAATGGATTGGCACGCATCTCAAAGCACAAATAATCCTGCCCTTCTATCATCCCGAATCCTGATCGGCTGAGAGTAAATCTGACCCATCCATTTCAATTGTGTTGAGTCAGGTACCTGGGAGGATACGAATCCTTTTTCTTTGGTGTTTTAGCAGAATTACAAGTTTAGAACAAAACAAAAAAATGGAAAATTAAAAACAATATTTATCATTTTTTATATATATATTTGTGTATTAGTTGTTAAAGTTAAAGGAAACATAAAAAAGAAGGAAGAGAGAGCGCGTGGTCCATGCATGTTAGACATGCATGCATTGAATAAACATAATGAGATCGCTGCTCAATTAATTAATTAGATTTTTTTGAGAGGAACTCTTGAGTCTTTACTGTATTTCACATTGCATGTTAACCGATAGGATGCTAAAGAAATCTTTTGCAAATTAATAACGTAGCACTGCAAATTCAGTTTGTAGGTCTAATTAAATTTTATTAGGATTTGTATTCGGATCGTTAATTTTTTATTTTTTTATTTGCGGAGTTTGAATTTGAGTTCAAAATGTTTGAACTAACATGTTTGAGCTTGATTCAAACATGCTTTGGCGTGTATTTAAATTTATATAATTCAGTCAATAATATAAGATGCACATCTTTTTTAATATAAATGTTAATTTTTTAATTTTACTATATGATCAACATATATATAATGATACTTACATAGTTTTCGAATAAAAATAAATATTAGCTACTTTCCACCTTATTTAATTAAAATAACAATAATATATGTACACAAAATAAAAAATACTAATAATTCGAGCTCTTGTATATTTGAGCTCAATGTTTTCAGACTCAAAATAGTTTGTCACGTCTCTGTCGCGCGTTGAACCGGAGTTGCCACAACAAAATGACACTTTCACATTCATCCGTTGTTCCATCAATCTATGTCGTAAAAAAACAAGCAAAAATAATTATATAGAGTCAGTTATAAAGCTCACTAGCCAGTTATTTAATGACACACTTCTAGAGGTGAAAACAGAGCAAATACGGAGTGGATAGTGATGAAATCATATCCATATCCACATTTCAAAGAGCAGATATGAATACATATACGGATAGTAAACAGATGTCAAAAGGTAAAATCAAAGCCATCTTAAATGGATACGGATACGAAGCAAATAATCTACGAATACAGATTCAAATATAGATACAAAACGAATAATTGTCAGATAATTAAGTTATATGAACTTTAAGATATAACTAATAATTAATAAAATATAAATATGAAAATAAATAAATAATTGTAAGTTGATGAAGAGATTAATGTTGGAAAGATGGGAGATATGTTGGTCTCAAAGGCACCTAGATAGGGGTGATGTGGGTCTTTTTAAATTTTTATTCTAAGTTACTTTTAAGTAATATACCTATGAGTTATTTTTGACGGAAACTAGAATAATTTTAATCTAAATAAATGTATGAAAAGTAAATAGTAGAGTTTAGAGACACTTGACACGAGAGTTGTTTGCAGTGTTCGGTACTAACGTCTATGTCTCTGGGGCCTACAACTTTCGAGATAGCGCGCCGTTATTTACCCAAAAAAAATAAATCATATACATTGTCTTCTTTTTTTTCCTTTTTTCTTTTTTTTTCCACTATTTAAACACCGGCCTATAATCCTTCATTGTGGTCAGATCTCATGTAATAATATTTTTCCGTAGTACTTTGGCACATTTTTCAAAAATAACTTCAAGGTTTTTAACCCGCTTGAAAACAGTACATGCCCCATCTAATGGACGACGTGCCACTCGAAGCTCAATTTTTCCATTGAATACCTACTTCTTACGATATGGGTGATTAATAGAAAGAAACATACGGTGTCTCATAAAAACATTTTTTTTACAATTTTTCAACCTCAGCACTTGCGTGTCATCTTCACAGATAGATCACACTTTTTCTCCTTTAGTACTGTAACCTGATAAATTTCTGTACGCGGGGAAATTATTTATGGTGCAAAATACCATGGCCCGCAATTTAAATTGATCTTTGCCATACGCATCCTACACTTGGAAGCCATCCCTCCACAATTTTTGGAGGTCCTCAATTAATGGTGCGAGATATACATCTATGTCATTTCCGGATTGTTTGCGTCCTTGGATTAGTAATGACATCATTATATACATGCGTTTCATGTACAACCAAGGAGGAAGATTGTAGATGCATATAAGAATTGGCCAAGTACTGTGCCGACTGCTCATGCTTCCAAACGGACTCATTCCATCTGTGCTCACCCCAATCCTAAGGTTTCGTGATTCGCCACCAAATTCGGTGAACTCTCTATCAATGTTTCTCCATTGAAGAGAATCAGCCAGGTGTCTTTGTTTACTGTCCTTTTTGCGCTCTTCTTAATGCCAACGCAACAATTTCACATGTTTGGGATTTGCAAATAATCGTTTGAATCTCGATATTATTGGAAAATATCACACCACCTTAGCTAGAGGCCGACCCTTTTTTTCTTCATTGTTACAATCGTTAGTGTCCTGGTCCTTACGTTTATACCATAAAACACCTCATTTAGGACAAACATTATTGGCCTCGTACTCTCCACGGTACAATACACAGTCATTTCTGACATGCATGTATTCTTTTGATGTTCAAACCCATTTGATAGATCAATTTATTCGCCTGATATATTGTACATGGTAACTCGTTATTATCTGGGAGCATTTCTCGTAAAAGCTTTAATAAAAACGTGAAACTCTTATTGCTCCAACCATTGTCTGCTTTTAAGTTCAATAATTTCAACACAGCTGACAGTTTTGTAAATTTTGTACACCCATGATATAACTGATTCTTGGATTCATTAGACAGATACTAAAATTTTTGATAATTTTTATCACTAATTTCATCTTCAACATCACATAACATGTCCTCTAGATTTTCAGTAAACTCATGTTCTACATTTTCATCAATATTCATCTCCAGCTCATCATCCTCGTTGCAATCAAGTTCAACATTATTATCAAAATTTTTGACATTCTCAAAATCATCGTTGCAATCAAGTTCAAAATTATCAAAAATTTCTACATTCTCATCATTTTCAACATTATTATTGGTACCGCTACTTTTCCCAATTTTCTCACCATGCATGAACCAACATATATATCTTTTCTTAAATCCCCGACAAATCAAATGAGCTCTAATTTCTTCCGAGTCTCCAAATCTTATAAAAATTTTACAATCTCTACAATGACACAAAATGACATCATCTTTTGTCTTCACTCTATAACTCTCAGCAAATTTTATAAACTCATCAACGCGAGCTAAATATTCTGCACTATCACGTTGCAATTCGTACATCTAACTTCGATCCATATGTAAATTAAATTAAAAAAAATAATTTTCATTAATCATGATGGTCAACATATAAATTGTTCCAAATTCTGGGCTTACAAAGGGCCGGTTTACAATCCTAACCCACTCTTTGAATATTATGCCTCATATGTGAACACATATTAGTAAGATTTAATTAGTATTTGAGAAAAAATTGGCAGCATTTCCCCTTAACTCCCCAAGTATGCATACAAACCACATACTCGTAGGAGCAATAAGGAGAAATACTGTTGAACTTTTCTCAAATACTAATTAAATCCCACTAATATGTGTTCACATCCTAAATGAGACACAATATTCAAAGAGCAGTCCCAAACCGGGGACTATCCAAATTAATCCCTATTGGATTAATTTTGAACAGACATGGACCTAAAAACATCAATAGGACGATTATTGGACCACAATACACTAATTATTTATATTATCTAAACAAATCAAGCATGCATGCATTAATTAATAATTGACCTAAATAAGCAATAATAAGTTACAGAAAATTAGAGAAAGAAAAGAGAAATATATATATATATATATATATGACTAACCTTAGCAAGATAGAGAGGAGAAATACAAATTAACTTCAAAGATCTCAGATCCAGCCTCCTTGTACGCATAAATTAGACCAACATTCAATACAGAGAGAGAGAGAGAGTATTAATTAATCAAAACGACACTGGAAGAATGCCTTTTATATAACCAAAACCCTACAATAACCTTTCTACACGGATTTTTAAGTATAAATCAGTGTAGCTCTCTCAAGGCTTTCTACACTGTTATTTAAACAATGTGCAGTGTATAATTCCCACATTTCTACACGACTCTTTATTAAACGCCCGTGTAGCTCTCTCAAGCTTTCTACACTGTTATTTAAACAAAAATCTGTGTATAATTCCTACCTTTCTATACGGCTCTTTATTAAACGTCTGTGTAGCTCTCTTAAGCTTTCTACACTGTTATTTAAACAAACATCTATGTACAATTCCTACCTTTCTACACGGTTCTTTAATAAATATCCGTGTAGCTCTCTTAAGGCTTTCTATACTGTTATTTAAACAATAATCCGTGTACAATTCCTAATAAACGTCCGTGTAGCTCTCTCAAGGCTTTCTACACTGATTCTTTAATAAATATCTATGTATAAATTCCACAGATATTTCGGGCTTCCAAAAAATCTTATTTGATACACGTTTTTTATATAAAATTGCCAAATCCGTGTACAATGTGCAGTATACAATGACCATTTCTATAATAGTGGAAATTAATAAAATATTAAAATTTAAGAGAGAAGTAGAAAGAGTACTATAGTTTTTATATTAGTAGAAAGATAAGATTCAACATTTTCAATTTAAAAATTTGAATCGAATTCAATGGTTAAATCCAATATTCTTTCTTAATTTCTTTTCTTTTTTAATTTAAATGAATTCACATGAGTGCATATCCTCTGAGATATCTCAACTTTTGGACGTGTCCAGTGCCTATTCGGAGGTGATGTAGGGGTCAGTATTATGTGTGCTTTGAGATTCATGCAGAGCATATTTAAACGGTTGGGATTTTTCATAATGTCACTCAAAGTTTGAGATATCTCAGAGGATACGAATTCATTCTCTCTGCCCCTTGTGAATATACAAAGTATATCAAATAAAGGTCAAAGGCTGAAAATATATATATTAATTTCTCTTATGAATACTCCTCCTTGAATAGGATATTAATAATAGTTATCGAGGTAAGATATTTACAGATATAAAAATAAAAATAAAACATGTAGACTAAATTCGACTATGGTGCAATAACTAAAAAGTAAAAAATTACTGAAATATTTAAAAAAAAATGTAAATCTAATATATGTAAATCTAATGGTATGTAAATTAATGCTGGACATCAACTAAAGTTCGACTATTGCCCATCTCTCTCTCTCTCTGTATATATATATTTATAATGATGGACATCAACTCTATATGAATAAAAAAAAACTCTATATGGAATACGCATGTTCAATTAATACTAGAGATAGAAAAGAATATTGGAGTTAACGAGAGAATCTTCCAACAGGGTTGGAAATAATTATCAAATTAGAAAAATGATTTTTTTATTTTTTTTTTATTACAGCTATTGTCACACCCCGCGGCCACGGGTAGTAACAGTCCCCCGCCGTAAGCATACAATGCCGTGTATGCTTACAAGGCTAATCAAAATTTAAACCAACAACACGCAATTCAAAACAAGTTTCTAATATATAAAATCAGAGTACACAGTCTGGACAGTAAATAATACAATCTAAGTATCTCATCCGGATACCAACCACGAGGCCTACCCTAAATCTATACAACAAAACATATCTAGGGTCGTATACTGGTAAGCTACTAAGGCCTACTACTCTCGTGCCTCTCCGGAATCCATCGCACCAATACCTGTAAAATAACGGGGAAGGTGGGGGTGAGAATAAATTCTCAGTGCGAATTTTGCCACATATGAATTATTGGACTTGCAATCAAACTCTATATTCAATAATGAAACCCAAACAATAACAATGCAACAATATATAAGAAAACATAAATAACAGAATGCCACTACTCGACAACAGTTAATCAACCTGAAACACAGTTTACGGAATTTCAATATGGATTTCAAAACACAACATCTATTTTGGCTTAACTCGATTCCTAACTCAGTTCATTAGGGCTGGTAGCAATTACAGATGTTCTTTCGAGCTGAACCGTTATCAAACCCACATCTGTAGGGTTACAAGCGCCTACAGATGGCCAACCAAGCTGAACCTTTATCGGACACCCATCTGCAATTGCTGTTTGGCTTAACCATTTCCTAAGGTTCGGTTACAAGTCACCAATACAGGTCAACTTGACACAAATGCAACACACGGAATCAAAGTTACCTATACAGGTCAACTTTGCTAAATCTCAAGCAAATATATCTCAAAGCCACACATACAGGTTAGTCTCACAAAATCATAACACATGGTCAACGGATAGCTCACCGTCACCTTATCCAGCCACCTTAACAGGTCGGTCTGGCAAATCCATAACAGGTCAAACGCATAAGTCAGCAGCGTCACCCTATCCAGCCACCTAAACAGGTCGGTCTGGCAAATTCTAACAGGTCAAACGCATAAGTCAGCAGCGTCACCCTATCCAGCCACCTAAACAGGTCGGCCTGGCAAATTCATAAACACCGGTCAACGGATAGGCCACCGTTACCTTAACCAGCCACCTAAACAGGTCGGCCTGGCAGATTCATTCACAACAAGAACAATTCATAGAACTAAACAATTAATAACCGTACCAACATGCCAATCAACCTTAACTAAAACCATTCAATCCTTCTCATTTATGCAAGAATCAATATGCAGTATGAATTCCAAAATATGCAACAATTAATCATTCAACATGACAAACGAATAAACAGTTTAATTCCTGAAAATAAAGTATCAAACAAGTCCAAGAATCCCGCACCTTTTTGACGAGCGTACCGCTTAAGCTAAGGATCGGACGTCTCGTATGGTCTCGCAAGTTCTTGCTCGACCGAGCCTACACCTATATCATACGTATACTAGGTTTAACATTGGTTCAGGGTCGAGAGGTTTACTCGAGTTACTTCTAGGGCTTATACCTTCCCTAATCAATTTCGATGTTTTTGGTATCAATTCGTTCGGTTCATTATTTCTTACCAAAATCCTCTAAAACCACACAAAATTCATCTAGGTCCTCGGGACCATACAAACTCCATTTGGTGACCATCAATCACCGTTTCACTACTTTGGTTCTCGGTTCAATTCAATCCACCGTTTGGTTAACCCTAATTTGGTCAAAACCTCAAATCGGCCGTTAAATGTTCTAAAAATTCACGATCAGGAGGCAACCCTACCGATTACAAGTCTAATTGGTCGGGTTAGGCAAATCAAATCACGATTATGCCAACTTTCAATTTTGGCACGAAACCCTAGAAATCAGATTTCATAAATCGGAAGAAATCGGGAAAAAGAATGACAAACAAACTAGTAAGGAGTGTAGAGGAACTAGTCCTCGAGCAATTCGAGCACAAATCTCGGGTTTAAAATGAGAATCCGAGAAATCAAGAAAATTCGAGGTTTCGAAAGTAAAAAGGAGAGAAAGAAATACCAAATAGAAGGGTTCTGAGAGATCCTCGGCTGCTTTCTCGGTTCCAAACTCGATTTCTCGCAACAATCGGGAGTCTGGAAGAAACGGAAACTCACGGGATCTTTTCCTTCTCTCTTAACCGAAAATAACTTAGAAATGGGGATAATGGTGAAGTGAGAGAGAGAGAAGGTTTAATTTGGGTTTTAGGGTTAAAATTACCCTGAATGCGGATTAGCCAATCCGCACTGCGGGTTACCTAATCCGCACTCGAGACTTAGTCGGTTGTCAGCCGAATCCAGGAAAAGTCCGAGCCTACTGCGGATGAACCTGATCCGCACTGCGGTTCACCCTCATCCGCACTCACTACTTAGCCGATTTCAGGAAAATTCAGTGCAATACAGAAATTCATGAGTGCGGCTAAACTCATCCGCACTGCGGATCCCTCACCCGCACTCACTACTTAGTCATTTTTTTGGCAAAATTCCAGAAAAAGCCTGAGCCACTGCGGATGGCTTCCACCCGCACTGCGGTCAACCTAATCCGCACTGGGGCTATAAAATTTCCGAAATCTCGAAATTTCGACGCGGTTTCAATTCACAATTAACTTACTTATTTAGGGGAACCTTAATTAAGGTTTAAACTTCCATTTTATTAACTTGATTTATCGATTCTTTCTTTTAAATCATTCGAATTTAATTGTAAAAATTTCATAACGTAACAGCTATTGCAAACTGTCGAATGGATACAATTACAAAGAAAGTTCCATTTGCTGACTTGTTCATTAATGAACTTAAAAATAACATGCGCGCGGATGCCATGCATGCACGCTATGAATTTTTCAAATGTTGATTCCTTCTCCAATGAAATTGTCCAAGGTCATTGACAGTTGACAGTTGGCACCTACAGGCTTAATAAGTTAATATTTTTTTCCGATTATATAGTGCTGATGTTATCTTCAAGAAGCTTAATCAATCACTTTCCTTTTATTTATATATATAAGAAGGAAAGAAATTACTAGAAATCTGTCCAGTAGACCTTTGGATTTCTTCTTTGACTACTTCCGGTGTCAACTTGCCAATTATACGCCTATACATAATCGTGACAGGCGAACAGCGTAGATCCGAAGACTTTAAGAGTTTGGACCATAAATTCATTAATTCCAAGAGGACTATATATGTGATCGATATCTGTTTGATCTAAATATATAATTCTTTCAAAACATAAAAAAAAAAAAAAAAAAAAAAACGGCACATTTACATACTATTGGTCAAACTAAACAAGTACTTTACTTAGTTTATACTTGTGGTCTTTGAGGTTTGGTAGATGATTTTGGTATTAGTAGTGTGACGTAAATTAAACAGGGTTGTCAATAATTATTTAATGGAAGTTGGTGGTATACAAAGTTTCCGTGTTAAATGAATAAATTTAATTTTTTTTTATTTTGTTAGATAAATAAGTTTAAAATATTGTGAGAACATATCTTGAAGTTTTAAAGTATGTATGAAAATATTTAGAAGAAATGTGTTCTCGAATGCTAATAATTTAATTATATATATAAGTGATCTAGAGTGTACTTGAAAAATATTTAAGAAAAAACGATAAAACTGTGATGTAAAATTATCTAGATATCTCCCTACCTTATTAAGGAGCTTAATGTCTAGATCCTGCAAGGGTTGTGATTAAAAGTTGAATTTTCGGATTGAATATCAGCCCTTCAATTACATAATTTATCTATTTTTTATTAAATTTTTTTTCTTATGTGTAGAAGTCTATATTTAGTTAAATATTTACCCGCTACACGTAATGCCATACTTACTGCGCACCATTTCGATTCTAATATCTGTAAAAAAATTTCGCTGGGTGCGCCTCCCTCCCCGATCCCACCCCTCATTTCCCGATCCCTTCTTCCAAAAAAGAAAAAAACCCTAGAAATAGAGAGAGAAAGGAAAGAAGGACTGCGACTCCGCCTTCCTTCACCGTCTGCACTACGACTCTAGAAAATCAATTTTTCATAGAGTTTAGGGTTTAGGCCAGGTCAGGTACCAAACTGTATATGAATTCATTTTTCTAGCCATCTCCAACTTTTTACAGTGAATATTACTGGATGTACTTTATATATTTGAAAGGTATATTTGAAAGGGAGAGTGGGATTTGTGCAACAGAGGCTCAGGCTATTGGCTAGAGATGGTGCGAGGGTTAGAGATTGTGGAGCCCACAAGTCAGTCAGTCTGAGATTTAAATCAGGTTTTCTTTTGTCATTCTCTCATCTTTGCCAAGATTAATTGTCTAATTATTTAAGAGGTCTAAATATGTTGTAGATGTTAGCTATTTTTTAAAGAAACTAGCCGAGAGGTCATCAATACAAGATGATGTCATACAATTGCTGATTAGTCACTGCCATGGCTAGATTCAGCAAGTCACTGCCATGGCTACAATTACCTCAGATTTTCATATTCCTTTTCACAGTAAGTCATATTTTAATTTTAAGGTTATCTTCTTTACTGTCATACATAAACAGTGATTGCTCTTGTTTCTTTCAATGATTGCTGTTGTTTTCACAGGAAGCACAATTTAGAATCTGAACTTTGGATCTTTATCTTTCAATGATTGCTCTTGTTTCTTCTTTACCGTCATACATAAACAATGGGTCTAAAGCACTAAAACCTGATCTTAATCTCTCAATGACCTTTAAACAGTTCCCTAAGCTTAGCCATCCACTTGTACCAGCAACCAACACAAGCAAACTACAAAAACACCTAAACTGGTACTTTGCATCCCAAAAATAGCCTCCAATTGAAGAGAAAATGAAAAACACTGTTTCCAGGTCGAGTTGGACAAAATTGTTATACATAAACATAGAGGACACTCATGTGAACACACTGAAAAAAGAATTTCTTGATTTGGAATTTTCTACGATTTATAGTGAATATTTGAAATCCAACTTTTGAAAATGAGGCTAATGTAGAAAAACTGCTGTCAGTCTGAAATTTGTCAGTTAGAAAACCACCTGTTCATATTAGCTCCTGAACCATGAAAATTCTGAAATTAATTAGGTATGGGGTTCAAGTATTGCTGGTCATTTCCATATAAATAACTCCTACTTTGGCCAAGTCAATTAATCACAGTAAAATTGTGAAATCAGGTTGTCAGAACAGTGGACAGCAGCTAAAAATTAAATTACCAGCAAATCCCCTGCAAAAAAATATACATTTAACATATAATGACATATCTTTACAAGTATGAATTTATCAAAAATTGATGATTTGAAACCTTGATGTGTCTTTTACAGTTTTGATGCAGCAAATTCCCATAGTGTAAGGCATTACAAACTCAGAAAAGTTAGTTTTGAACTGCAAAGGAGCTACAAGGTACTTTGTTTTGATTCAGTAGTATATATTTTTCTATCACTATCACAATTACTAAGCATGGGGTTTAAACTATCACTGAATACTTTGTGGGTATGAAACTGAAGTCAAAATGGTATGAATTAGCTATATAAGTACCACCATCTACTGACTTGAAAATCATAAAGCACTACATCCAACAGAACCAGATATTAAAACAAAAAATTATACATTTTTATAGGAGTGATGCTACGGTACTATGCATAGCACATATTGGTTCATACTATGGATCACTATCTCCATCTTCAAGGTCTAAAAACTTTCGAACTGAACCGTTCAACATCATGATCTCTATATGAAAATGTACTTGTAGATCAAATTTTACACTATTGTATATATTTTTACTTTTTTTAGATAAACGAAATAACTTAATCTGAAGAAATACTAAAAAAATCAATAAAATTACTATGGAGATCATGTTGACAGTTTAGATCGATTGTTTGAACTCTGAAAACAAAGCTATTGATACATAGTACAGATCGATCCGCGCTATGCATAGTACCATAAACTCACTCAGCATTACCAGTGTGGACCATGTTATGATATATTTAAAAATGGATTAACTGAAGTGAGCCGACAAGAGATTTTTTTTTCTTTTCATTTTGGGTAATTGTTGGTTTTGTAATACCTTTTAAAAACCAATGTACCATTATATTTGTGTAATTACTTAGTTAGATTGTACTATAAGAGAGAGGGAAGAGAGAGTTTAGATATTTGACGAAATTGAGATTGTACTATAAGTGTATTTAATCTACACTTGTTTGTACATATATTGCTCAGACTTCGGATATCATTTATTGACAAAGTTTAATTGAAGAGTGTTTTTTCTTTCTTTTATTTTTGTAGTGTTATTTAATCTACACTTTTGTTTTGGTAAAATAGTCATATGTAAATAGTTCTTAATATATGGTTTCTCATGTCTTTGTAAATAGTCTTTGTTTTCTGGTATTTGTTGTATACTGGGGCAAAGCTGACTGCCTTGTGTAAACAATGAAGAAAAATATGCAAGTCATTTATATAATTTACAATGTATTATCATGCATGGATCAAGTTGGTTATATTTGTTCAATACACTTGAATGTCAAATTCAACAAATAAGGATTTTTTTTTTCCAGCCTTACGAGCACTACCGGTACACAAATGTTGGCATACTAGCTGTTTACAACTACATAATTGAGCTGAATGTGTGTAATTATGAAAGGGTTGGGTTGTACCAGTTTCTACCTGTAAGCTTTTCTATTATACTAAATTCTAAATTTATAAACTAGCTATGTATTGATCTTTATCAAAAAAATTCTATTATAATAACCAAAGTTGACTAGAAGCTCCAGGTACAATATCTCCCTCTGTACCGATCTTTACCAAGCCTAAACTAGCTACCATTAATATTGTGTTTGAGCTACATTGAAGCCATATGAGGGCAAAAATAGTCCTATTAGATAAAATACAAATTAAAACCATAAATTATTCTTAGTTCTTAGTTATAAAATGGATCTCACGTTATTCTGCCATATGAGGGCAAAATAGTCCTATTAGAAAATAATTTTTAAAAAGTTCAATAACTTTCTTTAGTCATGTGTAGATCTCTTTAGAACTAGGGAGTTTAAAGAAAGAATAAGACCCAAAGATTAAATTGAAAATGAGGCACTAACAATTTATCAAATTGTTTACAAAAAGGCTCAAACTGCTCGTAAAGTTTTATAACTTTTAGGAGAAACGTTGGATATTTATCTATTGAGTTGGTTTGTCCAATGATTAGAAAACCACAAAATGAAGTTGTAGAAGAGCTTCGAGTGAGCCAGACCACGCTTAAGACGTGGTGCAGGATTAAAGGTATAAAGCGATGGCCCTATGGCATTCTAACAGGCATGGACGGTCTTACAAGGAATGTTAAGGTACTATATATTGAGAAATCATTTAAAGTCTTACCGAGTTTTAATTTTGTGTTGTATTTTATTGACTTTATCAATTAGTTACTTGAATATTACATTTACTTTCATCATGTACATCTTTGCATTGTGTTGTAGGAATATGGAATGGACTCATACTTGAAAGTGAATGGGATTCATTTGACTCTGAGTGAGTGAGAAGAGATAAAAAGAAAGTTTGAATAAGATCCTAGCACGCCAATAGATGATGAAATCTTTTTGATAAGAAACTATCTGTGTAAGAGGAAGTCTAACAAGAGACGCTATGTCAAGAATATGTATAGCTAAATGTATATTATTTGGTTTTGGAAATCTGTTTTGTGTGTTGTTCTCTTAAAATTATATGTGACAATTTTGAATCTTGAAATTATATATGTGGCCCTTTATATCATTTGTGATTGAAAGCGCGCAAGAATTGCTTACAAGAAAAAGAGAATAAATCTTGGATGTGATACAATTTTAAAAATATGTAATCATCTTGGATATTTTTAGGATGAAATACTAAAGTTCTTGCACATATCAAGCTTTGTAGATGCATGATAAAAGAAATTAACAGTGGCACCATCTATGTGCTGATTGAAGCCATAAACAGTTATTACAATTACAAAACACCACACAATTTCATTATTTTCTTTGATTTCAGCAGATAAGCTTTGACAAACAAATCAACACTTTCACATGAAGGTGCTTGGGGTAGTGAATTCCATACATAAATGTATTATACTCAAACAAATACTCAAGTTTCATAGATATACATGCCATATAGAGAACAACACCAATGCACATTAAGACTTGGAAATACACGCCATATCAATACCAGTATCGGTACCGGTACGAAAGAATGAGAGGGTGATTTTATATTTACCTTTTTTTTCTGCTGAAGGCGGGATTCAAACCCAGTTGGATTCTATTGGTGCCAAAATTCTTACCACTACATTAGAGTTCACATGTGTTATCTTGTAGATAAATATAGTATTTAACTATTTTTCTCTACAAATTTGATTTAAATTATCTCTCCTCCTTATTAAGGAGCTTAATGATTTCTACTACATAATTTGCTCCCGATGCTGTGCACGGGCACGATTACTAGTATATATATATATAGCTAGAGAGGTGACATGATATGATACTAACTAATAAAGAAAATATCAAGCAAGTTCAAGAACAATCTTATGTCTCTTTTACATAATATCTCAAACCTTATCAAACAAATATATAATTAGTATTATAATCCAATACGAATTATCCGTAATCTCACTGTTACACCATGTTTGGTTGTGGCCTAAATGGTGGAATAAGGAGTTTAAGCCTCGTTATTCCACCAAACGTGCCTTAAATGAGCCGGCCTAAGATGGCATAAGCCGATGTTTAGGCCGGCCTAAATTAAGCCACCTCACATGGTGGTTTAATTTTTATTCCACCTCGTGGCCTAACTTGAATGATTATAATAATATTTTATTTGTATATAATTAGTATATTATTGTTAATAATTATTATTAGTATATAATTATATAATTAATATCTTATATTGTTAATATATTAAATAATAATTATAATAATATTATATAATTAATATCCTTTTATTAATAAATAATTATATAATTATTATGTTATATTGTTAATATATTAAATAATTATTATAATAATATTATAATATATTAATATTATATAATTAGTATCTTATTATTAATAATAATAATTAATATATAATTAATACCCTATATTGTTAATATATTAAATAATTATTATAATAATATATTAATATTATATAATTAATATTTTCTTATTCATAATTATTATTAATATGTAATTATATAATTAATATGTTATACTGTTAATATATTAAATAATTATTATAATAATATTATATAATTAGTATCTTATTATTAATAATAATTATTGATATATAATTAATACCCTATATTGTTAATATATTAAATAATTATTATAATAATATAATAATATATTAATATTATATAATTAATATTTTCTAATTCATAATTATTATTAATATGTAATTATATAATTAATATGTTATACTGTTAATATATTAAATAATTATTATAATAATATTACAATATATTATAATTGTTATTAATATATTAATATCATATAATTAGTATCTTATTATTAATAATTATTAATTATTAATAATTAATAATAATTAATATTATTATTATAGTAAATCATTATTATAATAATATTATAATATATTATAGTTGTTATTGATATATTAATATTATATAATTAGTATCTTATTATTAATAATTATTATTAATATATAATTATATAATTAATATTTTATATTGTTAATATATTAAATTATTATTTTAATAAGATTATATAATTAGTAATTATTATTAATTTATAATTATACAATTAATATTTTATTATTAATAATTATTATTAATATATAATTAATATTTATATTGTTAGTATATTAAATCAATTTTATAATAATATATAATATATTACAATTATTATTAATATATTAATATTATATAATTAGTATCTTATTATAAATAATTAACCAATTTAGGCTTTTAAAACTTTAGTTCTCCATTAACTCTAACCAAACAGGAATAGTTTAAGCTATGGTTTAACTTTAGGCCTCAACCAAACATGAATAATTTAGACCGGCCTAAGTTGGAATAACCAATTTAGGCCTCCTTAGCTTTAGGCCACAACCAAACTTGGAGTTAGTGTCTCAAAATTTTCCAACATGCCGGACTCAGAATACTGGGTACCGGTTCCCAATCCTTACCAACTAGACTCAAGTGGATCGATCCTAACCGGCAAAAGTACAATTAATTATAAAGAAAAATATAATTCTGGCTGTGTATAGTTGATACCATCCTAGCCGGAATTTGTTTTTGTTACCACCTTAATAAATCAAAATTAATTGATTACTATCTGATTGGCCAATTCTCAAAATCTATCATCCACGTGTTGATACACCAAATTAGAATGGTGCAAAGATTGCGGATGTGAACCAATTCGGTGTACATACTGAGTTCGCACACCACTTGTATATGCAATGCCATTTCAATCAAAATCATGATTTTGTCCTTTTTCTTGTTTACCATATCTTCAAAAAGCACGGATGGTATTTTTCTCTATTTTTTTTTTTATAGTTTTCTAAGTCAAAGGCTATATCGGTGTGCGAACTCAGTATACGAACCGAATTGGTGTGCGAACTCATTATGCATACCAAATTGGTGCACATATCCAGTTTGCACACTTGTCTAATTTGGTGCGCCGACTGAATATGCGTAGGTAGTATGTTTTGAGATCTGACCAATTAGATGATAATCAATTAATTTTGATTTATCAGTGCGGTAAGAAAAAAAAATTCGGCATCCTAGCTAACCGGCTAGAGTACAATCCCATTATTGTTCTAGAAACATGCAAATATTTCATAGTGATCTTGACAAGAGCTTTGAAACTGCATATATGTTTTCATTTACTGTCCTAATTTTATGTTTTCTTTTCCGCATTAGGGACTTAAAATTAGTTTGAATTTTTTTCTATTTTTTTTTATGCGTCAAATCAAAGAAGTTTGACATAAAATGAATTAGTTGAACAGGCACTTCATTAGAAGAACCAGTTTTTGTTATAAATTTCATGAAGTATATATAAGTTTCATATATATATAATACTTGTTTAATTTTCTTTAAACAGTAGATGAAAAGTTTACTATGTTTTGTCACACCCCGGAACTAGGGGTCGTGCAGTTACGCCGTGAATATATAGATGACTATACATTCACAAGGCAATTACGGTGTAAATCTAACATAATATCGGTTTACAACATCACCACTTATCATTTAATTCGATTTAAAATCATGTTTATACAAATACATTTATAGATTATCAAAATATACTCAATAGTATATATATAAATTCGTGCAATAACTATATAATTGAAAGATTAAACAATCCCAAATCAATTCCCATTTAAATCAGACTTTGAAACAACAAACAACAATTTCTGCACACCTCTTGCGGCCCGCAAGCCCATTGGTTACGGCCCGGAATCACTTTAAAATCCCAAAGTCTGCCTTCTCCTTGCGGCCCGCAAGGGTTACCATTTCTTTTCTCCGATTTCAAATCGATCAATCCCCATATTTCCAAATCAATATAAATCATTCCCATTAATATTTTATACACAGTTTAAAACATAAAAAAAATTCATATTAAATCACAGTAACCGTTTAATATACAATTAGGTTTACAAAACCACTCGACACGGTCCGATAACATGGTTATACACAAATACCATACCAAAACCCTATCGACATCAAAATGGACTCAATGTGAGGCATACCCTATCGCTATGCGGCTTAAACCTCACTGGTCGAGCACTTGAATCCCTTCTATTCGCGTTTACCTGCAAACACATACAAAAGAATAAAGTTCCCCGAGGGGATAGGGGGTGAGAAAACTTGTCAACCGTTTTCTCAGTGCGGAATTTAGTCAGGGCTACTGGATTTGTAAGAAATCCATTACCGGAACTAAATAAACCCGCAACGAGTTTCAATTCAACAATTCGATAAAAGAAATGCATATGCAACACCTATAGAAGCAATTGAAATCCAACTCATATCACAATCCAATGCATATGCACCCAAATGCACCTTATCTTTCAAATTCTTTTTCTCTGTTTTCAAACTCCGAATAGTCAATCCGAACCGTTAGATACGATCTATATATTAAGATGTGCTTGGAAACCAAATTTTATATTTTTTGAATTTTTTTTACTATTTATTAAGTCACTTTGAAAATCGCTGATTTTACATTTTCTGGACCATTGGATCAGCGATTTTCAAAGTGGCTTAATAAATAGTAAAAAAATTTCAAAAAATGTAAAATTCGGTCTCCAAGCACATCTTAATATATAGATCGCATCTAACAGTTCGGATTGACTATTCGGACTTTAAAAATAGAGAAAAATGATAGGGTGCATTTTGGTGCACAAAAATTTGGATGCATTTGAACCCTCCTCTATATATATATATATATATATATATATATATATATATATATATGAGTTAGGCTGGGTGCTATGGATAGCATAGAGGCCTCTATGCTATGGCTCAATATTTGAGTTTTCAAAATCCAAATGGTCGATCCGAACCGTTCATCTTATTCTCCATATTAATATCTGCTTGGAGACCAAATTTTACATTTTTCTGAATTTTTTTACTATTTATTAAGTATTTTACAAAATTGTTGATCCAACGGTGGCTGCACAAAACAGTAAAACCGTTGGATTAGCGATTTTCAAAGTTGCTTAATAAATAGTAAAAAAATTCAGAAAATTATAAAATTTGGTCTCCAAGCAGATATTAATATGGAGAATAAGATGAACGGTTCGGATCGACCGTTTGGATTTTGAAAACTTGAATATTGAGCCGTAGCACGGGAGGCCACTATGCTATCCATAGCACCCCAGCCTAACTCTATATATATAGAGAGAGAGAGTAAGGCTACGCTACTTCGCGAATTAAACGAGATGTTTTAATTCGCGCTCATATCTCTAGTTTTAAAGTCTAAAAAGCCAATCCAAACCGTTAGATGTTTAATCTATATTATAATGTGCTTGGAGACCAAATTTTACATTTTTTGAATTTTTTTACTATTTATTAAGATGGTTTGAAAATCGCTGTTTTTATTAAAATTCTGCACCATTAAAAAACAGCGATTTTCAAACCATCTTAATAAATAGTAAAAAAAATTCAAAAAATGTAAAATTTGGTCTCCAAGCACATTTTAATATAGATTAAACATCTAACGGTTTGGATCAGCTATTTTGACTTCGAAACTAGAGATATAAGCGCGAATTAAAACAATCTGTTTAATTCGCGAAGTAGCATAGCCTTACTCTATATATATATATATATATATATATATATATACACATGTGTAAATTTTATAGTTACTCTATAGGGTAACGGGTGCGAAATAGTCATTATCCATACCCTTATCTTTACCCATTTGATTAACAAAATTATTTTTTTACCCATATCCATACCCAATAAGCTAACGAAAAAAAAATCTTACCCATACCTGCCTTATCGAATACGATACAGGTCAGGTAAACGGCTAAAAAGGCATCATTGACACCCTTAGTTTTCATAAAACTAAGTCTATTCTTTAATCAATAATGAGGAAGATCCTGATAGATTTTTAATAAAATTCCTTGCACGCGGTTCTGTTAGTGAGTAAGAACTAATTAAGGAAAGTACATGTTAAATGTCTCTTTCGGCATGCAAACTGAAAATTAGTAATGCTAATAATTGGTAACAACAACTCAACGCACACCAATGAAGAAAAACCAAGAGTCATCCGAATTTTTATTGATCAAATCGGCAAATCCATTGATTATAAAATTAGTTTGAAAGTTAAAATTTTTTGCATATAGACGCATCACTCGTAAGGTAGATGAATTTCAACAGTTTGGATTCTTAATTTGAAGTCAATCCGATTGATTTTAAAATTGAGTTCACAAAGGAGCTTGATGAACTTAAGAACACCCTAGTTCTACTCAATTGTTAATAATGTTAGTTAATTAATTGACCACCAGTAATATGCATTAGTTCGGATCTAATAATATTCTTCATATATAAGAAATCTCGTAGGTTCAAAATTAATAAAATATTTTAATAGATATTTAAATTGAAAGGTTCAATAAAATTTCACAAATTTTAATTAGATGTAAACTCTTTATTTAATGCAATACTTGATACCAGCTTTCAGAAAAATAAATTCAAAATGATAGAAAATTTGTCGGTCATACTAAACGGAAACGGAATTACAAAGGTATTCTCGAAGATTTTCCCGCTTGATTAAAAAGGTAACATTTATTTCATGTTACATTAAATTTTGTTAGATTAAATTTTGGTAGATTAAATTTTGTTAAATTAAATTTTGCTAGATTAAATTTTGTTAGATTGAAATATTGAATGTTAGATTTATTTTTGTAGAGTAATTTAAAATTTAAATTTGATGTTAGATTTATTTTTGTAGAGAAATTTAGAATTTAAATTGAATGTTATATTTAGTTTATGTTAGATTTATTTAATGTTAAGTAATTAGATTTGTTAGATTTATTTTATGTTAGATTTGTTAGATTTATTTAGTTTATGTTAGATTTGTTAGATGTGAAGTAATTAGATTTGTTTTGAATATGTTATATTTTATTTTTGAAATTCGAATTTATTTTTAATAGGTTAAATAAAGATGTTAGATTTATTTTTTTTGAATATGTGAAGTAATTAGATTTGCTTTGAATAGGTTAGATTTTATTTTTGAAATTCGGATTTATTTTTAATAGGTTAAATAATTAGGTTAGATTTATTATTTGTGAATATGCGAAGTAATTAGATTTGTTTTTTTTTAATAGGTTAGATTTTATTTTTGAAATTCGGATTTATTTTTAATAGGTTAAATAAAGATTTTAGATTTATTTTTTTGAATATGTGAAGTAATTTGATTTGTTTTGAATATGTTAGATTTTATTTTTGAAATTCGGATTTATTTTTAATAGGTTAAATAAAGATGTTAGATTTTTTTTTTGAATATGTGAAGTAATTAGATTTGTTTTGAATAGGTTAGATTTTATTTTTGAAATTCGGATTTATTTTTAATAGGTTAAATAAATAGGTTAGATTTATTTTTTGTGAATATGTGAAGTAATTAGCTTTGTTTTTTTTTAATAGGTTAGATTTTATTTTTGAAATTCGGATTTATTTTTAATATGTTAAATAAAGATGTTAGATTTATATTTTTGAATATGTGAAATAATTAGATTTGTTTTGAATAGGTTAGATTTTATTTTTGAAATTCGGATTTATTTTTAATAGGTTAAATAAAGATGTTAGATTTATTTTTTTGAATATTTGAAGTAATTAGATTTGTTTTGAATAGGTTAGATTTTATTTTTGAAATTCGAATTTATTTTTAATAGGTTAAATAAATATGTTAGATTTATTTTTTGTGAATATGTGAAGTAATTAGATTTGTTTTTTTGAATAGGTTTAAAAAATGACAACTCCTCGTCGCGAATCGGTGGAAGAACAAATCGAGAGATATTCAACCGATATTTTTGGCCCGGTTATGCCACCACCTAATTATCCATAAAATTATCAACCCAATTATCCTGATAGTTCCTCCCAAATGCCACCATCTAATTATCCACCTAATTATTCATAAAATTATCAAAGAAGAGACCAAATGCTAGATTTAAATTATCGAACTAAATAAATAGGTTAAATTATTTTTTTAATTATAAATTTCTAAGCATTTCAATTAGTTTTTAAATTATTCATTTTAACGAAGAATTACTAACAAAAAAAAGTTAGAACTCTGCCTATGTTATTTTACATAACTGGTTTCAAGTCCGGAATAAAAGAGGAGGATAACTTTTATTTTTTAATCTATTGTTTTAAAATAAGAGCTTAATTATTTTTAAAGGAATTGATTTAAGAAATTGTTGATTTATATTTTATTATAACAAAAATTATTGAGTTCAAATATACAACCATGTCAAATGAATTTTAATTGGTATGAGTTTGGATTTATAATTTATTGGTTTTCAAAGAAAAAAAACATAAAAAATAGGAAAAAAAAAACGGACCGGACAACCCGACCCCCCTACCCGGACCATCCTGCCCCGAACCCGTGACGGGAACGGATATTAAACGGGCAGGGCAGGATTTTTGAAAAAAAAAAAAACCGTGATGCTTGGCCCGTTGTACCCGTGTGCCCATGACGCCCGTGACACCCGTGACGCCCGTGACACCCGTGATGCCCGTGACCATGTCTACCCGTGCCTGTGCCCGGGTTTTGCCCGGACCGTTTACCAAACACTACTCTAGAGTGTTATATTTTTTTTCTATTAATAAAAATTTCGTTTTTTAGGGTCTCATCCCCTTTGGTATAAAACCCTTTAAATATCAAGATTAATAAAAAAATTAATCTTCTGATGGACTTCATTCGTAGAAATTTATATTGGCTTGAGTCACAAAATTCTGTTTAGTTCAACAGAGAAAGAATTTCTTGTTACTAATTCCTTTTTGTATTTGGCTGAAAGTCAGTTAATCCTTTAATCAAATTATTTCGAAAAAAAAAAAAGAGGTTGAACTTCTAACGCCCACCGTGGGGCTCGAACCCACGACCACAAGGTTAAGAGCCTTGCGCTCTACCAACTGAGCTAGACGGGCTTCATATTATTTTGTAATCATTACGATAAACTATTTCTTTCTTTCAAAAAAGAAAAAGGCTGTACACACTGTGATGCAGCGGTTGTTTGCTCACAGTCACAGGTCACAGCCATGAAGTGCAACAGTCTGTCCGAACAGCCTGAGAACTGTATATTAGAAAAAAGAAGTTGAACAAAAGTGGAATTACTCCACCGATTTCAGTGAAATCCAGACACCATATGAAAATTAGCACACAACAAGTTCAGTACATAGCACATTCCAGTATCAAGATGTAAAAATTAGAAATGCCATCAAGTACAACAGTCAGAACAGCATTGAGAACTGTATCAATTTAATGGGTCCTTTCGCCTCAAAAATAATAATAATAAATGGGTCTTTAAAACAAGTACATCACATAAAAAGCCCCCTAAAAATAAGCTGCTCTGATTCTCAACATCTATTCCATTTCGTTTTTCACTTCCATAAACTGTTTATCAGAAAAGAGTTATGAGCCAAAAATTAACATCTTTTCATTCGCTGTCCTTTCTAAATAAAACATACACAACTAACTATCCCGAGTTGCTATTTGCTAATAAAATAATTAATTTAACCTAATCAACCTTAATGCTACTCAAATTAAGGCTCCTACAATCTCTTCCATCCATGAGCCTTCTAATTCCTTCTTTTACATCATCCACCCCTTCCCCCAATACAGCACAAACTGGGTATATATCCACCCCACAAATCCGTTTCTTCAACTCTTCTAAAACTAAATCGGACCCCTCTTCATCTATCTTATTTGCAACCACTAATGACGGTTTCTCACTCAAACCTTCCTTATAACATTCCAATTCCACCACCAAATCATGGAGCTGTTGCCACGGTGAAATGCCCTTTTTAAAACTCAGCTCAGCTGATAAGTCTACCACATAGGCTAAAATACTAGTTCTCTCTATATGCCTCAAAAAGGCATGGCCCAGACCCCTATTTTCATGTGCTCCCTCGATCAACCCTGGTATGTCAGCCACTTTCACGGAAAAGAAATCGCCGTAAGTCAAGTTGCCAATGTTAGGCCTTAAAGTGGTAAATGCGTAATCTCCAACAGCTGGTTGAGCCCTAGAGAGTGCACCAAGTAAAGTGCTTTTACCTGCATTTGGAAACCCGACAAGCCCAATATCGGCAATACTCTTTAGTTCTAATATGAGAATGTTCTCAGATCCTGGTTTACCTATGTTAAACCCAGTGTCACTGTTGTTATCAGTCTTATCTTGAAATTTGTGATCTTTGGGTAGAGATGCATTACCAAGACCACCTTCACCACCTCTTGCAATTAATAACCGTTGACCTGGCATAGTAAGTTCTGCAATCGAATACTTTATCTCTTCCATTTCTGTCTCCGTCTCGAGTCCCAATTCTGTTTCCTTTTCAGATGAAATGCACTCTTCTGCTCTGTTTGTAAGTGGCTCAAGAGGATTGGAAATTTCATTTGAGACATTTTCAGGGTTTGTTTGCAATTCTTCATCAGTACTTATTGGAATATCCCATGGGTTTAAGGATGAGGTCGATTTGTCTTCTATGAATGATGGGGTTTCACCACTGACAAGGTGAATTACTGTCCCAACTGGTACATGAACTACCTGCACCAGTAATTATTTGAAACTTAAAATTCATCTCAAGGTCTTATAACTCGAAAGGGGAAAATGGAATATCATGATAAAATCTAAAACCTTATCTGATCCACGTGTTCCAATCTGGTTCTTAGAAATTCCGTGCCCACCTCGCTTGGCATTCTGAATAACAAAAAAAAAGGAATAAGAGGTTACCATAATTCATTGTCTTTCTCTTTTATTCTAGATAGACAAGTCTGTTTTGTTTTTGTAAAGCTACCACATGGTGTTGTAATCCACTGAAATCCCAAACAGCTTGAGAGCATTCCACAAAAACACCACCACCTCTGCCTCCATTCCCACCTAAAATGCAAAAAAGGAAAAGAAAAGGTTAACTGAGGAATTAACACAAACAGTTGGTGGGCGCACCGCTCACTTATGATTCATAAGTTATGAATAGAGATAATGAGGATCTATCTCACCATCAGGCTTGCCACGCCTGTCAGTTCGGGTTCGCCTAAAGCTACAGCAGCCATTTCCACCTTCTCCTCCCTTGGCCCACACACGAAACCTATCAATCATTCTTCTCTCCTGTAAAGGTGCTAGCTTTCCGTTTTTGATGGGAGCATCGTCTGAGTAAGATGCGACCGAAGAACAAACAGACCACCAAGTGATATCGTTAGTAGAAGAGGACCTCCTAGATAACAGGGCATGGGCATGACGAACAGTTAAATTATTACGCCACCACATGCTCTTCTCTCTTCTAGTTTCGATCAAAATGAGAGCAAGTTACATGGCAATGGCAATGGCAATGGCAACACACTAATTGATCATGACGACCATGCCCTGCCCCCGCTCGATCTGCTTCCTCTTATTGTTGCAATTACGGCGTACCCCTCCAGCTGGGCTTCGGCCCAAGCCCAACAGTGGTGTTCGAAATGCAAATGTATTATTACATTTTTATTTTTTACAATAGATTGATGATTGATATGTATACATATCTTCTTCTTTCTTGATCTTTATGATTTATATTATTTTTTATATATTTTATTCAAATAATCACGAAATAACGTTGGATTTAATAATTCTTATGCTATATTTTAAATTGAAGAAATCATCTTATTAAATTGTTTCATTTCATATTAAACTTCGCAATTCTCATACCAAAAAGATGTCCTCAACAGTTTAACATTGACTGAACGTATAGAAACGGCTATGTAAAGTTCATATTTTGTTCTATCAAAGAAAACATCTTCAATGCATATTATTCCTTCTTTTAATTTCTAGTTTCGAAGACGTAAGATAATATGGAGTTCATATAATTGCTTTATATATATATTATATAATAAAAAATGTAATAATAATATGTCCTATATTATTAATTTATTGATTCAATGTGTATATGATATGCATGTATTTTTGTCTTCTTCATATCAGTTGACACACCAACTAAAAAAACAATGTTCACACGATTTTGTTAAATACATACAAACACATATTAAATAATTTTTTGCTAAAACTTTTATTCACGATTGTATATTTATTTTTTGAAGTAATACTAAATAATTTACATATTTCAAATTTTACTTCATTCAATTCTTCTCCTCTATTATTATAATGTACTTTTAACAGCTAATTTTAAGAAAATGATCTAATAACAAGCCAAGTAGTGGAAGGCTTCACATCCGGTGTAAACTAAAGTGCTCACAAAACATTACACAATAAAAAGCATTCCGCACAGATGATAAGTGAACTATTGTTTGTGAAATTAACTCAAATCCTGCAAAACACAAGTACTGGAAGTCTTACTGAATTTTCGCCAGAAAAAATAATAGAATCGCTAGGAATGATTGGCTTAGAATAAAAATGAGTTGACATTTTTTATGCAACTCTTGCCCCCTTTTTAAGATTAAAAAGAAGGGCAAAAATATCAGAAGTAAACTTGAAGTTAGCAAATATTTCTAACGACGCACAAAAGTTAGCCCCGGATTGAATAGGTTCGCATGATGGCAGAACACATAATTTTAGAATAATGTATCTCCGCTGCATTCATTACCAATTCAACACTGTTACCGCATCCAAACCTACATGTCAATCCAATTTACCACCGCGTTACATGCAATTATGACGACATTCATGTACTTGCAAATCACAAGCTTATAATGGCCATGCACTAATATAATTCAGGACACCACACAAAAACATATACACATCAACACCAACAAGAACCATTTTACTAGCATGTCATGTTAATTGTTATCTGCCACCAGACAGCTGGATGGCCTCTAGATTAAACACTGAGCACTAGTGGAGAACTTGAAATTAGTGTCGGTTCTTTATGGGTATTAATATCGAATATCAGGTGACACTAATGGGGCTGATACTGATACTTATAAAAACCTGACACTAAAGGTATACAAATTAGTGTCGGCTTTATATTATTAAACCGACACTAATGTATATTAGTGTCGGCTCTTTAATTATCACTCGACACTAATAGACCTTAGTGTCGGCTAATTATTAAAAGGCCGACAGTAATAAACATTAGTGTCGGCTAATACAAGTGAGCCGACACTAAATCTATAGACCGACACTTCCCTGTAATTATTATTAGCCGACACTAATGAGTATTAGTGTCGACCTTATATTAATGAGCCGATACTAATACGTATTAGTGTTAGTGAATAAATAAATAACCGACGCTAATTTTTTTTTTTTTAAATAAATAAATTTTGTAATTTGGCCAGCTATCGTATATTAATTTTTGCTGGCCTATATATATAGAGAGATCAAATAACACATTCTAAATTAAAAATCTAAGTTCAGCATGTTTAAATTACAAAGTTCACCAAATAATACAAAACAACACATCCTAAATTAAATATCTAAGTTAAGCATGTTTAAACAACACATCCTAAATTGATTTACTTTTCACCTCTAATACTTCCTTCAAAAAATATTTACCCCACATTGTTCGCATGTATTTGATGTTTACTCCGTTGTACTCTTTGGTGAAGTCCTGCATTTTTTGAAATGATAAAATATCAAAATTTCATATTTTTGGCGTAAGATAAATTAATTATGCATACTTTTGCCAAAAAAAAAAAATGCATACCGTGAGATTCGGAAAATATCAAGGAATCAAGTTATTATGTCATACACAAATAATATGACATAATATCCACATTCCCAACCTCCATCTTGTTGTGGGCACTGCATTAAAAAATTTCAAATTAGGACACTATCCAAAAAGTCGAATGATACAAACATATATGACGTCGAAATATATGAATTATTCACATCATCTCTTTTCCATTGAATATTTGAATTAATTACTATTACCTTAACATTTGAACGCTTCCACCTAGTTTTTCCAGGTCCTTCGGTACATGAATCTGTTAGGAATGGGCTGTTGAAAAATAATTCAATTGTGAGAGCGCATAAATTCGATGCTTTGTGGGTTGCACTAGTGGAGAACATGTATGTCTTATATATATGCAAGAGAACATGATTTGCAAGTCCAAAACCTCATGGAATCGGAAAAAAGAAAAGAAAAAAGAGAGCAAAAATTTACAATTAAACTTAGCAGTATGAAAAACTTACCCCTCAAGCGCTTTGATGATCTTGTAAACTTTTTTCGGGCTACTCTTGGAATCAAACATGTAAAATATGCTCGCTGTTGGCATCAGCACAATTAATATCCAATGTACACTGCATATTTATGTAAAACATGATATAATTTTTAATTTCTACGAAATGAAAGAAATTGAAGAAGTTATATAAATAAAGAGAGAGATAACTAACCCCTCATGATATGGTAAGAATATAATTTTTTTGTCTCTATTTTCTTTCAATGTTGTTGTTAAGTATTCCTCGACAAATTGTCGATCACAACCATCACCTCCCACATATTGGCCACATGTTTTCGCAGGGTCCATGAAACCAACGAGCTCATTAGGATATTCATGTGCATACCTACAAATAAGGGCAGAAATGTCATTATTAGTAAATTTGAATTACAAGTAGTAAATTTTTGCAATATTACAATTATTAACTCACATCATGAAGATCTGAATAATTGGTCCAGTGAGCATTGTCGCTGGTGTAATCAAAGCCTTCAAATCGTCTGCATGAACGGAAATGAGGTCCTCGCTATGGAAAAGGTTCATTGGCAGATCGATGTGGAATGCATTGCCTACTTGCTCAACAAACCGATCACGTAGACTCTTGAAGGTAGGACCCAGTAGATCAAAATTTATACCCTGAAATCCCTTGTATTGATCTCTTTCTTCAAACCCATCACTATGAACTAACTTCCCACTTGTAGGAACTTGTAACTCTTTGCATGGTTCCTGCAATTAGAAAATGAAAAATCAAGGATAACTCTACTAGTTACGGAATTGTAAGCTAAAGAATTTGTAAACAAGCATTTTTACCTCATCTAAAGATATCATATCCTTGGGCCATGCCGTGAAACTAGAACGAGCTGAGCGAAGAGTAGCCACCTCGTTATTTGGTACGGGTACAGGGGTCTCATCTTCACCCGCAGCATAATCATCCACCATTACTCTCACATTGTCAGGCGGTACTGGTCTACCGTGAATAACTGTGCCTGCATATATCGTCCCTACGGCCACTTGAATCTTTTGCCCACCCCGAACCAAGTTTTAGGTTTCTGCAATCACCGCCAAAGTCAAACTTTATGTCAATATTCCTCCACTGAGGAGAATCAGCGGGGTGCCGTAATTTTCCATCTTTTTTTCGGTCTTCGGCATGCCAACGCAATAATTTTGCTTCTTCAACATTTGCGAACATAGCTTTGAATCTTGGTATCACAGGGAGGTAACACAATGCTTTTGCCGGAAGCCCTGTTTTAAATTTAGAATCATCACTGTTATCGTTGGTTACTTTTTTTCTTATGTAAAGTGATGTACCACATTTTGGACACTCATCGAGATCTACATACTCATTTCTATATAATATACAATCATTTGGGCATGCATGTATTATTTGAACTTCCAAATCCACTGGACACAACATTTTTTTCACTTCGTAAATATTACATGGTATCTCGTTTCCATCCGGCAGCATTTCTCTTAATACTTCCAATAACGCAGTAAAACTTTTATCACTCCAGCCATTAGATGCTTTTAGATTATACAATTTCAATACACCTTGCAATTTTGTAAATTTAGTATAACCAGGATACAAATATTTTTTAGAATCTTCATACAAATTCTCAAATACATGATATTGCTTATCATTACCAAAATCCTTTTCTAAATCACGTAACATTTGATCAAAATTACCGCCTTCGTCTACCACCATATCATCATTTCCATCTCCTTGTACATCACTTCCGCTATTGTAAGTATGGTCTTCCTGATTTCTACTACCAGTACTAGTATCTATGTTGGTTTCCAAACTCTCGTCATGCCATATCCAATGCGTATAATCTTGCTTAAATCCACGGCGGATTAAATGATTCCTCACTTGGACGGGGTTAGACCATTTTTTATTATTGTTACAATCACAACAAGGACACGCCATCTTCACATTCCCATTATTTGTCATGTCTTCTATAGCAACTTTTATAAATTCATCAACACATGTCAAATATTCATCTGAAACACGTGATGCTCCATACATCCAACTGCGGTCCATCTGCAATTATAAGAAAACACAATTAAGTGCACAGTTAGGGTCAAATGTTGAATTTAGGGCTTGTACAGGGCCGGTTTACAATCTTATCCCACTCTTTGAATACTTTGTCTCCATAGTGAACACGTGTTAGTGATAGGCCTAAATTATATACATATTCGATCTGATTTGTATCACGAAATAACACCAAATATCTTGTATCTTGAATATAAAGTGAATAGAATACATCTAGGATCAAGTTATTGCGTTTGTTTGGTTTTAATTTGCAGAAAATAGAGAAAAATGAAGAAAACCGAAGAAAGATGCTCAGTGCAGACGCACAGTTTGCGATACGGCCGCACTAAGTACTTAGATGAATTTCTGGACGCGTGCCAATTTTAAAAAGGTATAATAAGCTATTCATCAAAATCTGTGCGGACGCACAGATTTTGATGCAACCAAAATCTGGACGCACAGGAAAAATCGAGCCCAGTGCGGACGCACAGGAAAAATCGAGCCCAGTGCGGACACACAGGAAAAATCGAACCCAGTGCGGGTGGCTTGGCCGCACTTTTGACTCGTAACTCCGTTTTGGGCGTACGACCACTTTTTGGAAAGCTAGCAAGAAGATCTACAACACGAGAAACTAAAAAAAGAAATTTGGAGTCAGTCGGAGGCACTAAACTCGCAGAAAATCAAAATTACATGTTTTCAACACGGTTTCTATTTTTGGCGCATCATGGACACGTTTTTATAGTCAAAATTGGACAAGGCATCCTGGGAAATGTTCGCACATAATATATGCTACAAAGTTTTGGTATAGCAAGCTATACCTTTTAAACCTTTGTTATACTCTGTCAAATCAGATAGCAAGTGTACTATCCTATCTATGAGTATGCTCAGGTATCGATCCACAGGGACGGAAGAAAACGACCGGACTTATCCTAAAATCACTTAAGATTCTAGAAGTGAGAGAAATTGGTTTGGTTTAGTTCTAACAATTCTACTGACTTATGACAAGTTTAAAAGACAATAAAAGAGAATTAAAGTTGTTTTCAATTGATAAAAAGGCGTTTCCAGGGTTCATATTTCATTTCTGTTCAGCCCCGAGGCATACGGCCCGTACAGATTCCCGTACGGTCCGTATGGGACCCCAAGTTGATGTTGCAGCTACTGTTTTCTGCGTTGATACTAATGTTTAGGGTTTCTATCGACCAGATCTAGATACCTAATCTCAACTTTCGCATTTTGGCCTAGTACTCGATTACCGGACTCAAATACTTCCCTCTTAGATGAGTTAAACCTCAACTTTCGCATTTTGGCCTAATTTATCTAAGTTACTTGTCAGTTTACTAAAAGTATCCAAGGACTTTCGCCTCAAGGAAAGTTTCACCTTTCGGGTACTCCTTAGTTTCACCCTACTTCATATATTTTATTCGGTTGGATTAAATGTCATAGACTTGGCTCCTAACACTTAGATGTGCGCATTCATCTAACGGGATGACTAATCAATTCAACACAAATAAAGCAATCAAAATACTACACAACAAGGTAAAAACAAAGCATTCAACACAAAACTCAAGTAGCATGCAAACAAAGCCAAACTAGAAACTACATCTTAGCCCTAGAAACAAAGTAAATTAGCTACCCATGTTCACAAGATAACACAAATAACAAGAAATGAAAGAGTTCATGACAAAACAGTGAAAAATCCGAAGATCCGTTGCAAACTCGCGTCTTTCACCTCTCTTCCTCTTTTCTTCGTCTTGTTTCACCTCCAGGAAAGATTGTCCAGATTCAATGACCCAATCCCCCTTTTTCTGCAGTGGAATATCTCCTTTAATGCCTCAGATCACGCCCCCCAGAGGCTTCCTTTTCGGGCTCCTTAAATTATGCTCATTTTAGATTCCAGCTGGATTTTCCGAATTAGCGTCGTACGGTCCGTACAGGATCCGGTACGGACTGTATGCCTGTGCTTTGACTTGGAGACTTTGTGCCTCTGTTGTGGAACCTTCTGTGTGGTTGGGCAGATCTTGTACGGTCCGTACAGAATGTCATACGGACCGTATGAAAAGTAGTCAGATCCAGTTTTTCGCCCTTTTTCCTGCAAAATACCAAACAAAGCATAGCAGTACCACATTTCATCGAAATACAAGTAAAAAGTCCACATTTATAGGCTTTAAAGCACATATTTCAGTGTAAATCAGGGCCGTAATTTAGATATAATATGGAGATATCAGGAAACAATCCAAATATAGCACCCAATAACTCCACTTCCTAGCCTCTTAATTGGGCATAGCCCTTGGCTATAAAAGAGGAGGTTAATTTCCACTCAATAACAACATCATCCATTCTCATCTCTCTCCCTTAGTGCATGTCCATTTCCATCAAATATAGCGATAAATCTGCGGTAATTTCTGGAGTTCCTGAAGCTTTTCTAGGAAGGAGAAGAAGGTCCAAGCAAGATTTTGGCAAGTTTGAGGTTCTTGATTCAATAAAAGGGTGTAATCATTTCTTTATTTCATTTCTCCTTATTTTTGCCAATTTTTGTAATTGATCTCTCTATGAGGGAGTAGATCTCTCTCTAAGGGTCTAGGTCAATGCATGAACTTGTTTAATTCTATTTTATTTGGATATTTGTTTTTGTTATGATTGTTTTATGAGATTTGATGTTAATTTCTGTGATTTATCATTTGTGTTAATTACATAATTAGTACTTGAATTGTAGTTATCTCGTTTTGGATTCGAAAGAACCAAAATTGACTAGGATCAATAGGATATTACCAAATTATGAATGCAAATACTCTAGGTTTGGATTAGGATCTAACCAATTTGTAATCTAAGCCGGAACTATAGAAATTAAGGTTAGGAACTTGGTGAATGACCTAACCATGAAGCCAAACCCTAATTAGGACATCTCAAATCGAATCGGGTATTGGTATGATGGACTTAATTGTGAAGTACCAATATTTGAGGAGAGGAGAGACTAACAAGAGCTCAATGGGTCTAGGTAGCTAAGGTGAAGGACCTAATCGTGAAGTCCAAATTACTTAGACACGTCATTAATTCACGAAAGTGACTCTTAATGATACATTAGGTTATAAACCTCATTAAATCATACATGAACTTAAACAAATACCAAATAGATAGAATTAGCAAGGGATTGTAGACCGAATGCCCCTAGATCTTCTTTACTTGAAAGCAAACCAATCTTCCTTTCCTTTATTTACTTTAATTGTTTTAAAATTTCTCTCTCTCGGGTATTGAACCCAAAACTTAGGAATTGTTAGAACAACCCCCCTAATTTACTTTTATTGCACTTTACTTTCTTTTATTTTCTGAAATTAATTGACAAAGTACAAAACCTAGCTTTTAACCATACTCTCTGTGGATCGATATCCGATAATATACTACGCGGTAGAATTATATACATGCAATCTGAACCAAAAGTGTATTTAGGGATAAAAGGTATATCTAATTGTACTAAAACTTAGTACTATACCTTTTTGGTGTAATAGTTAGTCCCGTTTTAGTATTTAAGAAAATTTCGGCAGCATTTCCCCTTAGTTCCCCGAGTATCCAAGGAACTAATCAGAGGAAATGCTGCAGAAATTTTCTTAAATACTAAAACACGACTAACACGTGTTCACATCCTAATTGAAACAAAATATTCAAAGAGCAGTCCCAAAACGGGGACTATTCAAAATTAATCCCTATTGGATTAATTTTGAACGGGTATCATGACCTAAAGGCATTAATAATTCGGTTATGGCTCATAAGCAAGCTTCTAAATGCTGGGTTTTCTGGATACCACTTTTGGGGTTTTGCGGTAACCAAAACCCTTTTAGGCTTAAGCTGCGGAAAGAACGTAAAACAAAAATTTTTACTTCTAACTCAAGCCGTGAATTAAAAGGGATATGCCGGAAAGACCAAAGCAGAGTTCCTTCTGAAGTCTTTCATTGCAAGGACCCTTTTAATCCTTTTTACAGATCTACTCCATGATTGATTTCTAAAACTTTAATCTACTTACAAATTAAATAGATTAATATAACATATTTATACCTTGTTTCCAAATCACAGTTGGAATGCAGACCGAGCGAGTAGAGCCTCACCAGGGAAGGAGTCGACTCGGAGTATCACACGTGTGATACCTCTATCGGTAATCCACCAGGACTAACCGGAGAGCGATTTATTTCTTCTGCCAGAAATACCGTAAACCGCGGAATTATGCAAAAACACTATTCACGGGAATAAGACGAAAACCCGTAATCACGAATTTTCGATTGCTCAGTTTCATCAATATGCAAAACTGACATACCGCGAAATTCGGTAAAACACTATTCATCAACCCGTAAATATTCTCCACAACAACCCGCAAGATTATACGTCAACTACGTATAACTTTCTTTTCTCAACCGAAACACTATTTGAGAGAGAAACCGGGAAAGAGAGAAAATACCGATTCGTTTCTGCACGAAAAGATACATGTGAATGTGCATATGTATATATGTGAATATATGTTTTCTCTCTCTACCCCTCCACCCCTATTTATAGTGTTTTGATTTGGTTGCAAAAGACCAAAATGCCCTCCAAGTTCGGCCTATTTACAAGATATGCCATTGACACCTCATCCTTTTATATGTGAAATGACCAAAATACCCCTTCCACACCCTTCCACATCCTTCTCCATGCTTCTACACATGCAAGGTGGCATAGGTGTGAAATGACCATTTTGCCCTTGTGGATAGGATTGATGACATGTCATCTGGATAGGATCAATGACGTGTCATGCGGATAAGCTCGAATCTGAAAAGACCCGAATGCCCTCGGCCCGAACACAAATAATATTCGTATAATTATTCTGAACAATTATATATATATTTTTCTTTCGGTTATTTGTTTCGGTATCGATGACATGTCATCTGGATAGGATCGATGACGTGTCATGCGGATAAGGTCGAATCTGAAAAGATCCGAATGCCCTCGGCCCGAACACAAATAATATTCGTATAATTATTCTGAACAATTATATATATATTTTTCTTGCGGTTGTTGTTTCGATAATTTATACAATGTGTCCTGCACATTTATAAATTAACCGGTTAACTTTTATACAACGTGTCATACACGTTTATAAATTAACCAATGTTTTTGCTTGTTATTTTTACATAACATTTATAATTTAATTATAACACGTATAATTAATTATAACCATCTTATCATTGATCATAACCAATTTATAATCAATCAAAATAAGATTCTCCGATTAACTCCTATATGGTGTGACCCAATAGGATCTGTGTTATGTTGGTAAATAGAGTTAAAACTATTTTAACTTCTATAATCATGGGTGGCGTCTGGCAACACATCATGACCATCCAATTACACAGATGATGCTGTACTGTACAATATCACGATCCAGTAAACAATTTACTTGTGTCTGTTCTTCTGTCTCATAGCTATCAGATCAGTTTCAAGGTAGATGTGTGTCATCCTTGCTAACTGAATCTTTTCTTGATCTTGAGCAGATTATCAAATATAATTACTCTTGTAATTATACCGCGCGCTGATAATCTTACTCTATCAAGGGGCCCAGTGATGCTATAACTCGTATAGAGATACGAGGGACAAGTAGTATTCTTGGCAGACTATCACTTCCTCAGCTAAGCTATATATATCGAAATGCTACCGTTATGACTGCTTTTTACGGACAGTGTTAGATAACACTCACACATATATATTTCTTAGTGGGAACGATAAATACCTCATACTTTAGAACGTGACACTGAATGAGAAACATTAATGACACGAACACAATTCTATTTAATGTCTCATTCGGGGTCTGTCAAATACCATGTTCCTAGAACATGTATCTATGTGATTAAAATGACATCTCGTGTCAAATGGTTTGTAAAACTTAACCATCTTTTAATCCACATACTAACCTTATAGCGGTAATTAGTGTTCCTGCTAATTACCTTGGTTAGTGACCTTTTAAGATTAAGAGTATATATCATCTATATTATGGAGTTTCACAATTTCAGTCATGAACTCGAAATGATCCATAAATTCAATAATACTCAAGGCAACAAAATGATATTAATCATCCAATTCATGAACAAAGCTTTATGATAAATTATCGTATTATTGACTTCTAGATTATTACAAACTAACAATCTCCCACTTAAGCTAGGAGTCAATCATCGTAGACCCTACTTATATACAAAACTCTATATTCTCTAAGATCTCGTAGATCCTGAGAAAATCTCACAGCCAATCTTCTATGTGTTCCAAACTCATAGAAGCATTAAGCATCTAGTGCTTGGCTTGAGGAAGAGATTTTGTGAGTGGATCAGCTGTGTTGCTGACTGTGTCAATTCTACTTATCTTTACATCACCTTTATATTAATTATATCTTTTATAATTAATTATAAACATCTTATGATGTTTATGATCTTTCATATTAGGTGATAACGTTGTAGACGAGAAACATATCCTTAGTTATTCTCAAGAACTTAAGGACATTCTTTACTGCATTCCAGTGCTTTATGTCTGGATTAGCCTGATATCTACTCGTCACACTCAAAGCGTACGAGACATCAGGGCGAGTGCACAACATGGCGCATATGATAGAGCCAATAGCCGAAGCGTATGGTACTCTACTCATAGTGCTTTGCTCATCAGTTGTCGAAGGACACTGAGTCTTGCTAAGCAGTGCACCATGATTCATGGCAGGAATTCTATTTTAGAATCCTGCATGCTGAACCGATTCAGCACTTGGTCAATGTACGTGCTTTGACTTAATCCTATAAGTCTCTTTGATCTACCTCAGTAGATCTTTATGCCTAGTATATAGACATCCTCGCCCAAGTCCTTCATCGAGAAAACTTTTCTTTAATGAAGACTTGGCTAATTGCAATAGAGGAATATCGTTTCCTATATTCAGAGTATGTTATCTACATATAAGATTAAGAAAGGCGATGACACTCCCACTAGTTTTTCTGTACACATAAGATTCTTCTTCGCATCTGACGAAGTCAAGCTTTTGACTTCTTCGCCAAATCGAAGATTCCAACTCCGTGATGCATGCTTCAATCCATAAATGGATTCAAGAAGCTTGCATACCTTCCCAGCTTTCTCTGGATCTTCAAAACCCGTAGGGTGTGTCATGTACACATCCTCTTCTTAAATTTTCATTTAAGAATGCGGTTTTGACATCCATTTGCCATATTTCATCATCATGAAATGCGGCAATTGCTAGGAGTATCCGAATTGACTTAAACATAGCCACGGGAGAAAAAGTTTCATCAATTCCCAGAATTTGTTTGAAACCTTTTCGCTACTAGCCGTGCTTTGTAAATAGTCATATTGTCATCCATGTCTGTTTTCCTTTGAAAACCCACTTGTTAGCTATGGGCTTCACCCCATCAAGTGGTACAACTAGGTTCCAAACCGTGTTGTCATACATGGATTGTATTTCGGATCTCATGGCCTCCAGCCATTTATCAGAGTTAGGCCTATCCATTGCTTCCGCATAGGTCAGAGGATCTTCAGTGTCAAAAACTGAGACCTCGTGCAGTCCCAAGTACCTCTCGGGTGCATGGACTGTTCTCATTGACCTACGTAGCACTTGTTCTTCAGGCTGTCGAACTTGATCCACAACTGTCTGTGGATCCAGTTCTTCTTCAACTTGCGTTGAAGCACTTGAGCTCAGGACTAGAACCTTATCCACAACTACTTGTGGACTTGGTACTTCCAGATGCTCATCAGCCAAAGAATCAAGAGGTGGGTTAATCTGATCTAGTTTAGATATTGTATTGTGTGATGTATCTTGAATTTCTTCAAGTATTACATTACTCCCACTACTTCCTTTTGCAAGAAACTTGTTCTCCAAAAGTATACCATAACGAGCAACAACTAATTTGTTCTCGGACTGGTAATAGAAGTAATATCCTTTCGTTTCCTTAGGATACTCTACAAAAAAGCACTTGTCAGATTTGGGACCAAGTTTGTCAGACGTCAGGCGTTTGACAAATACTTCGCAACCCCATTTTTAAGATAAGACATATTTGGGATTTCCCAAACCATAACTCATATGGAGTCTTTTCAACTGACTTGAATGGAACCATATTTATCATTAGTGCGGCAGTATTTAGTGCGTGTCCCCAAAATGATTTTGGAAGGGTGGCGTCACTCATCATGGAACGAATCATGTCCAACATGGTTTGGCAACACTGTAACATTGCAGTGTTCCTAGAGGTGTGAGTTATGAGACTATCTCACATTCCTTTAAGTACGTTTTGAAAACCATAACTCAAGTATTCGCCTCCACGGTCCTACCGTAATGCCTTAATACTTTTGTTCAGTTGATTTTCTACTTTAGTCTTAAATTCCTTGAACTCGTCAAAGGATTCAGACTTATGTCTCATGTAAGTCAATACTTTCATGAAACGTTTTGAGTCTTTTGTTATTGATGTTAAACACGTGGTTTTCCATTTCTAGCATATAAAGATCATTTAACAAGTAAGATGATCCATAATATGTCTCATTTTTATAAATAGAACATCTATTGTCCTTTATAACAAATGAGAAACCATTCATCTCTAAACACGAGATTGATATGATATTTCTAGAAATGGTAGGAACAAAATAAACATTTTCTAGTTCCAGAATAAACCCGCTAGGCAAGTACAATTTTATCCTACCGACTGTAGCGGCCGCAACTTGTGCTCCGTTACCAACTCGGAGTTGTACTTCCTTATTGCGTAACTTCCTCTTAGTGCGTGCATATTCGTGCAAATATGAGCACATGATCCAGTAGCCAGTACCCAATCATTAACAGAGGTCGCAACATTAATTTCAATAACATAAATACTTGAGACTGAGACTTTTGAGACATTCTCAAAATTCATATCTCCAAGATACTCCGGGCAGTTTCTCTTCCAGTGACCTTTGCTATTGCTAAAATAGCAGTCAGAGTTAGCAGAAACATTTATCTTGGGAGAGTTCGTTCCTGGAACCAACTTCCCTTTGCCTTTGTACTTAATCGCCATTTTTCCCTTTTGCTTTCTTGATCTTCCTCCCACCTTCTTGGATCATGAGGACATGAGAACTATTCTCAATGTCTTTATCAATGATCCTCAGCATCCCTTGGAGCTCCTGCAAGCTCTTATCCAACTCTTGCTTATGGGAGTTCACAATGAACTCCGAATAGCTGGGAGGAAATGAGTTCAGGATAACTTCCGTGGCCAACTCGTGGCTCCACGGACAGTTAAGCTTCTCCAGTTTCTCATCATCGCTTGTCATACGAAGCGTGTGAGTACTGACAGAGCTGCTCTCTACTATCTCAGCAGGGACCGGTGTATTTAGGATATTTTCCTTTTTCTCACGCATGTCTACCTTTTTCGAGTAAGGAGCGTAAAGAGAAAGACGTTTCTTTAGCCATATTTCTACAACGTTTAAAGTAAAGATTTTAGCTTTGTTCATGTAATGTTTTATTCAATGAATAAAACTCCCACTGCAAATTTGTTCTATTCCCGTTTGCAGTAAGACCAAGATCCATGTTTTCACCAATAACCAAGGCAGTGTATGCATATCATGGCTATCAGTTATCTTAGGTAAGCAAACATGCTAATCACAACTCTTTGTGATTCTTAGTTTCGTTAAAACATCACGTGTATTTAACGAAGACTTTGCCCCGAGCCTAAAACTCTTTTAGAAATCATCGGTAAGTAACCTCACTCTATTTTGTTTTGTTATGTCTCACATAACCCTCGACCACCAAAGGTAAAAGGCGATGCCTACTGAGTAGGTTTCAATCATACAACCAATGAACAACGATGTGAGGAGGATAGAGTGGGAAGGGCATACTACTTAATATTTAATGGGTTGGTGTTTATGCTTAACAGTGCCAGCAATCTTCAAAGGGGTATGTCAGAAAGAACAACTAATGTGATTATATTTGTATCTTTATAGCGACCTCTTTCATATGCTTCATTAAGCAGTCGTGGAAAGGAAGTCTTGAATACGAAATGTGATCTCCATTTCCTTTCTTATCTTATGTTAGAAAGAACGATTAATGTGGTTCTATTCGTATCTTTATATCGACCTCTTTCATATGCTTCATTAAGCAGTCGTGGAAAGGAAGTCTAAAATATCGAATATGATCCCCATTACTTTCTTCTCTCAGCATATGTAAGAATGACTAAATGTGATTCTATTCGTATCTTTATAACGACCTCTTTCATATGCTTCATTAAGCGGTCGTGGAAAGGAAGTCTTGAATACGAAATGTGATCTCCATTAGTTTTTGTTCTTTATCAATATCTCTTTGATATGCTTAGCTTTGTTAAGCAGTCAGTTCTTGTAACTGACTTTGGACACGTGAAAGTCGTCTGCCAGAAAGACAACGGTGAGTTCCTTCACAAATCTTTCTTTGACATCACGTTCTTTCACGGTTCCTTTGAAAGGAATAAATCTAATTTATTCAATTCATATCAAAGCAGTAAATCTAATTTACTTATATACGGGAGCAAGTCAGGTATATTTTTTTCAGTTTTAAAGCAGTAAATCTAATTTACTCTAAGCTGTAAATCTAATTTACTTATATACGGGAGCAAGTCAGGTATATTTCTTTCAGTTTTAAAGCAGTAAATCTAATTTACTCTAAGCTGTAAATCTAATTTACTTATATACGGGAGCAAGTCAGGTATATTTCTTTCAGTTTTAAAGCAGTAAATCTAATTTACTCTAAGCTGTAAATCTAATTTACTTATATACGGGACCAAGTCGGGTATATAATCTATCAGTTACCAATTCTTTATTTTGCAGCTATGCTCAGTTCTTATTTATACCATTTAAAGCACATAAACAATTTATATGTTTTAAAATCAGATATTCTTTTCGGTCCATAAAGCAATTTGGTAACGTGACAAAGTTCCTTTTGGGCCAGCCATTAGGACACGTGAAAGGGGCTCCCAGGAAAGATCGGGGTCACAAGGACCGCTAAGACTCAATCTTTCCTAGACAGAACCATCTCTTTCTTGTGTGAAAATGACAGCTCTTACTCAGGTACTTTATTGCTTCATCACATTCTTCGATGAACTTTACTTATCCGAAGTTGAAAGTTTTGAAAACGAAAACATAAAGAAAGCATAAAATCCTATTTTATCTTTCTCGGTCGGAAAACCGATCCAAGAAATGTAAAAGTTTACATTTCATAAGAAAGCATAAAGAAAGCTTAAATCTAATTTAACTTTCTTAGTCGGTAGAACCGATCCAAGAAAATCTCATTTCTAATCGGTTTTGGACTTAAGCTGCAAATGTAAGAATTAAACTGATATGCGGTATATGCATCTAATTTGCATAAGTTATAACTTTTAGAAAATCAATCAGCGGGAGAGCCTTGTGCTCTGATACCACTGCTGGGTTTTCTGGATACCACTTTTGGGGTTTTGCGGTAACCAAAACCCTTTTAGGCTTAAGCTGCGGAAAGAACGTAAAACAAAAATTTTTACTTCTAACTCAAGCCGTGAATTAAAAGGGATATGCCGGAAAGACCAAAGCAGAGTTCCTTCTGAAGTCTTTCATTGCAAGGACCCTTTTAATCCTTTTTACAGATCTACTCCATGATTGATTTCTAAAACTTTAATCTACTTACAAATTAAATAGATTAATATAACATATTTATACCTTGTTTCCAAATCACAGTTGGAATGCAGACCGAGCGAGTAGAGCCTCACCAGGGAAGGAGTCGACTCGGAGTATCACACGTGTGATACCTCTATCGGTAATCCACCAGGACTAACCGGAGAGCGATTTATTTCTTCTGCCAGAAATACCGTAAACCGCGGAATTATGCAAAAACACTATTCACGGGAATAAGACGAAAACCCGTAATCACGAATTTTCGATTGCTCAGTTTCATCAATATGCAAAACTGACATACCGCGAAATTCGGTAAAACACTATTCATCAACCCGTAAATATTCTCCACAACAACCCGCAAGATTATACGTCAACTACGTATAACTTTCTTTTCTCAACCGAAACACTATTTGAGAGAGAAACCGGGAAAGAGAGAAAATACCGATTCGTTTCTGCACGAAAAGATACATGTGAATGTGCATATGTATATATGTGAATATATGTTTTCTCTCTCTACCCCTCCACCCCTATTTATAGTGTTTTGATTTGGTTGCAAAAGACCAAAATGCCCTCCAAGTTCGGCCTATTTACAAGATATGCCATTGACACCTCATCCTTTTATATGTGAAATGACCAAAATACCCCTTCCACACCCTTCCACATCCTTCTCCATGCTTCTACACATGCAAGGTGGCATAGGTGTGAAATGACCATTTTGCCCTTGTGGATAGGATTGATGACATGTCATCTGGATAGGATCAATGACGTGTCATGCGGATAAGCTCGAATCTGAAAAGACCCGAATGCCCTCGGCCCGAACACAAATAATATTCGTATAATTATTCTGAACAATTATATATATATTTTTCTTTCGGTTATTTGTTTCGGTATCGATGACATGTCATCTGGATAGGATCGATGACGTGTCATGCGGATAAGGTCGAATCTGAAAAGATCCGAATGCCCTCGGCCCGAACACAAATAATATTCGTATAATTATTCTGAACAATTATATATATATTTTTCTTGCGGTTGTTGTTTCGATAATTTATACAATGTGTCCTGCACATTTATAAATTAACCGGTTAACTTTTATACAACGTGTCATACACGTTTATAAATTAACCAATGTTTTTGCTTGTTATTTTTACATAACATTTATAATTTAATTATAACACGTATAATTAATTATAACCATCTTATCATTGATCATAACCAATTTATAATCAATCAAAATAAGATTCTCCGATTAACTCCTATATGGTGTGACCCAATAGGATCTGTGTTATGTTGGTAAATAGAGTTAAAACTATTTTAACTTCTATAATCATGGGTGGCGTCTGGCAACACATCATGACCATCCAATTACACAGATGATGCTGTACTGTACAATATCACGATCCAGTAAACAATTTACTTGTGTCTGTTCTTCTGTCTCATAGCTATCAGATCAGTTTCAAGGTAGATGTGTGTCATCCTTGCTAACTGAATCTTTTCTTGATCTTGAGCAGATTATCAAATATAATTACTCTTGTAATTATACCGCGCGCTGATAATCTTACTCTATCAAGGGGCCCAGTGATGCTATAACTCGTATAGAGATACGAGGGACAAGTAGTATTCTTGGCAGACTATCACTTCCTCAGCTAAGCTATATATATCGAAATGCTACCGTTATGACTGCTTTTTACGGACAGTGTTAGATAACACTCACACATATATATTTCTTAGTGGGAACGATAAATACCTCATACTTTAGAACGTGACACTGAATGAGAAACATTAATGACACGAACACAATTCTATTTAATGTCTCATTCGGGGTCTGTCAAATACCATGTTCCTAGAACATGTATCTATGTGATTAAAATGACATCTCGTGTCAAATGGTTTGTAAAACTTAACCATCTTTTAATCCACATACTAACCTTATAGCGGTAATTAGTGTTCCTGCTAATTACCTTGGTTAGTGACCTTTTAAGATTAAGAGTATATATCATCTATATTATGGAGTTTCACAATTTCAGTCATGAACTCGAAATGATCCATAAATTCAATAATACTCAAGGCAACAAAATGATATTAATCATCCAATTCATGAACAAAGCTTTATGATAAATTATCGTATTATTGACTTCTAGATTATTACAAACTAACACTAAATAGCTAGCTATAGCGGTTTTGGACCCAGAAAGCTAAGCTACGGGCTAAAACTGCGCTAATCAAGCTACGACCGCTATAGCGGTAATAGCGGTCCACTATAGCGCGTAGCGCGTAGCGGCAATAGCGGTCTGCTATGCTACATGGGTTATGATTTTGCAATTTTTTTTTTCTGAAAACATGATTTTGCAATTTTAATGGGCCTTAATATCTAGATTGGTTTTTTTTTTTTACTTTATTAAGTTATATCAATACAATGGAACATGTGCGGGCTATACCGCTATATCAATTAAATTTTGTATCATGCATTAATATATGGTAGTGGTATATTTTGAATATAAAATATATCGATAGTTTTTGAATTAGGGATATTTTGAATGACAATTTGAACTTTGTATTGGTTTAATATGAATAATATTAGAACTTCTTAATTAATTTGATATTTTTTTTCTTGATGAGACATTTTTACTAGGCAAAGCCTTCTATGGACATAAGGACCTATTTGTAAAATGAACATATTTTTATTTTTAAAGTTCAAACAGTCGATCCGAACCGTTCATCTTGTTCTCCATATTAATATGTGCTTGGTGACCAAATTTTACATTTTTCTGATTTTGTTTACTATTTATTAAGATGGGTACAAAATTCAATGGTCTGAATTTGATATTTTTTATACCCATCTTAATAAATAGTAAATAAATTCAGAAAAATGTAAAATTTGGTCTCCAAAGATATATTAATATGGAGAACAAGATGAACGGTTCGGATCTGCTGTTTGAACTTTGAAAATAAAAATATATTCATTTTACAGATAGGCCCTTATGTCCATAGAAGCATCACTCTTTTTACTATTAGTAGAAATATAAAATATAATTTTTGAAATAAAAAAATGCTATTTATAATAGCTTTCACTATAGCTCCGCTATTCGCTAAAGCTTTTTTTTTGGTCTCCCCGCTACACCGCTATAAACGCTATTTAGAAGCTTGCTCATAAGACAATACTTTAGCTTGATACCTACATACATTTATCATAATACACATCCATGCACAAAATTAAACATGAGTTTCATATTATACTTACAATTTTTTTGGATGCCGGATCGAGTGACATGAAGAGATCATCGCACCAAATCCCTCAAAATTGTAGCACCAATTTCTATTATATATCTCCTGAAATTAAAAATTTTCAATTTGTTGTTAGTAAAACAAACAATACATATATTTTTATTCAATTATCATAATTTACATCTAATTTTTTAAAATTAAGTACAATTTTAATTCAATTTTCCTACCCTTAAGAATTTCTAAAGGACTAATGTTCCTAAGTCTACACTTGGTAATCTATTCATAAGGTAAGTTGCTGTTAACACCGCGTCTGACCAATAAGTTTTTGGAACATTAGTTTGAAAGAGAAGTGATCTAGTGACTTCAAGTAAATGTCTATTTTTTTCTTTCTGAAACTCCATTTTGTTCGGGTGTGTTGATGCATGTGGTTTGCTGTAAAATTCCTTTTTGTTTAAAAAATTCTAAGAAATTTTTTATTTATATATTCTGTCCCATTATCAGACTTAAAAATTTTAATTTTTGCATTATATTGATTTTCAACAAAATTATAAAATTCTTGAAAGTATGAAAAAACTTCATGTTTTCCTTTCAAAAGGTATACCCAAGTTGTACGAGAAAAATCATCAATAAATGTGACAAAGTATCTAAAGTGATTATAAGAATTAATAGGAGCTGGACCCCTAACATCTGAATGAATTAAGTCAAAACATTTTTTAGACATATTGGTAGATGAAGAAAATGGTAATCTAGTTTGTTTTGAAAATTTACACACATCACAGTTTTTTGAATCAAGAGTATAACAAAAAAGTTTATTTAAAACTTGATCAGATGGATGACCAAATCGTCGGTGTAACAATTTGTCACAATCTACTGAATTTGATGATACAAAACATTTATTGTTATTTTCTTCAAAGTAATAAAGACCATTTTTCAAACATCCCTCACCAATCGTATTACCAGATTCTCGATCCTGAAGGGTTACTTTATTTGGTGAGAAGATGACATTGCAATTCAACTCTTGGGTTATTTTACTAACTGATAATAAGTCTGAGTTAAAGTCTGGTAAATACAAAATATCATTCACATTTTTTGTGAGAAATTTAGTTGTACCAACACCTTGAATTTGAACCTTGTTTTCACTTGCAACAGTTGCATGTTGAGGGGTTCTAATTTGTGTGACATTTTCTAACTTATTTTTGTCCCATGTCATATGATCAGTGACACCTGAATCAATAATCCATTTACTTGTGTTATGACACATATTTGCATATTTAAAATTATGGTCAATTTTGCAAGAATTAATAGTAAAAGTAGATTTAGAGTGTACAAAACCTGAAGTTTGCTGCTGTAGCAAACTGATTATTTGGGTTATTAGTTGGATCAGTTGCACTTCTTGAGCCACAGAGAATCCAGAGGGATTAATTTGTGTTGAATCAAATTGAGTCACCTACGCTTCATTCATGCCTGATTCCAGAGGGATTAATTTCTCACCCTTTCTTGCGCTGCCCTTATTTCCTCTTTCTCCTTTAGGTTGTGCTCCAGAAGCCTGTCTCACAGAGGAAGGGGACGGGAGAGGAAGGAAGGGGAACGCGCTCGTGTTACTCCGTCTACACTTCGAACTGGGGGGTATGAATTTCACAGCTTTGTATGCTTGATTTTCTCCTGCCACAGTGCTGTCTCCCCTCCTCTCTTCTTCTCTCCTCTCCGATCTCCTCGTTTCTGGAGCAAGTAAACGAGACGGGCAGCAGCGGTCTGAGCGCATCTCCCCTCCCTTCCCTTTAATAAACGTTACCCTTCGCATTCTGGAGCACAGCCTTAGTCTGAGTTATCCTGAGATGGGGGTGAAGTACCCAATAGACATCTCGGCTGTGCGTCGCACGCTTGCAGTGGTCACACCAGTCGGCCATTGTGGTTCCCTCTAACCTTGCCGCATTTCTAGGGTTAGGGATTGAGTGTTGCGCCTTGAAAACTCGATTGTTCTCTGATTGTTGCGGATTCATGAGGGCTGGTTGCTGATACAGGTTTTGTACTATTTTCCCTTTTGAATGCTAATTGCTGGTAAAGGTTTTGTTGCTTCCCCTTTTTTTTTAATATTTTTTTATTTGATTTTTACAAAAGAAAATGGCAAGAACAGAAAATTTCTAGGAAAATTTTGGTTGCTTAATTTTTTTTTTCGGGATTATTATATTTTGCTTTGATAAGAATCGTATTTGAGCTTTTGGATGGCTGTTTGATACTTATCCCCTAATTTGCTAGTAGTTTTTTTTGCGGTAATTTGATAAAAGCATATGTTACTTGAAACTAGTTGGTTTTTTTTTCTGGTAAAAGACTTCTAGTACAGGGTTTCATATTTTACTGGTTTTGAATAAAATGCTTTCTGGTATGTACTAATGAAGAAAAAGAGTTTATTTTTTCTTTTTGTAGTTGCTGATTTTTGGAAAAGAAAAAAAAAAGAATAATAATAATAAAAAAACTGATAAGAAAGAATATCTTATTGAATTTGGGGTTCTTTGGCTTTGTTGGCTCTAGATCCTCTGTTTGCTTGTTGCTTGAATCTGGGGCTCTTTCGGCTCTAGACCCTCTTTGCTTGTTGCTTGTTTGCTTAAATGTAATTTATAGGATTTACTCCTGCTCTGATACCATGTTGAATTTTAAAATAGAACAGAGAATGAATTAATAGTGATTTTATTTATTGTTGTGTGTTAATACAAGGTCTATACATGAGTATTTATAGCCTAAAATCCAACTAGCCGTTGTGTTTTTTCCTAAATTACAATGGTTATAATCTGCATTCTAATTGTGCCTTAATTACAAAGATTTACTAGCCGTTACTAAGATTCAGCTAGGTACCAAAAATAGCTTTACAACTATATACTTGGAGGCTACTTTATTTGTTGCCTAAACTGCTAATGATGAATATTCTGAGACATATTTGTTTATTCTTCAATAGAAGATTTAATTGTACATTCTACATTGTTTTTTTTTATTATTAATAACCACTCTGTTGGGTTTTTCACAAAAAGTCAACGAGTCAAAAAATAGTTAGGCCGGATTTGGTCCCAAGTTTCTTTGCAACGAAACTTTGATAGAGAATCATCCTACGAGCCATTTGCAAAAAATGAGAAAATAAAAAAGGAAGGAACTTTTGGTAGAATCCTGAAGTTTATAGTTTCCAATCCTCCGCTGGATCAACTCATTAGCATGGTATAATTGCAGCAAAAAAAAATCAACGTGGTATAGTGACAAAAATACAATTTCTAAGAAAAAATAATTCATACCTTACAAGCAGGGTTGAAAAAAATTCACAATAAAGAGTAAAGACAGTTAAAAAGGAACTTCGGAAGAAAAAAAACCTCGTCTGCTCCGCTTCAACTTGGTGACTCTGCTCCACTCCCAATCCGTATCACCCAAGGTACCTGAGGTGCAAGCTGAAAATTAGGACTGCTCTTTTATCATGGCACAAATTTTAAAACAACTCCCTACAGTCACAGCAGCTACCGATTTAAATTTGATTTGAATAGAATTGATCTGAACCGTTCGTTCTTTTAAATTTCACCTCAGATACCTGAGCAGATACGGGCTCCTCAGCTTCTCCATCAGATAATAAGAGATTTTAAAGCTGATGTTTTGAGAGTCATTCGTCCGCTCTACTTCTCCGCCTCGTCCCGCCACCTCTGCTTCTCCCCTCGTTCGTCCAGTTCATTCCGACTCGCTCCATTCGAGCGGATGACTCCACCGTTATTCAATGCTCCGTCTCACGTTTTGAGCAAATGCTTCCGTCCAATGGATCTAGCCATCGCTCGTTGATCCATCTTGCCTTATTCCAACCGAACAGGTGCTTCCATTTAATGGATTTGGTCATCGCTTTTCGATCCACTTCGACTTTCCGGGTTCGACTGAGGGTGCTGTAAATTCGCTCCATCCGCCGTAGTATGTAATATTACCATATATGAATAAGGTACATGTTGTTGTGGTTGTGGCCGATGATGATAATGATGATGTGTTTTCTTCTTCCTCCTCTCCTTCTGCCTCTTTCCACTGTTGTGACCTCTTGTGAGAGACTATTCTGGTCTAGTCAACTCAGCTTCCTGTCTAGTTTGATTCAGTGCCTCCTCGGCTGAGTGGTGACTGTCTTGATTTAGTTGATTCAGTTCACTGTCCGGTTTGATTCAGTGCCTCCTCGGTTGAAGTGGTGACTGTCATGGTCCAGTCTTCTTTAGTTTCTGATCCGATCTGATTAAGTGCCTCTCAGGTGCGCACTCTTCTAGGCGGTGTTGACAAAGGTGTAGTCACACTCGCTCTACTACTATGTTTGCATATCAAGAGAAAAGAATGAACATGTCAATTGACTTGCTAATATGGCGCGAATTGAACATTTCACAACTACTGATTTTACTTTTCCTCTTCTCTTTAATTTTTAGCAGCGAGAGATCACAAGTAGTTCAATGTATAGGATATTATCTTTGTGTAATAAGAATATTTATGCTAAAACATGTTTGTAATTTGCTTAAATGAAATCGCCTAAGAGCTTACAATCAAAAAAAAAAAATCACAATAAATGTGCTTAATTGTACTTTTAGAGATTGAATAATAAAAGGCAATATCATTGCCCTCGCCATGTAAATGTGCTTCTTTCTGCTCTTCCTTGTAATATTTTATACGATTGATTGGTCAAAAATGTCATAGCATATATCTTTTTAGCTTCTACGACTTTAACAGCCAAGTCGATGTCCAATACTAAATACGAAATATCCTGCTTGCGTATAATTTGGCAAAATATCAAGCAAACAACTACCAAATTTTCAATCCCAATAATGAATACAAAAACAACTAGACCGGTAAAAAGTCATAGAAAATTAATCAATATATGCCACAAAATAATTGCACTAAAAGTTTTGATTAGTTTACAACATCAATTCAAAATGAAAAATAATCAGTAGTATTCTAAAGTACAGATGAAGAAGCAGTGATACTCAATTTACAGCAAAAATTAAAGGAATAAAATAATTAAGTATCTAGTCTTACGGAATATGCAAACGGTCAGATCTCATTTATAAATTGTCTACCAATTTATTATTGTCAAATTTCATTATTTTTAATCCGTAATTAATTAATTATGAGATTAAAAATATTTAATGCCATATTAGCGGATTTTACAAGTTTCTTTAGTGTTATTATAACATGAATAACAATATGTCTAATTCATTAAATATAAGAATAATTATTTCAATCCCCCTATTTTAGTATTCTTATTGTATTCGCAGCAACAATAGCGGAAGGTTGTACTATGATCCCCACTAATTATGTGATCTCCTTTTTCATTTGTCGCACTCGTCTTCGCGTCAACTTTCATAGATATAAATACTTGCAAAATAAGATATTATACTTGCATGCGTAACTTGATATGACCATCTCCTTTTTCATTCCCCCAATCACCCCCGCTTCAACCTTCCTCTAATGAAGTAGTAGGGACCCCATATCCCCACATCCACTTTTCTCAATCATCTCTGCATCAACCTTCCTATAACATAAACAGTTGATCTCATAGATATAAATACTTCAGTGCATAGGTATAATTACTTGTAATACTTGATATTAATACTTTCATAAGTAATTAAATGTCATATGTAAAAAGTTACTTGCAAATATATATATAAATACTTGTATGATGAGGTATAAATACTTACGTGACGACGACTCTGAAAGTACGTCATCATAGATCTCATTTAGAAGAAAAAATTACGTAGAAGACGTTCATGGTTTTAAATTTGCAAAATTCGTTACAAATCGTCAAAAATATGGACAAAATTGAACCGAGAAAAAAAATCACCTCTAAAAACGTGTGTGGTCTCTCCATATAGTTTGAATGGTTTCCACATATTTTTATAATACATGACGTTTTGGGAAATTTGGTTTGAGCTTTCTAAGATCTGCTCGGGAATTTATTTCTAAATTTATGAATGAGAAGCTACGGTTCATATCAGGCCTCATTACTAGTACTGATAACTTTTTACAAGTTTGTTTTAGTCGAATTACGAGTTTCAAAATAAATTATAGTTATTTGCTTAAGAGTATTCCGTCATTTGGATCCCTTGAACACAAAAATAAAATAAAGTAGCATCCCAGGTGCTACTTTTAGTTTTAGGAGGGCGTCTCCAGTTGGTGAATTCCGTACTCTCGTCAATATATATACGTACCTATCTATTTTATTTTTATGACATCATTTATTTGCATTGCCAAAAAGGGTCTTAAATAGAAGTGAGATGCGATCGATGGCATTTGTGTAACTCATGGGAATTAGAAGATGCGACTCATGTATTGTAATTGGATGTTCATATGCTCTGAGAGAGTCTGGAGAATAATGGGGGCGATACTGGGATATAGATTGATGTGCATATATAGGATATATAGGAGATACCCGTGATGCAAGGAGTATCAGCGAAGGAATGGGCAACAAGATTTATTAGTGTGATGTGGTTTGTGTGGAGGCAGAGAATTTGGCAAATAGATGAAGTACTGTTGCTTTTTTTTTTTCTCTCTCCTGACTGACTGGTAGCTTCCTTCTACGTACTATGTCTTTCAAAAAAAAGACAACTGTAATGTGTTTGAGCATTTTAATGCATAAATTTGGTTGGATTTGGAATCATTGTTTCAAAGATTACAGTTAAGATACTCTTTTTATTTATTTTCTTACTTTTTTAATAATTTCTATGAATGAAATTCTCCAACTTTTGAGTGAATCTGTCCAAAATCTGTAACATTCAATTTGGACCATTCAAATCCTCTGTACAAGAATCAAAGCACGTTAAGTACTGGCGCCTGCATTTCAATCTTTGAGTTAATCCAGCTTTCAATCAATCTCAATCTCAAAGACAGAGATATTTCCGAGGAGGATAACATGGTTGACCAGTCAACACAGAAATCAGCGGGAGAATAAAATAAAAATAAAATAATAAATCAACGCATTAATAAAATTCTCAAAATTTTGATCGGCGGGAAAATAAATCCGATAACCCGCCGCAAGCTCTACCCTTTTTTATCAAAGAAATAAGAAATAAACAAAAAAATAACCCGCCGCATTATCCCTTTCATTTCATGGCGTCTTAGACCTCGCCTCTCCTCTCCTCTCCTCCTTCCTCTATTTTGATTTTACTTCATTTTAAATTCAAGATTATTTTAATTTCTTCCTAGATCTCAACTAGAGGAATGGGAATCCCAAATCTACTGAGAGTTATGAAACCCTTCATCGAACCTGTGCATATCAAAAAATATTCTGGTCGAAGGGTACAAACTCAGTTCGCTCCCTTTTCCAATTCTTTCCCACATTTTGTGTATTTAATCTATTAACATTATTTTTTCTTCCGATTTTGTTTCTAGGTTGGTATAGATGCATACTCATGGCTTCACAAGGGAGGTAAGCTCGTCTTGTCTTTGCTCTCAAATTAATCTGGTAAATGCACATTGGTAGGTTTTTTGCAACTTCAACCCTAAAGTTTTCCCATATCTTTTAAATAATACTCAGCATTCCAAACAGTTGCAAATAAAAATAAAAAATGAAAATGAAATACTTGAACCTCAAGTTTTCCCATATCTATACATTCAGCATTCAAACTTGCACAATATCCAAACAAAACCTTGAAATTAATTTTAAGAGCTTATAAATAGCTAAAGCTGTACATATATATTAAGTTAGATCTTGCTTCAAAATATTTTTGAACCCAAAACTTTTCTGTTTCGATTTATTATTGATTTCCCTGCATAAGTTGTAATGGTGCTTATTGAACTTCATTAAGTACATGAACTCTAAAGAGAAAACTTCTCCTGTTGAATTCTTTTCCTTGTTAGCTTATTCATGTAGCTTGGAACTATGCATGAAACCAAGAACTGAGGCTGCAAAAAGATACCTGAACTATTTCATGCACTACATAAACCTCATGCGCCACTACAGCGTTACACCTATTGTGGTCTTTGATGGAGGCAACTTACCATGTAAATCTGACACAGAAGCTGAACGGCATAAGTAAGATTAATTTTTTTCTTTTCACCGCGCCCCCAACCCCCCCGACCCCCCCAACCCAACCCTATGGGCTTCAACTAAAAAAACAACCACCACACACAAAAACCACCTATGGCTTCAACTAAAAAAAAAGAGGAAAAATATCAGTTTCTGCAATTAGCATTTCTGTCCAGTAAATATGCATTTGGCACCCTGATTGTAGTATGCTGTGTTGTTAATTATATGTTGACCAGCATATTCTTATAGTTTGAGACAATGAAGGCCCATCTTCTGCAATAAAAAAATGAAGATACTACTTCAAATTTGCTTTATTTCTTATTATATTAGTTTTTTTAGTCTTTTAAGGATATTCAAATATTGTAACTATGTATGATGTTAACTATATAAATGATTTTAGCCTATCATTATTTCAATTACCTTATTATTATTTTTTTTTTGAAAAGCTTGGCAACGGCTACCAAGTTGTTTGTATTAATAAAATGGTCCATTAAATCAGTATTACACCTTAGGGCTTTTATTTCTGCAAGATAAGGTGATAAGCATGTTTGAAGTAGTGTGCAATGAAGTAAACGACTAAAAATATTGAGAGTGATTATCTGCAAAGAAGCATAATATTTTGTTAAATTAAAAATAGAAAAATATTTATGTGATGTAGGAGGAGGGAAGCTAATCTTGCAATAGCTAAAGAAAAGCTTTGTGAAGGGGATGTTGGAGGTGCTATTGAGTACTTCAAAGTATGTCATATTTTTCCTTAATTTATTTCAACGGAAATTCATGTACCCATCAGGCCATTCATAGAGCATGAACGTATCCTGTTTACTGTTCTATTCTTTTTACACTTCAAATGATGTCCAAACCAGAAGTACGTTCTTTTTCGTTTAGTTTTAAAAAAAATGCAGGTGCAACACGCCTTATAGTGATGTGAGCTTTCTGTGTCACTCTTTTATATGTAATATTTTCCATGTTTCTTAGTTGCACATGAGATGATTCGCATTTTGCAGTATATAGCACGACACTTTGATGCTTTGTGCGAATGTGCATAAAATTATTCTTCGAATTTATTATGTTGCATTTTTGTGCTAAGTTCATGAACTGTTTAAACTTTATTGTAGAAAGCGGTGCATGTAACTCCTCCAATGGCTCATCAACTAATTCAGGTGACGTTCAGATGTTTCTTTTATTTTCTGTTTCTTCTGTTTTTTCGCAAGATAAAAAGAAGCTCCTGCCGATTTGTATTTGCCTTTTTGCAATGTGTTTAAAAACTTCTCAAGTTTGCAAAATATCCTATTTGGATGGACAAGGGAATCCAATGGAACACTCTTGTTGCTTTAAAGTGCACTTTTTCTTTGATCCATTTCTTTTGGACAAGACAATTATTTGGCTTCAACTTTTTTTTCTCTTGTGAATTAATTACTTCTAGAACTTCAGATACTAAGGTTGGAGAGAGTAGAATTCTTGGTTGCACCATATGAAGCTGATGCACAATTAGCATATCTCTCCAGCCTGGAAGAAGAAAGAGGGGGCATTTCGGCAATTATAACAGAAGACAGTGATTTAATTGCATATGGCTGCCCTGCTGTAAGCAACATATCCATTTTACGAATTCGCATGCATTTCTGCAAAATCTTTGTATGAAGGAGCATTATTGTAGCTGGTTTTTTTTAGATTATATTTAAGATGGATCGGCATGGGAATGGTGATGAGTTTTTGTTGGACAAAGCATTTAATATTGTGACAAAAGAGCTGTCTTTCAAGGGATTGGATAAAAATCTCTTTACAGGTATACTATTTGAACTATGGAAAGCTAGTTTCCTTCTAATACCAGATGATTTTGCTGGTAATAATAATTTTACTTTTCTGTGTAAATAAATCAGGATCTTTTATATTTTTAATTTCATAGGCATGTGTGTATTGGCCGGTTGCGACTTTTTACCCTCTATTCATGGAATAGGTGTAAGAAGAGCTTACTCTTTGGTCTCCAAACATAGAAACTTAGACCGTGTAAGGCCATTTCTCTCTCCATTTGATATGAACTTTAAATGGGTAGAATTATTTGCTTTACAGTTCAGAAAATGGTCAGATGCTGAAAGATTGAACCTCTCTTCAAACGTCCTCTAAAGATTATGGTTTGTTTGCAAAAAGCTCTCATTATTTACTGGAAAGTAAAACCCAACAATTTGCATATTGGTACTTAGCACTAACCTTCATAAGATATTTGCAACTAAAACTCAACCCTTGTATCTATGGGATGGAGTAGATGCCTTTCCATAAATATTCCCCAACTCTACTCAGCTTATTGATTTTGCTCTGCTTTCTGTAAATATTAACTATCCTACCGTGAAATTTTAATTCTATGTCTGCATAAATATGTTTAAATAGATAAACTATGTTGGGTTAATTGCAAATATTGAAAAGTCAGGGACCAGTTGCAAATGCTGTAAAATATTTGTAGTAGTTTGCAAATGACCCAAGTACTGTATTAACAGGAAAACATGAGCAGGTAAGTAAATTCTGTTACTGAGGATTGAATTCCAATTTCAGGTTCTATCGGTGCTAAAGCTTGACAAAAGATATACTGTCCCGGACAATTATGAAGATTCTTTTTTTAAAGCCCTATCAGTTTTCAATCATGCCACAATGTAAGATTTACTGTTAGCAAAATTGAAATTTATCTTGCTGCTACTTTTTTGGGCATACATTGTTAAATGGAGAAGGTTTCAATCCCACAACCATAATTTGCTCATGGAGGACTTAAAACCTCTTGGAAGTTTTCCCACTAGCTAAACTGTTACAACTTGAAATACTAGGCAAGTCACCAAGTTGGACCCTACAATGTCTTATTCTAGCAAATTAAGCCTCAAAATACATGGGATGAGGAAGCAACATGGTAAATATTGATGTTATTTTAATTGCATTTATAACCTTTGATACGCAGATATGATGCGGAGACCAAATCTCTAAAACCATTAAAACCTTTAGGAGATGGAAATACGCAATATTTGATAGGAGACTTGAGTATTCTTGGACCGTATCCTAAAGTAATTTATCATACCATGATTATGCATGAACTGAACATGAAATATATTTATATCCTTAACTAGAATGGAAAAGAGATATTTCACCAAAAATAGCTACAGGAATTGCTGAGGGGTTCTTGAACCCTGTTACAAAGGAGGCATTCAATCTTATACCTTCTCCGAGAAAGGGAATTAAAAATGCGAAGATTTCAATTTTGGATAGCACAAAAGAAAATTACATACAGATTTCACCGATGGGTGGTCCATACACTAGCATCTTCTCTTCTGAATCAACCACACAAGACATGAGAGGTTAGTTATTGTTAACCTTTTATATTTTTAAATTTCAGAAGGAAATAGTAAATTGTCAGTTGTTCTTGGAGTTGATTAAATTTTTTACTCTGTTATTTTGGAGAAAAGTGTCAACATTGTTAAAAGCCATCTATCTCTTTGTTTTTCATTAAACTAAAGTAAACAATTTTATAATTAAAAAAATGCAGTTTCTTTGTCATAGCAAGCCGGTCATACTGCTTCGAATTGCTATTTATTGGTTCAAGTGTAGCAAACACCATCCAGGTTCTTTAGTGATATAGAAAATTGAAATGAGTCAATAAGATAATAAATTTTTAAAAGATATGGAAATTCATACCATCATCCACATCAACAAGATGGAATGGAAAAGGTGGATGATGGTATGAATTTCCATATGGAAATTCATACCTTTTGCATACACTGAAATGGATGATACCATCATCCACATCCTTTTGCATACACTGGAATGGATGATGCCACGAACCAAAATGAAACTGCTCACTACTATTTATACTTACAGTTCACTTTGCTGACCTGGTTGCTGCAGTGGAAACTAACATTGGTTGTATTCCCCTTTGAAATACAAGTTAACAGGACAATTTCCATACCAATTTAAAAGTTCATGACCCTAAAATGAGATCAAACTTTATGGACTAAAACGGAACAAGTGTAATGCTTTCTAATGTGATATACATGGATCTTTTCTTTTGGTGGGTCAGAAACTGAATAAAACACGAAAATCCAAGTTTAAAGAGCATATATAAGTTGGCCTAATTTACTCTAATAAGCAGTTGATTAATTCGTTAACTCTTCTTTTTTAATATGATGTATGTACATCCTTTTGATTTCTTTCCTTATTTTAAAAAATGTTTGAACAGTTGTGGAAGATGAAATCTCAAATGAAATATACATGAAGGATACCTTTGCACTTGGCAAATTAGTGACAGAAGAATCAGAACAAAAAGTTTCTGAAACAATGAATGGAAGTGAAGGAGAAATCAGGATTCCTGATAACAATCCTTTCAAGAAGAGGAAAATAGAGGTACGCAAAGAAAAGGAAAACAGTGCATCAATATCCACGGCAGATTTTGCTTTTGCAGAGCAGTCGGTAGTTGTGAATAGCACTCCAGTATCTCAAGAGAGTGTGGGTTCAAAGCCAAAAGAAGTTTTAAATAATTCCAAGGGTAAAACTGCTAAAAAGGATGTAAATGCAAAAGTTGGCAAGGGGAAATGTGGTAAAAAGAATCAAGATGAGAAACGTGGAATTTTGAATTTTTTTTTTAGGCTTTAAATTTTTTATTTTTGATTTTTGTTTTAGAGAATTGATAATTATTTTTTCAATTTTTCATGATCTGCTCTCCAAAACGGGGAGATTCTCTCAATTTTTCATGATCTTCAATGATGTTATTGTTACTCCAGTTTCTTTTATCAAAAATAATTTTGGCATTCAACTGATCATTTTGTTTTAGAGTGAGTCTATGGTACTATGCATATCACGGGTTGGTCCGAAATACGGCTCAATATTCGACTTTTAAAAATCTTAACGGTTAATCTGAATCGTTCATCTTGTTCTCTATATTAATATGTTTGGAGACCAAATTTTACATTTTTTAAAATTTTTTTACTATTTTTTTAGACATTTAGAAAATCACTTGATCTGAAAATTTCGGACCATCCAAAAACAGTGATTTTTAATAAATCTAAAAAAATAGTAAAAAAATTTCAAAAAAATGTAAAATTTGGTCTCCAAACACATATTAATATGGAGAACAAGATGAACGGTTCAGATTGATCGTTAGAATTTTAAAAAGTTGAATATTGAGCCGTAATACGGACCAAATCGTAATATGCAAGTACCATTGACTCACTCTTTTTTTTTTATATAAAAAAGCCCGCAAGTAAAGTTCTTTGCAAAGAAAAGATTTATTTTCTTTTTGATAAAATAATAAGTCTTTGTTGTGTTCATTGCTAATGAACAAGTATGCTAACTAGGTAACCTAACACTGTTCGTATTGATTTTATATAAAAAAGCCCGCAAGTAAAGTTCCTTGCAAAGAAAAGATTTATTTTCTTTTTGATAAAATAATAAGTCTTTGTTGTGTTCATTGCCAATGAACAAGTATGTTAACTAGGTAACCTAACACTGTTCGTATTGCTTTTATTTTTCGGCTAAGGATATCTCGGATATATATAAATGAATATAGATACAGATTGAATATTATTGAATATGAATACAAATACAAGTATAATTTGGAAGAAATTGTTAATTGGGTAATTTAATAAAAACATAGGCATGTTGCGTAAATTCATAAGGTTGATAATATGTTATTTTCATTACAAATTTGCTATCTAAAAATTGAATATTAGCTTAATAAATTAATCACAAGTTATTGTAATATTATTAGTCAAAGTATATCAACAAATTATAAATCTTAATAAAATAAAAAAATATGTGTAGGTTTAATTGAGTATTGGACCTAAAGTTTGAGTTGGTAATAAAATTGAATGCTCAAATTAAGGTGATATATGGCTTTCCGAAGCAGATATTAAAATACCAACACATGGATCTTAATAATTATTTGTATTCGTATTAACATTGAATGAAAATTAATTGTATCTTTATCAGTCATGTTTTGTGGGACACGCTGTCAGTACAGTGTGTAGAGTTAGCCAAGTTCCTTGTTAACCTTCTCGGCTTCTCGCAGACTCGCACTTTCCCTCCTTTCCGAAATCCATCGAGTAATCATCCTGGCTTCCTCTCCTTCCTCTTCTCCGCCAGCAATGGATATTGATTCCAACACCGCTCTTGACTTAGTCAACAAAGGGGCTTCGCTTCTCCTCTTAGACGTGCCTCAGTTCACTCTCCTCGGTATCGATACCCAGGTGTCTCATCTCTCTCTCTCTCTCTCTCTCTCTCTCTCTCTCTCACTATCACTGACAACATCTCCCCATTTGTCAGATTTTTTCTGTCGGGCCAAAGTTCAAGGGAATAAAGATGATACCTCCTGGTTGCCATTTCCTATACTATTCCTCCTCTAACAAGTATGCTAATTATCTAATCAATTTTCTCTTCCTTATTTTCTAAAGGAAAACAAAAGTCTGGAGCATTAATTTTTGTTATTTTTTGGGGTATTGTAGGGAAGGCAATGACTTTTCACCAATAGTTGGCATTTTTCTTACTCTTCATCCATCTCAGGTGCATCTTTTGCTTCCCACCACATACTTTTCTTCAACTTTTGAATAAAGCATTCATTTTGCCACACTTTTTATATGGGTCTGACAACAAGTGTTGTTGACCCACCACTTCATGAGTCTACTGCAGTGTATGTATCTATGTTGCAAAATAATATGTATCCAAAGTTATGGTTTTCTGTTTTCTAAAGTATTCTGTCCTTCACTCTTAGGTTGTGGTCAGGAGGTGGCACCAAGAGGATGAGAGGTTGATCAAATTATCTGAAGATGAGGTGAATTAATGGTCTCTAAATTGTAATTCTTTGACAAATTTTGTGTTCCATGGTACTAAAGTAACTTTCTAATAGGAATTCAGATACTCTGAAGCAGTTAAAAGACTGGAATTTGACAGCAATTTAGGCCCGTACCAGTTAGACCACTATAGTGAGTGGAACCAGCTTTCTAATTTCCTCTCACAAGAAATCATTGAACGTCTTGGTATGCTTTTTAATATTATCTTTACAAAATTATTGTGCAGACAGCATGGGTGTTTACTAATTGATTCATTTCTATAGTACTCACGAAAGCTATATTCATTAATTTAACACTTTGAAATAATCATAATGATATCAAAGAGACTCTTAGTATGGCGTTTGGCAGTATTACAGTTGATCCATGTTAATACTTTATTTCAGAGCCTATAGGAGGAGAGATATCAGTAATGCAAGAGGCAGGATTAATAGAGAATAAAGGACCTCAGACTGAAATGGAGAAAAGATTAATGGATCAATTAAGAGGTGCTAAATGTTCTTCAATTGAGGTCTCTAAAAGCAAAGAGAACAAGGGGTGTTATTATACAAGTATTCCTCATTTTGTCAGGAACAAACAAGTTTCTGGAGATGAACTCACAGCACTAAATCTTGACAAGGTAATTTTTACATCGATCAAACACAATTAGGTGCTGATTAACATCATTTGTGGAATTAGTCCTCAGTTGAACTCAAATTGTTGCAATGGGGGCCCCAACTTAATCTAAATCGGGCCTCAATGAACCCTCAATTCAACTGAATTAGGTTGCATTGGCTCTCACTAGTGCAAGTGATACTCAATTGAACTCATTGAACTCAATATGGCCTCAGTTAATCCTCAATTGTGCAATCACACCTCAAATCAATTGAATTGGGCTACAATCGACCTGTTTATTTTTTGTGCTATTGAACCTCCGTTAAACTCAACAGGCCTCAATCAATCCTGGTATTTGTCTTGACTCTTGACTCTCAACTTACTGACCAATCATCCTCAGTTCACTATCAATGGTGTGAATACCCAGAAATACAAAAAGTTTGGCTATAACGCTATTATAATTTAGGTTTCCCTAACTTTATGCCATTTTTACCTTTATTTAGACAAATTTGCTCGAATCCATATTAAGTGGAGATTATGGAGGTCAAGAAGATTTACTCTTGGGGGAGCTCCAGTTTTCCTTTATAGCTTTCATGGTAACTAAATGTGTCACATAACTTTAATCTTCCCTTGTTTTCCCCAATAAAATAGTTCACAATTGTGACCTTCTGCCCTTCTTTTCAAAAAAATAAGTAGATGGGGCAGTCACTTGAGGCATTTTACCAGTGGAAGTCAATTGTTAGCCTTCTTTTGAGCTGCACAGAAGCTGTAAGTTACATGAAATAGCATATAATTTATTGCAATTACATTTTCAAAACCTAATTTGCATGTGTAAACCAGTGTTATACTAATTGGCCGGGCTTGAACCTGACTTGAAAGAGTAAACACCGTGGCCAACTTTGTTCATTTAATGCCAGCCAGCTTGACCCTGGCAGTTCTTATTATGTTTTGTTGCATAGGATTTATAATTGAAGCATTATATGCTCTTAAAACTCTACTCTGGGCAATTTGCATTTCTCATGGCTGGGATCTGCCTGATAATATACCCTATTATAATGGAGCTGAAGTTTTTATAAAATTTGCTAAGTTTGTTTCGAACAGCATGAAAATGAAACTTTTATAAGAAAAAAACAGATTTAAACTATTTATATCAATCTCTGCAGAGAATTCCTTAATGAAAAGACAAACTATTCATAACAACTCAATTAGCAGCACAGTTTAGTTTGATCAGTTGCTGACCACATAAACTAAACAATATATTGTGTATAAATTAGTGTCTCATTTGGTTATTGTTTATTGTCCATGAAATATTGTTTTGTATTTTAATGCAGCCCCTTCATACGAGAACTCGCCTATTTTCAAAGGTACTAATCTTTCTCCCTTTATAGTTTTTGTTTGATTTATGGGTTTATATTCTTTTTCTAATATTTTGTTATTGGTTTGTGAAAACAATTGCAGTTTGTGAAGGTGATATATCATCAGATTAAGCATGGTTTTATAAAAAACAGGGATCATAATAGTGGCGGTGGAATAGGTACCAACTTGTTCTTGGATGAGGGATGGTTCTCTAAGGATATATTTCTATACCGTCTTTGCAAGGTATTTAAATATTGGCACTTTGACAGTAAGTTTTGAGCTTATAAATAGATGCTCACATTTCTCTTTGTCAAAGTAACCATCTGTGTTGTTTCAGGATTTCTTCCCTGTGGTGCTTGAAACAAAAGCTATTGATGGAGACCTCCTGTTGTGGGTTAGAAACCCTTTACTTAAAAAATATAGTAATTGGATATTGGAAGTCTCCACATTGGTAAATGATTTTTTTCCTTCCCTTGACTAAATTATATTCAAATGCTTTTCAGACGAGAAAATTTAAAAAACTACTGGAAACCACACTTGGGTGGGAATTTGATACCAATGCCCTCATGGCTGAAGAAGATGACGAGGTATTATTTTAACTCTCCTACTTTGCTACTTGAATATATAAATATATTTCTGGTTGCTGGTTAACAAAGTTTAATGCATGAGACATAATTAAGGGAGGGATTTGCTAGAATAATCATACAATAAGGTTTGTTATGTAAAGTTGCATGATTTTTATTTTTACGCCCCAACTAATTGAATTGATTGCAGTTTGCACCAGTTGTGGTCCCACTTGAAGAGACCAACTTTTAATCACCGCAGATCAACGACTACTTGAGAGAAGACTCATGAGACAGTACTGCTGGAGTATTTTGCTATAATTAATGAAGTAAACAATACCAATCAAAAGGTCCTCATTGTAAGTTCTAGGCTTGGTTGTGCTTCTCTCATACTTCTCTTTCTCTGTTGTTGGATTTTGTAGTTATGTATAACAAGAAGGATGATATTGATCTGTGGCCATCTTTTTTGGTATTTCAGCTTATATTACTAATGTATAATACAGAAGCCTGTCTATCATCTGGTATTTCAGCTTATATTAAACATTTTAGTTATTCCTTTTTCGTACACAAAATGGGGTCATTTGATACAAGAAAACATCTATTTCGACTAGTTGTGTGAATTCCATCTGAGATTTATAGTAGTTTAGTGTGTTGTTCTTTGAGAGTAGTAGAGCCTAAATCTGTATTCTGTGGATTCGTTAATCGTTCCTTTCAATGTTTATATTTATAAGGAATCTATAAATAAAAAATAAAAAATACTGCTACAATTGATCTTTTGTTATAGAGTAAAGGTAAGGAAAAGGGATAAATTTTCCAAGGTTATCATGTTTATGCCAAAAAAAAAAAAATCTGGCATAGAGCAAGGGTTTATTGCGCTATCAAACACGTGGAAAATGTATAAATGTTTCGCATTATAATAATGCAAGAATGGTTAAATGCTTATCAAAACAATTTACATGTTTATTTCGTAAAAATAAGGTATGGAAATTAGGACTATCAAAATATATTGGCTTCATTTTTATCTTGAAACGAATCACAATTATGGCGGTAAATTTAATTTAGTCCAAAATCCACATCAAAATATACATCTAAATATAAACATTTCATAATATAGATAAGTAAAGGGGCTTCACTGAAAATCACATACCTTTAGCCCAATACGGCAATGCCCCTAATATAAGTGGAAGCCCAGGCCTTTCTTTTTCCCACTCATCACTTTAGTAAGTTTACCCTAGATTTGATTTTTCTTTCTCGAGGTTGGAGGCGATCTCTCTCTCTCTCTCTCTCTCTCTCTTTCTGTGTTTGGTTTGGTTTTTCTTCTTTTCTTGATTTTTGTTTTAAGCTCCTATGATGATTGAAAAGATGCCTCGTATATATCGTTCCAATTGCTGAACCTTGTTATGCTGCGAAGAAGAGACATCTGAGGAGCATTTATTCTGTTTTTCATTTCACCCCTTAATTACTTGTCTGATTAATTATTTTGTATGGGGTTTTTGGGTTTTGGTATTCAATCAAACCTAACCAATTAATTGTTGTCATGTTATTTGTTTTACACCAACCAAGGCTTCTAAGTTGTAATACGAGGAAGCGAGAATATCTCAAATTCTCAATACAGCAAGCGCACAAAATAATGCTAATAAAGTAAATTAAAAACATATTTATCTTTATCCTGAAATAAACCATTATATTGTCATTTGTCACCACATGTTGCCTTCATTGAAATACAAGGACATGAAAATTGGTGTATTTGTCAGATGCTCTAAGCTCCCTATAGAAATACTGGAACTTGAACTGGAACTGGATCTATATTTTTGTTTTGTTTTACATAACTATAGTACTTCACTATGTCAGTGTTCTATAATCTACATAATACAATGGCATTGTGTAGATAAATTCAAACTGGTTATTTGGGGTTGTCAAGCTGGCTACAATCATCATAATCATTGTCCTGCATTGTGTACATAAATTCAAGTTTTTATTTATTTATTATAAATAATCAGTATTACTATTAGATAATAAAACAAACATGCTTTGAAAAATAAAACAATTTTAATTCAGTATTGCTGAAGTCTCAATATAGACTATTATTGGAAGGTAATGTAATGTTTACCTCTAGTTCATCTAGCATGGTAAGAGTCTGCCCCAAATCAAAATGGTTCGACTTCAAAACCTCCTCTATGCATTCCATACTTGTATTAGGAAACATCAACCCAAGAGATTCAATTATCAAATTAGGCTGATCAGGTGCGCAAATATCAGCATGGAAAATATCTTCAAAATTTTCAGAAATCACCAGATTTGAGAAGCACTCTGGAGACAGATCAAGATTCTCTAATTTTTCAAGGCCAAAATCTTCATTTGGTTTTCTATTCTCATCATCATTCTCTAATCTTTGAAGCCTATCTTCACTCGGATTTGAATCATTGAAATAATATTTTGTCGATTTCGATTTGGATTTGGTTCCGTCATTTGATGATAATTTGGAAATGGGGATGTAGGGAGATGCATTAGGATTTAGAAAGGATTTGCTGTCCAACATCTTGTCTCTTCGTCTGTAATTGGCTAAATTCTGAGAAAGAAATTACCATACAAAATTAATTAGAAACTAAATCACAGTGGCTTTCTAGAGAAAAATTGGTTGGGTTTGTTGCTGTTGCCTAACGCAACGCAATTTTGTTGGTTGTGCTGTGCTGTGCATAGAGGCTATATATGGATAGAAGTAGAACTGCCGTATAAATTTCCATAATTAATTATAGAAATGAATTGCATGACATATAAATTTCCATAATTAATTATAGAAAATGAATTGCATGAGATACTTTCCAAACTCATGAACGTGAAAATGGAAGAAGACTTAAGAGACCGTCACGTCATGATAGAAAAAAGAAAAACATTCCCTTCTTTTTGCTCAAGAAAGCGCAGGATTACCAGCAATTTGAAAATAGCCCAAGCATTTCCCATTTATTCGATTGAACAGAAGAATGGTGATATTTCCACGCTTGATGCCTGAAATTAATGGATTCAGAAAAAACACAGCTGAAGAGGCCAAACCAGTTAGAATTTAATACAAATTGAAGGAGGAAAGGAAAGGAAAGGAAAGGAAAGGAAATCCGGATTTGGGAAAGTGAAAAGTGTGTGTGAAGTGTGATTGTCAAAAATAGCAGAAAGTTGGAATGAATTCTGGCATGCTGTCGCTACTCCTGGTACTGGATCGGATCAGATGTAACTATGTAAGTAACTGACATGACATCCATCATCCATGGACCATGGACCATGGCTACTTTCCTTTCCTTTCATGGGCCAGGCTCACAAGTGAATACTTCTGCTATTCTAAATTAAGATTACATAAATAAAGTTGCTGGTTTAATTACGACTCCGCTACAAATATGCAATTTTTCAACATTAATCAATTAAAATACCACCTGTCATGGCTGGGAACAGATCACCATACTTCTACCATTTTAATGTTAAATATCTAGTCAAATATATATATTTTTTTTTTTCAAGTATCATTGTGTGAACAATCTCGTAAAATATCAAATGCATCATTTTCGAATCCATATAAATCAAATCAAAAAGCCTTGCATACAACTATAATTTCTCGTTATCGTTCGAACAGTAACAAACATCAAAATTATATGTCAGTATATAAAAAAACTTAAAACTTTCAGTGCTGCACGATCCATACAAAAATACAAAATTATTTTTTATGTTGAACATGTAAAGAAGACAATGAGGGGAGTTGGAGTATTTGAACACTATAAAATTAAAATCTTGATAGGCACAGCCAAAATTTAAAATGCACAATATATGATTGGTGGAATTTGAACACAAATTATGAAATATACTTAAATAAGAGTATAATGTTCTCACAAAATCTGTAGATGAATTAATATTTGTTTCATCTTTATCCATTTAATTTTTATTTAGCTTTTTCTTATATATCCATCTAATTTTTAGACTTAGCCATGTCTCACCATTGGAAAGATTCTCAAAGTGGAAATTAATTAACTAAAAAATATATCTATTTCAATTTTCACCAGTCAAGAATAAAATAAAATAATGTGGCAACTTGGCATCATATCTAATTAACTTATGAGAAGTATAGTACATCTTTTTTTTTTTTTGTTTCTGTAAAGTTACAAGGAAATACTCAGCTTTCTCATTACAGTAGCATATATAGCAATAGCATCAATCATCTTCTCAGAAAGACAAACCCAACACCTGTACCGACATCGATCAAGATTTTTTTAACCAGTCAATCATCTTCTCAGAAATAACAAGGTCAGCCGATATCGATCGACATGGTCGCATCAATTTTTACCGACATGCCTTATTAATTGCCTCATTTTGAGGTTATTTCAAGATTTTTTTCCTTGCCAAACTCTGCTTAAATATATATATATATATATATATATATATATATATATAGTGTCGGAGACCTAGATTTGCTGCCGCGTGGTCACATAATTCAGTTAATTAAGTTTGTATCATCCTCTTTGCTATCATTTTCTGGTACCAGTAATATACAATCAATCGATCGATCATGATTATTATTATATGTTGTGCTGCTTACCGAAGAATTGATGAGAAAACAGCGTTAGCTATTAGATTTTCCAATATCAATCTGTTTCCTATAGTCCTTCTAGATTGTATATATAAGCTATGTTCAGGAAATACAAGCAGTATTTATACTGTCAAATCACTTTCACAGTGTCAAAATAATATCGTGACGTAGATTGGAAGAATTTTTTATTTTTATTGTTAAATAATTGTAGTACCGATATATTTTCAATTTCATAGGATTAGGTGAACATAGGTAAGAAAACTTTTCCTATGCATGAATTCTGAATTATATGTAGCAGATTGGAACAACAACTAGGCAATTCTTTTGTATTTAGAATTAATTGTATTTGAACTGCATACCGGTAAAAATAATATTTATTTCAGAATAAATTATAATGATAATTTCTTTGAAAAATATGCATGTAAACAAATTTTTTTTTTCTAAAATTATACAATAAAAAACAACACAATAACTATAAAATTTCTATAGAGAATATGAACATATGTTTTATTTTAAACGATCGAGAAGAGAAAATATGAAAAAACTATGAGTTGGACGATCATAATAAATAAGAAAAGAAAATATAATTGACCGTGTAGATTTGACTCTTGCAGTCTAGATAATTGTTGGCTATTGGGTTTCGAGGTAACCAAAATCGGTTTAGGCTTAAATTGCGGAAAGATCGTAAAACAAAAATTTTACTTCTAACTTAAGCTAAGGATTAAACGGGGTATGTCAGAAAACTTTCCAAAGTTGTCCACCTTCAGTATTTCTTCGGCATCAAAATCCAATTTAATTATTTTTCAGATCTACTCCTTAATTGATTTCTAATACATTAAATCTATTTACCAATTAAATAGATTAATATAACATATTATACCTCGTTTCCAAATTTCAATTGGAATGCAAACCGAGCGAGAAGAGCGACTCAAGGAATGACTCGTCTCGGAGCACCAGACGTCTGATACCTCTATCGGTTATCCACCAGGACTAACCGGAGAGCGGTTTATTTCTTTTGCTAGAAATACCGTAAACCGCGAGATTATGCAAAAACACTATTCATCGAGAAAAGACGAAATAGTATTAGTCTCGAGCCGCTAGATATCAAAGGTTATCACAAGCATGTGATTCTTAAACACGTGGGGGTACCGAAAGAATACTATTCACCGATCCCATGAACTCTAAACAACAACCGAAAATCGAGAGAGAAAATAGATTAACGAACTGATCAGACATAATTGATAACACGTGAATTAGTAAACTTCTCCCTGACCTCACCCCTCTATTTATAGGCATTTGAGGAGGTTCGGCTAATTACCAAAATACCCCCAAAATTCGGCCTAATTACAAAAATGCCATTAGATGGCGGTTTTGAGAGGAGAAGGCAAAATTGGATTTTTGCACTTTGGCCCAAATTCAAATCTAATTGTTTTGGGCTTTAATCATTAATTTAGGTTTTAATTACTAATGGGTTTTTGGCCCATAATTTAAATCCATAATTCACAATTAAAATCCAAATCATATATATATAATTGTCATGTACAATTATATTTCTTTTGTTTGTTGTTTCGGTAACTTTTATACAATGCACCGAGTACATTTATAAATTAACATTTTGTTTTTGCTTTGCCATTTTACATGACATTTATAATTTAATTATAACCATCTTAATATTAATCATAATCAATTTATAAGTAATCAATAAGATTATCCGATTAGCTCCTATATGGTGTGACCCAATATGATCTATGTTATGTTGGTAAATATAATTAAAACTGTTCTAACTTATATAATCATAGGAGACACCTGGCAGAATGCACTATGACCATCCTGTTGTTCTAGCAATAATCTTTTTCGTCTATTTGACTAATTTGCAAAACATATAATTATTGAATTTTACAATTTCTTCTATTTTAGAATTATGTAGGTTCAAGTCGAATTGGAATTGCAATGTAGAATGCTTGAACTGAAGAAATCATGAAGATATTTATCAAGAATTTAATTTGTAATATTTTAAACTTGGTAAGGTATTTTTGATGTTGTTTCAACAGGATAAAAATGTTGGTAACGTTTGTAAAACGTTATAACGATTATTACTTAAGAAAACGCTATGAAACAACTCGATCAAAGTCAAAGAAATCGAAAACGTTGCTATAACGTTTTAAAATGTTATAGTTGTAACGTTTGTGGTAAAAGTTGTAACGTTTTAAAACGTTGGTAACGTTTTAATTAATTTTCAAACTTCAGAAATTCCTGATTTTGATCAAGTTTTTACAGTGAAAAACGTTACATAACATTTTACAATCGTTGGTAACGTTTTACTGAGCTCACAGAAAATTGAAAACCCTAAATTGTATTTTGAACTAAAACGTTGTAACATTTTAACAAACGTCTGTAATGTTTTAAGTCAAATTACTCTTTCTGGAGTTGTCTCTATAAATAGAGCTGTGGGGTCTCTTCCCCACTTGAACTCAGCCGCCCCAAATATCAAAAAGCCAGATCTTTGTGAGCTTGAGTTCCTCCATTGTTCTGAGAGCTTAAAACTTCAATATCCCTTAAACAACCTCAAATCCACTTCACTAATCTTGAGTTAGATTAGGTTAGAGTGAGTTTTTGAGTGTTTCTCTTGCGAACATTGATCTAGAGACTTCGTTCTCTTCTCGAGTTGTCCGTGTGACTTTCCTTGGTTGTAAGGGCTCGCTGGCTCTCATCTCTAGTTGGCCGTGTGACTTCCCTTGGTTGTAAGGGCTCATCGGTTCACAAGTTGTAAACCTTTCTCGTTGGGTATAGAAAGGTGCACCTAGAAGAGGTTGTGATGCCCCGGAGACGTAGGCCTTTGTTTTGCTGAACTCCGTTATCATCCCGCGTGTCAAATTTGTCTAAACTCATCTATTTACTTTTAATTGCAATTTAATTTTATTTTTTGAGCAATTAGTGGTGCACTAAGTATAACACATCTAATTACACAGATGATGTTGTACTGTACAATACCACGATCCAGTAAACTATTTTACTCGTGTTAATTCTTTGTCTCATAACTATCAGATCAGTTTCAAGGTAGGTGTGTATCATCCTTGCAAACTTAATATTTTCTTGATCTTGAGCAGATTATCAAATATGATTACTCTTGTAATCATACGGCATGCAAATAATCTTACTCTATCAAGGAACCCAGTGATACTATAACTCGTGTAGAGATACGAGGGACAATAGTATTTTTGATAATCCATCACTTCCTCAGCTAAGCTATGTATACCGAAGAGTTACCGTTATAGCTACTTTTTACGGATATCGTTAGGTAACAATCACACATACACATATCTTAGTAGGAAAGATGAATACCCCATACTGTAGAACTTAACATTGAATGAAATCATTAATGACACAAACACAATTTCATTTAATGTTTCATTCAGGGTCTGTCAAATATCATGTTCCTGAACATATATCTATGTGATTAAAATGCCATCTCTTGTCAGTGGTCTCTAAAACTTGTCTATCTTTTAATCCGCATCCTAACCTTGTAGCAGTAAATTAGTGTTCCTACTAATTACCTTGGTTAGAGACTTTTAAGAATATATATATCATCTATATTATGAAGTTTCACAATTCCAGTCATTGACTCGAAATGATTCATAAATGCAATAATACTCAAGGCAACAAAATGACAGTTTATTAATCACTCAATTCATGAACAAAGGTTTATATAATAAATTATCGTATTATTGACTTCTAAATTATTACAAACTAACAGTTGGCAGGGCGGATCTACATTGATTCGTAGAGTGGCTAAGTCACCTTTATGATTTTAAAATTTTAGTTATTTATATTGAAATTTAATTGTAATTTATTTTTCTATAGCATTTGATATAATTTATCATTTTTCATAAAATATCACATGTGTACTTGTAATCTAGTGGTTAGATCTTATTATGTAATCGTAGAGAATTTGAGTTCAATTTTTACCAACAACATATTGTAAATTTTAAATTTTAATCCAATATCAAAATTTTCTAGTTACAACAATTAACCATCGTAGCAACGGAAGCTAATTAATGCAATTCTAAAAATCAGAAAATAAATATGGTGTACACTAATAGATACCCAATGCATTTATACCACTGCTGTAGAGTTTGTGCATGAGCACACGGTACCTAGGAAATGCTAGTCGTGGAAGCAACCCCTCTTATTTGCTTGATGTGAGAGACCAACAGTTCCTTTCTTTGTTAATATGATTTGTGGCCTTTTCATTTTTTTAATGCAAAGCATTGCCCAACTAACTTTTTTTGGAGTGCATTCTTCTCTTGTGGCCCATGTCTAAGATTCTTCATAAAGTAATAAGATATATATAGTATCTTTTATGCATAATACATTTTGTTTAATATTATAGAAAATTGATGAATCCTTATCAAAGGATTTGACTTCAATTAGTTGTTTTGTCTGTTTTGAATCAAATGGTTTTTTTTTTTTTTTGTAAACCCAGGCAGAAGCTGCCTTGGATCTGTTTAATTTGAATCAAATGATAAGGACTGAAAAAAGAAACTTTTGGAGACGAGATTTAGTAAGAGATAATGGAGTCAATTGATCCTAATTTGTTTTCAATTTTTTTGTACTTTTGCATAACTTTCTATATAGTTTAGAATGAAATGCTATGGATACTATAAAATTGATCTTATACTCGGAATGAAATATGCTACTTATCTTTTGGACATCGAACCATTGATCTTTGTCAAGATTCACATATGAAAAAGTTTGAACGGTTAGATGCATGAGAAAAAACATGTACTCACTTTTAAAAAGAAAAGCAATAAATTATCTTTCTTCATTTCAACATAAAATTTTAATTTATATATATATAATTGACTATATTTATATTTGACGCACATATATAACTTAGAAAATTGACTCCGTCTCTACATATATACATATGGAATGAAAATTCAAAATAAATTATTAACCTAGCTATATATTATGCCAACTTAATATATATGGTGTTGAGTCCTTTGCAAGAATTGGTCGCCTGCTAGCTACAAAAGACACAACAAGGACAGAATCAAGGAAATTAAGATCACTACACAACATATATATATATATATATTCCAGTTTACATAATTAATTGGGTCGTCTAATTTTGTCCACTAGTTGGAGTCTTGGAGTCTTGGTAGACATTGCTTTGAAGTTAAACTTTATTTCATCAACACTAAATCCGGTTTGTGCTGCGCATGTCATGGTTAATTAGTGCGTACGTACGTATATAGTTGCAGATTTCATGAGCTAGCAAAACAAAAGGTTGTATCAAACTCGTGATTTTTATTTTCTAGTTGCTCCAAGCCTGCTAATTTCATTTTTTAAATAATTTAAAGTAAACAAACTTTATCTTGATCGTGATTGCTTGTATTCTTGTTCTTCTCTTCTCAGTTCATTGAAATACGAAATACGCGCGTGTTTGTGTGCCAAATTTCAGTGAAAAATTAAGAACTAATATATATATATATTTTTTTTTTTCTCTAAAATATACTATAAGAATATGTAAATATCCGCCAGGGTAAAAAATGATCATTGTCGAATATAAACCAATATAAATTATTACTTTCCAGGTTATCACTATTCTCGATGGGAGTATCTACAAAGATACCGACATTGTTAAGTACTTTTATTCTCGCAAATACTCATATATTTTTGTAGTTATACGTACAATTACTTGCTCAATAATACTGAATGTAACTTTTTTCATAGAATTATACTATTTTGAAAATTCAATCTTTTAATTCCACAATATATATATATATATATATATATATATAGAGTTAGGCTGGGTGCTATGGATAGCATAGTGGCCTCTCGTGCTACGGCTCAATATTCAAGTTTTCAAAATCCAAACGGTTGATCCGAACCGTTCATTGTTTAATCCATATTGAAATGTGCTTGGAGACCAAATTTTACATTTTTTGGAATTTTTTTACTATTTATTAAGCATTTTTGAAACCGCTGTTTTCCAGTGGTGCAGAATTTTAATAAAAACAGCGATTTTGAAACCATCTTAATAAATAGCAAAAAAATTTCAAAAAATGTAAAATTTGGTCTCCAAGCACATTTCAATATGGATTAAACAATGAACGGTTCGGATCGACCGTTTGGATTTTGAAAACTTGAATATTGAGCCGTAGCACGGGAGGTCACTATGCTATCCATAGCACCCCAGCCTAACTCTATATATATATATATATATATATATAGATACTTTCTCTTTTTATAATTAGGTTGAAGCTGGGGACACAATTCTAATTAGATTATAAGAAAGTGATAATTAATTTGATTGTAAATAGTGAAATAGAATATGGAGTATTACGAGTAATTAAATTCGATAGTTAAGACTACTAGTTAAACTATATATATATAGGTAGCTAGGTATAGTGCTCCCAAGAAATATGTCGTGGCAGCTTCCTATTTGCCCGACGCTTAAGGCGTAACATCAACCTCCAGCAAATCACAATTTTTTTTTTTAAAAAAAAAAAAATCAGTTTTTTTCTTTATTCCCCTCCATAGCCCATAGAGTGATAAAGTCAGATTCTGTATATATAATAATATTTGCTCATTCGGCAATTGGGCTGATTAAATGGTGAAATAAATATATGTGAATTAATTTATATTTCCGTGGTCAAACGTTACAGAAAAGAATATATATATACAAAACTAGGGTGTGCATGATGTGCTCACCAAGAAAGCTTGGTGAGCACAACTCCAAAAGTATATCGGATCGACTTTAAATGTTGAAATCTATGTATTTCATGAGTGATGCATTTACATGTAAAATTTTGAATGTTTCGAGTTTATTTGCTACAAGGTCAAGCGGTCAAAGAAATGAATTTTTTATAAGTTAACTTATAAGTTATTTATATATTCAATTTTTATCATTTCTTTGACCCCTTAACCTTGTAGCAAATAAACTCAAAACTTTCAAAATTTTGCATATACATGCATCACTCATGAAGTACATGGATTTCAACGGTTTAGATTTAGCATTTAAAGTCAATCCGATATACTTTTGGAGTTGTGCTCACCAAACTCTCTTGGTGAGCACATCACACCCTAGCTTTACTCTATATATATGAGTGTTAAATTAAGTAATAGAGGGAGAATTGGTTAATTATCTGGTGATGTTTCACCATAAAGCTATAGGGATTGGAGGATTTCCATTAAGAAATATCTTTTTCAAAGCTTTGAAGAAGTTAAAATTCCTTTATTAAATTTTTATGACCCAATCACTAACAATGACGTCTAATTAATTATATTATATTATAAAATAATATGAGCTTTACAATAGAAGTGTTCTATTTTGTAGATCAAATAAGTTAATTACTCATTGTTCCTTTTCTTGGCGGCATTGCAAACCATCTCCCCTTTTCTATCCACAAACTTCTCTGTCACATTTATATGTGCAAATTAACCTGTTGCTTGTTATATTACTATGTTCCCTTTCTATATCTAATTAAGCCACAGTTGCTTCCTCCTAACTCTACTCATCACTTTATTCATCTGCTTTCAGCTTTCCTCTCCTCTCTCCTCTCTCTCTAAGCACACTCCCTACAACAAAGGAAAACAAAAGAATTGAAACAGAAATGATCTTGCAACATGCCCCAAGTTCATGTCTATTGAAGGTATCAAACCCTAGCAAGCAGAGACCAAACACCAGTCGCTATAGGAGATATTGCTCGAAAGTTTGCGCCACCTCGCTCGACGAAGGGGATCAAGATGCTTTGCAAAAAGGATTAGTTGACTCAAACATGGCGATGTTGTACAGCCGAATAAGCCGTCTTAGGTCCCAGGATATTATAGAAATGATTGAGCCGATCGAAAAAGGGCACTGCGCAACACTCTTCGAGTCAAATAATCTCGAGATTTTGGGTTTGATGCAGTTCGAAGATTTGATTGAGAGGCCTCGGGTTGCGATTGGTGTAACTGTCATGGCATCGTTTTGCTTACCGGTTTCTGTTATCCTCATCATGTTATACTTGATGGACATGGCAAAGGTGGTAGTCGATCGGGTGTATGCAAGTAATAATGACAATCTCAAACACTTTTAGTTTTAGTTTTAGTTTTAGTTTTAGTTTTAGGGAATATATGTATATCTGGAAGTGATCCATTGAAAATTTTATTAATTTGAGGGCCGGGTTGATTAATTTGGTACATATATATATGTATATATATCTGATGAAGACTTGTTTTAAGTTTTTACAGAGATGAAATTATTGGCGACACTGAAACATATATATTTTTACTGTTTCATTAGCATAAATCTCTTAATTTTAAATGAAGAATTTAGTAGAAAGTTGGTGAATCTCTCTCTCTCTCTCTCTCTATAGAAGCAACATCTTTATTCTTTAATTGATTCCAAACTTGTTCTCTTTGTTTTCTCATTGAGTCAAATTGCTTTAGTCTCAAGTTCCACGATCCAAAACATTAGTCTCAATATATTTAATCAGTCCACAAATTATAAACGTACGTACGTGTATATATAATGTAAAAAAAAAAAAAAAATCCAAGTCATTATTGCTAATTAGTTGTTCTTAGATAATTGCTGCTTTTTTATACCAGTTCAATTAATTAATTAGTGCATATATGTGCACCGCTTTTACACGTTTGCTGGATTAATTATCAGTAATAAAGTAGTCAAGCTATCCCTGTACTATTTTACTGGCCTCAATGGAGATAATGATTGTTTAACCATTTTCAAAAGATATCTTTAGTTTATATATATATATATAATTATAAGGAGTAAATCTAGGGTGTGATGTGCTCACCAAGAGGGTTTGGTGAGCACAACTCCAAAAGTATATCAGATCGACTTCAAGTATCAAATCCAAACCGTTGAAATCCATGTACTTCATGAGTGATGCATGTACACGCAAAATTTTGAAAGTTTCGAGTTTATTTGCTACAAGGTCAAGCGGTCAAAGAAATGAATATTTTATAAGTTAATTTATAAGTTGTTTTATATATTCAATTTTTATCATTTCTTTGACTGCTTGACCTTGTAGTAAATAAACTCGAAACTTTCAAAATTTTGCATGTACATGCATCACTCATGAAGTACATGGATTTCAACGGTTTGGATTCGACATTTGAAATTGATCTAATATACTTTTGAAGTTGTGCTCACCAAACTCTCTTAGTGAGCACATCACACCCTAGCTTTACTCTAATTATAAGAACCACAAGCTGTTTTTTTTTTTTTAAAGAAAGATGAGGTTTGTTGCCTTCTAAATCCCTGTATCTTTTTACAAGGGCATTTATCTTCTATACCATTAATTAGACCAAAGCTTGTTTTTAAGAAGAAGGAATTTGTTTCTTCTTTCTGAAAATGACTTTTTTGTCCACATTATGTAGCTTAATTATGATACATATCAGATCTCCATAATTTTTTCTTTGTATCGTTCGTTCGATCAGGCCTTCGGTGATTTTTGTTTGATGGACAAAAAATAATGTTAACTTCAATAATAATTAAAAAAAAAAAGTTTGAATTTAAATTTTATAATATATACATTCGTTTTGATATCTTTAAAAAAATATTATTGAAAGTCAAAATATTAAATATGTTACATGTTTTTTAATTACCACAGGTATTATATTTAGACCAATTAACTTATATAAAAGTCGACTAGCTAGTTTCTTCAAACAATTAAAATTCTTTACAGGTTGAGCAATATTATTTTATCTGTGTTTGATACACGACGTCTAATTATAATATATATAATGAAAAAATATCTATTATTTTATTTTCTAGTTTGAACAATATTGTTCAATATTAAATAAATATATCTTAAAAGTTTGATGTGCATTACTGGTGTTGGTTAAAAATAAGGTTCGTCACAACTAACAAGTCAATTTTTTTTTTTTCAACAAGTTTGGAGCAATTGGCAAAGGGAGAAGTTTGATTTGATGGGAGGATTGTGGGGTCATGATGACCCATTTATATATTGTGACGAGGAATTAATAGAGAGTTAGGCTAATATGACACTAGTGTTATATCAAACTAAATAACATTACATCTTAAATTCTTAGATCTGCTTTAAGATTCGTACTATCCGCTTTTACTGTTCAAGCACTTCATTTTGTATGAATCTTAAAGCAGATCTAAGAGTTTAAGATGTGGTGTTATTTAGTTTGATATAACACTAGTGTCATATTAGCTTAACTCATTAATAGACTAGCAAGCTAGAATAGAATAGATATGTTAATTAATTAGGAGAACAACTATTGAATTGATAAGTAAATGTAAATATAACCTTGTACTTCGCTAGCTGTTTTTTACTTTAATCTGCATCTCTTAGTTGTACTTCTTTACTTTGCAATGCAAAGTTGTACACTTGTACTTTTTTTTTCTTTTTTTTTTTGGAGATTGTACAGTTGTACTTGCATCTTTGTTTTGGTAAGAGGTATGTGTTGTACTTGAGCCTTAATTAATTAGACATGAACCAACTTTGAAAATTGTAGAACTAGACGACTTTTAAGATAGAAAGTTAAAAGTTGTAGCTAGAATAATATTTTCAAAAAAATGAGTTTTAAATGAGTTTTTTTAAATTTTGAAAAAATGGTCGAACTAGACGACTTTTAAGAGGAGTGTGGGCTGTCTCACTCTCACTGTTGCATATATAGCCATGAGTTGTACAATTTCTTTTTCTTTTTCTTTTTTTTTGGTTTCATCTCCCTGTGTATTTAGACCAACTTTGAAAATTAGGAGATTGAAAGAAGTCATTTTTTTAGATAGAAAGATAAATTAAAAGAATATTATATTATATAATATATTGCCCCATAGTAACCATACGTGCAAATTAATGCATTTTATTATTGTCTTAATTTCTGGTATCAGATTTAATTAATGGATGGTAGATGATGAGTCCTTCCTTCAAAACCTTGAAGTAGTATATATATATGCTGGCCGACTGGCCGTTGATGAGTTCAATTAATTTTAATTTGTAGAGTTGTAATTGTCCTTCCATTCCAATTTCCAAACATCAAGCTAGTGTATTAATCTCGGGCAGGGCACGGGCGGGCCGGGTATACCCGGGCAGGGGCACGGGTAGAGGTCGGGCATGGGTACGCGGGTATACGGGTATCTCGGGTATTTTTTTCAAAACCGTGCCCTGCCCGTCCTATACCCGTGCCCGCGGTACCCTTGAGGGGTAGGGCGGTCCGAGTAGGTCCGTTTTTTTTTCTGTTTTCTTTTTCTATTTTTTTTCCGTTTTTTTTTTCTTTTTTTTCTTTTTTTTTCTTGTTATTTTTTTTTCTGTTTTTGTTATGTTTTTTTTTTACTTTAAAACAATAAAATATAAATAAAAAATATAAATAAAAAACAGAAATTAAAACATAATTTTAAAAACATAAAATTACAAAACAGAAATTAAAAAACAGAAATTAAAAACAGAATTTTAAAAACATAAATTAAAAAACATAAATAAAAACATAAATAAAAACATAATTTTAAAAACAGAAATTAAAAAACAGAAATAAAAACAGAATTTTAAAAATAGAAATTAAAAAACAAAAATTAAAACAGAATTTTAAAAACAGAAATTAAAAAACAGAAATTGAAAAATAGATTTTAAAAACAGAAATTAAAAAACAGAAATTAAAAAGAGAATTTTAAAAACAGATTAAAAAATAATTATGAATTATTTTAAAGCAATAGATTAAAAAAATAAAAGTTACTCTCATCCTTTATTCCGGGGTTGGAACCGGCTATATAAAATAATATAGGCAGAGTTCTAACTTTTTTATTGTTAGTAATTCTTCTTTAAAACGAATAATTTAAAAACTAAATGTTTAGAAATTTATAATTATAAAGATTAAAAGAGGTTAGAAATTTATACCGACACTACCTATCTAGAAGTTCTCATTCTTATACCATTATTCGCTCTCTTCCGCACCGTTTGAATCCGAATAAGCCTCGTGCCGCGCCTCGGTACCGCTTTTCTCAGTGTCGACTTCGGATGATGATGCTTCATGCACATGTTGCCTACGCTCTTTAGCTTGAATCCAATCTTTCAAGCACACAAGTCTCTCAAAAACATTTGGACCCAATTTACTGCGTTTATCGGAGAGGATCATGTTCGCCGAACTAAAACAACTTTCGAAAGGTACGGTTGACACGGGCACAGCAAATACGTCGCTAGCCATCATCGCCAGTGTTGGAAAGGCCCTTTGATGCCTCCTCCACCATGCCATGACGTCAAGTCCCTGTTCATTTTCGTTCATCATCGATACATAGGTCACTATCTCGCTTGTTGTTTGTGGTTCGATCTCCGACTGGAAATCTACTAACAAATCACCACTGCTAGTGCTCCTGGAAGCGAAACTATTGAAAAATTTAAAAAAATTAGTGAACAAATAATGCATATATTATAAATAATAAAGATTAAAAAACACATGTATATTTATATTCATACCTAGGGGTGGCACGGGATGAAGACGGGTTTTGGTTGGTAATCCTTCTTGAGTTGTATATGTTAAACATCTCTTCGAACTTCGAATCCACGTATGCCTCCACCCCGGTTTTGTCTAAACGTAGATTATCTTTGTACCTTTGAACTACTTTGATCGTATAAAACTTCTTGTATGCCGGGTTGAGACAGTTTGCAATAATCGCGACGAGCGGTACATCTTCCCAATATTTTAGAAACTTTTGTTTCATGGCATCTAGATTGGCGTGAGAGATTTATCGTAGATTTCAGCTTGTTCCAAATGGCAATACACCTTGGAGATGTCATAGAGATGTCTGAGCAACTGAAATGAGTCGGTGAGTACGAGCAGGATAGTTAGACGGTTGCTGTAAAAAAGGTTCCAAGTAAATTGCATAGCCTTTGTAGTTGCTCCCATTCACCGTCGGTGAGTTCCAATTGTATTGCCTCGGGGATGGAGCTTCTCAAAAACTCCCCTATGACAATTCTGTAAGGAATGCATCGGTTCAACAACCTGTAAGTAGAGTTCCAACGGGTATTTATATCTAGTGGGTTAACAATACCCGGGTCGGGTATACCCGACCATACCCGCCCGTGCCCGCCGCCCGGGGTACCCGTACCTGAGCCCGAGTATGGGTCGGGTACTTGGGTACGCGGGTACGGGCATAAACCAGACCGGACCCGTTTTTTTGGACCAATACCCGACCATACCCTATCCGAGTTTACCCATACCCGACTATACCCGTACGCTAGTACCCGTACCCGATACCCCAGTACTGTTCATCCGAATTCAAAATTCAAAAATTCTGTTTTTCCCTCCCAGAAAAAAACAGAAAAAACCAACAAAAAACCAGAAAAAAACCAACAAAAAACCAGAAAAAAAAAACCAGAAAAAAAAACAAACAGAAAAAAAAAAAAAAAAAATTACCCGTACCCGCCCTACCCGTCAAGGGTACACGGGTACGGGTATAGGACGGATAGGGTATGATTTTTGAAAAATATACCCGACCATACCGGTACCCGTATACCCTTGTACCCGTCGTACCCGTACCCGAGACGTACCCGTCCTGGGTATACCCGGGGTACCCGTACCCGCCCGCCCATTAAACCTCTATCTATATCCCAAGGTACTTTCAACTTGTCAAGTCCATATTGGACACACAGAGACCCAAACTGTTGTTTTCTTTCTTGATTTGAAACAACGTGGTTGAGAGCATTTTTAAATTTAATTATCAATAGGTTTACAGCTTTTGTTTTAAGACCCGCCTTCACGACGAGGTTCAGTATGTGGCAAGCACACTTTTGGTGAAACATTTCACCATTCATAATCGGATTTAGTGACCGTTTAAAAATCCCAATGGAAGCTATGTTGTTGCTAGCATTATCGAATGAGATAGAAAAAATATTGTTATCCAAATTCCTCTTAAGGTTATACTCTTCTAAAACCTCAATAATGGAATTGAAAATTACATTTGCAGTGTGCGGGGAATCCAATACTCTAAAACTTAATATTATTTTTTGTAATACCCAATGATCATCGATCCAATGCCCGGTAACACAAGAGTACCCAAGTCCATGTTTACCGGCAGTCCATATATCGAATGTAATTGAGACCTTATTGTTTTGGCATGCAAATAGAGCTTTAAGATCATCTTTTTTGGAGTTAAACTGTTTTTTAATTTCTCTAACCATCTTTCCATGATGGACCCTCTTGTACATTGGTTGACCTAACCCCCGAATGCATAACCGGGAAAAACTGAGGCAACTACCCATACTTAGTGGTTGTTCTTTATGGGTAATGTACCGATTCACTAAGCATTTTTTATTCATCAAATTTTGGAGATGTGAAAATGAAGGTTGGAAGAGGGGTATTTAAAGAAATTTGATTGGAGTTGGAGTGATAAAATTTAAAAGAATAACAGAAAAAAAATATATATTTATGTCCCATCCGGTTCGGTCCAGGTGGGTCCGGCCGGTCGGGTCCGGATAGGACTTGAACCGATTTGGGGGGGGGGGTGGGGGGGGAATTTGAATTTGGGGTTTGAATTATTGGGTCGGGTATAAGGGTACGGGTACGGGTAAGGATAGACGGGTACCCGGATAGGGTAAAGTCGGGTAGGGTATGGGGTCGGGTATTTGCCAAAAAAACAGGGTTCGGTCCGGTTTTTGCCCGTACCCGCGTACCTGACCCATACCCGGGCTCGGGCACAAGTGGGCAACGGGCACAGACGGACAGGGTAGGGTATACCCAACCCGGGTATTATTAATACACTACATCAAGCCAGCTAGCTAGCTAGCTAGCTATTCTTTTTCCAGCAGTTGAATATATATTTGAGTCGCCTATTTCAAAACCTGGGGCTGGGATTGGGAAGCTGAGAGAGACCAATGATCTTCGATATGATTGCGTTTTAGTACAGTACTGTTATTGCTGCCTCATACGTATATATAATTACTAAATTGAAAAGCATGAAATTAATGTCACTATGTCAGACGGGATCGACATAATTGTATTTTATGTTTTTTTCTGGAATGTGTCTCAGACCGGGTTTTTTTATTTTTGTTTTGTGTAAATTAATGAATAAATGCTATACATATTTCATATAGTGCTACATATAAAAAATTCCAAATGAAGATTAAAAAAAAAGTATACAATGAGCCTCATCCCTTTTTTATATTGTGGTTAATATATATCAAACATTTTATAGTAGATATAACGTAATGGTGCGCTAAAGAAATCCTAATTTTTGACTTTATGCGTAACTAGCATTAATTAATTGTTTAAATTTTATCAAATAAATAAGTATCCAATATTCTGTTCAGGGAATAAATAAATAGTTTTGAAATCCGGCACTTACTAATTAATTAAGACTTGATAGTTAATTGTAGTACGCCTTGTAAAAGGATTACTATCTTTATTAAAAAAAAATACATTTTTTTTTCTAACAAGACCAACCTAAATTTTTTTACATCTGTCCAAAATATAGGTCAATAAAATCAATAATTACCAGCTTTAATTGAACACCAACCTTGACTAACCTTTTTGGAGGGAGTAGGAGCACCGCTAAAATAAATTGTAATATTTATTATTCTCACTTCATTGGAATAATATCTGGAGAGGTTACTTGTCTAATTGTCTATATCAAAAAAGACAGGAACAGGGAAAAAATTAGGAAATAGTAAATATATCATAGATTTTTTTAAGCGTAATTAACAAGTCAATGTTGTCCGTTTCAGATGATTCAGCAAAAGAAAGAGGATCTATCAATCTCATCTGCATTACATTACATATTAAATTCCAAGTTTGAAATATATGTAATGAATATTTTAGTTTCAATGAAAATTAATATATCTTTTTCTTTTGTCTGTTGTTTGTTGTCAATAAAATGCAGATTCCAAGTTATTATCCAAGGATAGCCCCTATATATATATATATATATATATATGAGTACGGCTAACGCGCTTCCTCTAGCATATGGGCCGAAATGCTTCCGGTGGAAAGTTGAAATTTCAAAATCCAAAATGTCGATCTGAACCGTTCATCTTCTTCTCCATATTAATATCTGCTTGGAGACCAAATTTTACATTTTTCTGAATTTTTTTACTATTTATTAAGCCATTTTGAAAATCACTGATCCAATGGTGGCTTACCAAACAGTAAAAATCAGAAGCTACCGTTGGATCAGCGATTTTCAAAATGGCTTAATAAATAGTAAAAAATTTCAGAAAAATGTAAAATTTGGTCTCCAAGCAGATATTAATATGGAGAAGAAGATGAACGGTTCAGATCGATATTTTGGATTTTGAAATTTCAACTTTCCACCGGAAGCATTTTGGCCCATATGCTAGAGGAAGCGCGTTAGCCGTACTCTATATATATATATATATATATATATATATGTAGTGTATAGACTATAGAGCTTTGACAATGACATGTAAAGTTGACAAAAAAGACATAACAGACTTTTTTTTAAAAATAATTTGACGGTTGGAAAACTATAACCATTCTAATTAGTAAAACAAAATACAACAAATTAAGAAAGGGATATGAACATCATTTACTGAGACATGTGATGTCACAATTAATATCAAAATTCATTGAAATCAAATCAATTCAAATTATAGATTATTTTCATTACTTAGACTATGTAGTAGATTATGTTACAATTTTTTTTGTTTGAAAGTAATGAGTTTATTTTTTTCAATTTTTCACCCCTTTAAATGGATTTTTTTTTAGAAACCATAAATAAAAAAATAAATTTTACCAAACCAACTTGATTGCTTTGTTTTTTTTACAAAAAAATAAGAACCGAGATGTCATTTCGGTACTATTTTTTATTTTTATTTTCTTTTTGGACCGAATTGCCATTTTGGTCCCAGCTGTTTTAACAAATTTCGAGAAAAAAATACATTGAAAAATTGTAAAAATATCTGGGGCCGAATTGTCATTTTGGTTCCATAAAAAAAAAAAAAAAAAAAAATGGGACCAAAATGACATTTCGGTTCTTATGGTTTTTGTAAAAAAAAAAAAATTCATCATGTTGGTTTTATAAAAATCATTTTTCTAATTATGGTTTATAAAAAAAATTCCTTTAAATGCGCCACTGGGAGTCTGAACTTAATATTACAAATTTAAAATTTATCTAGGAATGAAAATAAAAATGTCTGGTGTTTAAATAAAAAGAGATGGAGCAAGAATGAATGTAGTGCATTGTAGACCCAAAAAAGCCCAGCTGAAGTGCATTTGAGCTCACTAGACTAAATTCAGCTCAAGTGCATAAACCCAAAAAATATTCAAGAATCAAGACAGAGAGATGATATATTGTATTGTATTTCCACAAATTACTTTTTCAATATTATGATTTAAATTTTTGATTTTTGGTAAATATGGTCGATCTCATGAACACGTTATTTGTAGAACAGTTGTGAAGTCCGTAATTGTCACTTTTTCTTCCAACAGTCAAGAGACGTCATGCTAAATTTGAACTGTTTCATTCAAAGCAATTGGTCTACAAAATGTTTATCAACGTTGGACTGAATAAGCAAATAAAGAATAGTTGTTCGGTGAAGGCGTCAAACTGAATTCCGATTCTCCAATCTCCAATCTCCAATCTAAAATGTACAGTTCCGATGACCAAAGAAGATTTGTGGCGGGGGAGGGCGAGGCACTCCGTCATTTCTTTTTAGATTAAAAATAAGATAAATGTTCTCATACCCCGAGTCATTAAATCCGAGCTTGTCCCCAAACTAGTTTAATTGGATTTAACCGTCCGTTAATAACGGAAATTTATTAATTTGTCATTAATTAACGAATCGTTGTTTTAACGCATCGTTGTTTTATGTTGATTGTTTTAAATGTTAGTTTTGCACGATTTTGTCCTACGTTTTAATTTCGTTGACAGTCTGTTATGAGAAGTTGTAATCACTAATCTCCGAGCTAGTCCCCCGGCTTGTTAACAGTCCTGTAATCATTAATTACTACTTAAGTACTTTAACTAGTTAAACTAGTTATAAGTACTCTAAAGTACAATTTAAACCCAGTTAGCTCGGGGACGCGGTGGAGAATTTGTTCTAATTTTAATTATGCAAATTAACAGCTTTTGATATTTAATAACTAAAAAATAGTCTTCATTTTGAACAATTAATCTATTAAATGAAGATTTTTCAATGTTTGTAAACACAAATTTATATGTTTGTAAACACAGATTTTTCAATATTTATAAACACAGATTTATATGCTTAAAAATGTGTTTGTAAACACATGTTTATATACACAAATTTTCAATGTTTTTAATATTTAATAACTACAAAAATAGTCTTCATTTTGAACAATTAATCTATTAAATGAAGATTTTTTAATGTTTGTAAATACAGGTTTATATGCTTTAAAATGTGTTTGAAGAATAATCTTTAAAATGTGTTTGTAAACACGGGTTTATATGTTTGTAAACACAGATTTTTCAATGTTTGTAAACACAGGTTTATGTTTTAAAATGTGTTTGTAAACACATGTTTATATGCACAAATTTTCAATGCTTTGTTTATGTTGTTTGCTTGTCAGTACATATTAGTTTACATGCTTTACTTGTTCACAGGTACTGTTCCTGACACATTCGTATACAAGTCTACATTTCTTTTTGGCTTACAGAACTGACTCCATCCTCTTCGTGCCTTCAACATTTCTTATATTGAATCCATTATTTGGAGGTACATTATTTCCTTTTTCCTTTGTATTCTAATTTTCTTTCTTTTTTGTTCATATTTCTAGAAATATATATATATATATATATATATATATATATAGGAGATGGAATTCTCAAAATCCGATAACATTCTTCTTGATGCAAACTTCTGTACAAAATTGCAGACTTCTTATTGATACTTGTTCACAAGTATTGGTCTTGGTGTTAGGCATGTCTTAGAACCTGAAACAATTCATAGGTATTGATATTAATCAGAGAATTTTCAATGCTTTATTTATGTTGTTTGCTTGCCAGTACATATTGGTTTTCATGCTTTACTTGTTCACAGGTACTGTTCCTGGCATATTCTGCACAAATGAAAAAAAAAATGTGTTGGGGGACGCCCTCGGGAATTAGTACAAATTTAGAGTTGTAAATTTCATGATCGAGGATTCGTTTTTATTTTTTAAAAAAATAAAAATTTAACTCATTTACAATGAAAGTTAAACACTTAAATGTAGTTAATTAAACGCTTTCATTTATATGTTTAAATTATACGATTGTTTCGCTGCATTTGGCTGTGCTTTTGTTAAAAAAATTTAACAGAGCGTCTTTCTCTTCATGCAGCGAAATTCTATACAATAAAGAAAGATTGGTACTGTTATTGTATGAAGTAAAACTTGATCTTTTTGTCACCGGCATTCTAGAAGGTTGGAGGACGCGGGCGGATACTTTGTTTGAGGTACAATTATCATCTTCCTAAAAATAAATTATAGAAAAACTATTACAACCAAATAATTCATTCTATCACATTACTTACCATACACGCACAACGGGCATTTATAAATATAAAATGAGTTTTGATATAAAACACAATGAAATGGATAAATTTGTGAGTTTTTGAAATTTAAAGGGAGAAATACGTAATTTTGAAGTTTTTGAGGGGTATACAAGAAATTCCCCCTAAATTATTAAGCTTCGCAATTATGCTTGGAGTAGCTTCCAGGTTTCAAACTCCTTAACTTGTCATCTTTATGATCGTTATTAACTGTTATCGATCTCATTAATACTATTATTTATTAGATTTAGAATGATGCTAATAATCACTGGAGGCACGATCGCTTGAATTCGCACGTATGTTCTGCAATAACGGAATGTGCGTTAACAAATTCAGACCCTCTCATTGAGATCCAACTAATATTAAAGGGTCCCGTGCGTTATAGGCGTGGATCGGATCGGCTCCGATCCTGATTAGACGGTTGATGTGCATTCAACTCAAAAGATGCGGACTTCGATCGCTTTCTTCTAGTGAATTGAAAAAATCACGTATAAAAGTGGATTTTATAAAGTTAATATGAGCTTAAGTTCACAATGTTGGTTGTGAGTTTAACCATAAAATTTGTCTAATTAACTTTTTTTTAATAATAGTAAGTTTGAATTCAGTACTTTGCATAAACAGAGTTGTCAGAATGCATGGTCATAAGAGAAGAGCAAGAGCTAGTGAGTTCACGGGTCCTTGGCCACGGATTCATGAAAATATCTAATTCCACATAAACCAATATTGTTTTAAATTAGCTCTATTTTGTCATATGCAAGGTTGTATACATACGCATGACGCATCCATTCCTAACAACCCAAACCATCGCTGTAACTCAATTGAAAGCCCAAAACAAAACAGCTTCCAAATAGAGCTAATTTAAAACAATAATTTTAATTGTACTAACAAACTGTTAGAATTGAACTGAAGACAAGTAACAAAATTCTGGCACGCATTTGCATCCAATTAAATTTTGATCCTGCTTATCTGTTCTTGCCTTCTTGGTCAAATTTCATTCAATCCGTTAAATGCATCAAGCGTCTCGGTCAAATTTCCTTCAATCCGTTCAATGCATCAAGCGTCTCTTTCTAGGAATTGGGTTTTGTCTATACATAGAGCTTTAGACAAAGTCTCATTCAAAGCTAAGCTTAAACATTTGATTTGCATTGAGATTCGTGCAAATATATTTAAAACTTAATAAATTTAAATGGCTCCTTGAATCTAAATATTTGTACGAATTTTGATGCAAATCAAACGGTTTAAGTCTGACTTTAAATAAGACTTTGTCGAAAGCCGTTTGAACAAAACCATCCACTCCTATTTCTAAACAAACTCAATCCCTAATCTCCTCAATTGTTATATTAAAAAACTTTTCTTTCTCTTTCCACCAAATTTCGGTGGATACCACCGCTATATTGAAAACATTAAGGTGGTGCATAGGGGTGTTCAAATGGTTCGGTTTGTTTGGTTTTCAGCCGAATCAAATAATTTCAGTTTAAATGCTTCGGTTTTTCGGTTCAAATGGATTGATTCGGTTGAATTTTTGAATTATTTCGGTTTAAATGGATTGGTTCAGTTTAGACTTCTCAAAAGCGACTAAACCTACAAAATGAAAAATAGTTAATTTTTTTTTTAATAGTAAAACCGATCCATTTAAACCTACAAAATGGATTGATTCGGTTGAATTTATTGAATTTTATTTCTTTTAACCTACAAAATGGCTTAATAAATAACAAAAAAATTCAGAAAAATATAAAATTTGGTCTCCAAGCACATATTAATATGGAGAACAAGATGAACGGTTCGGATCGACGTTTTGAACTTTGAAAATTGAAAAACAAATTGATAGCACCAAACTTCAGAAACTACCACTTTGATTTTGATCTTAGCCAACCTCTCTGTATAGATAAGAAAAAATATCTACCGAAGAAAGTGGGGATCTGACAAGTAATTGTTTGTATGCCAAAATAATTGTGGAAATAAATTAAATATATACAAGTATAAAAGCAAATGAAGTAAAGAAAGTGCGCGCAGCCCCCACACGCAATGCTTCCTTAACCCTGTCTTCCAAGTAAACGTGTGTAAACCGCACCAAGCTTCTCTTCTCTTCTCCTCAAACACTTGTATCTTGTATCTATCTATTCTCCACCTTGCTTTCTCGCTTCCTTCACGCTTCGCTCCATAAATTGCTGCTTAATTGACAATCAAAATTATTACTTTGTATAAAAATTAATTTCAACATTTCTTTTTAATTTGTTGCAAACATTTGACATGCATTTTTTTTATTTTTTATTATTGAACCATTCCAAATATATATTGTCACTGGAAAAAACATTGAAAGTGGTTGAATGATACAATAACGTAACACTGATTTAACGGGCCTATGAAAGGCAATGATTCTATCTGGGACGCGTACCTGGTGGACAGAGACATATTTGCCAAGTTACAAAAAACACGCTTTCCTCAGCCACTATAAATTATCTCCACAAAACAAGGCCCCAATGCCCCATACATAAACCATAACTACACTTGAACAAATTGCCTCGGCGTAACGTCAAAAAACACAGCCATAATTCATTCCACAAGATGTTTGCTTCCTCTCATTGTCTCTCTTACCTTCCATTGAAAACCCCAATTAAATCCAGCTTTCCTCGCACAAGATTTCCTCGTGGACAATCGGTCGTCGTGTCTGGCAATAGAGGAACTGACGGGTGGGACCTAGACTCGGACCGAGTTGATGAAGACATGATTGTGCTGAGAAAAAGAATCCAAGAATTGAGAATCATTGATGAGAGCATTTCAGAGCAGTCTGGTTGGATGGAATGGGAAAAGGAGTACTATATGACGGTGTATTCATCAGATGTGTGTGAATTGGTTGGTTTCTTGCAAAGGTTTCTGATGAATACGAGACCAAGCTTGGCAATTGGCACTTTTTTGCTAGTTCTAATTTGTGTGCCTACCTCATTAGGATTATTGTTGCATCATTTAATGGTGGTGTCCGGTTCAGTGCTCTCAACATTGCACATTATATAGCTGATTGCATGGGTTCATATTATTGAAGTACTTTGGGTGCTTAATTTTTTTTTTTTTTTTTGATAATAGTGTAGTAGCCACCTGTTTCATTGAAACCAATTTTTTTTTACAAAATATGAGGTACATAATTAAGCCTCTGATACAAACAACTAAACATAATCTAGATATGCAGAGGAAGTAGCAACAACATGATAGAAAACCTACAAAAGAATTTAGCAGAAATTATACAAAAACATAACAAACAATCTAAGTAGAGGTAGTACTAATGACAACGACACTAGCACTAGCACTAGCAGCAGAATCCATTCAAAATGACATCAATGGCATCGTAATCAACACAGTCACGTAAGAATACTTTGGTGCTTATTAATACCATGAAAAAGGAGGAAAAGGTTACAAGAGAGATGCAATTTTGATGAAATACATTAGTTAACAACTGAACTGGGAAAGAAAAAGAAAATACATGAAATAAAAAGAATCAGTCAAGATTGTTGATTGTAACAGAAGTTAGATATGCATGAGCGGTATATACGCTCAGGGCATTGATTAGTTAGTTTTGTAGACCAATTAAGTCGATCAAATGATTCATGGTCCAAGTCTCGAAGACTTACTTGTAGTTACCTAGATATATACAGGCATTAGCATTAGCCGTATGCTCAGGAGTAGCTACTTTCGTTGACCAGTTGGTGGAAAATTTATTGTTACATGATAATATTTTAGGGCCCGAAATGTAAGAAACCTTTCCAGCACCAATTGTACGGTTGTACCCCTGTTACATTATAATATATATTCTGGTAATCTGAGATGTAATCACAATTGAAGAGTCGACGACTAGTCTGTCATTTTATATTTCTTTTCCATCAATTCATACTATTTATACCCTAATTGGTTAAAGCAAAGGCTAAAATCAAGAAGAAAATAAAAATAGTTATTCTTTTGTCTAGATAGCTATTAAAATGGAGAAACTACACCAAAGATTGAATCTCCTATAGGAGATTCGAATTCTACCAGTGTGGTATTAAAGCTAATGGTTGCCTAACTGCAATTCCAACTCATACTACGTTGAAGAAACAATTAATACCAGTTTGAATTGAAATTAGCGGTTTCTTTTTTGCAATTTAAAAATGTTTTCCTTATAAAATTTTAGCTCCTTGATACTCTCTTTTATATCGTCCATAGCTCTATGCCTTTTCTCCTTTGCTGGCGCCATCTTCTTTTCTAGATCGCAGAAATTAAGAAGAATAAAAAAACAATAATTGCAATTATTACCAGGAGGGACAATAATAATCACATGTGCCAAAAGTTGTAAAATAAGGAACTCCACTTTTCATTTGGGGGGGTCAAAACTTAAATATCTTCAATATTTTTCTATAAGATGTTCATAAGAATACATCAAACAAACTATTTTTCATGAAAAAAGTTGGGGTCAATTGAAATTCCACTTAATTCCACCTGTGATCACTGACAAAATACCTGTAGTATAGAAAATATTGACTTACCTTTAGGAAACCAACGGATGCATAAAGCCATGATGCTACTCACATCAACTAGTACATGTGTAAAGATAAGGGCCAAGCTAGGCATATACTTCTGTTACAACAAATTGAAACACAAAAAGACTCATAAAAAGGCCATGATGAAAAAAACACAAGAACAATAGGAAACTTTTGTAATAACCAACCTTTAGGAACAAATAATCAACATAAACAGAGTTCCCTGCCAATTGCGGTGTTTGCGAACCGATGTGCTTCTTCACGAAATCTAGTACCTGTAATGAATTATTATCAGTCTTAATTTGCCAAAATTCCAATTAAAAAGTAAAACAATTTTCATCTCTACGAGGACAACAAATTTCATGGTTTGTTCAATGCAAAGTAATAGAAATAGCATAGATGATTGATTTGCGAACTACACGTGATTTTGTGGATTATTCAAATTCTTTATTTGGATTTTAAATATTTTCTCCACATATTTAGCATCCTGACGAGTTCAACAAGTTGATTTCAAAAATACCAAATAAAATGTGAATTTGTAAATTTTCCTCGAGTTCAACAAGTTGATTTCCCAGTGTTCCTCTCTCCTCTCTGCATGAACCAAGTTGCCCTAGTTAAAAGACATTTCTTCTCAAGCTCTGCTGGCAGAGCATCATTGACTTAACGTAAATACAAGCTTTCTCTTTGTTTTAACTTCAAAATTTTTAAGATACTAAATTATTTCCAGAGTCCAAACTAGTAACTATGCTAGTGCAGTAATATATTTCAAATATAAAGGTCAAATTTTAGTTAAGCCTCTCCAATATTGGATAAAATGCACTAGACCCCAGGACTTTCCGCTAATTATGAGAGTCACCTGCTTTTCGGCATCACGCTCTGAGATAGTGCTCCGTAATACTCTCTCTGTCAAACCTAAATTAAAAAAAAATCACAAAACTCATGGTGACACTCCATCATCACTTGGATTGTTGATGAAAAACATAATATGAATATCAATCTTACCACTAGCAGCATGGTGACTGGTGCACCAATCTCCCATATTATCTAAACAGTCTTTTGGTTGACTAATAACCAAATCTGGGCCCTTCATATAAGAACGCATATGTCATAATAAGAAAATAACATAACAAGATAATACAAAATTTCACAAGAATAATGTATAATATTTATAACTCACTTCAATAGTTTTGGTAAGTTTGCCGTCTGTGATTACACAAGCAATCTCTAAGATCCTGTCTTTTGTAACATCCAGTCCTACAAATTATGTACACATGGGTGCACAAATGAATATTGAAAATTTCTAAAAATTAAACACATATGTAACTATATATTAACTTTTGACAATGTAATTTTAAAAATTTGAATACCCAAAATGCAGCTACGGTTCACATCTATTGTTAAAGTCTTTTATCAACATCCTCACAATAACCGCATTGTAATAGAACTTATAATTAGTCAAATAAGCTAACCTGTCATTTCCAAGTCAATCCACACAAGAGGCTTCTTCAACTCATCTGACAATGAAGCAGCCTCTCCGTTAGTATATTTCTTGTCTTTAAAAGATTCCTTTTGTTTTTCCTTTTCTGCAAAAGAAAACCAACTTAACCTTACACATACCTTCTTTGTTTGTTTTGTTTTCCTTTTTGTTTGTTTGCAAACAGGACTCCCAAATATCAAATAGCTGTAATTAGAACCCATATTGTTCTGCAAATGATCCCCAACCATTAAACATAAGCCAGGAAAAGGATAATCAAGTTTCCCTTAAGCTTATATCTGTTTTATCTCAGTGTTTTTCATAATACCCGACTAATACATATACATCTGAACACCTGAGGCCCGTGACATGGTGTCATTCACTCGAGTCAGAATGAGAATTGCCAATATTTTTAAAACATGCGAGTACCATGCTTAAGGTCACTGGTGCAAAACCTAATGCATGCCACTGGCGATGATTTTGTGAGGTTTGACCCTTATGCTAAAAAAGCAGTATCTAAAACATATGTCCACTCAATAATTATCTGTGACACATGCATGTTATCTGTAATTATCTCATTGGGTATTAGTAGTACATGTGAGAAATGTTCATTTACATTCAATTACGATGGAATATTGGATCTCATTTCCAAAAGCACTCAGTATGGATCTTGTAATACCATACTGATGCCTGTTTTCTGGAATCCAGACCAGAAATCCAAGGAAGAATGGAACCAAGATGTGGTGACCCTTTTTTCTCACTAGATAAGGAGACATTAATCTTCAGAGCCTCCTTGAAGCCCTAATTAGAGTACAAACCTGGTTTTTCAGAAGAATTGGGTTTGCTAGAAGATGCAATTGCACTTAATTCTTCAGCATCACCAGTGGAATCGAGGCCAAGAACCGAGAATATGTTTGAAATCCTATTCATTTCTTCTGAAATTGTCCTTTAAAATCAAAAGAGCTGGAAAAAGGTGAGAGAAAGCAAAGGATAATAAATATAGCATGATTGAAGCACTATGACAATTAAACAGAATGGCACTTGTTAGATAGCACCCCAATTGAAGAGCAATTGACCTAAAATTGGCCTTTAAAACTTGTAGTTAGGTAATTAGGGTTATTATGCCTAAGCTTTATGAAATAGACATCACAGTAAACAGTTATATTGTGAAATTACATAGAGCAATAGAGCTGTTTTCGTAACTGCAGTATCTTTTCTGAGAAATCGGGATCACAAAAAGAAATATGGTTTCAAATTAAGAAAAAAACGGAAAAGAATAGTAAAATCGCGCTCGAACTGGTAATACCTTATCAGCAACGAAGAACAATCACTGAAAGAAGGAGAAGAAAGTTAGTGGCGGATCGCGAGCTTTGCTGCTGCTTAACCGCCTAAACCCACAACAAAGGTCAAAGGAAGATGAGAGAGAGCCCCTCAAATCACTGGAATCGGAAAAATCGGAAACACTCTGAAAAGGTGCTGTTGGCCCATTTTTTAGATTCAATCCAATGGGCCGAACTTTGCTTATTCTGTTGGCCCATTTTCTATTTTCTATTTATTTTCATTTTTATGTTTCAATTTTAGCCCAAGGCTGCTGATTTCAATTAAAAGTTTCGGATTAGTTTTTCTTATTTATACAATTTAAGCAATTTCTAATGTTCGAATTTAATTAATTTTGAATGTTTGTATTACATTATATTAGTGGGATTACTTCAGTGTAATATATTGTCTCAACATTTTTACAAACTTTTATTTTTATTTTTTTGATACAAAACATTTTTTTTTTTTTTGAAAAACCTGAATTTCTGATTCGATACGACTGATTCGACCAATTTATTGGATTCCAATTTCATAACCAACTTACTGATTCCACTTTTGATTATGATTTCCATAACCATGTACAAAGCAACCCTACTCTTTTGATTCACTCTATTGTATTAGGGATAGGGGCGGAACTAAAAAAATTTGATAGAGGGGGCTGAAAATTAAAATGTACACATGTGGTGAGTGAGATTTAAACTCAAGACCTCCCAATTACAAAATAAAGCTCTAACCACTATATTATAAGTAAACTTTAGATTATTATTAAGACAGGCTAGACTATATAGAATGTTCTCAAATATATATAACTAAAATTTTAAAATTATAGGGTGACTTAGTCACCTTTTCAATGCACTAAGATCCACCCTTGATTAGGGAGAACGAAAAGAAGCATTTGTGTGAACATTTGTAACTTGAATCCTCTATCTAATATAAATCATGTCCCACAAAACTTCTCTTAAAAAAGATTGAGGAAGGTTCAAATACCTCTATTTTTTGTGTTTTCATCATGCCTCCATTTTTAAAAACTTTAATAACTCAAAGTTTAAAACTTAAACATCAAAATAAAACCATTAGATGTGATCTATGTTGTACTCATAAAAAATTATCACATTTTGATTTTTCTTTTATATGAATTAATAAGTTGAAATGCCATAATCTAAATCGAAGAAAAGTAGAATATGTCACCAAAGAGGCAAAGAATGATAAAAATGACGAGTTTTATATCCATTTGTTGATCGAACGTCTACTGTGCAATTTATCAAGGTTTTGACCATACTTAAAAGTAAAATGATTCAATTAAAGTTGAAGGATTAATTTAGTTCTTTTTAAGAGAGGTTGAAGCATGATTTATATCTTCTACACTAACTCCAAAATATGAGTTAATGTAAGATGATATATATGGGCTTCAAATATCTTTTCTTTTTCTAAAGGTTCGAGGAACAGTCAGCAATAGAATCCATTGGAGATTAAAAGACCAGTACTCTAATCTTTTAAGAAAAAGTACAAAGTTTCAAAAACAATATAGAAAGAGAAAAAGAAAAAAGAAAACTTTGAAAAATATGGCTTCACACAGGCTTATTAGCCAACTCAGTAGGGCTGCAAACGAACCGAACCAAATCGAATCTGTCTTAGTTCGAATTCGAATTCGAAATAATTTCGAACCAAACCCAGTTCGAAATTGAAATATATTTCAAACCTAAAAGGCCAGTTCGAATTTGGTTCGGTATAATTCGAACTAGTTCGATTTGATTCGAAATTAATTCGAAATTGAGACAAATTGTATGAAGAATTGAAATCAGGAAATCCAAAAGAAATCAATAAAATTTAACACGAGCTTGAGCATTCTCCTTCTATGGGTGTGCGCTTGAGCTTCACAAAAGAAGCTACCATCTCAAATCCATGCGCCATTTCAAACCACTGGAAGGAGAGAGGAGAAAGAGCGAAGGAGAAGGAGACAGCTTCGTAAAAAGCGAAAAGTGATATTTTAGTCGGCTAGGTAATTAGGTTACACACGTTTCGAACTGAATAAATTAATAATTTTCATAAGAGATAGCGAGAGATGGAGAGACACGTGATGTTCAGATATTAATTGGACGGTTCTGATTACACTCGGAGATTTCAATTTCGAACCAAATAAATTCACGAACCTATTCGAATCGAATATGATCAAATTCGAATTCGAAATTGAATTAATTTCGAACCGAACTGATTTGAATTAATTTCAAACCGAATCTATTTCGAATCAAATTTTTTTCGAACTTTTTCGAATCAAACTCGAATCGAATCGCGAACTACGAATTTTTTGTGCACCCCTACAACTCAGAATTGTTAAATAAACAGCCCAGAGCTAATTGGCCTTCTATAAGCCGGGGCTACTGAAAACCGTGAAAAGTTCCATTCCATAAAGTGCCTAAAAAGAAGCACGGGCTTCCCATCGCGGCTTAAAAATGATTGCTACTCCTACGCTACGGGCTTTCCCTAAAAAAAAATTAAAAAAAAATGATTTGCTACTTTTTGCTGCCTCCAATAAATTACCATGTCAAATCATTCAAATCAACCATCTCACGTCCTTATACAGTTTGACTTTACAAAGCTACTATTGTCGTTGTTTTCTTATATATATAAAAATAAATTCCCGCGGGTCTAGATGGAAATACATGCTGTGCCGATCTTTTTATTAATATCTAATATTAAATACAAAATAACATAATTGTCTGTAAATATGGAAACAAATGATCCTGTTTTTCTATTTTTAAAGTCCAACAATCGATCCAAATCATTCAATTTATATTAAAATGTGTTTGGAGATCAAACTTTATATTTTTTTGAATTTTTTTTTACTATTTATTAAGATAGTTCGAAAGTCGCTATTTCTCAATGGTGCAGAAGTTAAATAAAATCAAAGATTTTTAAACTATCTTAATAAATAGTAAAAAAAATTTCAAAAAATGTCAAATTTGATCTCCAAGCACATTTTAATATAGATTGAACATCTAACAGTTTGGATCGACTGTTTACCTAGAAGTGACTTTGCAACTGAGATCAATAACTCAGATTCAAAGCATTTTTATTTTTTTTCCAATAACACATAAAGAAATATTTTAATTTTTCTTACAGCCTCGAAAAATCCGATCTGAAAAATATTGATCCGGTTTATTTGCTGCAGTCCTTCTAATAAATCAAATTATTAGTATTCCATGTATTTTCAAAGAAATATATAAAATAGTTTTAATATTTCAATAAAAAATCATAACATTTTCTAAAAAATAAAAAATTCCTGACCAACCAAAAAATGGCCGGTTGGAATAAAAATTAGAACCGGCCATTTTTTAGCCGATTTGGGCATTTTTAAAATTGTTCTGTATTCATGGACATTTGTGTAAATTTTTATTTAATGTTGGATATTAATAAAAATGTCGGCATGCTGTGGCTAGTCGCGTCATGATTTGAGTTACGTATCGTGTCGTGATCAAGTCAATGTTTTATATGTTGTACTGTAATCAAATTCGAATGGATGGTTACGATATGTTAGTTATACCATGATCGAAGTACATTGTAATCAGACATGATGTGTCCAAACGTAATTAGTTATATTTAATTTTGTTTTCATAATTTAAATTAGTTTATTAAAAATTCACTATTCGATCAAGATCTAACAAGTCATATTCAAAATTCACTATTTGATTTTCACTCAAAAAAAATTCACTATTTGATAAATTAATTAGATTTAAATTAGGTTTTTCGTAATTGGTCATATTTAATTATGTTGTACTATTTTTTTATATAAAGAATGATCACGACACAGAATACGCAAGTCACGACACATAACCGATATAAATACCGTAACAAAATTGTATCGCGATGTATCATATCACATCATAACATTTTTATATTTTTGTGTGAATTCGTGATAACTAATCAATTAATATATGTTACCTATTGAGTTTATGGATAATTTGAAATATATATTTATATATATATATATAGAGAGAGCGGAAAATGCTAATATGCTATGCGTAGCATAATTAGATCAAATGATTTTCTATCTATCTAAAAAAAATAATAAAAAAATTCTAAAAAATGTAAAATTTGATTTGCAAGTACATATTTATATAGAGATCATGTTGAACGATTCGGATCAATCGTTAGAATTTAAAAAACTCAAATATTGAGCCATTAAACGGAGGCTTTGCTACGTGTAGCACCGTAGCCAGCTCTAAAAAAATTGTTGGTAGTGAACCGTATGATTGGCTTGGTTGTATCAATTTTTATAAGAAGAAAAAGAAATCACTCTCTTGCCCTGTCCTAATAAGAATAAAAATTTGAAATTTGAAATTAAAAAAGAACTCACTGCACTGGTCTCCTAGACTCGAAATGAACGAGCAAATAAATACGAAATATCTGAGGAGCATCTGTGTAAAAGTACTTTCGCCCCTAGAATGAGAATCACTATGCTGCTATGTATTAAACAAAAAAACAAAAAAAAAACTATGCTGCTATGCTTATGCATGTGGTATTGTGGTATTGTGGTGTGGCTCCCATTAACTAACCTAGATCTCGTTGGCTGTCCCTCTCCCTCTCTCCATCTGGGAAGTGTGTCTGTTAGGGTGTGATCGGAACGCCAATTCTCCATTCAAAACGGGAAATGGAATTGACGTCGCCTTGAATTTTCTGATCGGAACACAATCAGCAACGAGAAACGAATTCACTTCAGACGATTTGGAAGGAAATTTTTGCCACAAAATTTTCTCGTGAAAATTGATGAGATTTGACGAGAATTCATTCGGCAAAAACTGTCGCTCTTTTTCTTCCAGCGATACCCCTCCGCTTTCCTCGAGTATTCTCTTTGCTTCTACCATTGTCAGTGTCCGATAACAACGGAGGAAAACGGGCGGAAGTAGCTTTGCCAACGTGATTCAAGCGCGAGACCCTTCTAAGCGTGCAGCTGTGTGATTCAGCTTCCAGTCAACTCCGAGTTTCTCGAGGTAATTAGTCTCACTAATTGACAATCCGACTTTTCTTCTCCTCTGCTAATTCATTTGTGTCTGAAGTATTTGGAGTAATTGTGCCTATTAGTCCAAGCTTGTGGATGAATTTAATTGTTGAGGCATCTCCAAATTTTTTTTTTCCTGCAATTACCTCTTTGATTTAGTTGTTGAGGCATAAATTGGTCTTTACACATTCATATATTTCTTTACTGGCAGTCCCTGTCAAGGTATAGAGTAGTATATTTCTTATTCATATTCTTTTTAACTTTGGATTGATCTGAAGTTGAGAAGCCATTTACTTTAGATTAATTTTCTAGTTATTTTGCATTGAAGTGAGTGATTTCTATCGTATTTTTAGTGATTGAAATCAATTAAACTCCCGCGAAAGGATTATGTAGATATGGCACCACCTTCTGTTTGATGAAATGCCAAACTGAGAAGAAGCCCATATTCTTCTTTATCTTGTCTGGTCAATGTGTCAAAGTGGTTCTACACATGGAGATGCTATTTAATAGAGTGATTGTTTCTTTCAAGTTCGGCTTGTTGGATAAGTATAGGCGATTAGCCGGCCTTCTTCCAAGGCATGCAAAAGTGAAAAATGATGTGTTATCTTTATACCATATTGTGTGAACATGTGTTATCTTTAAGCTTATTATTTAATCTATTAAAGCATAGTCTTATGGGACTTGGACTGTATTATGTTTTTGAAGTGATTGAACTTGGATTTTATTATGTTTATAGATAATCTTTGGATGATCATTGTCCCTTGGGAATGTTGCTGTCAAAGCTGCATCTTCGTAAGAGTTGTTTAGTGCTTTGCTGGTGCTTATATAGTGTATATCCACTATCTATTTTCATAAATTTTTTGTTTTCTTGTGTATATTGGTAAATAAATTGGAAAGGCTTTATCAGTGGGCCGTGTAAATGACAAGGAACTATAAATGGAGGCGTTTTTTTTCTTTGTATTCTAAGATGTGCTTCTACTGCTTTTGCTTTTGCCTTTAGATCACCTGAAGCCTTCATATCGTAGAAATCTTGGTAGTTTTAACGGTTGGGTAAAAATGAGTTAGTTGATGTATTTACTTGTACTGTGGGTCCAATTAGCAGTTGAATTATGAATGGGTTAGTGGATTTATTTACTGGTATTTTATGTATTTTATGTATGGATGTTAGATATAATAAGGGCATTATGATCAGATTTGTATCTAGGCAGTGCTTAACTTTATGCTCACTTTTAATTGTGGCACACTTTTAATTTTTTGGTACTGTTAACATAGCTGTATTGTCGATTTTTAGTTCTACTTATTGGCAATTAAATTTATGCTCATTTCATTAAGAATCAGATTATTTCATATAGGTTGATAGTTAGTAATTGCTTCTTAGCCATAATATTGTTCATTTGTGTTAATATGAGAAAAATCATCATATCATTACTAATCATATGTTTGAGGGCACAAGTGTCATTTTAATTTAAATGAAATCATTTTCTTGTATTATGTACACTTTCCAATCAAAAATGTGAAAAGAATTCAATTCTTTTTTATTTTTATTCCGATCACCAAAATTCAATTGAAATTCATCTCTATTGAACTCTATTGAATTGAAATGAATTGAACTCTATTGAGTGGGCTTTCCAATCAGACCCAAACCTTCTTCTTCGTTATTTCCCCGTGGCCGTCCCTTTCTACCAACCGTACAAAATTTCACTACTCGGATTAACAAATCAATCCTTCTCTGTTCCCCATCCCAACTTCCAATTACCAATCCTTAAAACAAAAGTATTAGCCAATCTCATAAAAAAACAACAACAACAACAAGAAGAAAAATGTTTCCTTCTTTCTTCTCTGGGGCTGGGGGTAGTAAAGCGATCGCAGATGAGAGAGGGGATTGGATGTCGGGAGTCGTTCCTCTATTGAAGCTCCTATCCCTAACGGTTATTGGATCCCTTATAGCCCACCCGAAAACCCAAATTGTACCCAAAGCCACCTTCAAATTGTTAAGCAAATTGGTTTTTGTGCTTTTTCTCCCCTGCCTCATCTTTGTTCAACTCGGCCAATCTGTCACTTTAGAGGTAGCTAATCACACTATTTCTTTTCTTTCAAATTTAATGCCAGTTTTGTTCTAAATAAGCTTTCAAGTTCAACCATGATGCATCAATGGACCCAATTGGTCAATTTTCATGCATTTTACTTTTGGTTAGATATTAGATTTGTTCCTTATTTGGAAGATTGAAAGGCTTCAACTTTCTGGATACGTGCACAAATTGTCCTCCTTTTTTATTTTTTTATTTTGTTTTGAGAATTGAAACTCCGGTAAGCAAGATAATTTGAACTCCGCCTATTCATTTGACCATTTAAGTGAAAAATTGAATGTACAAAAACATTGAATAATGTGAATTCTGCAGTATTCTCTATACCAGGTTACTTTTGCCACCATAAAATGGCCCATCCATATTCCATCTGTAGAAAGTACCATTTTATTATTATAATTGATTGAAACCTACCATATCCAAGTGCTCTTTTCTAGCAGTTCCTACCACTGACAGTAAATTTGATACACCAATCAGAAAAAAAAAATGCTACGACAAAACTAAATTATATGAAAACGTACCAACACATGTGTCAAACTGTTTCTTGGCCTATTTTGTCCCTTTCTTTTCCATAACTTCTAAAAGAGTTGATTATTAGCATTTTATTTTCCCGTAACATCTAAAACTTCGATCCACAGGATGTGCTCCTTTGGTGGTTTGTACCAGTAAACGTGCTCATAAGCACCCTGATTGGATGTGCGTTGGGCTACCTAGTGGCTGTCATATGCCGACCGCCACAGAGATATTTTAGGTTCACGATCATAATGACAGGGTTTGGTAACACCGGCAACCTCCCCATCGCCATCGTGGGATCTGTCTGTCACAGCACTGATCAGCCCTTCGGCCCTGATTGCAACCGCACTGGCATTGCTTATGTCTCCTTTGCACAGTGGGTTGCTGTTATTTTGGTTTATACTCTGGTGTACCACATGATGGAGCCACCAATGGAGTATTACGAGATTGTTCAAGAAGGTAAAAAAAAAATACAAGAGAGAATTTAGTTTATGCACAAATCTTGCTGGTTCTTAGCTTTGAAATATGTTGGGGCCACAATTACGTACCCTTGATGGTGTCATATGTTTATCAAGCTTGAATTGTAAAAATAAGCCAAGGATTGTGATGTTGCTTTGTAAGTTTTCCATAGCATGCCAATTCGCTTTTCAGATTTTCTCAGCTTAACCGCTTTAATTGTCAGTTGCTTTGCAAGTGAACTGAAGAGATAGTGGGTACCACTTGGGTGTTTTTTGGGAATGATGAAAGATAAAACCAGATATTGGCAGTGAATTTTTTTTCTATTTGTTCTTATTTCAATATTACTCATGTTACACTAACTGTGCACTTCACACTGTTCAGGTGAAGAGATACAAGAGATAGGGGAGACACAAACTGTCAGCAATTTAAGTCGGCCGCTATTGGATGAGGCTGAGTGGCCTGGTATGGTTGACAAAGAAACTGAGGATGCAAAAACCCCATTCATTGCCAGGGTTTTCAGGAGCATCTCGGGTTCCTCCCAAAACATCTTCCCTGACCTCAATTCAAATGAGGAGGCCACTGCAGGCTCCAGCAGCCCAAGGTCCCTGACATGCCTGGCAGAGCCCAGAGTCGTCAGAAGAATCCGGATTGTTGCCGAGAAAACCCCGATTCAACACATCCTCCAACCTCCAACTATTGCCTCGCTATTAGCCCTAATTGTTGGCTTGATACCTGCTCTCAAATCCTTCTTTTTTGATACTGATGCACCACTGTCATTCTTCACTGATAGCTTGGATATATTGGCCGCTGCTGCTGTACCCTCAGTCATGTTAATTCTCGGGGGAACACTAGCTGAGGGACCAAAGGATTCATCTCTTGGGCTACGTACCACGATTGGTATCACTGTGGCGAGGCTTTTGGTTTTGCCTTGTATTGGTATTGGTGTTGTGGCCTTAGCCGATAAATTGGGGTTCTTGGTGGAAGGGGATTTGATGTACCGGTTTGTATTGCTGCTACAATACAGCATGCCTAGCGCGATTTTATTGGGTGCCATTGCAAGTCTTAGAGGGTATGCTGTTAAGGAATCATCGGCTCTGCTGTTTTGGCAACATGTTTGTGCTGTGGTATCACTTTCTGTTTATATTGTCATATATTTCAAGCTTCTTCGCTATGTCTGAAAGTAAGTGTAATTTTGGATTTGTGGAAGGATAGAGTATGAATAATTCGATTCTTGGTTCAATTCTGTAATTGCTTCTATTGTTGATCAGGTAAATGCGAAGGTTTGCCTTGTAATTGTGACATATTTTTGTAGCCTTCGACGATATTATGTTAAATGGGTACTCATAGTTTATTCTCACGTGCTGGTTGAATTATTTACTTATTTGTTTTTGTTGAAGCCCCTTTTGTTGATCAGGTTCCAGCTTCCCTTCTGTTAAATTGGTACTCATATTCTGTTTGTAGATTATACTGAAGTGCTTAATTGTTTTTGTTTAATTATTTGCTTAATTATTTGCTTATATTATGTATGATAATTATCCCTTTTGTTTAATTATTTGCTTAATTGTTTTTGTTGAAATCCCTTTTGTTGATCAAGCTCCAGGTTTCAGTTCCTCTGTATAAAATATTTTTCTTTTCCTTTTTGTAGCAGCAGGTATTAGAGAACTAATTGCAATAGGACTTTTCTCACAAATAGAAAAAAATTGAAGGGCTGTTCTTGAAATTTTCTGGTAACATAATCACAGATGCCTTGTGAAATTTCTTGAAAATTTTACTTGTCCGCTTATGAGAAACCTTTTTTAATACTTTCTTCATTTAGATTTTTTGGCTTTAAACATCAGTAAACATCAGACTAAACAAAGGTTATTTACACTAGACTAATTTAAAATAAACTGATTTTTTTTAACTTCAACCTTCACCAAACATCTCCAATCGAATTTGATTTGATTTGGTGCTTCAAGAAATTGGAGACATTTTGATCTACACTGATTACTTAATAACGAGCCAATTAGAACCCGATGATTCGAATTTGGAAACACTCTGTGAAGGTTACACATACCAATACCAGGAGCCTTCTCTTGATGCAGTTTCAGTTCTGGGTACTAATGTATATATTTTCCGTTGCTATCAAGGTGAATTTTGGGTATTTCTGTGTCAGCTCACCCATATTTTTAAATTTCTGGTTACGTACTGTTTTCCCTTATTTTGATGTTTTATGGTGTTTTGTTATTGGTCTGTTTTGTATATTTTGCTGGCTGGTACTCATGAGTAGCTCTCTGTAGAGAGCATTTCTGGAGTTGAGAATGTGTATCACTCCAGGTATCTGAGGTGCAAGTACTAAAGCCGGACTGTTCTTTTTATTTGGCACGAATCTCAAAGCAGACCCCTATAGTCTTTATATACACCGGAATAAGTTTAATCCGGCTGAGATTAATCTGAACTATTAGGTTTTTTAGATTGTACCTTAGGTATCTGGAGGGACGCGGACTCTATATATAGTCATGAACCTACACAATATCTTAAGACAAAAAAACTATAAAATTCAATTAATATATATTTTGTACCTTAGGTATCTGGAGGTATGCGGTAGCCTTCTGCACACTGTATGAAAATCACATTTTATAACAATGGGTGAAATATGACATACGTGCCACACCCATGCAAATAGAGAAGGAATTATGTGACACGCCGTGACGTGATGTGACAAAAATGTTATGATTTGGTCACATAACGTGATCAACTTTTTTCTTTTGACATAATGTGACATGACGTGACGTTACTAAAATGATGGTAGACAATTACGTTACGTGAATGATCATGTCACGTGTGATCACGTCATGACTACATGTGACATGATGAATAGTGGCGTAGTCAGGATTTTTACCAGGGGTAAGCAAAAAATAAATTATTACAAAATAGCTATTATTTTTATTTTTTTAATAAACATTTAAAATTGTCAATTTTCATAAAAATGAATTGTTTTCTAAACAGTTTGATAAAAAAAAATCAGGTTAATTTTTTTTTTCTATAGTTTGTGATTGAGATAATTTTTGTGATAGTTTAAAATTAAATTGATTCACTGTATGTTAAAATTGTCAAATAGCAAGGTACAATGGTCTGAAACTCTGAAATTCCATGTTAAGGTCCAAATAATTTCTAAATGCTCCTGATTCTTTGTGAATCAATAATTATTTCTATTTTTTATACATAACGGACCAATACACAAGTCTATTTAGATAGAAGTATCCAATTATCTTTCTTCTTCAAAGAGCCTCCGTTAACTCTCCTTCAGATTAATAAAACTCACTTTGTTAAATTCAAAATTGACATAAAAAATACCGAATCAAGTCACAACTAAAAAGGAATCACGACAGGGGTAGGCAATGACCTAATTTTATACGAATATATATGCAATTTTCAAAATCCAGGGGTAGGCAACGCTCTGCCTCTGGTGATGTAAATTAGTCACATCAAACTTTTTTTGTATTTTAATTTAAATGGTTGAAAATTAAAAAAAAAAAGATATGAAATGATATGAAAAAATCTAAATTTTTAAAATAAATAATGTTGCAAAGTTTTTTTATTTTTAGAAAAGACGGTTGGATATTTGACATTACTTTAAAAATTTTAATTCAAATTACAAATAATGTTGTCAGGTTAATTGTTCTTCAATCTTCTTGAATAGCTAGGCACAAGTCTCAAGAAGGGGTCCCACTAGTTCATCGTTTCCTATGATGATTAATTGCATAATTAAATTATGTTGTGTTTTCTATAAAATTTAATTTTGTTATCATTTTCTGTGTTTGACTATTTATATTTTCTATGTTATTTTGATTATGTTAGAGTTAATCATTATGTGTTGTTAGTTTCTAAGTTGGACTTTTTTAGTTTTTCTAAGTTATTTATTATGATGGTTGTATTATAAAAGAGATGACATGTCATCTACTTCAGAGAGTTAACTTTTGGTATCAATATGTTTTCTAAGAGAGATTTCAATATCACTTTTGCTACTCAGCACTCTTTGTTTCTAATTCCACTAAACTGAGTTCGAGACCTATAACTAGCGGAGTCAAGATCCGGAACCGAGATTGCGTCTAGTGGTATCAGAGCAACCTATTCATCATTTTCACTAAATCAAATAAAATCAGTATATGCGGAATAGAGTTTGAAACGTGCTGTAGTCACTGTTGTACCTGCCCTAGAGAATCGAGCTTCCCTCGTTACTCCATTGGCCCTTAGCCATGTGCTCATTGTCACCGGAAAAAGGTGACTAATCATAGCTCGTGCCCGGTCTTTACTCTGGTTAAGATCCGCGCCAAATTTAAAGAATGTCACTGAAAGCTACTTTTAGCAAAAAAAAAGGCCGCGTAAGGCTAAGGTGCTATTGGTTGTATAGAGACTTACGGTGCTACAGCTCAATATTTGAGTTTTCAAAATCCAAACGGTCGATCTGAACTGTCCGTTCATCTTGTTCTCCATATTAATATGTATTTGGAGACCAAATTTTATAATTTTTGGAAATTGTTTACTATTTTTTTAGGTATGTAGAAAATCAAATATCTGAATGCTGCAAAATTTTTTAGATCAATTGATTTCCTGCCTATCTAAAAAAATAGTAAATTTTTTTCAAAAAATGTAAAATTTGGTCTCCAAACACATATTAATATGGAGAACAGGATGAACGGTTTGGATCGACCATTTGGATTTTGAAAACTTGAATATTGAGCCGTAACACTGTAGGTCTCTATGCAACCCATAATACCTTATAGCCTTACCCAAAAGGAAGAGGGGGCTGTCCGATGGCCATCGGACCACTTTTGTGTTCGATGGGTTCTCTCACCGTCAGATCTGTTTTAGGATTCGTGTGTACGAATTTTAAAGCAGACGTGAAATTGCGGGTGCGAATCCTAAAGTAGATCCGACGGTGAAGAGAACCCATCAAACACAAAAGTGATCCGATGGATGTCGGATGCCCCCCTCTCCCTACCCAAAAAGGTCTTCCCCTAATTTCTGTTTCTGGAGCAATTAATCTGTTGTCACTTTCTTTCTTTTATATTTCTTTAAATAAAAACATGAAAGAGCAATCTGTTGTCACTTTCTTTCTTTTATATTTCTTTAAATAAAAACATGAAAGAAGTCTCCCGACACAAAAAAATACTAATAAATTGTTAACATGGGAAATCCGTGGGTGGAACCCATTTTAATTATAGTGAAATACATAATGAAAGTTAGTTATATTAATTTTCAGCTATGAATGCAAATTAATTTTGTAATATTTATGACATATTATTCTATATTATATAGAAAATTACACATAAATATAAAAAGAAAAAAGAAAAAATAAGAATCAATTGATCATCATTCATAATGAATGGATCAGCCCTGCTCACACTCACACGGAAATTTGGCTTAACCATGTTAATTTATTTTTCTTTTGCATCTGAATTGACGGCCCTATAGATAAAACAAAACAAAGTAAGAATGAAAAGTTGTTTAATATTATTTATGGACATAAGCACGAGCTAGCAGAGAAGAGCACTTACCTCTTCATGCTCAAAATAATTAAAAAGAAGCTTGATAACAATTACTTGGACAAAAATGTCTTGAAGTCGCCCACCAACCAGAGCCTACTACATCTGCAAAATATCTGTAAAATATTTAAAAAATTTGAGTGTTCGTATTTTTTTCGGAATTCATTTTAGCATGCGCACATGTGACAGTTTCGAACTGACTAACTCGGTCTGCGAGAAAATCCCAGCCAAAGTACGAAATCCAAACCGACATATTAGCCTATAAATACCTTACCTCAAGTTTCACTTAGGAGAGAGACCACAAATTCAGCACAAAAACGGTACGTAAAGAACAGAGTAAAGTACCTACTGAATCAACACTCAGTTTCATCCGGACACATAATTAATATACACCTAACAAGCACGGACAAAACCTTCTCGGTTATGACGTGCTTAACCTCAGTGCGACTTAATCTTCCCGGATATAGGACGTATCAAATTTAATAAATTTAGAGTTGAGTTCACAAAGAAAGTTGATGAAATTAGAAATTCCCTAATTCTACTCTTAAAAACTTGCTAGATATATATGTTATAAGAGGAGAGATCCAATTACACTATTTTATAGTGACACATCTTGATACCATATTTTTATAAGTTATTTTTGCTATTTTAAAATTCAAACAGACGATCCGAACCGTTCGACATGATTTCCATATTAAAATGTGCTTAGAGACCAAATTTCAGATTTTTTTTTGAATTTTTTTTAGTATTTATTAAGATATATACAAAATTGTTGTTTTAAGACAATTTTGAACTATTGAAAAGAAGCAATTTTAAAAATTCTAAATAAATAGTAATAAATTTTCAAAAAATATAAAATTTGGCCCTCGAGCACATTTTAATATAGACGTCACGTTGAATGGTTCGAATCGACTATTTGAATTTTGAAATTGTAAAACTTACTTAAAAAATTATAGTGTCAAGATGTGTCACCATAAAATGGTGTAATTTGATTTCTTTATAATGACTCTTTTGATATTTACTATAGTAATAAAATACAGTTTCCTCGGAATTACAAAATACAAACCTTGCATATTTAACAGAACTTGAGTCTGAATCGCGTTTCATCCGATTGCGTAAGCGTAATTATTTGGGAGATAAAGGGGGAAGACGAAAATGTATTCTGGGACCCATTCATCCATACATACGACCTGACAACGTATGAATTGGGCTTAGTGGGCTGTTTTTATCTTCTTCTTTTTGTTTTACATTGTGTTGGGCTTTTTAATTATCGGATATTATGGGCTTGTTTGGGGAGGTGCAATATGTGATTAGTTTCCCTCTGTTTCTTTTTATTTTTCTCAAAATTAGATTTACAACTTGGCTACGTCTTGAATATGTTTCATAATCATTACATCCAGTTTTTTTAATCAAAGTATGGTCCTTATTTATTACAAACAAAACAAAAATTCCCGATTCTTCTTGGTCAGATCTTTAGCGGATCTGACAAAATAGGAAAATATCTCAGTTCACTGTATTCAACATTGAAGCTTCTCTTTCTCTAACAATCCGGTTAAATTAAAACGTTTATTGCTCATTTGGACAAAATGTAAAAGAAAAACATACAAAATATACCTAGAAAATATAATTTTACTTAATGTTAATCAATATACGATCACAAATCCTTTAGTACATAATGATGTAAGATAAAGGGTCTTTTGCAAATTCTTCTTCTTCTCTCAGTATACGATCACAAATTCTTCTTCTTCTCTCAGTTTCCTTTCCGATAAAAGGGGCAGTCGAGCTTGGCCAGCACTTCTCTGGTGCGGTTCAGCTTCTCAAGGTAATTAATAATCCGAATTTTTTTTCCTCTTTTGCTTCCATTGTGCCTGTAATTTTAAGTTTGTGAATGAATTTAATTGTTGATGCATCTCCTAAATTAGATTTCTTTTATGCAATTACATATTTGATTTAGTTGTCGAGGCATAAATTGGTCATACTTTATCTGTATACATTCATGTATGTGTCTAATAAATAGTCGTCAGCTGTTAATTTCAAGTATAATCAGTTATTAGAGTCCTTGGTTTGAAAAAAAAAGTTTCAGTGATACTTTTGCAGTAGAAAGATAGTCTTTTTTTTAGATAGTGATGTCATAAATTTGTTAATATATAGTTGGTATACACTTAATTAAAATGTACATGCCTTATTAATCCATTGCCTGACTTGAGGCAAGCACTCTTTTTCTTTCCCATTTTCATTGTACTTCAGTTGTTTGTTTTATAGAACAGAAAGGGGGTAAGAAACTAGCAAATATTGACAGGGATACATAATTTTAGAGTACCCAAGGACTTCATATGAAAAATACCCAAGGTGCAGGAAGAACCCTGTCTTCAACAGAAGTAAGCTTGTCTATCCAACTTTATTGTATCTGTTATGTAATTTTATAAGTTCTTTTCTCTGTGTTATGTTTTGTTTGTTTAGTTATATGGTATGCATTGTTGTATTTTTATATATTTTTACTCTACTATATAGCATGCACTGTTGTATTTTTATATTTGCATGGTTCTCATTTAAAAGAGAAAATTGAGTAGAAAATATTTGTATTTTTAGATTCGCAAAATTCACCACGAATTGTCGAAAAAATAGACTAGAATGATTAGAGGAAAAAAATAAGAGAGGGTGAAATGAATCTTTATTTTTTTTGGCTTAAAGACGAAAGTAATTAGAAGTTAAAACTATTCAGATTTATAATTTAAATGCTTATAGATAGAGTATTAAAAGCTTGCGAGTAGTATTTTAAACATTTATAAATAGAGCTTTAAATGCTTGAACATGAGTATTAGAAATGAAAGTTAAATATTCAATATTTGAAGGATTCGTTCAGGATTTTGTTTGAATACAATTATCAGACTCCTAACTTAAATTAAATATAACTGAGATGGGATTTACCTTTATCCGAATGCTATATGTTCTACTCAGTGGCGAAGCCACCCTTCTATAGGGGTAGGCAGTTGCCTACCCCTGGAAATTTTTTTTTCCAGAGGATTTGAATCTGATTAAAGACTTGTTTATCCTTGAAAAATTGTCTTGCCTATCTCTGGACCAGTTCTAACGATTTGTGACGATTCTCTTCTAGCTTGGGTAGATTCTATCATTTTTTTCATGGTGAGTCAATTGAATTTGGGGAGAAATATAAGTGTCAAAATGGTGAGCCGAAGGAATTTGAGGAAGAAGATAGTACGGCTAAAAAAAAAAGCTTTAAGCATTATAAATATTAAATGGACCTGGTATATGTATGGGGGTAGTGTATTGTTCTGAAAATATAAATTGATTCATAATGAACCATGTCCGGTCAAATGTATAAATATTAATGCATATTCCTAACATATAAAAGAACAATTGTACAAATGTCCGACATGGTGTATTAATTATAAAGTAGATTTTTGCTAATTTAGATTGATATCCTTCTTGTTGCTTTCTTTAATGAGATAATTTTGTATTTGTACAATTCTCCCTCTACTTATCTTTACATTCATATAGTATAATTTTGTAACAATAGCAAGCCAAAAAATTTATATTTTATGTAAATTGTATATTATTCGAACTCGCACTTAATTTATGCCTGCTCCCAACTCAAATTTTGATTTCGCCACTGATTCTACTATCCCAAACACAGTAAAGTTTACAAAGAAAAGAGAGAGAGAATCATAAAAAAGCAAAACCCTCCAGTTGCGCCGAAATTTCTGGGACCATATTTTTTGTACATCGTGCCACATTAATACTGGGAAGTCGGTCCAATGAAGTGACAGGTTTATGAGAGGAGAGTTCCTTTGCTGCCATATCTTTTTTTTTTTTTGAGGTGAAGCCCTTAGGCATATGATCATTAATAAAAGTTTTTGAGTACATAAAAGATATCTTATGAGGTGCCACATGCAGCCAGTTAAAGCGTCGCTTAACCTTTTCATTTCCCCGATTCAATTGCATTGTTCCGAAACAGATAGATAACACATCGATCATATCCAATTAGACCGGATAGACAAACATAAGTACTATATGAATATAATTATTTTTTTTTTTATTTTTTTTGAGAAAAGAGAAGATAGCACAATTGGCTAGAAAAATGTCCTAGAGTTGTTATACCCAAAGGTTGAGAGTTCGATTTCCCTCACGAACTTTGGTAGCTACTACCAAGTTTTTAGAATATAATTAAAATATTATAACAAAAATTGTTTAATTTTCATACAGTAGGAATAAATCTAGTATAAAACAATTTTTCATAAAATATATAAATATTGTGCATGACCTAATATTTTTTTTATTTGGTCAATCATATTGATTCATCAATAAAATATGTGTGTTTTTAATTGGATATATATATTTTAGAAAAATGATGAGATAGATACACTTATAAATTGTTGTAAGAGATATATAGTACGACATCTCTTGTCCTTGTAACTTTATGTGATGTGGGAAACATACAAAAATACTATAAATGGTGAGTATAACTTCAAAACTATAGAGCTGTTTGTACTATATATCTCTTAAATTTTTATATGTTCTCCACATCACATGAGGATACAGAGGTAACAATTGGAAAATAATTATTCTCTTTTTTAATTTTTATTCCAAGCTGCAGGAATTTGTTGTGGTTTGAAATTTAAAATACTATAAATGGTGAGTGTAACTTCGAAACTCTAGACCTCAGAGCTGTTCGTACTATATATCTCTTAGATTTTTGTATGTTCCCCACATCACATGAGGATATAGAGGTAACAACTGGAAAACAATTATTTTTCTTTTTGAAATTTTATTCCCAGCCGCAGGAATTTGTTGTGGTTTGGAATTTAAAATACTATAAATGGTGAGTGTAACTTCAAAACTCTAAACCTCAGAGATGCTTGTACTATATATCTCTTAGATTTTTATATGTTCCCTACATCACATGAGGATATAGAGGTAACAACTGGAAAACAATTATTCTCTTTTTGAATTTTTATTCCAAGCCGCAAGAATTTGTTGCGGTTTGAAATTTAAAATACTATAAATGATGAGTGTAACCATAGTGACATGATACGCGAATAATTCGCGTATAATTCGCGTATAAAACGTTTTTTTGATGTTCCCGAACCGAACTCCGTTCAAAACGGGGAAAAACGTATAATACGTTTTATTCGCGAATAAAACGCGTATAAAACGCGAATCACGTTTTATTCGCGATAAAAACGCGAAAAAAACGGAAAAAAAATTTTTTTTTTTTTTTTTTGGAATTTTTTTTTTTTTTTTTTTTTCCTGGTGTTTTCTGTTGAAATTTTTTTTTTTTTTGCTTCCGTAGTGTACCGAATCATTCCCGAATTATACCCGAATTATACCCGAATCACGAATTTTTGAACTCGCCGAACCGAACCCGAACTTTTGATTTGTCACTATGAGTGTAACTTCAAAACTCTAGACCTCAGAGCTGTTCGTACTATATATCTCTTAGATTTTTGTGTGTTCCCCACATCACATGAGGATATAGAGGTAACAACTGAAAATCAATTATTCTCTTTTTGAATTTTTATTCCAAGTCGCAGGAATTTGTGAAGGTTTGGAATTTAAAACTCTAGACCTCAGAGCTGTTCGTACACTATATATCTCTTAGATTTTTGTATGTTCCCCATATCACATGAGGATATAGAGGTAACAACTGGAAAACAAATATTCTCTTTTTGAATTTTTATTCCAAGCCGCACAAATTTATTGCGGTTTGGAATAAAAATTCCAAACCCCAATAAATTTTCGCAGTTTGGATATTTTTAATAAAAATTCAAAAACTTGATTATTTGTGATAAAATATATTAAATATTGGATATTAATAAAACTGTCGGTTTTCGAAAAATCACGAGATAGATTGTCTGTATGCGCTTATAAGTTTTAAAATAGTATGTGTATCAATAAATGCAAATACTGATACATTTCGGAATTTTTTAATAATATTCAAATTTAATATTAAATTTCAAAAAATAACCGGATCAGTAACGTTTTTCGAAATCTACCCTTTCCGGAAATTTTTTTTCCGAAAACAGCCTCTGTTTCCGGAAAATTTTTTTCCGGAAACGGTACCTACTTCCGGAAAAAAAATTTCCGGAAATAGGCTAAATCCGGAAAAAAAAATTTCGGAAATAGGAATTTTTTTTTTTTTTCCGGAAAAATTTTATCCGGAAATAGGATTTTTTTTTTTTTTTTTTTGGGAAATTTTTTTTTTCCGAAAATTTTTTTTTATAGGAATTTTTTTTTTTCAGTTTTTATTTATAATTTATTTATTTTTTGTATTTAAGTATTACAAATATTTAATATAGTTTTTTAAAAAATAGACGGAATACTATATAATTTGATTTATTCGAAGGACTGCTACAAATAATCCGGATCAACATTTTTCATGCCGGATTTTTTACGGCCGTAAAAAAAAATAATATAATATAATATATGCATATGTATATGTATATGTATATGTATATGTATATATAATATATGTATATGTATATATAATATAATATATGCATATATATGTATATATAATATAATATATGTATGTATATGTATATATAATATAATATATGTATATATATATATGTATATATAATATAATACATTCTCTTTATATTCTCTTTATATAATATAATATATAATATATATGTATATTCTCTTTATAACTTTCAATTGATTTGTCAGTTGGATATCACGAGTCTAAAGATAACACTAATTAAGGACTTGGTCTTGATTCACAACTTTTTTTAAGAGAATAATTGGACTATTCACTTGTGGAGAACTTGGAATTAGTGTTGGCTGTTTATGAGTATTAGTGTCGGACATTAAGCGACACTAATCGTGCAAAGTCAAAACAGTAAATGATGCACGAAAAAACCCTAAAAACTCTGAAATTGTAAAGAAAATTCGAAAAATCTATATCCGACGGTCGGATCGGGCTGGAAAATAAGTTAGCTTGGATTTGGGGCTGTGGAGTTTCTGTCAAAATTTCAGCCCGATCCGACGGACGGATCAAAAGTTACGCCCCTTTTCGTTTAGTGCCTCAAAAATGGCCGCTCGTTTAGTGCCTCAAAAATGTGCTTGCAGATCAAATTTTACATTTTTCTAATTTTTTACATTTTTTTACTATTATATATACATATACATATATTATATTATATGAGTTAGGCTGGGGTGCTATGGATAGCATAGTGGTCTCCTGTGCTACGGCTCAATATTCGAGTTTTCAAAATACAAACGGTTGATCCGAACCGTTCTTCTTATTCTCCATATTAATATATGCTTGGAGACCAAATTTTATAATTTTCTGAATTTTTTTACTATTTATTAAGCCACTTTGAAAATCGCTAATCCAACGGTTTTACTGTTTTGTGCAGCCACCGTTGGATCAACAATTTTGTAAAATACTTAATAAATAGTAAAAAAATTCAGAAAAATGTAAAATTTGGTCTCCAAGCAGATATTAATATGGAGAATAAGATGAACGGTTCGGATCGACCGTTTGAATTTTGAAAACTCGAATATTGAGCCGTAGCATAGAGGCCTCTATGCTATCCATAGCACCCCAGCCTAACTCATATTATATATACATATACATATGCATATATTATATTATATTATTTTTTTTACGGCCGTAAAAAATCCGGCATAAAAAATGTTGATCCGGATTATTTGTAGCAGTCCTTCGAATAAATCAAATTATATAGTATTCCATCTATTTTTTAAAAAACTATATTAAATATTTGTAATACTTAAATACAAAAAATAAATAAATTATAAATAAAAACTGAAAAAAAAAATTTCGGAAAAAAAAAATCCTATTTCCGGATAAAATTTTCCGGAAAAAAAAAAAATTTCTATTTCCGGAAATTTTTTTTCCGGAAGTAGTTACCGTTTCCGAAAAAAAAATTTCCGGAAAGGGTAGATTTCGAAAAACGTTACTGATCCGGTTATTTTTTGAAATTTAATATTAAATTTGGATATTAATAAAAAATTCGGGATACATTTGATATCAGTGTTAGTAAATATAAGTACATTCACAGAGCAAATTTTAAAAAGATCCTCTCGTCTTTACAAGTAAAATAAGTTAATTTCTTAATAAATTTCATGATCATGTCACTAATGTTTTGATTTATTTACTTGAGCACAATAAATATAAAAAAAATAAAATTTATGTATAATCAATGAAAACTAATTCAACACTGTCTACAATATGTGTTTTTTGCTCCTTGAGCCTTCATGAAACAATTTAGTACCATAATATTTTGGTTCAAAAAATATTCTTTTCAGCACACTGAAGTTGAAAACACATGTAACATAGAAGTTGAAAAATTGAAAATTGGATCAATTTTCCTGTTATTCAATTTGATGACTTTTAATGCAACAAAAGACCCAATTATTTATTTGGGTGTCTGATACAATAGAACAATTTTAGGTCGTATTTTAAATGGTTTTTCATGACATTAAATTCGATTGACCTTTGTAGTAGACGTAGTTATTTGACTGAGTCAAAGGTGGCTAAGCCACCTTTATGATTTAAAATTTTTAATTATACGTATAGAAATTTAATTGATTTTTTTTTTAAACTTTTTATATAGGCACCTAGCTATTCTCAATGATATATATTTAGTTGTAACATAGTAGTTAAAGTTTTATTTTATAATTAAAGAGATTTTGGATTTAAATTCCACTCGCCACAAGTGTATATTTTAATTTTCAGCCAACTCTATTAAAATATTTTAGTTCCGCCATGTTGCCGGATAACAAAATTCTATCTGGTCTCTCTAGTCTTCTTCATTTATATTTTATTATATGTATACATAAGCAAGATCGCTTATACACTCCGCTGTTTGAGATTTTGGGAAGCTTATAGTTACAAGAAACGAAAAGGAAGTATTTGAAAAGTGTACAACATACATAACATATCTTTTATCTAGAATGTTATTTGACTATAATCTTTATTAATAATATGGCATGACGACATATTGTTTTTCAATCAAGTTTTAATTTATATAATGGACGAAAATCTTAGATTGAAGGCATGAAGCACGCACTTCAACTTCAACTCGATATATATGTGTTGCATTGCATACCAGTATACCACCCGGAGAGAATCCAACACGCGGCAACCTAAATTTCTTATTAATTGCGCTAATATTAATATATGAGAAAAGGTTTTGGTCCACAACCTTCTGTCCACATTTTGTCCACAAAATCTTATCCACTATTGTTTAACCGTTTTTAATGGATCCTTCTCCACATTCCAACAAAAACTCAAATACGTGTATATAAACCTTCCTTTTCTGATACGTCTCTTTCTATTTCCTTTCGACCTCCGCTGTGTTTCTTTGAAACAAAATAAATGCAATAGCTAAGATCTCAAACCAAAAATAACAACTATTTCCTTCCTCTCATCTCTGATACACAAGTGAAAATTAAGATCGCGAGTCCATAATCTGTAAAATCTCTCTTCCTTCTTGGATCGCCGGTTCAACCGTACTGGATCAACAGCGACCCGCGATTGAGAACATCCGTACCAAATCGCGAGTTTAATCGTCTGGGCTATTCCAGGTAACCCTATTACGAACCCTAGATCTAATGGATTTTGTGCTCCTGTACGCTACTGAGCTCTGAATTGCACACCAGTTGGATCTGTTGATTTTTCTGTCGTTTTCCCGATGAAAATTAGAAATGGACGAAGTAGTTTTTCTCTTGGGGATGTGATTCAGTTTTTGTATGGCGGGGATGGTATGGATGCCGTGTGGATTGAGTCGCAGAAGCTGAATTCACTAAAGATGAAGAAATCAGCATTTAACAATGTTTATAAATATTAATTTAATGATGAAAACTGGAACCCCAGTTACATGCTTCCGGAACAAGTTCTTCAATGATGTTAATTACTCGATTAAAATACTAATTAATCTCTTCTTATTTAATAATGCTAGCTAGTTGCTGATTAATTGTCAATGATGTGCAAGTTCTTCAAGAGTCAGAGGCCTGAGTTTTTAGTTCACGTGCTGCAGGTATATATGTCACATTTTACATGATATCGCACGTTTGTTCGACATTTACCTTTTCTCATTCAGTTTTTTTTTTTTTGCAATGTTGAATTTATTTAAGATTACTGTCTCGATCTTATTTTTTATACATGATCGCAATGGAACGTTCAGACTTCTGGATGTTTGAAAATTTGAATTACATTTTTTATAAAATTTATTATTTAAGTTACAGCATTGAATGATGAATTTCACAGGATTGGTGCTAGTCAAATGACACTTTTTATTTATGTTTGAAAATTGTAATTATTTTTTATTAGATTTTGTACATAAGTTACAGCTTTGAATTAGGAATTTTACAGTATTGGCGCAAGTCAGTTTTACATTATTGTTGATGTACTTTTTCAAATGTTATGTTGTAATTTCGTCTAATTTTATATTATCCGTATTTTACAGTATATATATATGTGAATTAGGTGATATATGTCACATTTAACAGGATATCGCACGTTTGTTCGACATTTACCTTCACTCATTCAGTTTTCTTTTGCAATGTGGAATTTATTTGAGATTACTAACTCGATCTCGTTTTTTATACATGATCGCAATGGAACGTTCAGCCTTCTGGATGTTTGAAAATTTGAATTACGTTTTTTATAAGTTTTCTTATTCAAGTGACAGTATTAACTGATGAATTTTACAGGATTGGAGCAAGTCAAATGTCACTTTGTTTTTGTTTGAAAACTGTAATTAGTTTTTATTAGGTTTTGTACATAAGTTACAGCTTTGAATCATGAATTTTACAGTATCAGCGCAAGTCAGTTTTACAGTATATGATAGATTGAAATATTTCCATATTGTACTGTTAGTTTTGTGATGTTATGCATGTTGCAAATTGTTTTGAAAGTTTCTGGTTGTTTGAAAATTTAAATTACGTTTTTTATAAGATTTGTTACGTAAGTTACAGCATTAAATGATGAATTTCACAGGATTGGTGCTAGTCAAATGACACTTATGAACAGTTATATGGTTTTGAACAGATAAGATTATTCTTTTATTTGTTGGTGAACAAATGTTGTTGCTTGTGAACATAATCTGGTTGGTGAACAAGATTGTTTGTTTATGTTTTGGTGAACAGTGTGGTTGTGAATGTTTTATATATGGTGATGTTTAATGATGTATGTTGAATATTGCTATGTTTTATGTGTGTTTTATTGGTTTCATATTATAATTTTGCAGTATTGAAATTTGTAGTGACATATGTTTATTTTACTGTTTAAAACTTTTAATTTTGTAGTATTGAAATTTGTAGTGACATATGTTTATTTCACTGTTTGAAACTTTTAATTTTGCAGTATTCAATTTTGCAGTGGACATATGATTTGACTTTTTACATCTTCTAATTTTGCAGTGTTGAAATTTATAGTGACATATGTTTATTTAACTGTTTACAACTTCTAATTTTCCAGTATTGGAATTACAGTGCACATTTGAAGCAAAAAATTATAAAATATAAAAAAAAATTAAAAAATTATAATTTTGCCGGAAAAAAATATTTTTGAATATTTTCAAGGTTTATTTTGAAAAAAAATGCCAGTTGTAGATGTTGTTCCGGTTTTGAATGTTCTAGAAGTTTTTCTAAAATTGACATTAACCGCAAATAACTGCCATTAACTGTAAATAACTGCCATTATCTGTTAGTAAGTAAAGTACAGTTAGTTTGTCAAGTGGTCCCACATGAAGTATAGTTAGTTTGCCAAGTTGGCCAAATTGTAAACGGTTCATGAAAAGTACAGTTAGTTTTTTATAAGATGTGCTGTACAAGTTACAGCATTGAATTAGTAATTTTACAGGATTGGCGCAGGTCAAATGACAATTTTTCTGTGGACAAATGGTGGACAAATGGCTGTGGACAATTAGACGCTTCCTTAATATATAACACGCTGCACGGCATTACACGGAAGCAACACAAAATATCTTATTCTACAAGGATGAACTTTTGAAATTTTGAAAAGTTCTTTTCATATCTTTAAATTTTGTCCACACGGAGAGAATCCAACGCTTTCAACTTGGGTCTTGGGGATTGATGCCCGCGGCCCGCCCATCTTTTTCCACCGTTTTTAAGTTAGGTTCCCAGAAAGAACTTTTATTTTCATCTATGCAAATACAATTGTACATTATATAAAAATAATTTTATTTCTTTTTTTGAAAAAAAAAGGAAGACAAGGAATATCCACGAAAGAAGGATCACATGGTCGAGACTCGAGACCGCAGTACCACACTGTTGACCATCCAATTATCTTTCTTATAAAATTCCAGGGATCCACTGTGGCGCATCCACAACTACAGTTACAAAAAATACCAAATGATTTAGTTTGTTTCTGCTGGAGTCATTCAGTGACATCCCACACGGAGTAAATATCTGTATGAGCTACAGAGAATCAAGATATTTGTATCGCCTATTTATAATAGCCTTCTCTTCTCCACCTCTCCAACCACAGCCGCCAGGTCCTCTCCTCTTCCTCTTCCTCTTCCTCTTCCTTCAGTTCCTCTCCATCCATTTCCCTCTCACCATGCGCACCTCCATACACCTCCAGACGCCACCACCTCACCTCCTCTCCCCTCCCCTTCCTTCCCCTACCCCCTCACTAAACCAAGACTCCCAAAAGCTTCTCTGTGCTCAGCGTGCCGCTGCTCTCGTCAAAAGCAGTACTGTTATCGGCCTTGGCACTGGTTCCACTGCTTCTCTCTTCCTTCAACATCTCTCTCACCTCCTCTCCACCGCCTCTCTCCATTCGATTGTAGGTGTGGCGACTTCTCTAAAGACTGAAAAATTGGCAAAGGATCTCAATATCCCGCTCACTGATCTTGGGTCGCACTCTATTCTGGATTTATCGGTGGACGGAGCTGATGAGGTTGACCAAGAGCTGAATCTGGTGAAGGGTCGTGGTGGGTCTCTCTTGCGTGAGAAAATGGTTGAAGGCGCCAGTAAGGAATTTGTGGTGATAGTGGACGAGACGAAATTGGTACCAAGGCTGGGTAGCACTGGGCCTATACCGGTGGAGATTGTACCATTCTGCTGGGAATATACGATAATGAAAATAAAGGAGGTGTTCCAGGGAGAAATGGGTTTTGATGCTAAATTAAGAAGTGTTTGGGATGACAAGGAAGGAAAAGAGGTGCCTTTTAAGACTGATAATGAAAACTATATTGTGAATTTGTTGTTTGAGAAGGGAATCGGTGGTGATTTGGTGAGATTCAGTGATGAAATCTTGAGAATTACTGGAGTCATTGAGCATGGAGTTTTCATTGGTATGGCAACATCTGTCATTGTGGCCAAGAAAGATGGGAGCATCGTCGTTTTAGATAAGAAATAACTTCATTTCTTCTTTATTTAATTTTCAATTTTTAAACAAACTTGGGTCTCCAGTCTCCACTCAAGCTAAGATCTCTTTTTCTCTTTAAGTAATGATAAATGATAAATGGTCTTAACTCTTTAGTGCTTTAGCTGCAAAATCAGAAGAGCTTTTGGTAATGCAGCTATGATTTTATTATTATTTTTGATGAAAGTCAGAATTGTTTTTCGGGGGCCTGGTGACCTGTCTGATATATTTATTCATAAATTTATCCCTTTACATACCATTCAACGCGGCTTCTTGGTTAGAGATAGATAGTGAATAAATTTTGAAAACGACTCCTTTTAATAGAGCTACTTGTTCATCTCTCTAACAGTCTAACTCTTTGAAGCAGGGATACGATAACATTATATCTCCCTTTGAAGCAGGGATCGATAACATAATAGCAGGATATTTGTAACCGTCCGATGTTGAATTTTCCGAATCGCCTCTTGATGGAGGGATCAGAGTTGGAGAAATTTGCATATTAAAACCTCAATAAACATAAAGTTGTAATTAGTTCACACCAGTGTTGTTAATAACATTATACACTCGTCGGGCCGACAGGGGAGTGCAAATAATCGGTCAATTAGTCAGAAAAACTTCGTGACAATTTAATTACTGCCAGCGACTAATTTTTTTACAACAGTGGTTCACACTTCACAATGAGATATTATGAATTCCAACTTTTTAGTTTTTCTTTTCTTGCATTAAAGGACTCTAAAGAATTAAGAGTAATTGGATGTGTCTTGAGATATTTTGTTCATCTGCATTCTGCAATATAATGGAGATAGCAAAAAATCTTACGTGAAAATAGTGTTGGGGGTTGATGTAAGAAGAAAAATACTGTTTTATACCACAACCTAAATCCAGGTTTCAGTGGCAGTGAGGATAATTTAATTCAGAATCAAGTATGTGTTTACATAAACAAAACTATATTTTATTTTTCTCTCTTCTTGTGTATTATGCTTTTGTCGATAGGTACGGTAGGGATCAGAATTAAACATTTTCATACTCATACCCATATAAAATTAATAAACCAATGTCTTTACCTTGAGCGTTAAGATAACAAGTTACAGAACTAATAATGACCTATTATCGAATAATAAATAGCTTATATAATTTAATAAAATATAAAGTCATCATGTATGTAATATAAAAAAAATATTAAAATCATAATATTTGATCCTATTTTTTTAATATATATTATTATTCTAATAAATAAAACAAGAGGAGGGTTTCAATACCTCATGTCTTTCATACCTCATCACACCTCATATATTATATATCCCTGTTTTCAAAGTTCAAACTATTGATCTGAATAATTCAACACGTTATTCATACTAAAATATGCTTGGGGATAAAATTTTATAATTATTGCAAATTTTTTACTATTTTTTGAGATAGGTACAAAATCACTATATTTGGACCGTTAAAAAATAGTGATTTTCTGCCTATCTAAAAAAATAGTATAAAATTTTCAAAATTATAAAATTTCATCACTAAGCATATTTTAGTATGGATATCATACTAAGTGGTTCAGATCAACATATTGAACTTTGAAAATGAAGATACAAAATATGAGATATGATGAAGTATGAAAGACATGAGGTATTGGAACCCTCATCATAAAACAATATAAATGTAGTATAAATTAATTTTGTCATACATCACTAATTACTCATATCCATAATAAATCGATCATTATAAGTTTAAATTAAAATTTATATAAAATGTTAGATAAATCAATTTATGATAAAATAATAGATAAAAATTATATAAAATACTGCATAAATAAATCTAATGATAATAATAAAAATTATATAATTATATGTAGAAATAAAAAAACTATCATATATTTATCAATTATTAGAGAAACAATTATGAAATAACTCTTCTCCATACCCTTATCCGATAAGCTAACAAAAATAATTTCATTCCCATATCCATATCCATTAAGTTAACTGAATTTTTTTTTTTTTACCCATACTTGACTTATTGAATGCAATAAGGGTTGGATAAACAAATACAAGGGTTTCATTGATACCCCTACTTTTAGTTATCCCTTGGCATTTCAGATCATGAATTAACTTTCATAATGAAACAAAATTCTGTCATAAACTCATAATAATTGTAACTTCAAAATTTGAATATTCTATGTGTGCTTATACAAGTTATAATGTTGTATCGGATGGCTTTGAAATTGAATCCAATAACTCCACTTTGTGCTTACGTGGACAAATAGACCAAAATGCAAACTTTTAATACACATAAAATAATATGTATCACCAAAATTAGAAGTTCATCAGAATTTTATCTTTTGGTACACCATCAGCCACGAGAGCAGATGTTATTTCCTGAAAAAACAAAATAAAACTTTGTGAAATTTCACTATAAACAATAAACTTCAATTTAAGCTTCTAAACCAACAGCTAATTCTGGTACCAGCATGCTGTGTTGGTAAAAGTACAAAAATTAGACACTGCAACTTCTGAATTTGACTGATTGAAACTATAGCCCTATAAAAGGATTCCTCATTGGTAAGGTTAAAGACAATGATATCCATTTTGTCCCATACTTCCAGCTATATCCTCAAACAGAGATTTCTATTGTAAACAGAAGGAATAATTTTTAAAAGAAGTAAGCCAAATTAACCAAAAAAAAAATATCTACTACACCACATTTTATGGAAAACAAACTATTACATACCTCAGCCATTTGCTTATGACCGCATAGCACTACTCCGGTAGACGAAGGATTTAAAGCCGGCTTAGTTCTCAAAAAAGCATCCTGACAGATTTCAAGAAATAACATATTTAAAGCTAACAAAAAGAACTCCATATTCTTGCTTCATTATAGGCTATGTAAATTTCTTTAAGCACCTTTTAGACTTTTAGTATGAGTTTATTTGGGGCATATAGATAAAACATATTCAGTCAGACAGGTAATATTTGATCAAAGGCAAATACTATTAATAAATTTGGACATAAAAGTGAAAAGAAAGCATTATTTAGTGGATCACTGAATTTCGTACCTGTACATAGCCTGTCTCGCCTATCCATGAATTATCAGGTTGGGACAAAACTGGTACTACTGTTACACCACTAGACTCCCAAGTTTCAAACCGATCCTGAAAATTTAAATATTATAATAACAAACAAAGCTATGTTAGCATGTGACCTTGGTTTAGAAAAATCCTCATATTCAAATTTATCAGCATGTATGTTACAGAAATAACAATTGTTAGGCTTCATAGTTTCAACATTCTTTGAGAAATTCTTATAATTAAAATAAATGACCTGGAGAGAGTGAGATGATATAAAACCTGATAGGCCATAATTTGGAGGTTTCTGGCTCCATAATAAAGCCTCACATCAGCTTTTTTATTAGTAGGAAAATCTGATTCTATAAGGGATCGGATTGCACTGTCATTAAAGGATAAAGAAAGAAAAATTGAATTAACAAGAGCATATTAAAACTTGTGTAAAACAAGCCTGAATAATATTAAATTTTGAGAAGCACTGGCAGGAAATAGATATATGGAAATCAGAATAAACACTGCTGAAAGTGGGAAATCTTAAAAGCCAGAGATAAAATTATACCTGATACCTGTACCAGTAGCGAAAATAAAAACAGTATCAGTTGCTTCAGGTCCCTTGATTCTCTCAATTGGAAAACCCTTCCCCATAACGGGTCCAAGCTCCACCAAATCCCCTTCCTTCAATCCGCAAATCAGCTCCGCAGTGGATCCAGGAACCCGCTTCACCAAAAACTCGAACCTCCCTTCAACAGTAGGGGGAGATGCAATGGCCATAAAAGCGGGTTTGGATTCGGACCCGCTAATCTTCAACTGGAGATATTGTCCCGGGGCGGAGTACGAGGTAGAAAGAGAAGGAGATGAGGAAAGGTCAGCGACGACATGGAAGACGGAGGAGTCTGACGTAGCAGGAGAGACGAGAGAGAGCGGTGCTGGAGTCCAAGTGGCGGTGGTGGCCGAGGCGGAGACGGAGATGCGCCGGGAGAAGCGGGAAATGGAGGCAAGCGGGCGTTTGGAGAAATGTAGGGATGGTAGAAAGGGTTTAGAGGAGAAAGTACAAGTGGCCATTTGTTTGCAAGGAGAGAAGAGATGAGGTGCAAAGTGCAAACGCAACTGATAATTGAATAATTGAATAATTGATACCAGTGATAAGTTCAGTTTATCTGGATCCGGCTCCTCTCCAATCATATGGAATTATTGGATCAACCTAAATACTCTAGATTATGACACGTGGCAAGAATCTCATCTAACGGTTTATATATATACTTATATAATATTGATTTAATGCCTTTATAAATTAACTTTATAACGCTAGTTTTTCCTCTTCTTTCCATTATATGAAAAATAAAAATAGATTAAAGTCACCAATTTAGTTAACTTTTAAGGAGTATAATCAAATATTTAATTAGATGGATACGAGTAGTGTTTGGACGGGCGGGCAGGGCCGGGCGGTCCGGGCATACCCGGGAACGGGCACGGGTATAACGGGTACTCGGGTATACGGGCACGGGTATAAGCGGGAAATGAGGGGCAGGGCGGTCCGGGCATAACCGTTCCGGTCCATTTTTTTTTTTCTGTTTTTTTTTGCTTTTTTTTCTGTTTTTTTTGCTGTTTTTTTTTTCTGTTTTTTTTTTCTATTTTTTTTCTTACGGTGTTGTAGGAATATTATTACGTGTTTATAATTCGACTTTTAAAATCTGAATAGTTCAATATCAATTAGTGTATATAAATAAATAAAATTTGTAACTTATATATAAAATTTATCCGTGCGAAAAATTTGTATATTTATTCGGCTAAGTACAAATCTATCTATTTATTTCTTTACACGTGTTTGTAATTTATTTATATCTCGAAATTTTTAGGATAACATTTCTAACATACCCAAATAGTATTATTTTTATATGCAGGAAAAAGATTTACAGCATTATTCAAATATACGTATACGTATATGTATATATAATATAGAGGTTGGCTACTCTATTTACATAAGCATATGAGAGTATATGGCTATATGCTTATAAGTCGATCTGAACCGTTAGATGTGATCTCTATATTGAAATGTGCTTGGAGACCAAATTTTATATTTTTCTGATTTTTTTTACTATTTATTAAGCCACTTTGAAAATATCGATCGTGGTACGCCTACCGTCGTACGAAAACTTAAATTGCATTTTTGAGGCACTAAACGACATTTTTCTGAAATTCTGATGCATCCGATGCCCGATGTACCATCGAGGAAAAATCGGATCCGTCTCGTTCTCCCCTTTCCGAAAAGTCAAAGAACGCGCGAATCCGACACTCGTAGCCAAAGTTATAGATGTTTGAAATTTTTTCTTACGGTAGAACTTTGAAAATTCATAACTAATTGTAGAAAAATCCAAATAAATTGAAATTTGTGTCAATTCTGTGTATTTTTTAATGTTATAATAAAAAGTGTTATGCAATTCTAGTGTATCACATTTGTGTCAATTAGTGATATTTGACAAATTATTTAGTTTTACTAAAACTAATATTTGAGTTTATTTTTGTTATCTTTTTTTCTTCTACTCCTAAACTCAACATTTTCATTACTTAATTTGAAAATTGTCAAATATCACTTAATATTTAATCAAATAAATTCAAAACAAAATATTAGCAAAAAAATTAATTTCCATCATTGAAGAGAGCAAAGACAGAGATTCAGGCATAAAAGTGATTTTTTCATTTGAGAATTAGAATATTAAACTATTTTTAGATTATGACAATTGATTTTGTCTAAAAGAACTATTTTATAGATCAAAAGTTGATCAATTTCTAATATATTTTTTAATTTTAGGATATTTTTTTTTCTGTTTTTTTTTAACAGTGTCGTATAAATATTATTACGTGTTTGTAATTCGACTTTTAAAATATGAATAGTTCAATACTTCAATATGAAATAGTGTATATATATATACATAAAATTATCAAGTCACATCTTTATAATTCCTAAATAAATAAAATTTGTAACTTATATATAAAAATTATTCTTGCGAAAATTTGTATGTTTATTCAGCTAAGTACAAATGTTTTTATTTATTTCTTTACATGAGTCATTTTATTTTATTTTCAAATTCTCATTCTAACTATATAGTTTCATAATTTATTTATATCTTGAAATTTTTAGTTTACATTTAAAATTGATAATATATTTTGTAAACGTTCATTTTAAATTGATAATATATTTTGTAAACGTTCATTTTAAATTGATAATATATTTTGTAAACGTTCATTTATTTTTAATAGGTTAAATAAAATATAAATAAAAAATATCTTAAATCAATTACTTTAAAACAATAAAATATAAATTAAAAATCTAACCTATTTAAAATAAATCTAACATTTTCAAAAATAAATCTAACCTATTCAACATAAATCTAACATATTCAAAAATAGGTCTAACATTTTCAAAAATAAATCTAATCTATTTAAAAATAAATTTAATATTTTTAAAATAAAATCTAATGTAACATATTCACAAAAATAAATCTAACATCTTTTTTTAACCTATTAAAAATAAATCCAAATTTCAAAAATAAAATCTAACCTATTAAAAACAAATCTAATTACTTCACATATTCAAAAACATAAATTAAAAAACTAATTTTTTTAACCTATTAAAAATGAATCTAACATATAAAATAAAAAAACAGAAATTAAAAAACAGAATTTAAAAAACAGAAATTAAAACAGAATTTAAAAAACAGAAATTAAAAAACAGAAATTAAAAAACAGAAATTAAAAAACAGAATTTAAAAAACAGAATTTAAAAAACAGAAATTAAAACAGAATTTAAAAAACAGAATTTAAAAAACAGAAATTAAAAAACAGAAATAAAAAAACAGAATTTTTTTTTTAAATGAGTTGGGGGGAATTTCGAAAATTTTGAAATTTTGAATTTAAACGGGTACGGGTACCCGGGTAGGGTACAACGGGTAAACGGGTATGGGCACGGGTACATGGGCACGGGCACGACGGGCACGGGTATGGTCGGGTACGGGTATAATTCGGTCCGGGTATGGTCGGGTTTTTGCCCAAAAAACGGTGGCCGGCCTGTTTTTTGCCCGTACCCGTGTACCCGTTTACCCGACCTATACCCGGGCTCGGGCACGGGTACCCCGGGCATCGGGTACGGGCGGGCAGGGCACGGGTATAATTAATACACTAGATACGAGTAGAGTATTAATTATGCCCCACTCGGGTAGCCCGTGGTACCCCTGCCCGAGCCCGCGTATAGGTTGGGTAAACGAGTACACGGGTACGGGCAAAAACCAAACCGGTCACTGTTTTTTTGGCAAATACCTGACTCTACCCGGATCGATCATACTCGTACCCGACCTTACTCGTACCCGACTTTACCCTACCCGGGTACCCGTCTACCCTTACCCGTACCCTTATATCCGACCCACTTTAATTCAAAAATCAAACCCAAATTTCAAATCCCCCCCACCCGATTAAAAAAAAAAAATAGAAAGAAAGGAAAAAAAAAGAAAAGAAAAAAAAAAAACGGAAAAAAGAAGAAGAAAAAAACAGAAAAAGAAAAGAAAAAAAAAACCTGATCGGACCGGACCGCCTTACCCCTCAAGGGTACCACGGGCACGGGTATAGGACGGACAGGGCACGGTTTTTGAAAAAAATACCCGAGATACCCTTGCCCGACCAATACCCTTGCCCCTTCCCGAATATACCCGGCCCACCCTGGCCCTGACCGACTTTAATCCACTAGATACGAGTACAATTGCAAAACCTGGAATCGTGCATGAATCATGATGCAGACATGGACCAATTCAATGATTTGATTCCGTACAATTGGAGAGGAGCCGGCTTCCAACGGTCAACGGATGATGCACCAAAGCGCTGTCACTTTTTCCCTTGTCTTTCATTCTCCATCTTTCCCGACTCCTGAGTCCTGACTTGAACCTTTCTACTGCGATTCAAAAGTTCAAAAAAAAAAAAAAACTCTGCCACGGTAAATCTTCAAAGAGACGGAACTGATTCGGCTCGTGGGCCTTTTTATGTAGCCCATGGGTTTGACAACTTGGAAGCTACTTGAAAAAAAATGAGCAAAGCAGCCGAAAAAACAAAAGTACCTTATTAGTATAAGATGACATGATAGCTAATTTTATTTGTTTGATATTCTCGATAATGTTTAAGAAGTTTCAACACAAAAAATTGAGAACTATTATCCTCAACCTATACTATGCTCTCAGGATTTCTTGAACCAACAGAGACAATTACTAGTCTCGCTCCTTAACCGTATTGGATATCTAATCAATCTTGCATCATTTTAATTTCCAGCTTAGCGATCTTGATAAGTGCTTGGGTTCTCATGTCGCAACAATATCAGTGGGAACAGAAGAGCTGTAAACCCTCTCTTTTGCCTTTCTTGCCTGTTAATGCATCAAGTATATCTCATAAATTAACAGACTCGTTAAACCAATTATTGTTATTCAATCAAAATGTTTTATATAAAAGATTAAAATGCAAAATTTTGAAGAACCATCCTTCTGTTTAGTAGTACTCACAATGCTCTTTGTGTGAGAGGTGGCAAGTTAGAAACCCGGATGTACATCATTTATAAATAATTTACTGGCAAATAGTTGCCCTCTATACTAATTATCGACGAATCTTTACCTCAATATTAAAGACTTGGCATTTTACTTTTCTCATAAAAAAAAAAGTGCAAAATTCCGTAACAATTACCTCGTTTTCCCAATTAGTACATAATGTGATGGTCAAAAGCAATACCGCCTGGACAAATATGCCACATATAAGTCCCATCCAAAGTCCCTGATATCCAAGGCAAAATTACACAATTTTCACAAGCATAATATTTATAATTTACAAGGAAAATGGAAATTACCTTTCCATTAAAATGGAATACGAAAGCTAGAAGAATAGCCGAAGGTATACCGACTGCATAAAATGCACCTAGATTCACAAATGCACCAATCTTTTGCCACCCGCACCCTCTTGCCACCCCTAAATTCATAATATTTATTCATTTTGTAATTTTGATCAGTATAAGAAGTAAAAAAAATGTTGATGGAAACTAATATTTGAAGGAAAACTTGATTTAACCTGAAAGCACACACTGTATGCTATCTAACATATTTGAGATTGCGAGAATGGGCAAGATGATGGCCACATATTTCACCACCTCTTCTTCACTACTGTATGCATAACCCCATATATCTCTAATCAGAATTAAAATAGATCCTACTATTAGTCCTCCTGTGATGGTCAAGCATAACACAACTTGCACCGCCAATCTTGCAGTTTCCGGTCGACCCGCACCAAGCTCATTTGATACACGTGTACTTTGACAAACAAACAAACAAAAAATGATATGCAAATATTACTTAAAAGTGTAAAATTTAACACCATAATTTCAATGTTCTCAATATATTTAAAAGTTTAAACAAACCTTATGGCACCACCAAGACCGAAGGGGATCATGTACACAAATGAAGCTGTGTTTAGACTGGAAAATATAACAACACAGATTAAATAAGATAAGTTGTACATTTAATATTAATATTGTACAATTTCAAAACAAAATTTCCTCACCTTATGGAAAGAACAGAAGTTTCGAGTTGTGGATTTGGAAGAAGGCCAGAGAGTAGCACAAGAAATTCAAACGACCACCATCCCAAGCTGTATATATTAATCCACGTTTGAATAAGATCTAGTGTAAAGATGTATTGAAACATAACATCTTTACCCTAGTACTAAATTTTATTGATTTATTCCCTTGTTGAGCTATAATTGGTTGCCACTAATACTAATTGTTCTTTGCATGTTCAGCACATAAGAGAAAACTGAGGAACCCAATAAAGGCATAATTTAAACAGTAAAATGGGTCAAACTGAGGCTTAATCGAACCTTGCACAATTGTTAGGCGAAGCTTATTCAGATTTCATCTGATAGCTCCATTTTACCAGCAAAGTTAAATCTTTAGTTCAAAAAAAAAAAATATATATATATATATATATATTTGCTTACCAAACCATCAAAGCCGAAGGAACTGCAAGCTTAATAAACTCAACCAGATCGTGAAATGCTTCTTTGGAAAAGCCGACCCATGTCTTCTTGCAATTTGGTGAAATTCTAACATAACCCGCCAAAATGGTCACATTTATCCAATTCGAGATCCCGCTACCAAGCGCAGCACCTTTGCTTCCCATCCCCAACCCATATACCAGCAGCCAGCACACGAAAATATGCAACAAGGCTGTCAAACCTGAACTAAGCATAACAGGGAAGACAATGTTTTGTGACTGTAGAAATCTCACATGGCACTGAAGGAGCCCATAAGCAAACAAAGACGGTATCATCCATTTTGCATAAATACCGGCCTCCCATGCTATGTCGGCTTCTTGACCACAAAGTAAAAGAATCTCATTGGTGTAAAACCAGATGGTGGCGAGTGGTATGCCTAAAAGTGTAAGAATAAGCATGGCTCTTTGCTTGTAAATTCCAAGAAGGGCGTACTCTTTTGCGCCATATGCTTGGCCACAAAGTGTATCCATTGCAGTGGCACTTCCCATCTACAAAAAAAAGGTAAGAAGATCGTCTGCTATTTTAATTATTTTTAGAATTTTTTACTATTTTTTCTAATGAAAAACAATGATTTTCAAAAATTCTAAAAAAATAGTAAAGAATATTCAAAAAATGTCTCCAAGCACATATTAATATGGAGATCATGTTGAAAGGTTCGGATCGATTCTTTGAACTTTGCAATTACTTTGGTTACAACTACATTTTTCCATTCTTTTTATTATGAAAATTACAATAGTAGAAAAAAAAATCTTAACTAAATATTTCCTGCCATGTAAGTTCCAAATCTGTCAAGGCAAATCAGAAATTCACATCTCTGGCCCTGCAAGGTGGTTCTTGGCAAAAACATGTGCATTTCTGTTCTAACTGGAGACATAACAAATCTAGCAAAATATTTATCATAATGATTGTGATAAAGACAAAGTATCTGGTATACCAGTGTCTTATTATTAATTGAGATTAGGTCTGTAAGTCTTCCATTGAGGAGTAATTATCAACTTAAACTCAGATGTCAGTAAACTAAGACAGATTGTCTAAGATTCTCCAGTCCCATGTCAGAAAAATTAAAGGATACTTTCCTCTATGCCCTTCAAAAATAAAATTATCTTATTCTCATATACAATTAAAAAAATACACAGAACTTTCTGATTTCTCCATCGAACATTATTATGGACATTTGAGAAGGTGGACACAATTTCTCTTCATAAGTCTCAAGGTTGATTTTGCAAAATTTAAGAGAGACCCAGTTAAGGTTTCAAACTTCCTATTATTCTTTCTATGTAATAGCCAATAAATACTTGCTATTAAATCAAACAATAGATAAGGGACTTTTAGATTTCTCCTTTTCCCAAAAAGAGGTCAACAACGGATAAAAGGAAGGGACGAAAGCTCAAGAGCAAAGAAGTCAACGGGGACAGACTTGGATGCTTGGAAAAGCTTTTAATTTTGCAATTTTCTGTTTTACTTCACTATGGATGCTAACAATTGCACCAACTGGAACAACATATGACGTAAAATAACTATAACATTAGGGACCTATATATATAAATTAAGATATAATATACTTACCATTAAGATGTATCCCGTAACATTAGCAAAGGAAGTAGCCATGGAAGCACTAGACACAGGTATTTCATCAAGGTGACCTCCAAACATATTTTGAATAAACCCGAATGCAAATTCTCAATAAAAGCCCAGAATAAATGGTATTGCTAACTCACCTTGTTTCTTCATCTCTGTCCATGTTTTGAGTCTTCTCATATTTGACACAACATTGGAAACTACAAACTCTGTAATCTGGATAAGATTTCTCTTAAAATGGAAAGGATCATTACCATTGATCAAAGGTCTTCTAATCGGTAAGTGTTTATGCAACTTACTATGTAATCGTTGAACTTAGTTGAGCTGAATTGAATTGAACTGTGAGATTTTCATTTTTCAAGACTTTGTTTGTAGGATAGATGTTAGTAGACTAGATGTAACAGTAAAATCTACCAACAGTACACCAGGTTCCAGAGCGTCACTCAATTATAACATGTCAAAGAAATTAAAAAAGTAATATAAAAGGGAGAGGATGAAATTGCAAATTTACCAGCACGCTGTAACCAGTGACAGTAGCAAAGGAAGAAGCCATAGAAGCACCAGACAGAGATAATTCACCAAGGTGTCCCACAAACATGACAGATATCATTTGTATTACATTTTGTAATAAACTCCCTGCGATCATTGGTCCAGCTAGCCATAGTTGCTTCTTCACCTCGGTTTTCACCTCTGCTCTTCTATCGCTTTTACAAGCCTCTGTGATTAGAGGTGTTTCCAGGGTTTTGGTCTCCATTTTTTTGCTCCTTGCTATCTCCTCTTTATTTCTCTACAATGGCGGGGTGATTGTGCAAATTGGCGGGAGGGGAAGGAGGAAAGAAGAGTCGAATTTTGGCTTTTCGTTTCTTTCTTTGGATTGGTTATCCGACTATCCTTGGTTACAGTTACACAATGGCGGGCTAGAATAAAAAAACAAAAGATAAAATTTTAACAGTGACAGTCGGCTCTTTCGTAGTGTCAATAATTGATTTCTTTAGCTTCAATTAAATGAAAACCAGATTAAGAAATTTTTTAAAAATAAGTGCTCTGAAAAACACTAGTCTTTAGTCTTTACAGTAATTAAGGTGTAAACCCCCTCTTTCGGCCTATGGGCCTTCTCATGTAACCCATGTGTCTCATAATTGGGATGCTACTTTCCAGAATGCATAGTTTTATTTATTTCAAAAGGAAAAAAAAATAGAAAATAAAAAGGCATTTGTTTTTAAAAGAAACAAAAGGACCTTTCAAAAATCAAGCCGGATTATAATAAGACAATTTAATTGTATTTGCTATTTATTCCCAATAATGTTATACAACTTTTAACACAACAGTTTTTTTAGCAACCAAAAATTGAGAACTATTATATATCCTCAGCATTTCTCGAACCAACAGAGACAATTATTAGTCTTCTTAACCATGTGGATATATATATCTGATCAATCTGACTTAAGTGCATCATTTCAGACGTGGTCTTCTATTCTAATTTCCAGCTTATTAATTAGCAATCTTGCTGGTGATAGTTCCATCTTAACAAGTACTTGGCTTCTCATGTGGCAACCATGTCGGTTGGAAGAGAAGAGCTGTAAACCCTCTCTTTTGCCTTTCTTGCCTGTTGATACATGAAATATATCTCATAAATTAACAGAGTCGTTAAACTAATGCTATTCAATCAAAATGTTTTATATAAAAGATTAAAATGCTGAAATTTGTACAGATAAACAGTTACCTCTTTCTCCCAATCAGTGTATAATGTGATGATTACAAACAACACCACTTGAACAAATAAGCCAAATATCATTCCCATCCAAAGTCCCTGACATCCAAAGCTAAATTAAACAATTTTTCACAAGCGCAGTGTTTATAATTTGCATGTAGAATTATTTGGGAATTACCTGTCCATTGATATGGAATACAAAAGCTAGGAGAATAGCTGAAGGAATACCGACTCCATAAAATGCACCCAGATTTACAAATGCACCAATCTTTTGCCACCCGCACCCTCTTGACACGCCTAAATTCATAAAATTCATCAATTTTGATTTTTGGAATTTTGATCAATATGAGAAGTTGAAACAATAAAGTGGTTGATGTAAAGATAAAAAAACTAATATTTGAAAAATAACTTGATTTAACCTTGAAGAACAATCTGAATGACATCAAACATATGTGAGATTGCAATAATGGGCAACATGATGGCCACATATTTCACCACCTCTTCCTCATTACTGTATGCATAACCCCATACATCTCTTATCAGAATTAAAATAGATCCTACTATTAATCCTCCTGCAATGGCCAACCATAACACGACTTGCACCGCTAATTTTGCAGTTTTGGGTCGACCTGCACCAAGCTCATTTGATACACGTGTACTTTGACCAAAAAAAAAAATGATCAGCAACTATTACTTAGAAGTGTAAAATTTAACAACATTGTAATTTTGATTTTCTCAATACAGCTAAAAAGTTAAACTAACCTTATGGCGCCACCAAGACCAAAGGGGATCATGAACACAAATGAAGATGTGTTTAGACTGGAAAAGATAACCATACAAATTAAAATAAGATAAATTGTACATCTAATACATATCTGGTACAATTTCAAAACAAGATTTACTCACGTTATAGAAAGAACAGAAGTTTCGAGTTGTGGATTTGGAAGAAGGCCAGAGAGTAGCACAAGAGATTCAAACGACCACCATTTCGAGCTGTATATATTAATCCACATTAGATCCATGTAAAGGTGTATTATACATAATTTCTTGACGCTGGTACTTCATTTTCTTCGATTGTTCAACTATATTTTTGTTAACACTAATTAATATTAAATTTTCTTCGCTTGTTCAGCTCATTAGAGAAAACTGAGGTGCCCAATATATAGAGGCCTAATTAATTACTAAATTGTGTCAAATTGAGGCTTAATTGAACCTTATTTGCACATTTGTTAGGTGAAGCTTGTTCCAATTTACTGGCAAAATTAAATCTTCTGTTCTAAAAATAAGAATTTTGCTTACCAAACCATCAAAGCCGAAGGAACTGCAAGCTTAAAAAACTCAAACAGATCGCGGAATGCTTCTTTGGAAAAGCCGACCCATGTCTTCTTGCAATTTGGTGAAATTCTAACATAAACAGCCAAAATGGACAGATTTATCCAATTCGAGATCCCGCCACCAAGTGCAGCACCTTTGCTTCCCATCCCCAATCTGTACACCAGGACCCAGCACACAAAAATATGCAACAAGGCTGTAAAACCTGAACTAAGCATAACTGGGAAGACAATGTTTTGCGACTGTAGAAACCTCACGTGGCACTGAAGGAGCCCATAAGGAAACAATGACGGTATCATCCATTTTGCATAAATACCGGCCTCCCATGCTATGTCGGCTTCTTGACCACAAAGTGAAAGAATCTCATTGGTGTAAAACCATATGGTGGCAAGTGGTATGCCTAAAAGTGTAAGAATAAGCATGCCTCTTTGCTTGTAAATTCCAAGAAGAGAGTACTCTTTCGCACCATATGCTTGGCCACAAAGTGTATCCATGGCGCTGGCACTTCCTGCCTACAATAATATGTAAGAAGGTTGTCTCTTCTATTTTATTTAAAAGGGAAATCATTGTTCTTCATAATAGAAATATGAACCATATATATGCTATCGAAGTTCCATGTTTCATGAAAAAGGTAGCTATGTTATTTAGCTACTCTATTAAAAAAAAAAATGCTATATGCTATCTGAGTTGCTATTCAAAGAAAATTACTGTATTACTATTATTACTGTCACTATTGTTATTTTGTAGTTATTATTTTTGTAATTTATTCACATAGCTATAGAAATGTTCACTCTTCAATCTTGGTATAATATTTTGATATGGTACAGCCAGCACATATGAGCCACACTATTATTTTACCAACCCAAGATTTCTTTTTATCCATGTTATTCAATAGGCAAAACTCATGAATATATTAGCAGCGTGTGCTAGAATTTTATATTTAATTATTTCCACGAGTTTAATTTTGACAATTAATTTTAACAATGAATAGCTGCTTATTCGCTGAAGTTTGTAGAGTAAGAAATCAACAACTAAAGAAAGTTTCAACAGTAATTCGTTGTTTGATACATATATAAAATATACATTAAATATACAATGAATAGATTCTTAGATTGCAGTGCTCAGCTATGTCATGTTCATCTAAGCCTCTGGTGTTTAGATTGCAGAGGGTCCCTTTCAAATGGGAATTGGTCCCTGAGTAACAGCAGATGCCAACCAGTGATATGGGACTGATATATTATATTAATGTGTTCCCCAAATTTCTAAATATTCTGAGGCTCCTCTATGCCACAGATACCGATTGCATTTTTAAGGTGATAAATTAGATAAACACAAGACCTTCCCTCTCTTAGGCTATCTTGTATTCTTTTATTAAAATGAATATTATATTCAACTAACCACATATGAATTGCTTAAAATATCCACTGCAATTGAGTTTCAAAGGAGGAATTGATATGATTTTAGTAAACCTGGGTTTGCTGTTTCATGGTAGCAGCAGAAAACTATAACCCTCAAGAAAGGTAAAGGAAGATTGTGACATTTTGTCATTCATTTTCTGTTTAGATTGCATAAGAAATTAATTGGGGAAGAGAAGTCGGAGATAAATTAAGTAGAATCAAATGAAATGAAGATACCAGTATCCAAATAAACAAAGAATATGAAAGGAACAGACAGTCAGAATTATTTAGACTTTTCTCTGATTGGTACATAACACAGCACATCAGTAATTCACATCTCTTGCCCTACAAGGCGGTTCTTGGCAAAAGCATGTGCATTTCTGTTCTAACTGGAGACATAACAAATCTAGCACAATATTTATCATGATGATTGTGATAAAGACAAAGTATCTGGTATACCAGTGTCTTATTATTAATTGAGATTAGGTCTTTTTCCAATTTTCAATAGGATCCCGGGCTCGATCTGGTTTAGTATGAAGGTGATTCTTTTTCTTTTCTTATATATATGGGTCCACCCAGCATTTCCACGATATCGTACGTTATGATAAATTAATGGGACTGGTCTGAAAAGTGTTCACCGCTCATTTTTGGTTTTCTTATCTCTTTTTTCCTGATGTCTAACAACATGGTGCCGGGGGGTAATATTGAGATTGTATTCAAAATTGCTGGCGGGTATTCGAAGGGTACTTTTACACGAAAGGATGCTCGCAATCATCTAGATAAGTACAGGAGGAGCAAATTGAGGGCTATCGGAGGAGATGATGCTGTAACACTCATGAAAACTCAAAAAGGGACAGTGTGCATGATTGCCCTAATGCACTATTCAAAATCACTAAAACAAGAAATAAGCAATAAAACACACTGACTCAGATGAAAATTCTGCCCCTTTCTTTCCGAATGCTTACTCTACTCCTCTTCGAAAGATCCAGGCAGCTGTAGAGGAAGGGTATCCACCGTGGTAGGTAGGCATAACCTCTGCAATTAATTTCCTTTTTGAATTTTCCACCTAGGCCGGCCATATGTCCAGAAAATAACAAGAGACGTCTCAAACAGAAGCAGTGTTACAGAAAAAAGATATTTTGTCTTCTTCAGTTAGTACAAATTCGGTCGATATCGACAATCCAGGCAGGAAGGAGGCCTAGCTAGAAAAGGGACAATAAAAAAAAACCTTTGACGCTACGCTGTGCCGACCAGCAGTTTCTTCATCATATATATTTAAGTTTTGCCTGGGATACAATCATGAAATTGAACTTTGTGTGGTCCATGCATTGCCATGATATGTCCATTAAATGCTACGCACATTATTATGTGGCTGGATGACTAAATCCTAAATAACAGTTAACATTGTCAATTATGAAAAAAAGTTCACTGCATGACAAAAAAAGAGTTCACTGCATGTACAAACTCTGCAATCTGGATATGATTTCTCTTAAAAATGGAAAGAATTATTACCATTGATCAAAGGTCTTCTAATGGGTGAGTGTTTATCCTAATGTTGAACTTAATTATATGATCAGCTGAATTGAAGTTAGTAGATGCAACAGTAAAATCTGATTTTCTCTCACAGTATGACATAAGGAGGTATCTAATTGAACACCACGTTCCAGAGCGTCGCTCAATACCAACATGTTATATAGCTTGAAAAAAGTAATATATAATGGAGAGGAAAGAAATTGGAAATTTACCAGGAGGCTGTAACCAGTGACACCAGCAAAGGAAGAAGCCATAGAAGCACCAGAGAGAGATAATTCGCCGAGGTGTCCCACAAACATAACAGATATCATTTGTATAACATTTTGCAATAAATTCCCTGCGATCATTGGTCCAGCTAGCCATAGTTGCTTCTTCACTTCACTTTTCACCTCTGCTCTTCTATCTCTTTTACAAGCTTCTGTGATGATTAGAGGTGTTTCTAGGGTTTTGGTCTCCATTTTTTTGCTCCTTCCTCTCGATCTCCACTTTATTTCTCTACTATGGCGTGGTGATTGTGTAAATTGGGAGGAGGTGATGGAGGGAAGGTTTTCGTTTCTTTATTCGGATTAGTTATCGGTGGTTGTACAATGGCGGGCTAGAATAATATAAAATCATCCATCTTTAAACTTTTACTAGTGTCTACTGTCTACTGGTAGTGCGCTGTTTCTTAGTGTCTGTCAATAATTAGGATTTAACAACTCAAAAGTTCGATTTACAACCACCGCAGAATCGACATTTATACAGAAGGAAACAAATCGAACAGCAGATATTTCTTTTTTCATTTTTTTTTTCCATTGGAAACTCGTCATTTTTTTTGTTTTGGATTTTGTGTTGATAAAATTGAGTTTCATTACACAGTGTGATTTTCAAAGTTCAAATAGTCGATCCAAACGGTTAATTATGATCTCTATATCAAAATGTGCTTGAAGATCAAATTTTACATTTTTATAATTTTTTTTACTATTTATTAAGTATTTTACAAAATTATTATTTTTAGACAATTTTGAACCACTAAAAAACAGCGGTTTTGTAAAATACTTAATAAATAGTAAAAAAAATTTTAAAAAATTATAAAATTTGATCTCCAAGCACATTTTAATATAGATACATGCTGAATTGTTTGAATCGACTGTTTGAATTTTAAAAATTACAAAATAAAATTGTTGTAAAATGTTGTAAGTGGATTCCTTCTCATATATAATATAATAACTAATAAAGAAACGTTCTGGCCTCTTATACATTTATTCTCCAATACTTATATTCATGTCTCCAAACTAAAAATTAATGATTCATTTTACTCACTTTTTATTCTTCAATTAATTAATGTCTCTCATTTTTCCAACAATATATGTGAGAAATCTTGTGAATTTAAAATTACTACAATTTTTTTATTCAACTCGAAATAAAAATGATGAACTCTGTCATGTACATGTGTAACTGATGAGTGAACCATGGTTAAATTATAATCAAGATAATTGAACTCGGCAATAGAGATCTTAAAACATAAAGATTACTAACGCAATTTTAAAATTTTTAGCTAGTAATATGATCCCAAAATTAAAACAGCTCACCATGAGCGCATGCAGGGGATCGACTTGGAAGAAAAACAGATTTGTGATATCAGATCAAATTTGAAGGTTCCAAGAGGCATTTTACAAGGGCCCTAATTAGTGCATGATGTGATCATCACAAACAACACCGCTTGGACAAATTAATTAATAAGCCAAATATATATAAGTCCCATCCAAAGTCCCTAGCTTACATCCAAAGCTAAATTAATTACATAATTTTTTCTTCTTTCAAACAAAACAAAAAAGTGCCCAGCTTATTAGAGAAAACCAAGGTGCCCAGCTCATTACTGAAGGAGTCCATAAGCAAACAATTAATGACGGTATCATCCATTTCGCATAAATACCGGCCTCCCATGCTATATATGTACGTATGTCAGCTTCTTGACCAAAAAGTAAAAGAATCTCATTGGTGTAATACCCGATGGTGGCGAGTGGTATATATGCCTAAAATTGCAAGAATAAGCATGGCTCTTTGCTTGTATCCATTGCACTGGCACTTCCCATCTACAAAAAATGTATGATGATTGTCTGCTGTTAAAATTTTCCAGTCAAAAAGGACTGGCAACCTACATTAGATACATATGCGGGGAAACAAATTTGTTGCGATTCTAATCTCAACCGTTCATTCATTAAAATGCAGAAATCTCAAAATAAATTAATTTCTGTGCACGAATCTCGAAACATATAAACAGTTGATATTGGAATCACAGAGACCCTGCGATCCTTTGGAATCGCAGCAGATTTATTTCCACACAGGTGGAGGTAGAGGGAGGCAAATGAAAATAAGATAGAAACTTAATTAATTTTTATCGCTATATTTTTCCAAATGTCTCTAATTTTTTGTCATTCTATTATGCCTAATTTTTTTTAAACTTTAATAACTTAAAATATATAACTTAAATGTAAAAATTAAAACAGTCAGATATGATCTATATTATTTTCTCTATGCATATATAAAAAAAAAAAGACTTTTTAACTTTGTTTTGATTGTTATCAAGGGCTTGTAAATATATGATGTGAATAATATATAAATATTGATTTTTCAACTTATTGATTCATATAAAATAAAACCGAAAAGCAAAATTTTTATGTGCATGTAGAGAATAGATCACTTCTAACCGTTTTATTTTGACATATACCTTTTTGAAATTTTTTATTAAAAAATGAAAACAAGATAAAGACAGAAAAATAAAGATATTTGAACTCTTCTCTGTATTATAAAATATTTATTTATTGATAATACAAGCACCTTAATTTTTTGGGTGAGACAACTACATTTTGAAAATTACAATAATAGAAAATCTTCTTAACTAAATATTCCCAGCGAATTCGTATCTTCTGCATTAACTCAAAAGGAAATCTTTTGAGTTAATGAATCTCAACCATTTGATATGTTTTAAGATTTGTACGGACTAGATCTGCACTAATGTTGAAGGCCCCCTAAGTTAATTATAAGCAACAGTCAAATTAACTCCGTTTAAAATGAGACAGTTGATATTCTTTAACTTAAAAAAATTTCTTTTTGAGTTAATGCAGAGGATATTTCGAGCCATGTTGGCTCCGACTCCGTTGAGGCAACATCGAAATTCACATCTCTGACCCTACAAAAGCGGTTCTACGCAAAAGCACGTGTATTTCTTATCTAACTGGAGATAAACAAATATAGCACGATAATATCGTAATGATTGTGATCAAGTCAAATATTTTGAAATAATTATATTCATCATCACACTTCTATTTTTCCTCTATTCCCACACCTACAATTTATGAAGATTGTATTATGGTTTCCACTAAGCATTTAAACACTTCTAAAATTAGAAAGTCTACGTTAAATAAGAAATGTGATAATTATTTAAAGGTTGTATTATGGTCCCCACTAATTATTTAAACACTTCTAAAATTAGAAGTTGTATTATGGTTCCCACTAATTATTTATCCCTACAAACAAATATTTATCACGATAAATGTATATGAGGTGATTATTCAAATATTTTTTACATAGGTATAAATATTCTAGTGTATAGATATAAATACTTGTAATACTTGACATTAATGCTTTCATATGTCAGTCAGTGTCATATGTAAAAAAGACTTTTAAGTATAGGTATAAATACTTGCACGACGAGATATAAATACTCAGTGGCGTAGTCAGAATTTTCATTAGGGGTAGGCAAAATAAATTATTATTATTTTATTTAAATAATTAAATTATAAAATATTATTAAATAATTTTCATTGGAAGCGGAATCAGTAATTAACCATGAATTAAAATCGAGAAAATCAGTAGAAATCCACCGAATTAGATCGAAAACTCGATTTTTTTTTGAAAGTTTACTTTGAAACATAGTTCACAAGACTCTTTTATTCAAATTCAGCTCATTTTGAATAGTTAAACATAATAAAAATATTTTAATGCATTACATTAAATTTCAGTATATTACTTTATAAAACATTTTAGTCTATTTTTTTCACAAAAAATAACAAATTTATTGTAGTCCCACGATCATACCATTCTTATTAACCTTCTTCTTGTCAGAATATTTCAAAATAGATTGATGAAAGACTATCAAAATTGTAACGACTCGGCCAATTTTACTAATCGAGAGTTTTGACTCAGTCAGGAGTAGACAAAACTCAAATCTAGAGGTAGACAAAACCTAAATCCAAACTAACTATATACGAACTTGGTACCGTTTCAAAATCCAGGGGTAGGCAGCTGCCTACCCCTGGATATAGGTGGCTCCGCCACTGTAAATACTTGTGTGCCGATGAGCCTGAAAGTATGTCATCATGTATCTCATTTGAAAGAAAAAATTACGTAGAAGACGTTCGTAGTTTTAGATTAGTAAAATTCCTCATAGATCGTCAGAAATGTGAACAAGATTGAATGAGGAAAAAAAATCCACATCTAAAAATGTGTATGCCCCCCCGATGTAATTTGAGATTTGGTTAGAGAGACAATTATTTATGTAAAAATTATTCACCTTATAGGTATAAGTACTTCTGTGAATGAAGATTGATACTTTAGGAAAAAAAATTAGTGCTGGAACTTTTGTGGTTCCAAAGCAGTTATAGAAGTTAAATGCAGGGATAAATGGAGGGATAGAGGTGCGAGGACAATTATCACGATCTACTTCTCATTCTCCATTGATCCGACTCAGATCTACTTCTCACACACCGATCTAAGTCCGGATCCCTCTTACTTCTACCTTAGATCCGATCTTGCACCTTCAAGATCTAGATCCACATCATCTCCATCCTCTTCCTTTTTTTTTTAACCCGATCTTAATTTATCTCATCAAGATTCGAGTAAAAAAACCCGATCCAAACCTGCTTCTCGGGTATCGTGGGGTATAGGCCCCCCATGCCGACCAAATCAATCAACAAAGAAGAAACCCTAAGTGTTCGGCCTCCTAGAAGGAGCTTCGGCCGAAAGAGAGGAAGAAGAGGGGTGTAGTCGGTCGGCTGTGAGTGGAGGAAAGCGACAGCATACCTGTGAGTTGCTGGCGGCCAAGAGGGCGGAAGGGGATGTGTGCTCGGCGACTGAGAGGGCAGAGAGAGAGAGGCCGAGTGGGAGAGGGAGAACCAAGCGGCAGCGGGAAGGGAGGAGGGAAGGCGGAAGGAGGCGGCGACGGCAGGAGAGAGGGTGGGGCCAGCGGCTTTAAAAGTGACTAACCTACCCTAGCTTTGATACCAAATAGGATTTCAATCAAGGAATAATTGTTATTTTATTAGATGAGCCCTTGGACTTATACAGAGCTTACAACTTACAACCAAGTCTATCGTCTTCTCTATAATGTCTTTTTATCATAAGAACCCTAACAAAACTACTAATATGAAAACATACAAATATCAACACTCAACATATGCAGCTATCCTCTCAACATGTCTAGAACCAACAGAGACAAATATTAGCCTCCTCAACTGTATTGGATATCAGATCAACCTGACTTAACTGCATCATTTTATTTGTGGTCTTCTATTCTAATTTCCAGCTTAGTAGTCTTTCCGGTGATACTTCCATCTGAATAAGTACTCGGGTTCTCATGTCACAACCAAGTCGGTGGGAAGAGAGGAGCTGTAAACCCTCTCTTTTGCCTTTCTTGCCTGTTAATACATGAAATATATATATCTCACAAATTAACATAGTCATTAAACTAATGCTATTCAATCAAAATGCAGAAATTTGTACAGATAAACAATTACCGCTTTCTCCCAATCAGTGTAAGATGTGATGATAACAAACAACACCACTTGGACAAATATGCCAAATATAATTCCCATCCAAAGCCCCTGACATCCAAAGCTAAATTACACAATTTTTCACAAGCATAATACTTAAATTTACAAGGAGAAATATTTGGAAATTACCTGTCCATTAATATGGAATACAAAAGCTAGGACAATAGCTGAAGGAATACCGACTGCATAAAATGCACCCAGATTTACAAATGCACCAATCTTTTGCCACCCGCACCCTCTTAAAACCCCTAAAATTTAAAAAAAAAATCAATATAATTTTGAAATTTTGATCAATATAAGAAGTTGAAACAACAAAGTGTTGATGTAAGGATAAAGAAACTAATATTTGAAGGATAACTTGATTTCACCTGAAAGAACACTCTGGATGCCATCAAACATATTTGAGATTGCGAGAATGGGCAACATGATGGCCACATATTTTACCACCTCTTCTTCATTACTGTATGCATAACCCCATACATTTCTTATCAGGATTAAAATAGATCCTACTATCAATCCTCCTGCGACGGCCAAGCATAACACAACTCGCACTGCTAATTTGGCAGTTTTAGGTCGACCCGCACCAAGCTCATTTGATACACGTGTACTTTGACAAACCAAAAAAGAAAAGATCAGCCCATATTACTTAAAAGGTGTAAATTTTACCAACATCGTAATTGTGAATTTCTCAATTCAGTTAAAAAGTTAAACTAACCTTATGGCAGCACCAAGACCAAAGGGGATCATGAACATAAACGAAGCTGTGTTTAGACTGGAAAAGATAACCATATGAATTAAAATAAGATACATTATACATTAAATATTTATATTGGTACAATTTCAAAACAAAATTTGCTCACGTTACGGAAAGAACAGAAGTTTCAAGTTGTGGATTAGGAAGAAGGCCAGAGAGTAGCACAAGAAATTCAAACGACCACCATTCCAAGCTGTATATATTAATCCACATTTGAATTAGATCTATGTAAAGATGTATTGAAACACAATTTCTTGACTAGTACTAAATTTTCTTCACTTGTTTAACTATAATTTTGTTGGCAATAACACTAAATTTTCTTCACTTGTTCAGTTCATTAGAGAAAACTAAGGTGTTCCACAAAGGCCTAATTTACTTACTAAATTAAGTCAAATTGAGGCTTAATCGAACCTCATTTGCACATTTTTTAGGCAAAGCTTATTCAGATTTCATCTGATAATTCCATTTTTCCGGCAAAATTAAATCTTCTATTCTAATGATAATAATTTTGCTTACCAAACCATCAAAGCCGAAGGAACTGCAAGCTTAAAAAACTCTGCCAGATCGCGAAATGCCTCTTTGGAAAAGCCGACCCAAGTCTTCTTGCAATTTGGTGAAAGTCTAACATAAATAGCCAAAATGGCCACATTTACCCAATTCGAGATCCCGCTACCAAGCGCGGCACCTTTGCTTCCCATCCCCAACCCGTACACCAGAAGCCAGCACACGAAAATATGCAACAAGGCTGTCAAACCTGAACTAAGCATAACCGGGAAGACAATGTTTTGTGACTGTAGAAACCTCACGTGGCACTGAAGGAGTCCATAAGCAAACAATGACGGTATCATCCATTTCGCATAAATACCAGCCTCCCATGCTATGTCGGCTTCTTGACCAAAAAGTAAAAGAATCTCATTGGTGTAATACCAGATGGTGGCGAGTGGTATGCCTAAAAGTGTAAGAGTAAGCATGGCTCTTTGCTTGTAAAATCCAAGAAGGGAGTACTCTTTTGCACCATATGCTTGGCCACAGAGTGTATCCAATGCACTGGCACTTCCCATCTACAAAGAAATGTAAGAAGATTTTCTGCTATTATATTTAAAAAGAGAAATCATTGTTCTTTATAAAACATATATGCACTATATATGCTATAAGTTCCATATTTAATGAAACAACTAGCTATTTTAGCTATTCGTTTTTTTTTTTTAATAAAGAGATATATATTATCTGAGTTGCTATTCAGACAACATTACTGTATGACTATTACTGCTACTGTACTATTGTCATTTTGTATTCATTCTTTTTATAAACTTATTGACATAGGAAGAGAAATGTTAAAATTCAATAATATTTCTCTTCAATCTTGGTATAATAGTTATTTTGATTTGGTACCACCCACATACATGAGCCACACAATACTATTATTGTATCAACCTGAGATTTCTTTTGTCCTGGGAATAATTAGGCAAAACTCATGAATATATTAGTGACGTATAGTAGAAATATAATTTTAATTATTTTCACGAGTTTAATTTTGGCAATTAATATTATATATGAACCTTCTCAATTTACTTAAGTTTATAGAGTAAGAAATTAACCATTCGAGATCAGAGGTTGACACAGTTATCTATTCCCCTTTTCATATTTTATCAAGGCCTTAGATTGCAGTCCACAGCTAGGTCATCTTCTCATCTAAGCCTCGTGGCTAGATTGCAGAGGATCCCTTTTGGATGACAAGTCATTGAGTAACAGCAGATGCTGATCAGTGATATGGGACTGATAAATTAGTATTCGTTGCCCCCAGTTTGTAAGTATTTTTGAGGCTCCTCTATGCCACAGATACCAGTTGCATTTATTAAGGTGATAAATTGGATAAAACACAAGACCTATCTCTTTTTAGGCATGGATATCTTGTATTTTCTCTGTTTAAATAAATACAATACTCATATTCAACTAACCACATATGAGTTGCTTAAAATATTCACAACATATTGAGTTTCATAGGAGGAATTGATATAGGAAAAGGAAGATAGTGACAACTTTTATGTTATGTTTAGATTGACAAGAAATTAATTGGGAAATGAACATATCAATCAGTGGCCCAATGAAATGAGTGGGCCTAAAAAATCCAGTCAAAAAGACTGGCAACCTACAGGCTGTGCTAGTACAATTTTGTAGTTAGAAACACAAGTGGAGCCAGAAAAATCCACATTGTGAGGCAAAAAACAAAATAAAATAAAAAACAAGATATAAACTTAATTTTTATCACTATATGTTATTGTATAATATAGGCATACAACTCCATTTGTGTAGTTTCTACACAGCCTATCCCAAGCCAGGAAAAAGGAGGAGGGTTCGTGATAGGCTTGGCGAGCTAGCGGTAAAAAAACAGTCTCTTTATGGAAATGAAAACCTCACGAATTGGGCAGGAGTAGTACTAGGATGAGTGACCTTAACTTAATATATTTTATGGAAATGAAAACTCCCTGTGTTGTTGATTCCAGTTGGATTTCATTTCTAGCCTACCCCAATTTGTTTGAGAATAAAGGCTTTGAAGAAGAAGATTATATAAGCATACACCTTAACTTTTTGGGTGGGGCATAGTTCACAATTACTTTGGTTACAACTACATTTCCAATCTTTTTATTTTGAAAATTTACAATAGTAGAAAAATAAATCTTAAGTAGATGTTTCCAGCCATGCTGGCTCCGACTCTGTTGAGGAACAACAGAAATTCACATCGTGGACCCCACAAGGCAGTTCTAGGCAAAAGCATGTGTATTTCTGTACTAATTGGAGACAAAACAAATCTAGCGCAATATTATAATGACTGTGATAAAGACGAAGTATCAGATATGCCAGTGTCTTATTAATTATTGAGATTAGGTATGTAAATTAGTCTTCCATGAGGAGTAATTATGAATTTAAACTCAGAAGTCAGTAAACTAAGACAGAGATTGTTTAAGATTCTCAAGTCCCATGTTGGCAAAATTAAAAGGATACTTTGTTCTATGCCCTTCAAAAATAAATATTCTCTTATGGTAAAATACAATTAAAAATATGCAGAACTTACTGATTTCTCCATTGAAAATGCTTACCGACATTTGAGAAGGTGGTCACAAATTGTCTTCATAAATCTCAAGGTAGGTTTGGAACAATATATGATGTTTTCCTAAATTAACTATTATATTAGCTATCTAAATCCAAATTTAGATGAAATCTACTTACCATTAAGCTTTATTCCGTAATAATTGCAAAGGGAAGTAGCCATGGAAGCACCAGACAAAGCTACTTCCCCAAGGCGACCAGCAAACATTATTGAAAAAACCCGAATGCAATTTTGAAATTAAAACCCCAGAATAATTGGTATTGCTAACTCTCATTGTTTCTTCACCTCTGTCCATACTTCTTTTCTCTATCCTCCTCTCGCACATGGTTCAATTGTAGTAAGAGGTGTTGCTAGTGTTGGGCTCTCCATTGATAATTTCTCTCTATTTCATTTTCTTTTTTATCATATATATTTAAGTTTTGTGACATGCTAATTGTTGGGATACAATTATGAAATTGGTCCATGCATTTCCACGATATGTGCATTAAGTGCTACACACATTATTATGTGGCCATATGACTAAATCTTAAATAATAGTTACCATTGTCAATTATGAAAAAAGAAAAGCTCACTGCATAGTAAATATGAAAGTGCAACTATTTATACCACGTATTCAATTTTATTGGTAGAATCGAAGCTTCTCATAGTTGACGCAACATTGAAAACTACTAACTCTGTAGTCTATACATCTATACAAATTTCCTCTTAAAAATGGAAAGGATCATTACCATTGATCAAAGGTCTTCTAATCGGTAAGTGTTTATGCAACTTACTATTTAATCGTTGAACTTAGTTGAGCTGAATTGAATTGAACTGTGAGATATTCAAGACTTTGTTTGTAGGATAGATGTAACAGTAAAATCTTACAACAGTACACCAGGTTCCAGAGCGTCACTCAATTATAACATGTCAAAGAAATTAAAAAAGTAATATAAAAGGGAGAGGATGAAATTGCAAATTTACCAGCACGCTGTAACCAGTGACACTAGCAAAGGAAGAAGCCATAGAAGCACCAGACAGAGATAATTCACCAAGGTGTCCCACAAACATGACAGATATCATTTGTATTACATTTTGTAATAAACTCCCTGCGATCATTGGTCCAGCTAGTCATAGTTGCTTCTTCACCTCGGTTTTCACCTCTGCTCTTCTATCGCTTTTACAAGCCTCTGTGATTAGAGGTGTTTCCAGGGTTTTGGTCTCCATTTTTTTGTTCCTTCCTATCTCCTCTTTATTTCTCTACAATGGCGGGGTGATTGTGCAAATTGGCGGGAGGGGAAGGAGGAATTTCTTTTGGGTTGGCTATTTGTGGCGGCTAGGTGTTGTTTCTATAGTGCATACGTGTCAGAATAAAATGAAAAAGAAAAAAAGAAAAAAAAGATAAGTGGTGTATGTGATAATTTTATTAGGTATAGAAGTGATAGTAGTCTCTTTCTTAGTGTCAATAATTTGGATTTAACAAAATCGATTTTCAACAAGGGCAGCATCAACATTTACGGATATGAAACAAGTCGAACAAAAAATACATTTTTCATTTTTCTATTGGTAAACTTGGCATGCTTTTAGTTTTGGACTAACGCTATTAATAATATATTATAAAATTATTAATACCTTTAGGATTTTGTACTTCTTTACAAACAATATTACTAATCGATTTTAGAGTATTTTATTTTTATTTCTGAATTTTCTACAAAAGGATGTACCTCTTAAAGATTATATTTTAGTTTAAAACTAAAATAGAGAGAAATTTTGATGTAATATTTTTTTAGAAATATAAAGAAGAGTAGGGTTAATGCACTATCAGTTTTGTGCTCCAACCATACTCCACATCTCTTTCTCTGATCTCAAAATACAAATAGTCGATCCAAACTGATTAACATTATATCCATATTTCAATGTACTTGAAGGACAAATTTTATATTATTTGAAAAAAATTACTAATTTTTAGATAGGTGCAAAATTAGTACTTCTGAACCATCCAAAAACAGTAATTTTGTACATATCTCAAAAATAGTAAAAAAATTTCAAATAATATAAAATTTAGTCTCTAAGTATATTTTAATGTGAAGATTATGTTGAGCAGTTCGAATCAGTTATTTGAATTTTGAAAACAGAAGAAAAGATACAGGGCATGATTAGAAACCAAACCCCGAATTTTTTATTAATATCCAAATTTAATATTAAATTTCAAAAACTAACCGCTTGAGCAGTGCAATTCGAATTTTACCCTTTTCGTAAATTTTTTTTCCGGAAACAGATAAAATCCGGAAAAAATTCCTTCGGAAAGGATCTCTGTTTCCGGAAATTTTTTTTCCGAAAATGGGAATCCGGAAAATTTTTTTACGGAACCAGGCGAAATTTCCGGAATTTTTTTTTCCGGAAATGCATTAAATTTCGTTATAAATTCGCAGAGTGTTTACGGTTCGCTTTCATATCATCCGCTCTCTCTCTCACAGTAAGTTTTAATTTAATTAATTTATTATTTATAATTTAAATTTAATTAATTTATTATTTATAATTTAATTTATTTATATTAAATTTAAGTAATTTATAATTTTAATTTCATTAATTTATAATTTTAATTTCATTTATTTATAATTTAAATTTAATTTATTTGTAATTTTAATTTAGAAGTATTTAATTTGTAATTATTTAAATATGTAACTATTTAATTTGAAATTATTTAAATTCTGAATATTGTCATATTAATTGAAAAATATAAAAAATGGTGCAGAATAAATTTAAAAGTTTTTGTAATTCTAAAATAATTTTATTAATTCTGAAATAATTTTGATTAATTCTAAAATGATTTAGAATTGTTTTAGGAACTTTTTGTTTTTCGGATTCCTTACGGAGCTCTGACAGTCAGATCGACCGGTTTTCGATTGAGGTAATTTTATTTTCTTTATGTTATTTTTAATTTAATTTATAATTAATTACTTCATTCCAATTTTTATTTTTATTTTTCATAATATTGTCCAGAAAATTTAGAATTGTTTACAACCTTCCAAAATGGTTTATAATAATTTAAAATTCCAATATAGTTTAGAATGTTGCCCTATTAATTTATGAAATTCCAAAATAGTGTAGAATAATTATTGAAAATTGTCTAGAATATTTTTACCAATGGCAACACAATTTTTAATTAATTATATGTTGTTATTTTTGAAATTGTCAGACCAATCGAAATTAAAAATGACAACTATTTGTGCGAAAATTTATACTGGAGGGGAAATCCAATATAATGATGACGGGGTCTATTACAGTACCCGAGCTAAATACTCATTACCGCTAACCGTGAACCACAATTTTGATTATCTTCAGAATGAGATTTATAAATTTGTTGGGTACAATGCTAGTCAAGCAAATCTGGAAATTCAAGCCAGGTTTAATATGTCCACCGATGGACAACGTGACTATCAATTAGTACCGGTAATGGACCAACAATCATTCGAAATGATTTTAGGAATTGTGTCGTCTTTTTCACAAAGGTTCAAGATTATGGAGTTATATGTAGAATTGGAACCGAACTGTACTAGTCAGATTCCTGAACCTCGATCCCGACCGAGTACCAGTCAGAATCCTGTGGAACCGGACCCAATACCAGTTAGATCTCGACCTAGCACCGGTCGGTACTCTGTGGATGTAAGAATGAGACCCGGACCCAGTACCGGTAGCAACTCTGTGGATCAACCAGTTATATCCCGACCCAGTAGCAGTCAGAATCATGTGGATCAAGACCCAATACCAGTTAGATCCCGACCTAGTACCGGTCGGCACTCTGTGGATATACCAATGAGATCCCGACCCAGTTCCAGTGCGGTCCGCAGACATGTACGCGATTATTCGCACGTACCTGTGGATGCAATTGATTCTGATAGTTTGGCGAGTGGAGATGAGATGCTCTCTGGTGAGTTGTCGGGTTCCGATGATGATATCGGACAGCCCAATCAGTCACAACCACAGTCCCGTCAATCACAGTACCCGATTACTGGTCGGGAAAATATGACACATCCGGTTGACAGTTTCAATGACATATCCGGTTTTCGGCAGCTCAAAAAAAATGACAGATAATCCATTGGCTAAAGGTGTATTTTATGAGTCGAAAACGGCTCTAAAGATAGCAATCAATGAGTTTCATCTTGAAAATAATTGTGAGTGCAGGGTTATTAGGAGCGAACCTAAACGTTACGAGGTGGGGTGCAGAGATGCTTTTTGTAAATTTAAGGTATCCGCAAAGCAGAACGGTCTTTCAGAATCTTGGATTATTACCAAACAAGCACTTCCCCATACGTGCACAGTATCGGCAACACGTACTGATCATTGTCAGCTTACAGCAGAGATGGTTGCCCTTGCGATTGATAAGACCATTAGAAGGGACGTGTGCTCTTCTATAAATCATATTCGAGATATCGTCATGATGAAATATGATAAGGTAACCCCTAAGTACAACAAATTATGGAGAGGTCGTGAGCTTGCTATTGCAAATCTATTTGGGAGTTGGGAGAACTCGTACAACTTGCTTATTCCACTATTGGAAGCCATCAAGAGAAACAATCCAGGAACTAAGTATTGTGTGATCTCGAAACCGATTGAGAAAGAAACTGATAGGCACTTCCACAGAGCGGCATGGGCATTTGGAGCGTGTATTGCAGCGATACCGTTCCTCAGACCAGTGATTAGTATCGATGCATGTTTCATGTCGGGACGGTACCAGGGTAGGCTGCTAATGGCATGTATGTACGATGCTGAAAACCAATTGCTTCCAGTGGCTTTTGCAATTGTGGAGAAAGAAAGCGCTGACAACTGGGGTTTTTTTATGAGATGGTTAAGGTTGGAAGTAATTGGAGATAATCGATTCTTTTGTGTCATATCGGATAGACATTTGGAAATTAAAGCCGTGTTTCAGGATCCAAATCTCGGATGGGATGAGTCTACCGATCAATGTGTGCATCGGTATTGCTCCCAACATGTTGCCGAAAATCTCTACAAGCACGTGGGCCGTAAGAGAGAGGTCAGCGACAGGTTCATAGCTGGAGTGAACAAATGCAAACCTAGGAGGTTGCAGGAGATGTTACAAGACTTTGAAATTGGTTGTCCGAAGGCTATCGACTACCTTAACAAGGTGGGTAAGAGGGACCCTAACGATGAAGACGAGCTTCCATGTCCAGACTTTGAAAAAATTCCAGCAAGGCGTAATCAGCCGAGACTTGAGTATACTCGTAGGGATTTCGGGTATAGGGTTGTTATTAAGGATAACAACAAGGTTGAATGTGAATGTCAGAAGCCTCAATTGACCGGCATACCTTGTTCTCATTTCATGGCCGTTGTCCGTGAAATGAGATATAATGAAAATTTATACGTCAACCCCTTGTACCGTATGTCAATAGTGGCACAGACATGGAGTGGACATTGGGAACCGAAAGGCAACCAATGTGAATGGCCTGTGTATGAGGGTCCGAAAATTAAACCTGAGTCAAGACTGATAAAAAAAGGAAGGAGACGGCACGACCGCATACCGATGGAAATGGACAGAATGCGAGGTCGGAGACTCGGACACCAGGCGCATCGTGAGACAATTGATCGAAATGCTGCAGGTATAACTGATCAACCAACTGTTGTTAAATTTTTTAACTAATTTCACAATCTAATGCATGCTCATTATTACATGTAGAGGAGGCAGCAAGACAGGCGCAAGCAGCGGCAGAGCAACCAGCAAGAACAAGTACAACCGTTTGGCGCAGCCTCGGACAACATTTCACTATGCGTCGTAGAAATTAACATGTGTGTTTTTTTATTTGTATGTGGTGAGAACTATTTTGTTATGTAATTTTTTAATGTTGCTGATTATGAAATTGTAGACCACCAAGATGGACAGTAACAATCGAGAAAAGACCGAGGAAAAGAAAAACATTTGTCAATTATGTGGAAGAGATGAAAATGACTGTCCGAGATGTGTGCAGATAAAGGAATATTTACGAGTTGAACTATCTGATGATGATTTTGTAGATAAAAAAGCCTGGCTAGCACGTCGTCTGGGGGAGATAAAAAAGTCTGGCTAGCATTGTTAAGTACGTTATTTTGTGAAGCATTTGTATGTGTTGAGACTTATTTTATTTGTATGTGTTGTACGTGTTGAGACTTATTTTATTTGTATGTGTTGTACGTGTTGAGACTTATTTTATTTGTATGTGTTGAGAACTATTTTATTTTGTTAAGTTATAGGATATGGTTTCGATGCAACACACAGGACAAGATAAATCAAAAATAACAAAATATAACACAAATCTATAAATGAAAAATATACGACGAGTCCTACAAGATAATAAAAAAATACTAACCATTTCAATTGTTCGTCGTTCGCATCTGTTGGTAATGTTTTGAAGCGCTCACGGACAGCTTTTTTGGCGATAAGCATGTCGTACGTATTAGTTCCCCTCTTCTTCATGAACCCCTTCACTTCATCATCTTTCACCCCCAGCAACTCATACAGTCGGCCTTGAAAACTCGCCGAGTTTGTAAATCCCGTTATCGGCTCCCCCGTAATAGGCAAACCCCAGAGACAACTCACATCCTCTAGAGAAACTGTAATATATTTGACTTGTCAGGAACGAATAAAAAAAAATTATTTAAATTAGTTAATACCTGTCATCTCTCCGAATGGAAGATGAAAAGTGTGCGTCTCCGGACGCCACCGCTCGACAAGTTCATGAATGAGGGCCGCATCGAGGGCGATATCGGGCAATGTCATGAGCTGATATAAGCCCATTCGAATTAAAAACGGTGCGTACCTCTCATTATACTCGCATTTGTGCCGATAATGTCTCACGGATAAAATTTCTGTACTCTACAATAAGAAAAAAATTAATTACAATATTTATTTGATTACTTACAGAGTTATGAAAAAAAATAAGTAAATGTTTACCTCCTTAGACGCCTCAGATATCCTGTGATTACCGTGAACTATCCATAACAGGGGGCTAAATCTATGCTTAAGTACTGGGTCTGCCATACTACAAAATTCGAACAATATTGTAAATCACCTTAAATTTTTTCAAATTATTCTACATCATTTTGTTATTTTTCTAAATTATTGTACATCATTTTGGCATTTTCTAAATTAATCAGACAATATTCTTAACCATTAAAATGAACTAATTAATTATATTTTAAATTAAAATAAAAAAAATTCAAATGTAAAAACCTGAATCGCAGATCCGATCGATCAGACAATCAGAGCTCCGAACGGGACCCGAAAGGAAAAGAGATTCCTAAAAAAAATTTAAATTAATCGAACAATTTTCTATATTACTAAGGTAATTTTCTACACCATTTGGTATTTTCTAAATTATTCTAGACTATGTTGGTATTTTTTTTTAAATTATTCTACACCATTTCGGTAATTTCTAAACAATTCTAGACTATTTCGGTATTTTCTAAATTATTCTACACTATTTGGGTATTTTCTAAATTATTCTACACTATTTGGGTATTTTTCTAAATTATTCTACATTTTTTCGGTATTTTTCTAAATTATTCTATACCATTTCGGTATTTTTTAAATTATTCTACACCATTTCGGTAATTTCTAAACAATTCTAGACTATTTCGGTATTTTCTAAATTATTCTAAACCATTTTGATATTTTCTAAATTATTCTAGACCATTCGGTATTTCCTAAATTATTTGGACATTATTTTCAACCATTTAAAATTAAATAAATTAAATAAATTAAATAAATTAAATAAATTAAATAAATTAAATAAATTAAATAAATTAAATAAATTAAATAAATTAAATAAATTAAATAAATTAAATAAATTAAATAAATTAAATAAATTAAATAAATTAAATAAATTAAATAAATTAAATAAATTAAATAAATTAAATAAATTAAATAAATTAAATAAATTAAATAAATTAAATAAATTAAATAAATTAAATAAATTAAATAAATTAAATAAATTAAATAAATTAAATAAATTAAATAAATTAAATAAAATAAAAATTACCTTGAAAACCGGAAGGGAGAATGTGATGGAGTGTGATGGGGACGGGGGAGCCAGCGGCATTTGTAGTTAACTCTGTTTCCGTAAAAAAAATTTCCGGAAATAGCCTGTTTCCGGAAAAAAATTTTCCGGAAACAGAGGCGGTTTCCGTAAATAATTTTCCCGTAAATGGCTTGGTTCCGGAAAATTTTTTTCCGGAAATGGGGCCTGTTTCCGGAAAAAAAATATCCGGAAAGGGTATATTTCGAGATTTACTGCTGATACGGTTAGTTTTTGAAATTTAAAATTAAATTTGGATATTAATAAAAAATTCGGAACCAAACCAATGATGGTTTGGTGTATTTTTACCTACTTTATAAAGAATAATGATTTTGTTCGTCCAAGACAAATCATTCAAATTTTTTTAGTATATATAAAATTTATCTTTTTCACTTTGAAAAGGGTAAATTTTGCGTAAATTTTATTTAAATATATGCTTTATTAAATTTATGAGAATGAGAACCCTAGAGACCGATTTTTTTCATTAATATCCACCATAAAATAAAAAATTACATTAATATCCATAATATTATGAAAATTTTAAAAATACTCCAACCGTCATGGCTCCTGTCGGTTGAATTGTTTTTCAAAATGAAAACACTAAACTAAATTTTTGATAAAAAAAACTAAACTAAATTCTCAAAATGATATATTTTTTTATAGAATATCCTTAATATGAATATCAAAAACACTAAACTAAATTTCAAAATGAAAATATTTAAAAGAAAAAAATGAAAATATAACAAAAAAAATCTAGATCTTAGACTTCACACGTTTACATGAATAATGTGTAGGAAAGAATATGGTAAATGGCAAGAAAATAAAAATTAGCTTGAAAAAAATTAATCGGAAACTTCAACTCAAGTTTTTTTTTTTTTTTTTTTCCATTCTGAAATTTTGATAACTGCTATGTGGTCAAAATCAACATCTTCTGCTCGCAAGCTTTCTGAAAGGTATATGCTGAAATCGGACACTCCAGCTCCAAGATACGCTTGTTTGAAGTTTCTTCATAATTTTCCGTGCTTCTCGGTGAAGATATCGTCTCTATTGTCTTATTTCTTGCCCTATCTTCATCTGTTTATGAGAGATGTCTCAGATAAATACATTATAACCTACACGTGCTTTAGAAATGAGATAAATGACTTACAAAGTACAATAAAGCCGGAAGGCACAGATCAATGACGTAGAAAAGTTTGAATTTCTTTTGTCACGCACGGATCATACAATAAAACTGTGCACAATTGTTGGAGCAGTCATATACACCCGTTTGAAAGTAGGAGGTTCCTCATTTTTTTAATAAACTAAGATAGTGTTTTTGTTTTGTTCTGTCATTTAGTCAGGGTTTTACATTATCAATAATATTAATCATTAAAAAATAATTGATGAACAATTTACTCCTCAATTACTCTCAATTACTCTTTAATTACTCTTCAACTTTAAAAAAAAAAAGAATGGACCGTCAGGACTCCTGGCGGTCCAAAAAAATAATATTTAACCATTAGGAGTCCTAACAGTTTGAGTATTTTTAAAATTTTCAAAAAACCATGAATATTGTTATAATTTTTATTTTATGATAGATATTAATAAAAAAAAAATGGGCCCTTGAGATATATCAAAAAAAATAAATGTATGATAGAGCTGTATATATTGTATAATAGCTAGTGAAAAGTTAAAAACGTTCAAATAAAAAAGAAAATTTAAAGTATGGAGAATTATGTAACTTATTAAATAATTTAAATGTTTTTCTTTTTCATCTACATGTTGTGCATTCTTGAATTATCCTCTCATTTATTCCGGGAGTTCCGAATATGTACCTTTTTATATTAAAAAATAAGTCAATTTTTTTTAGTGAGACTATGGTACACCATATTTATATTACGTTTGCGCTATGGCTTCATATTTCTATTTTACATCGAATTCTTACTATTTAAAAATAAATAGTAAACAAGTTCTCATAAATATAAAATTTTGTCTACAAATATATTTTGATACGAATATTATATTTTACGGTTTGAGTTGATTATCTGAACCTTAAAAGTAGAAATAACACATTCATCGGCCGTATCCATCTTTAATATTATGTGTATTACCTGAAATTTTTATTCATAGAAAATACAAAAAAAAAAGTAAATTAAAAATGAGAAATAATAGAGTGGAATTTTAGAAATAGGAAGGCAAGATCATGGTTTGGAATGTAGGGACGCCAAATCATACCGCAACATCTGGTAAAAAAGAAAAAGAAAAAAAAAGATGTGGGACTTCAAATGAGAACAAAAATCTAGATGCCAAATTAGACACAAAAGTTTCTAAAAGAGAAGGAAACGATTAGGCATAAAAAAGAAGCTCACGATTGCTCTTCTAAAGATAGTGACATAAATAATAAAAATAAAAAAATTGCATGGCTGGGGTGGAGATATAGCTTCCTACTTAATATATATATATATAGAGAGAGATGGGCTATGGTGCATTGCAATGCATGAACCCTCTTATGCATTGCACTATAAATTATGGATTTAAAGTCCAAACGACCGATCCTAACCGTTCATCTTGTTCTTCATATTAATATGTGCTTGGGGACCAAATTTTACATTTTTTGGAATTTTTTTACTATTTATTAAGCAATTTTGAAAGTCGCTGATCTGATGGTCCAGAAAATTTTACTGCTTTTACTGTTCACAGCTAAACAGCAATTTTCAAAAATGCTTAATAAATAGTAAAAAAATTCCAAAAAATGTAAAATTTGGTTTCCAAGCATATTTCAATATGGATTAAACATCTAACGGTTCGGATCGGTCGTTTGGACTTCAAATCCGTGATTATAGTGCAATGCATAAGGGGGTTCATGCATTGCAATGCACCATAGCCCATCTCTCTCTCTCTCTCTATATATATATATATATATATATATATTTTTTTTTTTTTTTTTCTGATTTGTTGTCTAATTTGAAGACTCATTTTTAGAATTTTTTTTCCAAGTTTTTGTCTAATTTGATGTTCCACCTTAATTTTTTTTTATTTGACAATGGTTGCGGTATAATTTAGAATTCATGATCTTGTCTTTTATTTTTAAAATTTCACCGTATCATTTTTGTTATTTTCTATGAATAAAAATTTCGAGCGTATTACGATAGGCTCACTCTTTTTCTTTTTTTCCTTTTTTTTTAAATCAACTGAATCATTGCGTCTGAATGATTGAATAGAAAAAATAGTGAAGGATTCAGTGTGCGCCGACATTTTTATTTTTATCTATTTTCTAATATATTTTATTAAAAATAATCAAGTTTTTGAGTTTTTTTTTAAATATCCAAGTTGCAGGAAATTTCTGCTGACTCAGAACATTTTCTAATTTAACAGCACAAAGTCACCTTAATCTTATTATAAGTATGCTTGAATGCATCAAGCTCGGCCTTTTTCAGTACCAACGAGGTTCCTTCTTGTGATGTGTGCAATAAGGCTGGTGTGAAGGTACGCTGTTTTTGCTAATTTGCTATGTGTTTATTGATTTTTTGTCATACTTGCATGAAAACCTTAACTCTAATATTGGAAACATCAGCAAGCTGCGAAAACCCAGGTAGAGCCAAGTGAATATAACTTAACTGCACCTGATCTTTTAAGTGAATGAGTCTCTCTATTAACTAAACTAAATATGCATCAGAAATTCAGAATTCATTCAGGTTTAACAGTTGAGATCTTTCATTTTTCATTTCATACTACCTTTTCCTCTTTTATTTTACAGGCCTCTGTTTGTTCAAAGGAAGGCTGTCTCATCAAAATACACGATTATTGTATGCAGAAGAAAATTTCTAATAAAACGGTACCCATTTTTTCATTATAATTTTTTGTACAAAAATCATATTATCAGATTGTACTTTTATCCCTCAAATTGGCAAACTATTTTTGTGCTTGATCCTTCTTTTTACCCCCAGTCACCCATTTTAGGGTTAACTTAGAGTAGACGGTTTCGATGGAATTACTAAGTTCTCAAACTTGTATCTAATCAAAATAGTTCTCAATGCAAATTATCAAATAAAAGTTCTCAACACATAGAAATAAAGTTCATACGAACCTTAAATAAGTTCTCAACACATAAAAATAGTTCGCAAGTTAATTTCTACTACCACGCCTCCATCGAATTCCCAAGAACCGACCAGATCCCATTGATGATCTTGGTGGCTCTACTTACGCTTGATTGGGTACCGTATTAGTTGTACTTGATGGCCCTGCTTGTGCAAGGTTGGGTACCGTATTGGCTGTACCTAATGGCCCTGCTTATGATGTGCTCCTCCTTCCTACTTGGCCACATTCTGTAGTTGACCTTCTTCGCTAGGTACCTGAAGGCCCTGCTTGGATCCCAACTGCCTCTCCTCCTGCTAGTACTTCTCTCATTGCCTCCCTAAACATCTGATTTGCATTTTCATGGAATGTACGGCTTTTGGTTGTGCTTCACCGCGACCCTTGCGAGCCACTTGCTTCGGCCATAACTCGCTCATTTTCTGCTACATTTGCTTTGTTATGAGCCTCTACAAACCAAAAAGTAAGCTATTCAAAATTAGAATGAAATATAATCAGGGTTGAATGTTACATACCTCGCTGACGCCTGTTAGAAGTGGAACGATGGGGACGGTGCCTCATTTGCCTACCTTGCATTTCATCCATGGTCATTACATGACGGAGCTGTTTTCTCCTACCACGTCGTATCCAATCTTTGAATGGCTGAATTTTATCATTAGTGGTCGTAGGCCATTCATTAGGATTACCATAAGGAACAAACAGGGTATTCCAAATACTAAGAAGGTAGTCCACCCTATACCAATGGGCAACTGATAGGGGTGAAATAAATCATTATTTTTCCTATCACTTAGTCTAAAATATTATCATTTATCAAGTTACAATTACCTATTTTCTAAAGAATCAAATTCTTTTTTATTATTTTACTTTATCTGAGAGAATTACATATTTTCGATGATATTCGAGCTAAAATAGGCATAAAATGAAGCAATTTTGACACTCAACTTTAGCCGTACGGATGCCCTCATCTGCATGCGATCCAGAACAGCTGCCACAGGAAGTTATGCCCTACGTGCGGTTTACACCAAACCGCATGCGACTCAGGCATCTGCACGCAGAAACTGCCAGAGCAGTGGTTACAGATCTAACTTGCCTACCAAGGCCTATATAAGCATCCGATGCCCAAGGAACATCATATCTCTGAATCTCTGAACACATATACACATCTCTACATCAGAGAGCACTTAGAATTAGGGTGTTCTCTTGTGGAGGCTATGCAAAGGAGAGATCAATACAATAACAAGGTCTCGATTAGAAGAGGAGTAGAGACAAGACTCGAAGACGACGTGCATGAGAGAAGAGGCAGCATAGGTGTTCACCTTCCATCTCTCTCTCTCTCTCTCTCTTAATGTCTTTTGTCTCTTTTGTTGTTGAACCCGCCATGAGCAGCTAAGCAACCCTTTTCTAGAGTGAAGACATGTAATCTTGAATTCTTATGAGTTTAATCTAGTTGTTTATTTATATTTGTCATTACACTATGATCTGAATTCTTGTTGAGATTTATTCTTTATGTTCTTACTTATTCGATTTTTAAATGAACCTTGTATACATTGAGATGTACACTCCTTGTATACCATTGTGGAGTTGACCAATAACCAAAGAATATAAGTATCTTAGATACAAGTAGAATAGACTGACCGGGTGATTGCTTGTATCCGAACTTCAGTTAGAGACCTATTAGGATATTGTTTCATAGACGAACGTTGCACTCTATAACTAATAGTGGAGTAATCATAATTATTGTTATTGTGAAATGTTAGAGGAAGAACCGACCAAGTGAACTTGACTCTTTTGTAATATTAGTAATTAGGACATATCATTAATCTTTATGCGATTGTATTAGGTACCCAATCAGGACCTACTCAATTAGGGTGTTGTAAGACTGACCAATGATCAACACTAGAACAGAATTAGAAACTCTCAGATTGCAATTGATACCAGTGCAGGGCGTGTGTGGTTAAGGCCAAACCGTATGCGATTCCGACTGGAGTGGAAACCAACCATTGTACGATTTGCCCAATCATGTATGGATGGTGACAGAACCGCATGCTACTAAGTAACTTTACATTGACATGTATTGGCAGTAGTATGCGGTTGGTGACAGACCGTACGCAACTATTATGTTATTCAGAACCTAGATTAAACGAGTTTGAATGATAGAATGTCTGATTCCCCGGAAGCCCATCTTCTAAACACTTAATCTAATACTACTTCACTGTTGTAACCCAATATTACAACCAAGCAACCAACAATCAATCAATCAAACACAACCAACCTAAAGGAACCGATAACCTAGACTTAGCTTGCATTTGGATCTCTTAATTCACCATCCCTGCAAATTGACACCCCGATCTATACTATACACCAAGTTCGTACGCTTGCGAATTGACAGTAGAGTAGAAAATTAGGGTATAAATATTATTAGCATTAATTTTGACCTCATCAGCAACAAATTGGTCCCCACACGAGTTATTGTGGCGACAAACCGCTAACATATGAGTGCACGGAATTCCAATTAATTGGATACCTCTGCATGTACATTTCGTTGTTCTGTTGGGTCCGCATGTCACGATATACTAGAAATGTCTATGAATAATGGACATAGTTCCATCCTGCATTTGTACTACTGGAACATATTCATTTTGGGCCCGTAACTTGGTACTGACCTTCGCCATGTGAGTATGAGGTGACAGCCATATTTATAGCTTTATCCCACCATTTGGTAAGCTTATCATATACCCGTTGGAAAAAATGCCGATCTACATTGCTTAGCTCTGTCGCTCACTGTCGTCATTGAACAAACCAAGCATTGCATTTGTAGAATGTCTCCTCCACAAGTGCAGTCACGAGCAACATTCAGCTCTCCTTGAAGACAGCGTTCAGGGACTCAGAGCTGTTTGTTGTCATGATACCAAATCGGTATCCTCCATCACAGGTCTGGAAAATTTTCTCATAATTTGACAACTCCATGGGGTCTGATATCTTGCAAACTTATCTATATTTCGACTTGTATTTTGTACCAAAACCCGTGTTTAAAACTATTAAATCGATTGTATTTCATTGAAATATCTATAGAATGTGGTACTGCTACAAGTTTGTTCTTATTTTGCAGGAATCAGGTGAAATTGAGGAAGAATCTGAAATTTGAGAAGTTTTTACATGGGCCGTACAACATTCTACGCAGACCGTACAACCCTCTGCCCGACCACAGACACGACCAGGACACCTGATGCTGAAATTTCAGGAGCTGAACTTAAAACAGTCATAGATTTTGACTCGTAACTCCGTTTTGAGTGTATGACCACTTTTCATAAAGCTTGCGAGAAAATCTACAATCTGAGCAAAAGACATAGGCATTTTTTGAAATTCTACACGGCCCATGTCAGGCAATTCTGGAAACAGGTCTAGAATTTGGAAACAAGGCCTATTGAAGGAAGGTCAGCTAGAAATGCTTATAAGCGGGATTTCTTGCACCTGAGAGCTAATTCTAGAGCAGGGAAGCATTTTCTAGGGTTTGGATTGGCGGCTATTGCTTGGAGGCAAAGTTGAGAAGCAAAAGACGCGAGTTTTGTTATGGATCTTCTTCTTCTTTGGGTTTTATCATGATTTCTCATATTCTTATCTGTTTTATTTGTTTTAGAACTATGCTTGAGTAGATTTCTTTGTTTCTAGGGTTAAGATGTAATCGAATGTTTTGTTTTGCATGATAGTTATTGAATTTTTGTATTGAAATTTGTGTTTGTTTGACTGTGTTTGATTTTAATTGCTTAGATTAAATTGTTTGATTTCTAGATGCATGATCACATCTAAAGCGCATTTCACCCATTATAATCTTTCAACCAAAACCAAGTACATGAGGTATGTTTAGTGATCCGAAAGGTGAAACCAAATAATAGCCGAAAGGTGAACATTTCCTCTTATTGACAGATAGAAGGTTTCCTTTAGAATACCAAACAAGCAACTAGGTAATTCGGATCGATATGAAAGTTGAGGTCTAGAATCCGACGAGGGTAAATATTGCAACTTCATACCAAGTTTTATGAACCAACATACGAGAGTTGAGGTTTAGGAACATTAGGTCTGGTCAGTAAAACCCTACACAAAGGAACAATACAAAGAAATAATAACTGGTGCATTAACTCGAAGTCTACACGGACCGTGTATGAAAGTACCCGGCCCATGTAACTTGACTCGACCCGTGTAGGAAACTACACGGCCCGTGTTAGGGACTGAGAGACAGAACTGAGATGAGTCTAAAACCCTGGAAACACATTTTTATTATTGATTTAAACCAAGTTATTTACCTTCTTGCATTTAATTACTGCTATTGAACTATTTAGGAAACTTAAATACCCAAAACCAACATTTTCTCACTTCTAGTCTTTAATTAATTTAGGTAGAATCTGGTTAAGACTTGAACTGTCCCTGTGATCGATACTCGATAATATACTACTCGATAGGATTGTGCACTTGCAATCTGGCTCGAAAGTGTATTTAAGGTTTAAAAGGTACAATTTACTGTACTGAAACTTTGTGCATACGCTTTTATGTGAACAGGGTCATTAGGACGGGTCTTGCCCACTCTCCTAAAAAATGCATAACACTTTGGATTTTGCTGTAATAAAACAAAGTAAAACTTAACAAAATGTAATAAATTAAACAAAAATGATATAAATTAGACAAAATTAGACATACGATGGAAAAATCTTCGAACATCTCTTTCAACTTTATTGGCTTCTTCTTCCTGGCTCCTTGTTTGAACCAAGTTCTGTACCATTTGTGCTTCCCACACGCCTGGACGAGGTTGTCAGCAATATGCTGCATACAATACCTGTGCACAAAATTTTCCCCATCCCATCCGTAATCAGATTTCAATGCAGGTTTGATCCCCTTGTGTTGGTCTGATATAACACATACAAATTTATTAACACCAATCACATTAATCCTAAGTTAGTGTAAGAAAAAAAAAACTCTAATTCTCTTCATCCTCCTTATACACAATTACAAATGCTAGAGGCAGCAATTGGTTCTCGGCATCATAGCCGCATGCCATCAAAAGTTTTCCCTTATTTCGCCCAGATAGGAAGGCTGCATCTATACTGATCACCGGTCTCAAGTAATTAAATGCTTTGATGCATGGTCTGTAAGCCCATGCTACAGCCCTGAATTGCTGAACACCTTGCTTGACTTCTCTTGTATCTTTATCGATGATCGGACTGGTCAGAAATTGAAACTTCGAGTCGGGATTCTTGTGACATATCCCGATAAGCAATAGTTTCATGAAATTGTATGACTCCTCCCAACTCCCAAATTGTCGAGCTATTGCAAGCTAACGACCCCTCCAAAAGTCAGTTGTCCTTCGGGGTTATAGTGCTATACCTAACCCTTACGCAGTTTGCCACACTCTGGATGCTCATACATTGGTCTTTCTTAATGTTATCCTCGATGATTGATGCCATAAGTTGTGCATGGTTGGTCCTTGAGTACTCAGACCTACATGTGTGAGGTGTGTCTTGCTCAGTTATCATCCATGCATCTCTATAAACCCTTGTTTTTGCTTTAAGAATGAAATGACAACTCGGAGTCCTGCATTTAACTTTCAGTTGCTTTATGTCACTTCTCTTCGTATATATCTCCTGGTTCTTACCAATATGGTGCTCTCTGATTTTCTTTGCCAATTTCTTTTTTTTTTTTGAAGTATTGGTATGGAGCGAGCTCACTCTTGTATTCAATCCGATGACTATAGTAAGAAATATCTACTTCTCAAAAAGCAGATGTGTCATTGAAGTTTATGAACGAGTGAGTCGCAGAACGGTCACTTAACGTCATATTTCTATCTCGCCTCAAACTGGGTTGTGTGTCATCTTTTACATCAAAATTATCTTCTTCATCATCAGGGTCCCGGGCTCTTTCCGCCCATTCATCCCCAGTTTGTAGAGTCTCCTCCAGAATTTCGTTCATAAATACAAAATCCAACTCGGTTGGATCTTCCTGTACTGGTGGCGGTCTGGGTAAGGATTTGGTTCAGGCATAGGTAAGGATGAAGGACCCCCCAAACACGGATATATGTGGGATAAAAGATGAAGATTGTGGTTAGGGTGAATTACTGTATATTTATAGTTCTTGTTCTGGTACGAAAAAAGAAGCGTGTGATTCATAATTTTGTTGATTATTTTCCACAGCCAAATTTTGGGCTGAACTTCCAGCCCCTGGCTTTCTACGGCTTTTGCAGGCAAAAACTTCGAAGCCATTATCGCCGGACCTCGCAACCCGCGCGATCAGGCCTCTTAATGCCCTATCATCTCCCAATATGATTCTGACATACCTTTCTACTTGGACCATTCGTCTTATTATTTCTAAGTCCCAATGATTCCTATTGTAACCGCGTGCTTCGTAAATAAGCGATTTCAACTCCTCAAATGAGAAATTTTCCACAACCCAATAGATATTTACTGGAGGTTTGGAGTATGTACCCTATACCGGTAAGTTATGAACTTCCCTCCAAAATGTACTGAAATGGCAATAGACATGGCCAATAAACTATATTCGTAAATGGTAAATATTTTGTCAGTTTACTGATTTCAGTTGTAACAGTTGCAGGAAAAAAAAAAATCTGAAAATCGCCTCAGAAATCACCCTTTTTCGCTTCTAAAACCACCTTCTTCTGCTCTCTTTTTCTTTCTCTCTTTCTCTGAATGAGTTCTGCTGAATTTGTAAGGGAGGAGAGAGAAACGAGCTTTTTATAGTGCAAAAAAGCAAAAAAAAAAAATACTGAAGTCGCAGAACCTGTGACTTGGGTATTTAAATTTTTTTTTAAAAACTTGATTATTTTTAATAAAATATATTAAAAAATGAATAAAAATAAAAATGTCGGCAGTGTGCGCAATTGGAGGTGGACAAATCATATACGGCGACGGCGTCACACGGCACCATATCGATAAGAGCGCTAAAAGTCAAAAAGGACCAAGATTGTTCAAAGCTTGCGAGTCACGAATAAGTTCCTAAAAAAATTGAACCCCATCACAATCAGTTTCATGGCATCTTGTCTTTTTCAAAAATCATCAGGAACCAACAAACAAAAGAAAGTTTTGTAAACTGCAGGTGCTGTTTCTTAATTCCTTGGTTGCCACCAAAGCTAGCAAGCTTTTTAGTTTTTACCCACTAGTCCAGTCAATTTTGTCACTACTTTTTGTCAACATTTCTGAATTTTCTGAATAATTTCCATGGAAAATGCAATAAAGTAGAGTTTTCTTTGTCAGTTTGTGAAGATCCAATCAGAGTGCCAAACGCTTTTACAAGCTTTAATTATTTTTTTAAACTATATTCCAGTAGATAATTTGCACAATTTTGCTATTTTAGAAAATGAAACAATTTTTTTTTGAGGTATAGAAACAACTAATTTGTAACGAAACAATGAAACATATTGTTTGCTGCTTCTTTTTTCGCCATAGATAATAAGGATTGAAAATTTCGAGCATGTTCTTTTATCGTCAAATAACATGTCACACAAAAAAAATTATACATCCCTTGACCAAAGTAAATAATCACTCTCCTCCTTATTGACCGAATATTTTGTTCGATCCTTCCAAAGTGAGATTTAGAAATTTTTGAAATACAATAGTGGAGGGAGCCGAACAAATTTTCAATCACCCCAACTATATGATATTTCCCTAGTTCTAAATCTGTATTTCTAATTTAATGAAACAAGAAATAACTGGAGAAGAGTTTTTGTATTTAATTTTTCTCAAAGAGCAAAGTTACATGTTATCTCAGATATATAGCCTTTCTAACCCCTGATTACATTATTGACCCTACGATGCATTTTAGTTGGGCTCGACTCAATAAAAAAGATTACAGAGACTCAGTCTGTCTTTAGAGACCTCAACATATTTTGGGCTGGATATTATGGTAATCAGACTAGATAATTAATACCATTACTTAATGTGAATCAGGGTTTTACTCAGAAAATAATAGCCTTCATATGATATGATATGAGCCAGTAAAATTATGCGCTGCTATGGACTGCAATCTCTTCGTATAAAGTACAAATCTGGATAGGAACTATTATGTAACTGTTAGATAATTGATAAATATTAAATTAAATATGATATTTTTATTTATACATATTACTACATACTTTTTTGTTATTATGATTAGAATAGTTTATACATATTGTGATGTAAATATCGATAATCATATAAATGGTTAATGTATTCGATAACTAGTTATTCGTTTTGTTGTCTATTATCTTAACTGTTAAAGTCAAAATTTAATGTGCAAAGACATGATCTGAGTAAGACAAATTTTGTGTGGGTATGTGTATGAAAATGTCACCACGGGGACAACAGACAAATGGGTCCCATCAGCAACAAAAGCAGAGAATTAGATAATGTCCAAGCAAATATTATAAATTTCGTTCAGTATATAATTCATCATTTTTTCGTTCAAGAAAAATGAATATGTATTAGTGTATAATCAACGAGAGTGGGATAGGAGTTGATAGGAAACTAGAGTTGTAGAGACATACTTTAGAATCAAAAGGTTTTAGACTTAGTAGGATTAAAACCGAGTATATGAGATGCGAGTTCAGCGATGTCAGGTAAGATGATGGAGATGTCATTTTGGCTAGACAAGTAGTGCTTGAGAATGACACTTTTCGACATTTGGGATCTATCTTGCAGAGTAGTGGTGAGATTGATGAAGATGTTAGCCATAGGATACGAGCGGGGTAGGTCAAATGGCGACAAACATCTTGCATCCTATGTGACAAAAAAGTTCCACAAAAGCTCAAAGGCAAGTTCTACAGGACGGCTATCAGACTGCGATGTTGTTTGGTGCAGAATGTTGGGCTACTAAAAGACAACACGTTAAGAAGATAAGTGTAACAGAGATGCATATGTTGCGGTGGAGTTGTGGTCATACAAGATGGGCCGATTTTTTTAAAAATACCCAAAAAAATAATTATTTTATTAAAAATAACCAGGTTTTGGATGAAATTTTAAAAATACCCAGGCCGTAGATTTTTTCTGCTCTCCGGAATTTTTATTCCGGGCCGCAGAAAAAATTTGCGCCCCGAAATTTTTTTTTTTTTTAAATTTTTTATTCCGAGCGCAGATTTTTTCTGCGGCCCAGATTTTTTTTTTTTTTTTTTTTTTTTAGAGTTTGGAGAAAAAAAATCCATCATGTATATGTATATGTATGTATATGTATGTATATGTATATGTATATATATGTATATATTTGTATATGTATATGTATATATGTGTATATAATATATGTATAACTCATTTTTTTTATAATATATGTATAATATATGTATATATATATGTATATTTATATATACATATATACACATACACATACACATACACATACACATACATACACATATACATACATACACATACATACACATACACATACACACACATACACACACACACACACACACACACATACACACACATACACATACACATACACATACACATACACATACACATACACATACACATACACATACATATACATATATAGAGTTAGGTTGGGGTGTTATGGATAGCATAGTGGCCTCTATGCTACGGCTCAATATTCGAGTTTTCAAAATCCAAACGGTCGATCCGAACCGTTCATCTTATTCTCCATATTGATATCTGCTTGGAGACCAAATTTTACATTTTTCTGAATTTTTTTACTATTTATTAAGTATTTTACAAAATTGTTGATCCAATGGTGGCTGCACAAAACAGTAAAACCGTTGGATTAGCGATTTTCAAAGTGGCTTAATAAATAGTAAAAAAATTCAGAAAATTATAAAATTTGGTCTCCAGGCAGATATTAATATGGAGAATAAGATGAACGGTTCGGATCGACTGTTTGAATTTTGAAAACTCGAATATTGAGCCGTAGCATAGAGGCCACTATGCTATCCATAGCACCCCAGCCTAACTCTACATATATATACATATACATAATGGATTTTTTTCTCTCCAAACTCTAAAAAAAAAAAAAAAAAAAAAAAAAAAATCCGGGCCGCAGAAAAAATCTGCGCTCGGAATAAAAAATTCTAAAAAAAAAAAAATTCGGGGCGCAAATTTTTTCTGCAGCCCGGAATAAAAATTTCGGAGCGCAGAAAAAATCTGCGGCCTGGGTATTTTTAAAATTCCACCCAAAACCTGGTTATTTTTAATAAAATAATTATTTTTTTGGGTATTTTAAAAAAAATCGGCAAGATGGGAGGGCATAAGAAATGATGATATAAGTGATAGACTTGGGGTAGCACCGATTGATCAAGAGAAGATCGTCCAACACCATTTGAGATGGTTTGGACATCTCTCCTGAAGCACCGGTGTGTACTGGAATTATAAGGCGTATCGAAAACACAAGGAGAGACAGAGATCGGCCACGATTGACATGGGACGAAGCAGTAAAAAGGGACTTAAAGGAGTGAAATGTATCTAAGGAATGAGTTTTGGACAGGAGCGCGTGGAAGCTAGCGATCCACGTACCAGAACCATGACCAAGTAGTAGTTAGGATTATTAGGGATAGTATTATAAGTCTTAGGTCATAGGACTATAAATTTGGAGTCAAGGATGTAAGTTTAAGACTTTGACCCCTACAATTGATAGTTTTAGTAAAATATAGTTAATATTAGTATTAATATTATTACTATCACTTTCACTTTTACTTTTATTTTTATTTTTATTATTTTTATTTTTATTACTACTTTATTACTGCTTATCTTTATTTTATGATTATGATGGAGTTTTATTTCTAGCCTATCCCAACTTGTTTGGGACTAAAGACTTAGTGGTTGTTGTTGTTGTTGTTGTACACACAAGTAGAGCCAGAAAAATCCACAGTATGAGGCAAAAAACAAAATAAAATAAAAAACAAGATATAAACTTAATTTTTATAACTATATGTTATTGTATAAAATATTTATTTATTGATAATATAAGCATGCACCTTAACTTTTTGGGTGGGGCATAGTTCACAATTACTCTGGTTACAACTACATTTCCAATCTTTTTATTTTGAAAATTTACAATAGTAGAAAAAGAAATCTTTAACTAGATATTTCCAGCCATGCTGGCTCCGACTCTGTTGAGAAACAACAGAAATTCACATCGTGGACCCCACAAGGCAGTTCTAGGCAAAAGCATGTGTATTTCTGTACTAATTGGAGACAAAACAAATCTAGCGCAATATTATAATGATTGTGATAAAGGCGAAGTATCTGGTATGCCAGTGTCTTATTAATTATTGAGATTAGGTATGTAAATCAGTCTTCCATGAGGAGTAATTATGAATTTAAACTCCGAAGTTAGTAAACTAAGACGGAGATTGTTTAAGATTCTCAAGTCCCAAGTTGGCAAAATTTACTCGAGTGTTATAAAATGCAACATACGGTCGCATATTCGTTTGCGGCCCAATACCGCTTAGAAATTTACAATGTGGCCCAATATGCGGATAACCCATATACACAGAATTTGTATGATTTTGTGGGACTAATGTTTAGGAAGACCGGGATTTATCGCTGCCTTTTATTCGTTGCCTCTAAGAGCATCTACATCCGTGAAACTATTAGAGTTTCTAATCTGACGTGGCAGTTTTTAATTCAGTTTCAGTGATGTGGAAGAATTTCTTATTTAGAAATTATGCATGAAAGTTTCTTATTAAGAAACTGTTTATAAACTCTATGTTGGCCAAATAATCGGCTCAAATTGTTTCTCATTTTTAATTTATTGCTGACGTGGCTTAATAGAAACTCTAAAATGAGTTTTAGAAATGTGAGAGTTAGAAACTTTAAAGACCATAATTTCTAAAAAGTAGTTAACAGTTATTTAGAAATCCTTTTGAGTTTTAGGGATGTAGATGCTCTAATAGTCAAGATAGTGACAGTTGTTTTCCAATACTTTTGACATCCATTAGGCTGTGCTCTAGTATTGAAGGGGAAACTCTAATTAAAGAAAAAGAAGGAGAAGGGATGATGGGGAAGGCTACCCTCGTAACAAATAAGCCTACACCTCAAATCGGGGGTGACAAAATTCGGAGAAAATCAAAGCTAGGCAGTATCACTCTCCCCTTTGAACAATAGTTATTCACCTCTGCTTCCTCTCCGATTCTTCTCTTCTGGAGCAGAAGAAACGCGGTCTGGGATGAGCGTCTCTCTCTCACAGTGATTTTTCCTTCCCTTTTTTCCGCCTCCCTTCATCTGGAGCACGCCCTTAGATGAGTAATTTGTAAATGGACCGATTTTGTTCTGTTTCATCCTAAACTTTATTATAATTATGATTTATGCTTTTATCTTTACAATGTCTTTATTCAACCAATTACAACTAATTTTTTTAAAATAAACTTAAATAAAAATTAAGCATTGCACACATAATTTAAATATACTCTATATTTCATCTATTTTATTTATTTTCTTAATTTTGAATTGTGTTAATTAGTATTTATATCTTAAAATCCACATATGTACGTACTCCCGCATTAAAATCCATATATGCAGCTGTATACTGCATATGCGGTATGCGGTGGCCTTCCGCATATTGCATGAAAACCGCATTTTATAACCTTACTTTGTTATATGCCCTTCAAAAATAAATATTCTCTTATGGTAAAATATAATTAACAGAATATGCAGAACTTACTGATTTCTCCATTGAAAATGCTTACCGACATTTGAGAAGGTGGTCACAAATTGTCTTCATAAATCTCAAGGTAGGTTTGGAACAATATATGATGTTTTCCTAAATTAACTATTATATTAGCTATCTAAATCCAAATTTAGATGAAATCTACTTACCATTAAGCTTTATTCAGTAATAATTGCAAAGGGAAGTAGCCATGGAAGCACCAGACAAAGCTACTTCCCCAAGGCGACCAGCAAACATAATTGAAAAAAATCCGAATGCAATTTTGAAATTAAAACCCCAGAATAATTGGTATTGCTAACTCTCCTTGTTTCTGCACCTCTGTCCATACTTCTTTTCTCTATCCTCCTCTCACACATGGTTCAATTGTGGTAAGAGGTGTTGCTAGTGTTGGGCTCCCCATTGATAATATCTCTATTTCATTTTCTTTTTTATCATATACATTTAAGTTTTGTGACATGCTAATTGTTGGGATACAATTATGAAATTGGTCCATGCATTTCCACGATATGTGCATTAAGTGCTACACACATTATTATGTGGCCATATGACTAAATCTTAAATAATAGTTACCATTGTCAATTATGAAAAAAGAAAAGCTCACTGCATAGTACATATGAAAGTGCAACTATTTATACCACGTATTCAATTTTATTGGTAGAATGGAAGCTTCTCATATTTGACGCAACATTGAAATTTGAAAACTACTAACTCTGTAGTCTATACATTTATACAAGTTTCCCCTTAAAAATGGAAAGGATCATTACCATTGATCAAAGGTCTTCTAATCGGTAAGTGTTTATGCAACTTACTATGTAATCCTTGAACTTAGTTGGGCTGAATTGAATTTAACTGTGAGATTTTCATTTTTCAAGACTTTGTTTGTAGGATAGATGTTAGTAGATTAGATGTAACAGTAAAATCTACCAACAGTACACCAGGTTCCAGAGCGTCACTCAAATATAACATGTCAAGGGAAGTTATAAAAGTAATATAAAAGTGAGAGGATGAAATTGGAAATTTACCAGGACGCTGTAACCAGTGACAGTAGCAAAGGAAGAAGCCATAGAAGCACCAGACAGACTAGCATCGTACCTGTGTGTTGCACCGGAAACAGATTATTTCATTATAAAATATTATAAAATGAAGAAGATCAAGCGTTTCATTATTTCATTATTTGCGTGATCTTTTTGAAAATCAACCGTTCAAATACGTGCTGCACAAATCTCAAAGCAATAATAATACTGATACGATACAGATACGGCGATACAACAATTTTCAAAAATGAAGGATACGATACGGCTATTAATATATATATTTTTTTATTATTTTATATATGATATTTATATAATTATAATTTAAATCAAATTTGTAGAGAAAAATAGTTAAATACTATATTTATCTACAAGATAACACATGTGAACTCTAGTGTAGTGGTAAGAATTTTGACACCAACAGAATCCAACTGGGTTCGAATCCCACCTTCAGCAGAAAAAAAGAGTGCGCGGTGCACAGGCTCGATCCGCAGGCGCCGTGCATGGTTCAGAGGCGCGGTCCACAGGTGCGGCGCGCGGTCTATGGGCGCTGGGATCATATGTGGCGCGACCAGTGCATGCTTAAGTGTTGAAGCGCATAATTTGAAAAATTCATCTATGTGCGATCTGAAAATTCAATGGCCGAGCATCCTTCCAAAAAAAAAAACAGTAAATCAGGACTCTTACAGGATCTAGACATTAAACTCATTAATAAGGATGAGAGATAATTCACCAAGGTGTCCCACAAACATGACAGATATCATTTGTATTACATTTTGTAATAAACTCCCTGCGATCATTGGTCCAGCTAGCCATAGTTGCTTCTTCACCTCGCTTTTCACCTCTGCTCTTCTATTGCTCCTTGCTCTCCTCTTTATTTCTCTACAATGGCGGGGTGATTGTGCAAATTGGAGGGAGGGGAAGGAGGAAAGAAGAGTGTTTTTTCTCGGAAATAAATCTGCTGTGATTCCAATGGAATAACAAGTCCTGTTATTGCGATCCTAACGATTCAATTTTATTGAGATTCGTGTATAAAAAAGTTCTTTCATTAAGTACTTCTTTACAAACAATATTACTAATCGATTTTATAGTATTTTATTTTTATTTGTGAATTTTCTACAAAAGGATGTACCTCTTAATGATTATAGTTTAGTTTAAAACTAAAATAGACAGAAATTTTGATGTAATATTTGTTTTTAGAAATATAAAGAAGATGAGGGTTAATGCACTATCGGTTTTGTGCCCCAACCATACTTCACATCTCTTTCTCCGCTTTCAAAATTCAAATAGTCAATCTGAACCATTTAACATGATATCCATATTACAGTGTACTTAAAGACCAAATTTTATATTATTTGAAAAAAAATTACTATTTTTTATAGGTGCAAAATTAGTGCTTTTGAACCATCCAAAAATAATAATTTTGTACATATCTAAAAAATAGTAAAAAAATTCCAAATAATATAAAATTTAGTCTCTAAGTATATTTTAATATGAAGATTATGTTGAGCGGTTCGAATCGATTGTTTGAATTTTGAAAACAAAAAAAAAGATATAGGGCATGATTAGGACACCAAACCAATGATGATTTGGTGCATTTTTACCCTACCCTATAAATAATATTGATTTTGTTCGTCCAAGACAAATCATTCAAATTTTGTTTAGTATATATAAAATTTATCTTTTTCACTTTATATTGGGTAAATTTTGCGTAAATTTTATTTAAATATATGATTTATTAAATTTATGAGAATGAGAGCCCTTGAGGCCGATTTTTTCATTAATATCCACCATAAATAAAAAATTACATTAATATCCATAGTATTATCAAAATTTAAAAACACTCCAACCGTCATGATTCCTGTCGGTTGAATTTTTTTCAAAATGAAAACACTAAATTAAATTTTTGATAAAAAAAACTAAACTAAATTCTCAAAATGATCTATTTTTTTATAGAATATCTTGAATATGAATATCAAAAATGCTAAACTAAATTTCAAAATGAAAATATTTGAAAGAAACAATGAAAATATAACAAAAAAAAAATATAGATCTTAGACTTCACACGTTTACATGAACAATGTGTAGGAAAGAGTATGGTAAATGGCAAGAAAATAAAAATTAGCACGAAAAAAATTTAATAGGAAACTTCAACTCAAGTTTGAGGCTCTTCCCTTTGTTTTTTTTTTTTCTGCAATTTTGAAATTCCCATAACTGCTATGCAATCAAAATCAATATCTTCTGCTTACAAGCTTTCTGAAAGGTATATGCTGAAATCAGACACACTCAAGCTCCAAGATACGCTTGTTAGAAGTTTCTTCGTCATTTTCCGTGCTTCTCAGTGAAGATATCGTATCTATTGTCTTATCTCTTGCCTTATCTTCATCTGTTTATGAGAGATGTCTCAGATAAATACATGTATAACCTGCATGTGCTTTAGAAATGAGATAAATGACTTAGAAAAAGTACAGTAAAATCAGAAGGCATGGATCAATGATGTGAAAAAGTTTGTATTTCTTTTGTCACGCATGGGTCATACAATAAAACTGTGTACAATTGTTAGAGCAGTCATATACACACGTCTAAAAGGAGGAGGTTCCTCATTTTTTTAATAAACTAATACAATGTCTCTATTTTGTTCTGTCATTTAGTTAGGATTTTATATTATCAATTTAATATTAATCATTAAAAATAATTGATGAACAATTTTACTCCTCAATTACTCTCAATTACTCTTTAATTACTCTTCAACTTAAAAAAAATAAAGAATGGACCGTCAGGACTCCAGGCAGTCCAAAAAAATAATACTTAACTATCAGGAGTCCTAACAGTTTGAGTATTTTTAAAATTTTCAGAAAACCATGAATATTTTTATAACTTTTTATATTATGATGGATATTAATAAAAAAAATGGGCCCTTGAGATATCTCAAGAAATAAATGTAAGATAGAGCTGTATATATTGTATAATAGCTAGTGAAAAGTTAAAACGTTCAAATAAAAAAGAAAAATTGAAGTATGGAGAATTTTTTTTCCCCTTTTTCTCTGTAACTTTTCAAATAATTTAAATGTTTTCCTTTTTCATCTACCTGTTACGCGTTCTTGAATTATCCTCTGTAATAAGTAAACTCATTTATTTCGGGAGTTCCGAATATGTATCTTTTTATATTAAAAAATAAGTCAATTTTTTTTAGTGAGACTATGGTACACCATATTTATATTACACAAGGGTTTGCGCTATGACTTCATATTTCTATTTTACATCGATTTCTTGCTATTTAAAAATAAATAGTAAATAAATTGTAATAAATATACAATTTTATCTACAATTACAAATATATTTTTATACGAATATTATATTTTACATTTTGAGTTGACTATCTGAACGGCGATTTTTATTAATATCCCTAAAACAAATCAAAATTTTAAAAATGCCCCTGCTCCCAATTTTTTTTTAAAAATGCCCTGACCGCCTGGGGTTCGGGCGGCCCAAAAAAGCCTGTGAGGCGCCACCCCCTGGGGCGGCCCAAAGCACAAGTGAGGCGCCACACAGCAGGGCGCCTCATGTGTGTGTGTGTGTTTTTTTTTTTTTTTTTTAGAGAAATCTTAGTATTTTGATTTGAATAATTTTGTGAAAAAAGTTTAGGGTTTATGTATATGTGTATGTCAAAAAATAAAATATTATGAGTATGTCAAAAAATGTAAAATTTGGTCTCCAAGCATATTTTATAATAGATTGAACATCTAACGGTTTTAATTATATTGTTACGCTTTTAATTATATTGTTCAACTTTAATTGTATTATTAAACTGTGTTACAATAACGAAATGTAAAGTGCAAACAACATAAAATATGCGCGCCAATGTAATACAGCGGTCCCATAGTAAAAATACTACAATCAGAAATATATTACAATAAACAAAAAAGTTCACACAAGCAAAATAGCAAGTTTATCTGCCCCTACCACGACGTCTCAATAAACCTAACAAACGACTAGTTGTACTGGTATGAGCTGCAGGTGCGGCATTACTTGTAGAGGCTTGGCTACTAGATGATTGGCTCGGAGGAGGGGGGGGGTTGTGTTCTACCAGTTGCTTCAGCAACAACTCTAGCATTTTCTCTTTCGTTGTGCGCGTTTATGGCATCTGAAAATAAGAATACAATTCAGTTAGTAATATAATAAAATCATAAATGAATTCCGAAAAATGCTACATACCTGCGTTGCGCCTGTCAGAAACGGAACGGAGAGCCTGATTTCCCGATGGCCTCCTACCACCCATCTCGTCCATGGTCATTATAGCACGTTTGTGTCTCCTCCTCCCCTTCCTTATCCATCCTTCTGAAGGGAGTATTCTATCACCGACATATGCAGGCCACTCGTGCTGATCGGGATAAGAATGGAAAGATCCACCCCAAGTGGAAGCAAGGTAATCGGTACGGTACATGTCAGCAACATAGTGATCCTCGCAGTAGTTCCTCACTCGGCATACCGCCATCACGTGACTGCATGGTATGTGACTTAGTTGGGGTCCCTGGCATGTACAGGTTACCGCCCTGGCATCTCCGAATTTAACCACGTACTTGCAAGCCCTCTTGACAAACGCCATAGTGCCGTCTGGTTTACGGCTGGTAGGAACGTACTCATTTGGATTTTGCACTTCGAATTCTGTTCCATCATTACCCATCGGGATCACGGTCATAGTTGCACCTTTGTCCCTGTGTCGTCTTAGTTTCTCCTCCACCCTTGTTGAAAATGACTGGTTCATCCTTATTAATTCTGCGGCCTTAGCACGTCATTCCTGAAACCAGGCATTTAACTTGTAGAATGTGTCCTCTACAACTGCAGCCACAGGCAACATCCGGCTCTGCTTGAATACTGCATTCAGCGACTCGGACCCGTTGGTGGTCATAATTCCCCAACGCCAACCTCCATCACGGGATTGATATATTTTCTCGTATGCTGGATCTTCGTTGACATCTCGGGGATTATTTTTGCCCACCTTCATTAAGTAGAGATTTGCCTTTGGCATGTACTACATAAAAAATAAGGAAATAGAATAATGTAAGTAAACAATTGTACTAAAAAAAAATGTTTTCTTAAAGTACAATAATATATGTAAACAATTGAAATACATGTACCTTTGCAAAACTGCTAGTCATCTCTACCACCCTTCTCGGCTTTTTCTTTCTGCAATTCCATCTAAATGTATCAGTAACCCACTTGTCGCCCCCGGTTGCCTTGGAAAGGTTCTCCGCAACGTGTTGCATACACAACCTGTGCACACACTGGCCAGTACGTGTTGACCAACCGTAATCTTCACGATCAAAAACATATTTTATTCCTTTGTGCTGGTCTGATATCACGCAGAAAAACTTCCCTTCCCCAATCACCCGTCTTCTTAAAAACTGCATAAAGAATCCCCAGTTCTCGCCGTCCTCTTTATGAACAATTGCAAACGCCAAAGGCAACAGCTGGTTCTCAGCATCATATGCGCATGCTATCAGTAGCCTCCCCTCGTAACGGCCAGACATGAAGCATGCATCAATGCTGATAACGGGTCTGATGTATGGCACAGCCTGGATACAAGCACCGAAAGCCCATGCTATGCCCTTGAATTGTTGAGCTCCCTCTATTAGTACTCCGTCTTTATCAAAAAAAGGGCCATGCCATCGCTCATATACGGTGCCGACATTTGTACTTACCATGGCCTGGAGCAATGGTGCCAGATAGCCATACGAATCCTTCCAACTACCGAATATCCTGCAGATAGCAAGTTCACGACCTCTCCACAGCCTGTTGTATTTTGGGATTACATATTTGTATTTGTGTCTGACGGTCATAGCCACCGCCTTGATGCTCATCGATGGATCCAACTTAATGTCCTCCTCAATTGCATCGGCAATTAGTGATGTCGTCAGCTGCGCATGGTCTGTCCTTGTGGACGCAGACTTGCATGTATGAGGTGGTTCACACTTCTTAATCATCCATGCTTCCCCTGAACCCACAGGGGTTGCAAAAAGGCGGAACTGGCAGCGCGGGTGAGTTTTACACAGCACAACTAACCTTGTTCGGTCCCTTTTGTGTAGTATACATTCCCAGTTGCCGTGAACATGAGTCTCATTTATTTTCTTTACAAGTTCGTCTATGTTGGTATAAACTTGCCCTGCGGCAAGTTCTTTATTGTATTCAACACGAGGACCGAAGAAACTAATGTCTGCCTCTTCGAAAGCTGTGGTGTCGTTGAATGTGGCGACCGGATGCTTACTTCCCCGACCTGTAATCGGGAATTTTTCTGCCCTGGATAAACCTGGTACATTTGCATCACCATCTGATAAGTCATCAGCTTCCCAAACCCCTTGGTATTCGTCCCCCGTTTCCATTTCCCTTTCTGGTATGACATCAATAGCATCAACATCAATATCAATATCATTTCGATTAACGGGTACCGGTCCTGACTCTGGCATAGTTGGAAATCTAGGGATTATGGGTGTCTGTCTGGGTGGTGGTGGCAACTCTTCAGTATTTTCTGGGGAGTTGTGGTACCCCTGGTTGTCATAACCGGGGCTGTGGTACCTCTGGCTGTCATAAGGGGACTGCTGGTGATATTCCTGGTTGTCATAAGGGGATTGCTGGTGGTACTCCTGGTGGTCATAAGGGGAGTGCTGGTGGTACCTTTGGTTGTCATAAAGGGAGTGCTGGTGGTACCCCTGGTTGTCATAACCCGAATTGTCATAACCTGAAGGTCCCGCCCCAGCCGAACTTGAAGGTCCAGCCCTCGTCCGGGGAACCCTCTTCGAATATATGTCCATCACCGGGACCCCACAAGCCACAAATTGAGTATACACAACTCTCCACAAATTGGCATCTGTTATTGGAAACTTAACAAAGTAAGGTCTACCCCCCACACGTGAGTTGTCAATCCGTGTAGCCAATTCTATTTCATACCTGTTGGGGTTTACATATGTCTTTTCGTATATTAGCTCCTTCAGTTCCTCAAATGTGGTATTTTCATTAATCTCGAAGCCAAATGCGACTTCTTTCGTGTAATGCACGCCATCTTTATCCCTTTCTAGCTTGCCGCCGACATACAGTGCAACTAACATCTCTTCTTTAACAAACTACATTTTAAAAAAAAAATTACAAGTATTACATGACATAATAATGGGTACAATAATAAATGACTAATTGAAAAATAAATGACTAATTGAAAAATAATTAAAAAAAATTAAAAAAAAATTACAATGTTGCTACAGTACGTGTACAGCAATTGCTACAGTAAATATACGGTACGCTACAGTGCTTGTACAACTAAATTGCTACCCTAAACATACAGTACGCTACAGACAATGTACAGTAGGCAACAGTAAATGTACAGTAGGCAACAGTAAATGTACAGTACGCAACAGTAAATGTACAGTACGCAACAGTAATTACAACAGTAAAAAATAACTACAGTAATGACTAATTATTATAATTAAAAAACATACCTATTCACTCAGTTTCTCGCCTCGAGCGAAATTCTCAAATCGAGAAGTGACAGAGGCAGAAAACGGGGTTTAAATCAACACACACATGAGGCGCCCTGCTGTGTGGCGCCTCACTTGTGCTATGGGCCGCCCCATAGGGTGGCGCCTCACAGGGAATATTGGGCCGCCCTGGGCCCAGGCGGTCAGGGCATTTTTAAAAAAAAATTGGGGACAGGGCATTTTTAAAATTTTGATTTGTTTCAGGGATATTAATAAAAATCTTCGCTATCTGAACCTTAAAAGTAAAAATAACACATTCATAGGCCGGATCCATCCTTAATATTATATGCGTATTACCTGAAATTTTTATTCATAGGAAATACAAAAAAAAAAAATTAAAAATGAGAAATAATATAGTGGAATTTTAGAAATAGGAAGGCAAGATCACGGTTTGGAGTTCTGTAGGGACTCCAAATCATACCGCAACATCTGCTAAAAAAAAAAATGTGGGACTCCAAATAATAACAAAAATCAGAATTGTTTTTCTAAATGTAGGATGCCAAATTAGACACAAAAGTTTCTAAAGGAGAAGGAAACGATAAGGCATAAAAAAGAACCAAGCAATTGCTCTTCTGAAGATAGCGAGAAAAATAAAAATAAAAATCGCATGGGTGGGGTGGAGATGTAGCGTCGTACTTAATATTATTTTTTTTCTTTTTCTGATTTGTTGTCTAATTTGAAGTCCTATTTTTAGTCCAAGTTTTTGTCTAATTTGATGTTCCATCTTTAATTTTTTTTTTTTATTTGACAATGGTTGCGGTATAATTTAGAATTCATGATCTTGTCTTTTTGTTTTTAAAATTCCACCGTATCATTTTTTTTTATTTTTTTATTTTATATGAATAAAAATTTCGAGCGTATTACCATAGGCTCACTCTTTTTTTTTTTTTTTTTTTTTTTTTTTTGTGAAATCAACTGAATCATTGCGTCTGAATGATTCAATAGAAAAAAATAGTTAATGATTCAGTGTCGGCAAAATCATATACGGCGACGGCGTCACATGGCACCATATATATATTGATAAAAGCGCTAAAAGTAAAAAATGACCAAGATTGTTTGCGAGCCCCACGAATAAGTTCCTCAGGAAGAAACAAACAAAAGAAAGTTTTGTAAACTGTATAACCTCTCTCTCTCTCTCTCTCTTAATCTCGTACAGTGGAGATTCATTGAGTCAATTTGGTTGAACATATATAAAGTTCACATCTTTATCTCTCTCAATCTCGTACAGTGAAGTACTCCTTTTCTCAATCGTGAACAGTGAAAGAAAATTAAAGTTTTCTTTCCCTTTTCAATTGTATCCTTAAATGACTCTGAATTTATATTTATATTCTTTTATTGTATTCAGTAAATGACTCCAATCAAATAATCCAGATAATAACCAGCTAAAAATGTAATTGACATATGAAAACTACAAATAATGATTTTGTGGGGGTAAATATTAAAAAATGTGTAAATAAATAAATAGTCACCCACCCAATAACATGTTAACAGAGTCTGGGAGTTTGGATTTAGAACTGTTTGTATGGGCCAAGCATTCCCACTTCCCATGATGTACTCTCTACTCTATAGAAAAAATAGCTTTGATCCCTTGAAGCTGGTTCCATATGTAAGAATGATCCAGCTTTGATCCCTTCAACCGTAGTTGTTATTGTTGTTCGTAGAATGGTACTCGTTAGTGCTGTGTTGTTGTTGTTTAATCTTATTTCTTATACTTCCTATTCCTACTACTATTTATCATCATAATTCATTATTGCACTGATAATTCCTTAAAAAAAATAATCACAAGAATATACAAATAATAATTATTATTATAGTAACTAATAATAAATGTTTATATGGACGTCAAACATCCTCTTTTTTTTTTTAAATGTAGCTACAGTAAAATCATCAAGATTTTTGAAAGTTCTCTTGCTACAGTAGAACCGCTTAGAATCTGGGCGGTTGGGACATTTTTTTTTTTTAGGATATTTCTGAAATTTTTATTTATGGAGGATATGAATATAAGTTCTGGAATCCCATCAGTTTCCTGATTTCTGTCTTTGTTTTAAAAATCATTAAATGGAAGAAAAAACAAAAGAGGAATTCTCTCTAGCTTATTTTACAAGAATTTAATTACACTCAACACCGATAAGGCCTTTTCATGTAGCCCATGGGTCTAACAAATAGAAGGTTACTTGCCAGAACGCATATTTTTTTATTTATTCAAAGGAAACAGAGAAAAAGAAAAGGTATTTGTTTTTTTAACCAAGGGAGAAGAAAACAAAAGGACCTTTCAAAAACTAAGCTTGACAACTTAGCATAAGAATGACTTTTATTACTTATTTTATTAGTTACTTGATAAGTTATTTAATAGGCCTAAATTATATACATATTCAATCTAATTCTTATTATGAAATAACATCAAATATCTTGTATTTTAAATATAAAGTGAGTAGAATACACATAAGATCAAGTTACTGCGTTTGTTTAGTTTTAATTTGCAAAAAATGAAGAAAAATATCCAGTGCGGACGCACGGTTTGCGATATGGCCGCACTAAGCACTTAGATGAATTTCTGAACGCGCGCCAATTTGAAAAATATATAATAAGCTATGCATCAAAATTCGTGCGGACACATGGATCTCGATGTAGTCGCACTCTGGTCACACAAAAAAATCCGAGCGTAGTGCGGACGCATTGTAGCACCAGTGCGGGTAGTCTGGCCGCACTGTAGCAGAACGCAGAACTGGAGCCTGAACTTAAAATAGTCATAACTTTTGACTCGTAACTCCGTTTTGGGCATATGACCACTTTTTGGAAAGCTAACGAGAAGATCTACAACCTGAGAATCTAAAAAAGGAAACTTGGAGTCAGTGTGGACGCACTGGATCAGCAGACAGCCAGAATTACTCGTTTTTGACAGCTTTTCTATTTTTGGCGCACCAAAGACGCGTTTTTACAGCTAAACTTGGACAAGGTAGTCTGAGAAACAATTCAAAAATAGCACCCACTAACCCCACTCACCCCACAACTATGCCTCTTGATTGGGCATAGTCTTTAGCTATAAGGGGGGGGGGGGGGGGGGGGGGGGGGGATTCCCATTCATGGCAACATACAACTCTCATATCTCTTTCTCACCCCTAGGTGCATGTCCATTTCTATAATACACACTTAGCGTAAAATTCTACAGTCAAGGAAAACTTTTCTATGAGGGAGAAGAAGGAGATTTGAGCAAGAAGTCAGCAAGATTGAGGATTTTGATCCAATAAAGAGTGTAATCATTTCTTTATTTCATTTCTTCTTATTTTTGTCAATTTTTGTAATGGATCTCTCCAAGAGGGAGTAGATCTCTCTCTAGGAGTTCTAGGTCAATGCATGAACTTGTTTAATTCTAATTTATTTGGATATTTGTTTTTGTTATGATTATTTCATGAGATTTGATTGTTAATTTCTGTAATTTATCATTTGTGTTAATTACATAATTAGTGCTTGAATTGTAGTTATCCCGTTTTGGATTCGAAAGAACCAAAATTGACTAGGATCAATAGGATAGTACCAAATTATGAATGCAAATACCTTAGATTTGGATTAGGATCTAACCAATTTGTAATCTAAGCCGGAACTACAGAAATTAAGGTTAGGGACTTGGTGAATGACCTAACCGTGAAGTCAAATCCTAATTAGGACATCTCAAATCGAATCGGATATTGGTATGATGGACTTTATCGTGAAATATCAATATTTGAGGAAATGAAAGACTAACAAGAGCTTATGGTCTAGGTAGCTAGGGTGAAGAACCTAATCGTGAAGTCCGAATTACTTAGACACGTTATTAATTCATGAAAGTGACCCTTAATGATATATTATGTTAAAAACCTAATCAAATCAAATATGAACTTAAACAAATACTGAATAGATGGAATTATCAAGAGATTGTAGACCGAATATCCCTAGATCTTCTCAACTAGAAAACAAACCAACCTTTATTTTATTTATTTTTTATTGTTTTAAATTCCTTTCTTCGCGTATTGAACCAAACTTTAGGATTGATAAAACAAAACCCCCTAATTTACTTTATTTACTTTACTTTCTTTATTTTATGAAATTAATTATTAAAGTTTAAACTAAGTATTTACCATACTCTATATGGTTCAACACCTAAAGTACTACAAGAATATATTGTGCGCTCGCAACTAATCTTTTTTTGAGCATTTAGATTTATAAATTTAAAGGTCTAAAGAGTATAAAAATAATCATAATTCTCTATCTCCAAAATACTCATCATTACTTATGCCCGATGATGTTATAAAAGTTTCAACAAAACAGTATTCCTAGAAACAAAAAAATTGAGAACTATTATCCTCAACCTATACAGCTATGCTCTCAACATGTCTAGAACCAACAGAGACAATCATTAGCCTCCTTAACTGTATTGGATATCCGATCAACCTGACTTAACTGCATCATTTTAGATGTGGTCTTCTATTCTAATTTCCAGCTTAATAGTCTTTCTGGTGATACTTCCATCTGAGGGTTCTCATGTCACAACCAAGTCGGTGGGAAGAGAGGAGCTGTAAACCCTCTCTTTTGCCTTTCTTGCCTGTTAATACATGAAATATATCTCACAAATTAACAGAGTTATTAAACTAATGCTATTCAATCAAAATGCAGAAATTTGTACAGATAAACAATTACCGCTTTCTCCCAATCAGTGCATGATGTGATGATAACAAACAACACCACTTGGACAAATATGCCAAATATAATTCCCATCCAAAGCCCCTGACATCCAAAGCTAAATTACACAATTTTTCACAAGCATAATACTTAAATTTACAAGGAGAAATATTTGGAAATTACCTGTCCATTAATATGGAATACAAAAGCTAGGACAATAGCTGAAGGAATACCGACTGCATAAAATGCACCCAGATTTACAAATGCACCAATCTTTTGCCACCCGCACCCTCTTAAAACCCCTAAAATTTAAAAAAAAAATCAATATAATTTTGAAATTTTGATCAATATAAGAAGTTGAAACAACAAAGTGTTGATGTAAGGATAAAGAAACTAATATTTGAAGGATAACTTGATTTCACCTGAAAGAACACTCTGGATGCCATCAAACATATTTGAGATTGCGAGAATGGGCAACATGATGGCCACATATTTTACCACCTCTTCTTCATTACTGTATGCATAACCCCATACATTTCTTATCAGGATTAAAATAGATCCTACTATCAATCCTCCTGCGACGGCCAAGCATAACACAACTCGCACTGCTAATTTGGCAGTTTCAGGTCGACCCGCACCAAGCTCATTTGATACACGTGTACTTTGACAAACCAAAAAAGAAAGGATCAGCCCATATTACTTAAAAGGTGTAAATTTTACCAACATCGTAATTGTGAATTTCTCAATACAGTTAAAAAGTTAAACTAACCTTATGGCAGCACCAAGACCAAATGGGATCATGAACATAAAAGAAGCTGTGTTTAGACTGGAAAAGATAACCATACGAATTAAAATAAGATAAATTATACATTAAATATTTATATTGGTACAATTTCAAAACGAAATTTGCTCACGTTACGGAAAGAACAGAAGTTTCGAGTTGTGGATTTGGAAGAAGGCCAGAGAGTAGCACAAGAAATTCAAACGACCACCATTCCAAGCTGTATATATTAATCCACACTTGAATTAGATCTATGTAAAGATGTATTGAAACACAATTTCTTGACTAGTACTAAATTTTCTTCACTTGTTTAACTATAATTTTGTTGGCAATAACACTAAATTTTCTTCGCTTGTTCAGTTCATTAGAGAAAACTAAGGTGTTCCACAAAGGCCTAATTTACTTACTAAATTAAGTCAAATTGAGGCTTAATCGAACCTCATTTGCACATTTGTTAGGCAAAGCTTATTCAGATTTCATCTGATAATTCCATTTTTCTGGCAAAATTAAATCATCTGCTCTAATGATAATAATTTTGCTTACCAAACCATCAAAGCCGAAGGAACTGCAAGCTTAAAAAACTCTGCCAGATCGCGAAATGCCTCTTTGGAAAAGCCGACCCAAGTCTTCTTGCAATTTGGTGAAAGTCTAACATAAATAGCCAAAATGGCCACATTTACCCAATTCGAGATCCCGCTACCAAGCGCGGCACCTTTGCTTCCCATCCCCAACCCGTACACCAGCAGCCAGCACACGAAAATATGCAACAAGGCTGTAAAACCTGAACTAAGCATAACCGGGAAGACAATGTTTTGTGACTGTAGAAACCTCACGTGGCACTGAAGGAGTCCATAAGCAAACAATGATGGTATCATCCATTTCGCATAAATACCAGCCTCCCATGCTATGTTGGCTTCTTGACCAAAAAGTAAAAGAATCTCATTGGTGTAATACCAGATGGTGGCGAGTGGTATGCCTAAAAGTGTAAGAGTAAGCATGGCTCTTTGCTTGTAAATTCCAAGAAGGGAGTACTCTTTTGCACCATATGCTTGGCCACAGAGTGTATCCAATGCACTGGCACTTCCCATCTACAAAGAAATGTAAGAAGATTTTCTGCTATTATATTTAAAAGGAGAAATCATTGTTCTTTATAAAACATATATGCACTATATATGTGAGGTTGGTTACTCTACTTCCATAAGTATATGAGGACATATGCTTATAAGTCATTTTTGTATTTTTAATGTCCAAATAGTCGATCTGAAGCACTCAACATGCTCTTCATACTAGAATGTGCTTGGAGACCAAATTTTATATTTTTTGGATTTGTTTTACTATTTTTTCAGATTTTTTCAAAACAAGCATAAAAAATAAAATAATAAATAATAAAAAAAATATGAAAAATCCTGTTTCGAAAAATTCGGAAAAAATAGTAAAAAAAATTCAAAAAAATGTAAAATTTGGTCTCTAAGCACATATTAATATGGAGAACATGTTGAGTGCTTCAGATCGACCATTTAGACATTAAAAATGCAAAAATGACTTATAAGCATATGCTCTCATATGCATATAGAAGTAGAGTAGCCAACCTCCTATATATGCTATATAAGTTCTATGTTTAATGAAACAGCTAGCTATTTTAGCTATTCTTTTTTTTTTTTAATAAAGAGATATTTCTTATCTGAGTTTGCTATTCAGACAACATTACTGTATGACTATTACTGCTACTGTACTATTGTGATTTTGTATTCATTACTTTTATAAACTTATTGACATAGCAAGAGAAATGCACAAATTCAATAATATTTTTCTTCAATCTTGGTATAATATTTATTTTGATTTGGTACCACCCGCATACATGAGCCACACAATACTATTATTATATCAACCTGAGATTTCTTTTGTCCAGGGAATAATTAGGCAAAACTCGTGAATATATTAGCGACGTACGGTAGAAATATAATTTTAATTATTTTCGCGAGTTTAATTTTGACAATTAATATTATATATGAACCATCTCAATTTACTTAAGTTTATAGAGTAAAAAATTAACTAGTCGAGACCAGAGGTTGACACAGTTATCTATTCCCCTTTTCATGTTTTATCAAGCCCTTAGATTGCAGTCCACAGCTAGGTCATCTTCTCATCTAAGCCTCATGGCTAGATTGCAGAGGATCCCTTTTGGATGACAAGTCATTGAGTAACAGCAGATGCTGATCAGTGATATGGGACTGATAAATTAGTATTTGTTGCCCCGAGAGTTTGTAAGTATTTTTGAGGCTCCTCTATGCCACAGATACCAGTTGCATTTATTAAGGTGATAAATTAGATAAAACACAAGACCTATCTCTTTTTAGGCATGGCTATCTTGTATTTTTAAATACAATATTCAACTGAGTAGAACTAGGGTGTTCTTAAGTTCACCAAGTTCTTTGGTGAACTCAAGTCTAAAACCCGTCAAATTGGCTTTAAATGACAAATCCGTACCGTTGAAACCCGCTTACCTTACGAGTGATGCGTTTACATGTGAAAATTTTAAACATTCGAATTAATTTAGTATAAAGTCAAGCAGTCAAAAAACGTTCAAAAAATGAATTTGTTCAAATTAATTTATTAATCTTCTACTTTTGACCCATTGACTTTATACTAAATTAATTTGAATGTTTAAAATTTTCACATGTAGACACATCACTCGGAAGGTGGGTGGATTTCAACAGTTCAGATTCGTCATTTGAAGCAGATTTGACGGGTTTTAGACTTGAATTTACCAAGAGGCTTGATGAACTTAAAAACACCCTAGTTCTACTCCATATTCAACTAACCACATATGAGTTGCTTAAAATATTCACAACATATTGAGTGTCATAGGAGGAATTGATATAGGAAAAGGAAGATAGTGACATCTTTTATGTAATGTTTAGATTGACAAGAAATTAATTGGGAAATGAACATATCAATCAGTGGGTCCAATGAAATGAACATATAAATAAGTGGGCCTAAAAAATCCAGTCAAAAAGACTGGCAACCTACATGCTGTGCTAGGCAAAAGCATCGCGGACCCCACAAGGAAGTTCTAGGCAAAAGCATGTGTATTTCTTTACTAATTGGAGCCAAAACAAATCTAGCGCAATATTATAATGATTGTGATAAAGACGAAGTATCTGGTATGCCAGTGTCTTATTAATTATTGAGATTAGGTATGTAAATTAGTCTTCCATGAGTAATTATGAATTTAAACTCAGAGGTCAGTAAACTAAGACAGAGATTATTAAGATTCTCAAGTCCCATGTTGGCAAAATTAAAAGGATACTTTGTTCTATGACCTTCAAAAATAAATATTCTCTTGTGGTAAAATATAATTAACAGAATATGCAGAACTTACTGATTTCTCCATTGAAAATGCTTACCGACATTTGAGAAGGTGGTCACGAATTGCCTTCATAAATCTCAACGTAGGTTTGGAACAATATATGATGTTTTCCTAAATTAACTAATATATTAGCTATCTAAATCCAAATTTAGATGAAATCTACTTACCATTAAGCTTTATTCCGTAATAATTGCAAAGGGAAGTAGCCATGGAAGCACCAGACAAAGCTACTTCCCCAAGGCGACCAGAAAACATAATTGAAAAAACCCGAATGCAATTTTGAAATTAAAACCCCATAATAATTGGTATTGCTAACTCTCCTTGTTTCTTCACCTCTGTCCATACTTCTTTTCTCTATCCTCCTCTCGAACATGGTTCAATTGTAGTAAGAGGTGTTGCTAGTGTTGGGCTCTCCATTGATAATTTCTCTCTATTTCATTTTCTTTTTTATCATATATATTTAAGCTTTGTGACATGCTAATTGTTGGGATACAATTATGGAATTGGTCCATGCATTTCCCCGATATGTGCATTAAGTGCTACACACATTATTATGTGGCCATATGACTAAATCTTAAATAATAGTTACCATTGTCAATTATGAAATAAAAGCTCACTGCATAGTAAATATGAAAGTGCAACTATTTATACCACGTTTTCAATTTTATTGGTAGGGTTGATTAATTGAAGCTTCTCATATTTGATGCAACATTGAAAACTACAAACTCTGTAGTCTATACATTTATACAAGTTTTCTCTTAAAAATGGAAAGGACCTTTACCATTGATCAAAGGTCTTCTAATCGGTAAGTGTTTATGCAACTTACTATGTAATCATCGAACTTAGTTGAGCAGAACTGAATTGAACTGTGAGATTTTCAGGACCTTGTTTGTAGGATAAATGTTAGTAGACTAGATGTAACAGTAAAATCTAACAACAGTACACCAGGTTCCAGAGCGTCACTCAATTATAATTGAGTGAGTCTATGGTACTATGCATATTACGATTTGTTACTGTGCTACGGCTCTATATTCGAGCTTTCAAATCCTAACGGTTGATCCGAACCGTTCATCTTGTTCTCCATATTAATATGTGTTTGGAAACCAAATTTTACATTTTTTGAAATTTTTTACTATTTTTTTAGATTTATTGAAAATCACTGTTTTTGGATGGTCCAAAATTTTCAGATCAAGTGATTTTCTAAATATCTAAAAAAATAGTAAAAAATTTTCAAAAAATGTAAAATTTGGTCTCCAAACACATATTAATATGGAGAACAAGATGAACGATTCGGATCGACCGTTAGGATTTGAAAACTCGAATATAGAGCCGTAGCACGGTAACAACCCGTGATATGTATAGTACCATAGACTCACTCATTATAATTTATAACATGTCAAGGAAATTAAAAGAGTAATATAAAAGGGAGAGGATGAAATTGCAAAATTACCAGAACGCTGTAACCAGTGACACCAGCAAAGGAAGAAGCCATAGAAGCACCAGACAGAGCTAATTCGCCGAGGTGTCCCACAAACATGATAGATATCATTTGTATTACATTTTGTAGTAAACTCCCTGCGATCATTGGTCCAGCTAGCCATAGTTGCTTCTTCACCTCGCTTTTCACCTCTGCTCTTCTATCGCTTTTACAAGCCTCTGTGATTAGAGGTGTTTCCAGGGTTTGCGTCCCCATTTTTTTTTTTTTTCCCTCCTTCCTATCTCCTCTTTATTTCTCTACAATGGCGGGGCGATTGTGCAAATTGGGGGGAGGGAAGGAGGAAAGATGAGTCCAATTTTGGCTTTTCGTTTTTCTTTCTTTTGGGTTGGCTATTTGTGGCGGCTATATATAGGTGTTGTTTCTATAGTATAGTCTATACGGGTCAGAATAAAATGAAAAAGAAAAAAAGAAATTTTATTACTTAGTTAGAACTTAGAAGTGATAGTAGTTTCGTTCTTAGTGTCAACAATTTAAAATTAACAACTAAAAGGAATTGTATATTAAAAAATAAAATATATAAATCCTATGGGCCACGGTATGAATATACATGGTGATCCAGATACTGTGAATGCGAGAAGCAAGAAGTCTCAACTCTAGGATGTTGTGAACGTCGCAGCCCGTCAGTGGGATCCACTGGAGGAGGTGTTTGAGTCAGATCATCTAGAGGAGATGGATAAGAAGACGACGCCCTTTCATCACCCAGATTAATGTTTCGTGCTGGAGTCGGGGGGAACCTCCCAGTGTTGCTGCAGTGATGACAGTCTGGCTTGTTCAAACTGTATTTGCTCCAGTTCATTCGCCTAATGCTGATCCAGACCTGGATAAAAACGATAACCCGCCAGATCTTGAGACATCTGCATTTCAAACACATTTTTTAATTTAGTACATTGTATATTAAAAAATAAAATTACTTCAATTAAAGTACTACGAACCCCTCTAAATAATCTAGACATCCGTGGCAGTACATTCAATTCCTTAGTCTGCGACTGCAGTACTTTGTACCCTTCGGTCTGCGACTGTGGTACCTTAGACGCCTGCTCGTATCCCTGTGCCTTCAATTCATACACAGTTTTTTTAGCTATAAACTAAATTTGAAATCACCATGTAATATGAATTCATACCTGTCCAGCGTCTATAGGTGCTGGTGGAGTATCTACTGCGAACTCTCCTGGCTGGATGTAAGTCCTCCATATGGAGCCCCCATATAACCAGCCCACTACTGAATCTGGACCTTCGAACATAGGTGGCTTTGGGAATGGCTATGTTCCCATAGGAGCACTCTCATTTGATGAAACCTTTTCCCAATTACGTAGAACCCCCACCTCATCCATCATGGCAAGCTCACGGTCTTCGTAACCATTATCCTTGCAAAGGCATAGACCTAGTCTCATTTTGCCCTTGCCAAATTTGACGGAGACCCTTGGTGAAGAATGTTCGTACGCCGTGTGCCAACTCTCCCATCCCACACAATGCCTATACACATTATTGGAATATAAGAAATGATATCTAATAAATGATTTATAAATTTCAGAATAAGAAATGTTTACATTTCGAACAAATCTCGGTCCGCTGGGAATGTATCCAAATTTCGAGTGCTCGTCTCTTGGAATCGGAACATTACGGTCCATCCCCTCCATGTGCTGGCCAAACAAGTAGACATTTGCCATGCAATTCTTCTGGTACCATTCCAATATCTTACAAGGTCATTTACATCAAACGGATGAGCTACTTCGTGCACATGCTGTGCGTATTGTGTCGCATAGTTCACATGCCGGTGGTGCACATCCATCCAGTTCGCATCCAGTTCGCATTCCTCTTTGTTGATAGTGTCTCATGGTTAAAATATCATCACTCTAAATTAGAAAAAAAAATCAATTACAATATAATTTGATTACTGACCGAGTTCTGAAAAACTAAATAAGTAAATGCTTACCTCCTTAGAACCCTTAGATACCCTATGATTGTCGTGAGGTATCCACAACAAGTCACTAAATTTATGCGAAAGTACTCCGTCTTCCATACTAAAAAATTCAAACAGTATTCTAAATCATGTTTTATTTTTTTAAATTATTCTATATCATTTTAGAATTTTCTCAATTATCCTAGAATATTTTTGAAATTTCTAAATTATTCTACACCATTTTGAATTTTTTAAAACTAATAGAGCAATATTCTAAACTATTTTGGAATTTTATAAATTATTCTAAACCATTTTGGAATGTTCTAAAAAATTCTAAATTATTTGGACAATATTTCTAACCATTTAAAATGAACTAATTAATTATATTATAAATTAAAATTAAAATTAAAAAAATAAAAATCCTGAATCGAAGAGTCGATCGATCAGACAGTCAGAGCTCCGAAAAGAGAAGAGGTTTCTAAAAAAAATTTAAATCATTTTAGAATTTTCTAAATTAATAGGGAAATTTTATAAACCATTTTGGAATTTTCTAAATTATTATAGACCATTTTTGTATTTTTTTTTTAAATTATTCAAGACCATTTTGGTATTTTCGAAATTATTCTAGACCATTCTGGTATTTTCTAAAGTAATAGGGCAATTTTCTAAACTATTTTGAAATTTTCTAAATTATTATAGACCATTTTGGTATTTTTTAAATTATTCTAGACCATTTTGGTATTTTCTAAATTATTGTAGACCATTTTGATATTTTCTAAATTAATAGGGCAATTTTCTAGACCATTTTGGAATTTTGTAAATTATTCTAGACCATTTTGATATTTTTTTTAAATTATTCTAGACCATTTTGGTATTTTCTAAATTATTCTAAACCATTTTAATATTTTTTAAATTAATAGGGCAATTTTTTAGACCATTTTGGTACTTTCTAAATTATTGTAGACTATTTTGGTATTTTCTAAATTATTCTAGATCATTTTGGTATTTTCTAAATTATTCTAAACTATTTTGAAATTTTCTAAATTATTCTAGACAATTTTGGTATTTTCTAAATTATTTTATAAAATTTTGGTATTTTCTAAATTATTCTAGACTATTTGGAAATTTCTAAATTAATAAGGCAATTTTCTAAATATTCTAAATTATTTGGACAATATTCTAAATCATTTAAAATTAAATAATTAATTATATTATAAATTAAAATTAAAATTAAAATTTAAAAAAAATACATTGTGGCCGGGTCCTTATGGAGAGGAGAAAGAGATGTGTGGAGAGAGGAGGTTCCGGGTCCTTATGTAGGGCAATCTCATTTCCGGAAAAAAAAATTCCGGTTTTGGAACTAAAATTCGAAAAAATTATTTTTGAAATTGTAACACCGGAAAAAAATTATCCGGTTTTGGTATTGTGTTTCCAGAAAAATTTATCCGGTTATTGATATTAAAATCAGAAAAAATTTATCCAGTTTGAGAACTTTTGAAAAAAAGCCCCTCTTTGGTTTTTTTTTTTTTTGATATAAATAAAAAAATCAGGGGATAAGGACTCATATTTCAATCGGCCGAAGAAAAAAATAGTGAATGATTGAGTGTTTGCAATTGGAGGTGGAAAAATCATATACGGCGACGGCGTCACACGGCGCCATATCGATAAGAGCGGTAAAAGTCAAAAAGGAGCAAGATTGTTCAAAGCTTGCGAGTCACGAATAAGTTCCTAAAAAAATTGAACCCCATCACAATCAGTTTCATGACAAATCGTCAATTCATTCATCACTTGGAATTGGAAGAAACAAACAAAAGTAAGTTTTGTAAACTGCAGGTGTTGTTTCATAATTTCTTGGTTGCCACCAAAGCTAAAAAGCTTTTCCCCGCTAGTCCACTCAATTTTTGTCACTACTTTTTGTCTACATTCCTGAATAATTTCCATGGAAAATGCGAGGAAGTAGAGTTTTCTTTGTCAGTTTGTGAAGATCCAATCAGAGTGCCAAACGCTTCTACAAGTTTTTTTTTTTTTTTTTAATATATTCCAGTTGACAATTTGCACAATTGTGCTATTTTAGAAAATGAAACAATTTTTTTTAAGTATAAAAACAATTAATTTGTTTTTTTTTTATGAAAAGTCCTAGGCAATTGTATTAATTCAAACAGTTACAAGCTAGCTATTACATGAAATTAGATAATGAGTGTCTTTAAAAGTATTAAGTTATAAAACAAATAAAAACAAGGAAACATATTGTTTGCTTTTTTTTTTTTCCTCCATAGATAATAAGTATCGAACTAAAATTTCGATCATGGTTTTTTAATCGCCAAACAACATGTCACACAAAAATTTTATACACCCCTTGACCGAAGTAAATAATCGCTCCCCTCCTTATTGACCAAATATTTTGTTCGGTCCTTCAAAAGTGAGATTTAGAAACTTTTCAAATACGATATTAGAGGAAGCCCAACAAAATTTTTGATCACTCCGAATATGAGATTTCCCTTGTTCCAAATCTATGTTGTCAAAATGAGAGAATGGCGTCGATCATTTCTTACTTGGACCAAAACTTTGATTCAATCATTACCACTTCTGGAACAAAAAATAATAATCATTTATTTTCCAACAAATCAATCTTTTATGTTCTAAATATAAAAAGTTTCGACTTGTAAGTTTCAGCTGATTCCAATCCATATGAAATCAATTAAATGCACGGAGGTGATACAGTTCAGTTAGAATTTTTTTCCTGTACCTGACAATTTTGAAAATGATATTATTTAAAAGTTTAATTGATTTAAGGGAACAACTAACAGTATCTCCCATTTAGTCTTCTATCTGTCCTCCGCGTTAAAAGAAAAAAAAAAGTGCAACGGGAACTACTAACTGACGTGCACGTGGTAACTACCGCCAATGAGCAGGGTTAACGCGATTTTATTCATCGTCAAAACGTATAGTATTCATACTTATTATATATAATATTCATTATATGTAAACACAAACTGGAGGTGACCATTAATCTTGGAGACCAGTAACGACTATGGGGACCGCTGATGACGTCTGACAGCTGGATTGGGGACCGCAACCGTTTGAAAGCGACATTTGCCAAGATTGGAGCCCACTATAATGAATCTATATAATGAAGTATTCATATCTAATTAATGAAGTATTCATATGTTGACAACATGAAATAATCATATCTAACTAATGAAGTATTCATATCTAATTAATAAAGTATTCATACATGTACAAAATAATCTATACAATTCAAAATCAGACACCTCTTCGAGGACATCTCTTCCAAGACACATCTTTCAAAACCTCTTCAATTCACTTAGTTTTTTTTTTATAGTAAGTATTCACATCTGACACTAACACTATTCATACTTGAAGGTGCAAAACATTCATATCTAACAAATGAAGTATTCATATCCAATTAATGTACAAATAAAGTATTTATATCTAACTAATGAAGCATTCATATCTAACTAATGAAGTATTCATATGTTACACTCTGACAACCTTCGCTGGGCTAGCATGGATCCCCTCCGACGGTGCATCACGCTCTCCTCGCCAGATCTCATCGGAGACAAGGTAATTAGATTGTGCCGGATCGCACTAGATCTCCTCGCCGGATCTTGACGGTGCACTACATAAAGGCCATGAAGGTCAAGAAGAGGCAGAGGCCGTGAAGAGCGTGCACCTGATTTTGTTTTTTGCTGATCGGAAGAGAGAGAGGGATCATTGCTCATCAGGAGAGAGAGAGAGGGATCAAGACAGTTAGAACTATAGACAGTTAGAACTATAGACAGTTGGGATGGGAGGGGACTATTAGAGAACTAGAAGTAGGGGGATAATATCTTTACTCTTGATTTAATATAGTAAATTTGATAACAATTTACAAAACAGGAAATGTGCATGGTTTCGAGTCTTTTACTCTTTTTAGCATCGTTCATAAGTATTGCAAAAACGGAGGAAAAAAATAAAAAAATATTTAATCTAGTGATAAAATACAACATCTTTCATGTCTTTTAAGTACTGCCACGTGTCTAGAAGTCCAAAATACTTTGGCTGACTATTTAGGTAGGAAAGGCAGAATATAAACATGGGAAGTTGGGTTTACTTGCCCATTACCCAATATATATATATATATATAGGGACTTGAGGTAGTTCAGGTGACATGATAGAGATTAATTAGAGGGACAAGGCTTTCTTTTAAACTGACTCTTAATGCAAATAAGACCTGATACTGATAGTCTGATACAATGCATTTTAGTTGGGTTCGACCCAATGAAAAAGATTACAGAGAGTCATATCAGCCCGTCTTTAAAATAATAGATAGCCTTCATATGATATGAGCCTCAGAGCCTGTAAAATTATATATGCGCTCCACCAAAATACTTCAAATTTAATGCGCTGCTATGGACCGAATTTTTTTTTCTTACCACTCTAAAAAATCAGAATTAATTAAATGAATACCACCCGTTTATTCTAAATTCAAATTTCACCACGAATTCGGACTCAGTCCGCAGATGGATTCTCAATCTGAACTCAGACTCAATATGCGGATGGATCCGAACTCAGACCCAATCTGAGTTCAGTAAAATATGTCGCATAACACATATAACTTGTGTGGATGAAAAATGTACTAAACAAAAAGCTTGTGATCATTTAGATTCTCACCAATCCATGTCGACTCTCAAGATTTTTTTTGTTTTTATTATCAATTTGCTAAAAAAAAGCATCTTAAATTTAATGTACATAAATAATGTAGAAAAAAAATCTGCTAATTATAATTTGATCTCGGACTATGCTGTATTGTACAGCTTTGTCTTATTAATTATAAGTGTATTTGCATGAATGTAAGTATGTAAGTCGGTCAAATTAGCCAGTGTCACTGCCTTTAACAATACCTAGTTCATGATTGAAGTAATTTGACAATATCTAAAATTTATAAGATAAATATTTTATGACTATAATGCAGCTCTTTATATTATAACCCAAATAGCAAAATATTGATAAATTTACAAAAATAAATAAATAGTTTGTAAATAATACGAATAATTTAAAATAAATTTTGTATTGTTAGTACAATTCGTTAAATTGAAAAATAATTCAAAAAGATATTAAAAATTATAATTCAAATATTATACGGATAAAATTTATTTTTTTATTAATTTGCTATCCTGTGACAATAGTTGCATCGTGCCAGCTAATTTGTAGTCCTTATATATCCTCCCAGTGATTACAATAAGCTATTATTAAATTCTGAAATGATCAGTGTTTATTTAGATACAAAGAATCCGTTGAGATTTGTGCCAACTTAAAACCGACGACTTAGATCTAGTTGTACTTACTCAGTTATTGCACTGGATCTGAATTCACTAATTTCAGGCAGACCGATAATAAAAACAAAAAATCTTGAGGGTCGACATGGATTGGTGAGAATCCAAATGATTACAAGTTCTTTTATTTAATACATTTTTCATTCACACAATTTATACGTGCTATGCGACATATTTTACTGAACTCAGACTGGGTCTAAGTTCAGATTCGTCCGCAGACTGGGTCTGAGTTTGGATCCGTCTGCATACTAGGTCTGAGTTCGGATCCGTCCGCATACTGTGTCTAAGTTTGGATTGGGAATTCGTCCGCGGACTGAGTCCGAGTTCGTGGTGGAATCTGAATTTAGAATAAATGGATGGTATTCATTTAATTCTGATTTTTTAGGGTGGTAAAAAAAAAAATTCGGTGCTATGGACTGCAATCTCTTCAGAATCAGAGGCGGTCCATGGATATGATGACTGATCATGACCGTCCGATTTATATTAAGGTTCACACAATAACTTCAAAATTTGTACAGTCAATACTCAAGTGTGTACAACTGTTGATGCAGATTAGACAACTTTGCTTGAACATCAAACCATCCACTCCTAATCAAGGGTAGAATCAAGGAGCTGCGAGCGGGGGCCATGCACCTTTCCCCCAATCAACCATGATGAGTACATATATTGCATGTATATATATGAAAACTTACATGTATATATAGTATTAAAATAGTGTATAAATGCCGATTAGCATCTCCCAAAAACCCTCCAAAAAATTTCAACCCCCAAATTCAAATTCTGGTTCTGTCCCTCCCGGCTTCTAATCTCTTGAACAATGTGACTGTATGTGCAGTGTATTTATATCCTCGTTACAAATATTTTGCAAATATTTCAAAGGATGTAAGGGAGTCTACGAAATCTTTTTCGTATCATATTCAATAAGGCCGACTATACGTAAATAGTTAACTTAACAAGTATGGATTTAAAAAAGAAAATAATTTCGTTAACTTATTGTAAAGTACAAATATGAATAAGAGCTAACTTTCCCAAGGCCATAAGATCTGAGCAAGTGAGCAGTATCCGAATTGAATATCATTATCAGGGAGGAATTGGGCTGGGAGTTTGTATGGGCCAAGCATCACATAGCAAGATGTTTACTTGTGCGATTTCAACTCCATCTTCCAGTGTCCGCGGCATTCCCTGCCACGCATCAAACCAGTACAAAATAGTGCGACCATCTCCCAATTCCCATGATGTACTCTAGAGAAAAAATAGCGTTGATCCCTTGAACCGTAGTTGTTATCGTTGTTGGTAGCATAGTAGGAATAATCGGTATCGAGATCGGGATCAGTCCCAACCGATACCGATACTGGATTGGGGTATTGGCCGGTATCGGCCGATTTGAATCCAAAAATCGAATTTTTTTGCCAGAAGCTTGTTTTACACTAAAAAATAATAAAAAAATGATAAAAAATTAATTTGTCAATAATTTATATTTAGATAAATGATTACAATCAAATACAAGCATTAAAATTATAAACACACTCTTTTATTGCCAAAACCTATGTCGTGCTGGCTGGATCACTTCATCATCATTTGTATTATGATAAAAATGAGAATATTATTGTCCGGAACAAAAAAAAAAGACATTGTAAAAACCAAATGAAAGATTATTAACATCTTTAATCACGGGTTCATATTTCTCTATTTCAGCATAGTTGATACTTGATACTCTATTTAATCAATGAATGTGACGAGTTTTCAGCATGTGCATCGTGCTGGCTGGATCACTTCATCATCATTTGTATTATGATAAAAATGAGAATATTGTTATCCAGAACAAAAAAAAAAGAAGACATTGTAAAAACCAAATGAAAGATTATTAACATCTTTAATCACGGGTTCATATTTCTCTATTTCAGCATAGTTGATACTTGATACTCTATTTAGTCAATGAATGTGACGAGTTTTCAGCATGTGCATAGTTTATACTATATTTAATCAATCACAGGTTCAAGTTTTCAGATGAATAATGACCAGAATCGGACAAAAATAGTAGAAATTGGAAGAAAAACAGAAAATCCGTGAGGATCGACTTATGATCGGATGGTACTTGGTGTGTTATTGTTATTTAATGTTATTTGTTATACTTCCTACTACTATTTATCATCATAATTCATTATTGCAGTGATAATTCCTTAAAAAAATAATCACAAGAATATAGAAATAATAATAATTATTGTAGTATCTAATAATTTAGATAAGAAATTAATATAATAATAATAATAATAATAATAATAATAATAATAATAATAATTATTATTATTATTATTATTGTTATTATTATTATTATAGTAACTAATAATAAATGTTTATATGGACGTCAAACATCTTTAAAACAAAATGTAGCTACAGTAAAACCTAGAGGTGCTATCGGGTCGGGTCGGGTCCGAGTACTATTATATTTGGACCCGTACCCTAAAAGTGTTCGGGTCTGAACTTCGATCCATACACTTATTTGTTTCAAACCGGGTCGGGTCCGGATCCAGATACCTATCTACCCGTAGATATTTCGGGTCAAGTCTTTCGGTTCCGGGTAGATAGATACCCATAACTTGTTTGTGGATTATCGGGTCCGGTTCGGATACGGGGCGGTTCCGGATCCAGAGCGAGTATAGGTCACAACTCCAAAGCATTTGAGAAATTATTTACATTTAAATATAATTATAATTTCTTAAACATCTCATATAATAAATCATTACAATATAAATTAAAAACTGCTGCAAAATAAAAATTACACTATTGATCTTGTTCATAAATAATAAAATATATCATGCTACATAGCAAAATAAAAATAATAACTCTAAATTATTAGTTATCTATCTAAATTAAAAAATACTATCCTATTGATTCAACATTTGCAAGTACATTATCTTAATTACTATTTTACCAATCGCTGTAACAAATGAGAGCTTCAATTGTTGATGCCTCCAAACTTGCTCGTTTGTCATCAATTACTCTGTTACATGTGCTAAAAGCGGATTCTAAAGCTCATGTGTGTATAAACATAGCAAATTGAATTGGAAGTATCATATATCAAATTAGTTATATGAGTAGAATTTTTTTTTATTAGTAAAATATAGCACAGAAGAACAGAGCTTGTTAAGGCCGTAATTAAAAAGCTAGTGTAAAACAACAGCATAAACTTGGTTAAGTTTTAACAAGCTATAGCACAGCTGAAATATATTATCTAACACAAAAACTTGATGCAGAGTTATTAATATATATTTTATCGGGTATTTATACGGGTATTGGGTCGGGTTCGGTTATGGGTCGGATAATTAAATAATACCCATATCCTACCCATTACAGTATCGGTTCCTGTTCAGATCCGGGTCGAATGTTAAATTATTAATTTTGTAATGGTACCCATAATTTAACCGGTTATATTTTTTTAAACCATACCCTATCCAAATTAATCAGATCCGGGTCGGTTCCGGATTGGATCCGAATAATCGGGTAAAAGTAGCACCTCTAGTAAAACCGTCAAGATTTTTTACGGTTCTCATGCTACAGTAGAACCGCCTAGAATCTGGGCGGTTGGGACATTTATTTTTATTTTTTTAAGGATATTTCTGGAATTCTTTATTTAATGGAGGATATGTATAAAAGTTCCGGAATCCCATCAGTTTCATGATTTCTGTCTTTGTTTTAAAAATCATCAAATGGAAGAAAAAACAAAAGAGGAATTCTCTCTGGCTTATTTTACGAGAATTTAATTACACACAACACCGATAAGGCCCGAGGGCCTTTTCATGTAGCCCATGTGTCTAACAAATAGAAGGTTATATTTTTTTATTTATTCAAAGGAAACAGAAGAAAAAAAATGGTATTTGTTTTTTAACCAAGGGACATCTTTGCATAAGAATAACTTTTATTGCTGATTTTATTAGTTACTTATTCCCGATGATGTTATAAAAGTTTCAACAAAACAGTATTCCTAGAAACAAAAAAATTGAGAACTATTATCCTCAACCTATGCAGCTACGCTCTCAACATGTCTAGAACCAACAGAGACAATCATTAGCCTCCTTAACTGCATCATTTTAGATGTGGTCTTCTATTCTAATTTCCAGCTTAGTAGTCTTTCTGGTGATACTTCCATCTGAGGGTTCTCATGTCACAACCAAGTTGGTGGGAAGAGAGGAGCTGTAAACCCTCTCTTTTGCCTTTCTTGCCTGTTAATACATGAAATATATCTCACAAATTAACAGAGTCATTAAACTAATGCTATTCAATCAAAATGCAGAAATTTGTACAGATAAACAATATTTACCGCTTTCTCCCAATCAGTGTAAGATGTGATGATAACAAACAACACCACTTGGACAAATAAGCCAAATATAAGTCCCATCCAAAGCCCCTGACATCCAAAGCTAAATTACACAATTTTTCACAAGAATAATACTTAAATTTACAAGGAGAAATATTTGGAAATTACCTGTCCATTAATATGGAATACAAAAGCTAGGACAATAGCTGAAGGAATACCGACTGCATAAAATGCACCCAGATTTACAAATGCACCAATCTTTTGCCATCCGCACCCTCTTAAAACCCCTAAAATAAAATTAAAAAAATCAATATACTTTTGAAATTTTGATCAATATAAGAAGTTAAAACAACAAAGTGTTGATGTAAGGATAAAGAAACTGATATTTGAAGGATAACTTGATTTAACCTGAAAGAACACTCTGAATGCCATCAAACATATTTGCGATTGCAATAACGGGCAACATGATGGCCACATATTTTACCACCTCTTCTTCATTACTATATGCATAACCCCATACATTTCTTATCAGGATTAAAATAGATCCTACTATCAATCCTCCTGCGACGTCCAAGTATAACACGACTCGCATTGCTAATTTCGCAGTTTCAGGTCGACCCGCACCAAGCTCATTTGATACACGTGTACTTTGACAACCCAAAAAAGAAAGGATCAGTCCATATTACTTAAAAGGTGTAAAATTTACCAACATCGTAATTGTGAATTTCTCAATACAGTTAAAAAGTTAAACTAACCTTATGGCAGCACCAAGACCAAAGGGGATCATGAACACCAATGAATATGTGTTTAGACTGGAAAAGATAACCATACGAATTAAAATAAGAAAAATTATACATTAAATAGTTATATTGGTACAATTTCAAAACGAAATTTGCTCACATTACGGAAAGAACAGAAGTTTCGAGTTGTGGATTTGGAAGAAGGCCAGAGAGTAGCACAACAAATTCAAACGACCACCATTCCAAGCTGTATATATTAATCCACATTTGAATTAGATCTATGTAAAGATGTATTGAAACACAACTTCTTGACTAGTACTAAATTTTCTTCACTTTTTCAACTATAATTTTGTTGGCAATAACACTAAATTTTCTTTGCTTGTTCAGTTCATTAGAGAAAACTAAGGTGTTCAACAAAGCCTAATTAACTTACTAAATTAAGTCAAATTGAGGCTTAATCGAACCTCATTTGCACATTTGTTAGGCGAAGCTTATTCAGATTTCATCTGATAATTCCATTTTTCCGGCAAAATTAAATCTTCTGTTCTAATGATAATAATTTTTCTTACCAAACCATCAAAGCCGAAGGAACTGCAAGCTTAAAAAACTCTGTCAGATCGCGAAATGCCTCTTTGGAAAAGCCGACCCAAGTCTTCTTGCAATTTGGTGAAAGTCTAACATAAATAGCCAAAATGGCCACATTTATCCAACTCGATATCCCACTACCAAGAGCGGCTCCTTTGCTTCCCATCCCCAACCCATACACCAGCAGCCAGCACACGAAAATATGCAACAAGGCTGTGAAACCTGAACTAAGCATAACCGGGAAGACAATGTTTTGTGACTGTAGAAACCTCACCTGGCACTGAAGGAGTCCATAAGCAAACAATGACGGTATCATCCATTTCGCATAAATACCAGCCTCCCATGCTATGTCGGCATCTTGACCAAAAAGTAAAAGAATCTCATTTGTATAATACCAGATGGTGGCGAGTGGAATGCCTAAAAGTGTAAGAATAAGCATGGCTCTTTGCTTGTAAATTCCAAGAAGGGAGTACTCTTTCGCACCATATGCTTGGCCACAGAGTGTATCCAATGCACTGGCACTTCCCATCTACAAATTAAGAAATGTAAGAAGATTTTCTGCTATTATATTTAAAAAGAGAAATCATTGTTCTTTATAAAACATATATGCACTATTTATGCTATATAAGTTCCATGTTTAATGAAACAGCTAGCTATTTTAGCTATTTTTTTTTTTTTAAATAAAGAGATATATGTTATCCGAGTTGCTATTCAGACAACATTACCGTATGACTATTACTGCTACTGTACTATTGTCATTTTGTATTCATTCTTTTTATCAACTTATTGACATAGCAAGAGAAAGGTTCAAATTCAATAATATTTTTCTTCAATCTTGGTATAATATTTATTTTGATTTGGTACCACCTGCATACATGAGCCACACAATACTATTATTGTATCAACCTGAGATTTCTTTTGTCCTGGGAATAATTTATTTATTTTCACGAGTTTAATTTTGACAATTAATATATATTATATATGAACCTTCTGAATTTACTTAAGTTTATAGAGTAAGAAATTAACAAGTCGAGATCAGAAGTTGACACAGTTATCTATTCCCCTTTTCATGTTTTATCAAGCCCTTAATTAGATTGCAGTCGACGTACAGCTAGGTCATCTTCTCATCTAAGCCTCATGGTCATCTAAGGGTCCCTTTTGGATGACAAGTCATTGAGTAACAGCAGATGCTTATCAGTGATATGGGACTGATAAATTAGTATTTGTTGCCCCCAGAGTTTGTAAGTATTTTTGAGGCTCCTCTATGCCACAGATACCAGTTGCATTTTTTAAGGTGATAAATTAGATAAAACACAAGACCTTCACTCTTTTTAGGCATGGCTATCTTGTATTTTCTCTGTATAAATAAATACAATATTCAACTAACCACATATGAGTTTCATAGGAGGAATTGATATAGGAAAAGGAAGATAGTGACATCTTTTATGTAATGTTTAGATTGACAAGAAATTAATTGGGAAATGAACATATTAATAAGTGGGCCCACTGAAATGAACATATCAATAAATGGGCCTAAGAAATCCAGTCAAAAGGACTTAATTTTGTAGTACAACTTTGTAGTTAAGACACACAAGTGGAGCCAGAAAAATCCACAGTGTGAGGCAAAAAAACAAAATAAAATAAAAAACAAGATAAAAACATAATTTTTACCACTATATGTTATTGTATAAAATATTTATTTATTGATAATATAAGCATACACCTTAACTTTTTGGGTGGAGCTTGGGCATAGTTCACAATTACTTTTGTTACAACTACATTTCCAATCTTTTTATTTTGAAAATTTACAATTGTAGAAAAAGAAATCTTAACTAGATATTTCCAGCCATGCTGGCTCCGACTCTGTTGAGGAACAACAGAAATTTACATCGCGGACCCCGCAAGGCAGTTCTAGGCAAAAGCATGTGTAATTCTCTACTAATTGGAGATAAAACAAATCTAGTTCATCTTGCTCTCCATATTAATGTGTTTGGAGACCAAATTTTACTATTTTTTTAAATTTATTGAATATCGTTGTTTTTTATGGTCTAGATTTGTCTAAAAAACAACGATTTTTAATAAATCTAAAAAAATAGTAAAAAATTTCTAAAAAATGTAAAATTTGATATTCAAACACATATTAATATGGAGAACAAGATAAATGTTTGAATCAACCGTTAGGATTTTGAAAACTCGAATATTGGGCCGTAGCATCATAGCCCTCTATGCAACCCATAACACCGTAGCCAAATCCATATTATAATGATTGTGATAAAGGCAAAGTATCTGGTATGCCAGTGTCATATTAATTATTGAGATTAGGTATGTAAATTAGTCTTCCATGAGAAGTAATTATGAATTTAAACTCATAAGTCAGTAAACTAAGACAGAGATTGTTTAAGATTCTCAAGTCCCATGTTGGCAAAATTAAAAGGATACTTTGTTCTATGCCCTTCAAAAATAAATATCCTCTTATGGTAAAATACAATTAACAGAATATGCAGAATTTACTGATTTCTCCATTGAAAATGCTTACCGACATTTGAGAAGGTGGTCACAACTTGTATTCATAAATCTCAAGGTAGGTTTGGAACAATATATGATGTTTTCCTAAAATAACTATTACATTAGCTATCTAAATCCAAATTTAGATGAAATTTACTTACCATTAAGCTTTATTCCATGATAATTGCAAAGGAAAGTAGCCATGGAAGCACCAGACAAAGCTACTTCCCCAAGGCGACCAGCAAACATAATTGAAAAAACCCGAATGCAATTTTGAAATTAAAACCCCATAATAATTGGTATTGCTAACTCTCCTTGTTTCTTCACCTCTGTCCATACTTCTTTTCTCTATCCTCCTCTCACACATGGTTCAATTGTGGTAAGAGGTGTTGCTAGTGTTGGGCTCTCCATTGATAATTTCTCTCTGTTTCATTTTCTTTTTTATCATATATATTTAAGTTTTGTGACATGCTAATTGTTGGGATACAATTATGAAATTGGTCCATGCATTTCCACGATGTGTGCATTAAGTGCTACACACATTATTATGTGGCCATATGAAAAAAAATATATATATATTATAGTTACCATTGTCAATTATGAAAAAAAGAAAAGAAAGCTCACTGCATAGTAAATATGAAAGTGCAACTATTTATACCACGTATTCAATTTTATTGGTAGAATTGAAGCTTATCATATTTGACGCAACATTGAAAACTACTAACTCTGTAGTCTATACATCTATACAAATTTCCTCTTAAAAATGGAAAGGATCATTACCATTGATCAAAGGTCTTCTAAGCGGTAAGTGTTTATGCAACTTACTATGTAATCGTTGAACTTAGTTGAGCTGAATTGAATTGAACTGTGAGATATTCAAGACTTTGTTTGTAGGATAGATGTAATAGTAAAATCTTACAACAGTACACCAGGTTCCAGAGCGTCACTCAATTATAACATGTCAAAGAAATTAAAAAGGTAATATAAAAGGGAGAGAATGAAATTGCAAATTTACCACGACGCTGTAACCAGTGACACTAGCAAAGGAAGAAGCCAAAGAAGCACCAGACAGAGACAATTCGCCGAGGTGTCCGACAAACATGATAGATATCATTTGTATTACATTTTGCAATAAACTCCCTGCGATCATTGGTCCAGCTAGCCATAGTTGCTTCTTCACCTCGCTTTTGACCTCTTCTCTTCTATGGCTTTTACAAGCCTCTGTGATTAGAGGTGTTTCCAGGGTTTGCGTCCCCATTTTTTTTTTTTTTTTTGCTCCTTCCTATCTCCTCTTTATTTCTCTACAATGGCGGGGTGATTCAAATTTTGGCTTTTCGTTTTTGGCTATTTGTGGCGGCTATATATATAGGTGTTGTTTCTATACGGCTCAGAATAAAAAGAAAAGATAAGTGGTGTATATGATAACTAGGGGTAGCAACGAGCTGCTAAAGAGTGAGTTAGGTCTCACTCGTAATCAGATTAAGCTGAGCAAGTGAGTTTAAATTTTAGGCTCCGAGCTAAAATTGTTACTCAAGACTGACTCGTGACTTGTCTGAGCGAGTCGAGCTGGCTCGTTACCAGCTTGATAGATTCATAAATTTGTATATTTTCTTTTGTGCTATATCTTAAATTTTCATAACACATTTTATAAATTATGGCTAAAACAAAATAATATGTATATGACTAATTATTGAGAAATACTCTTAATTAAACTGCAATTAAGCAAATCAGCTACTATAAATTAAGTTTATAGCTAAATTTATACATACAAAAATATCAAAATTCTAGATTCATACAAACATATTTACATAGTAAATTCATGCATATCAAATCAAACAAATTCATACAAATTAACTTAGTTGCATATAATTAATTCACACATATTACATACAAAATTACCAAATACTAATCAACTTAAGCACAATCCAAAGTGCAATTACCATAACACTGGCTATAACATCTATAGACTATAATATCCCCAGTTTGAAGTGAACGGATACAATGAAACTATTAAACTACGTATATTAAATAACTCGTTAATGACCGAGCTGGCTCGTACCGAGCCAGGCCAAACTCAAACTCATTAATTATGGCTCGAGTCTGTGGCGAGCGAGCTAATTTTAACTCGATTCACTAACGAATGAGTTGTTACCGATCGAGTCACAGGCGGATACTAAGCGGGCCACGAGCCATGAGCTTTTTTGCCAGCCCTAGTGTCAACGAGCTGGCTAGGTCCGAGCTAGGCCCTAGCTCAACTTGTTAATTCTGAACTGAGTTACAGCCGAGCGAGCTGGACCTAAGGCATCCGAGCTAAAACCTCAGGTTGAACTCATGACAAGCTAGTCCGAACTAGCTCACGAGCTGACGAGCTGGCTCGCTGGGTCTGGCTGGATCTTATTTTAAGATAAAAATAAATTATACAAATGTTTTGGATCGAACTGAACCGAGCTAGACAGTATAAAATACACACAAATTCATACAAATTCACAAATTAATGCCTAGCCGAGCTAGCTGGCAAGCAAGTTAGGCCCCAGCTTGAACTCGTTAATTCCGAACCGAGCTAGTGACGAGTATAGCGTCCAGAAATAAATCTGCTGCGATTCTTTGGAATCGCAGAGACCCAACTTTTCCAAATCAAACCATCCATTTTTTGGAAAACACGGATCTCAAAATCAATTAGTTTTAAGCACAAATCTCAAAACAAATAGATTGTTTGATTTAGAAAAGCAGAGTGCTGCGATTCCAAAAAATCGCAGCAGATTTATTTCCATAGCGTCCATAGTGCCACAGTGATTTAATATATTAATTATTAGAATTATGTGTCCAGTGAGGCAGTGATTCAATAGATCTCTGTATGAAAATTGTCTCCTTATATTCCTTCTAAACAAAAGCCACCTCTATACTTGAAATTTGTCTCATTTAATAAAATTTAATTGGGCATCATCTACTAGTTATATTACAAAAAATAATTTGAATGAACCGAGATTCCCAAAATGAATGTGAATTAAATATATTTTTTTTTTCCCTGAGGTACAATGTTGTAGTGACCTAACAAATTAGCTTAAACAAATTGCACATAAGAGAATTCAGCTGTTTAATGAATCCATGTGGCGGTTATTCCAATGGCTGCCAAGTCACTAGAGCACAACACTGTACGAGATCCAAATATCCAATCCTTGGAAAGTGCATATGTTCCGCGAACTCAATAAGATAACTAAAGGGATTAGACTGATTTGGACAAATGGGCGGTGTGAGAGCAGTGTAAGTGTAACATTTGATAATGATCTCTGTATGGATCATGTAATGTACCCAGGGGCGGATTCAGGTTTTCTGTCAGGGTAGGGCACTAATCGGATTCAAATTATTTAATCGGGTTCAAACCCATTAACTAATCGGGTATGCTAACTGATTTCTTCTCGCAAGAGATAGAAATGGAAGATCGCTGGATGAGCGCTTCTTCAGAACTGAGTAGATGCTTTAATCAATCCAATCCAATTTTAAATCACCTTAGGCTAAACAAAATAGAGATTAATTTCTAAGCAGTTTTTATTTTACCAGTTTAATCTCTTTTATGTTGCAGTAAAATAGTGGCAAACAGAAAACTGGTATACTGTTGCCCAATTAACTTTCTTTCTTTTTTTCTCAATGGTCTTTTTTTTTCGTTTGCTCTGGCTCGAGAGACGCAAGGGTCTTTGTTTTTTTTTTTTTTTTTTAATTTGCTCACCTCTCCTAGCAGCCAATGAGAATTAAGTGACTTTTTTTTTATTTTGTTGCAAGTGAGTCAATCAAAGCCTCAAAGCAGCGGAGCATTATTTTATTTATTGGGCCAGCGAATCAATCAAAGATTCAAAGTAGTATTTTATTTAATCGGAATTAGACAGCGGAGCAGTCAGATCGAAGCCTGTTATTTATCTTTTAATTCAATCAAGCGGAGCGGGCCTTGTTATAATTTTATCTGGACCAGGGTTAGGCACTGTATCTGAGCCAGGGTTAGGCACAAGAGTAAAAACGTATTGAACTTTAAAAAAATTTCAAATCCAGGGGTAGGCAAGTGCTTACCCCTGGGCCTATGTGGATCCGTCAGTGAATGTAGCCATTGAATATATATATGATTTGCACTGGAATCCTATATATAGTCATGACTCATGACTCATGAGGAGGGGTGGAACTGGAAGAAGATCATTAGAAACAAAGGAACCCTCCATTTAAAATTGAAAGATATATTGATCAATTTAATTTTTTAAATAATTAAATGATAGGTTACATAATTAAAAGGGGATAGAAGAAATAATGTCAAATCTTTCTGGAGATTTTGAATATTATGATGCTTTGATGGAGAAATTTACTATTTTAAAAGATTGTATGGGTACACTAAAAAATTTCCCATGAATATATATGCCCAAACACATACTGAAGTCTATTGAGTCGCTGCTCACAGAACTTCAATAACATATTAAATTACATTAGTACTCTAATCCGTTCAGGGTTTTTCATTTTTTGGCTGCGCTTTTTTTTCTGTGGGTTGGACGGTAAAGTTTGTACCATCTACCATTTTTTTTATCTTTTTATATTAAAAAATAAGTCAATTCTTTTTTAGTTAGACTATGGTACACCATATTTATATTACACAAGGTTTGCGCTATGGCTTCATATTTCTATTTTACAGCAATTTCTTGCTATTTAAAAATAAATAGTAAACAAATTCTAATAAATATAAAATTTTGTTTATAAATATATTTTGATACAAATATTATATTTTACAGTTTGAGTTGACTATCTGAACCTTAGAAGTAAAAATAATACATTCATAGGCCAGATCCATCCTTAATATTATATGCGTATTATCTGAAATTTTTATTCATAGGAAATACAAAAAAATAAATAAAAAATGAGAAATAATAGAGTGAAATTTTAGAAATAGGACTGCAAGATCACAGTTTGGAGTTCCGTAGGGATGCCAAATCATACCGCAACATCTGATAAAAAAGAGGAAAAAAAAAAAAAGACGTAGGACTCTAAATGAGAACAAAAATCTGAATTTTTTTTTTTTTTTCTAAATGTAGGATGCCAAATTAGACACAAAAGTTTCTAAAGGAGAAGGAAATGATAAGGCATAAAAAAGAAGCATACCATTGCTCTTCTGAAGATAGCGACAACAATAAAATAAAAAATCACATGGGTGGGGTGGAGATATAGCATCCTACTTAATATATATATATATATATTTTTTCTAATTTGTTGTCTAATTTGAAGTCTCACTTTTAGAAAAAAAATTTCAAGTTTTTGTCTAATTTAATGCTCCACCTTAAAAAAAAAATTATTTGACAATGGTTGCTGTATAATTTAGTTCATGATTTTGTCTTTTATTTTTAAAATTCTACCATATTATTATTTTTATTTTCTATAAATAAAAATTTGGAACGTATTACCATAGGCTCAATGATTCAATATTTCAATCCGCCGAAGAAAAAAAATAGTGAATGATTCAGTGTGCGCAATTGGAGGTGGACAAATGATCTACGGCGACAGCGTCACACCGCACCATATTGAATTATTGATAAGAGCGCTAAAAGTCAAAAAGGACCAAGATTTTTCAAAGCTTGCAAGCCACGAATAAGTTCCTAACAAAAATTGAACCCGATCACAAATTCACAATCAGTTTCATGACATCTTGTCTTTTTTCTAAAATCATCAGTTCATCACATGGAATTCAGAAACAAACAAAATAAAGTTTTGTAAACTGCAGGTGCTGTTTCTTAATTCCTTGGTTACGTTCTTTTATTGCCAAATAACATGTCACACAAAAAAAAGTATACGTCTCTTGACCCAAGTAAATAATCACTCTCTTCCTTATTCACCGAATATTTTTCTTCGGTCCTTTCACACCTTGTTTGGATGGAGAGTACACGTAGGGATGGTTCCCTTGAATCGTGTTTGGTTGACATTAATTATATCGGAGCTGAAATGTACATGAGGTGAAAAGTTTAACTTTATATCATTATAATTAATAAAATCGGTTTCTCTTTTAAATTAGTGTAATAGATAGAAATTTTTTTTGTTATAAATATTTTTAGAAAAAATAATACAAATGCTAAATCATATACCTTACATATATAATTCTCATACAATATTTTTTTCTCAAACTTACAACAGTCACCTAATTTCTCATTAACCTCCTAAATTTTACTCAACTAAACAAGAAATAAAATGAAAATGAAAGTTAAATTTATTTTATCTCATTAATCATTCAAACACAGAGAAGTTAAATATGTTAATATTCATTTCTATTCCATTTCATTCCCTTCTATTCTTTATCTCCCATTCCTTTCTCTACTCTCCATCCAAACAAGGTGTCAAAGTGAGATTTAGAAATTTTTGAAATACAATAGTGGAGGGAGCCGAACAAATTTTCAATCACCCCGACTATATAAGATTTCCCTTGTTCTAAATCTGTGTTGTAAAAAAATGAGGGAGTGGCATTGATCATCCTGTACTTGGACCGAAACTTTAATTCAGTCATTACCACTTTTGGAATAAAAAATAATGGGATTGACTAACTATCCCCCACTTAATTTTCCTCATTCATCCCCTAGTCAATAATTACCTGTGGTGACCTCTCATTAACTAGACATCATTAATCACTTCAGAAACCGTCTAATATTTGATAGATTTTACAACTGACGGGTGCAAATATGGATACCTATGCATGCAAGTGTTAATATATAATATATCAAGTATTTATACCTAAGATACTAAGTATTTCAAAAAAAACCCCATCTGATACTAAGTATTTTTTCTAATTTGTTGTCTAATTACAAGTATTCATACATCGTCATGCAAGTGTGAATAGTTCATGTATCAAGTATATGTATCTAACAAATTCTATGAATTCTTTTCCCATGTGGCACTGGATGATATCTGAAAGTATTAATATAAAATATTGCAAGTATTCATACATCGTCATGTAAGTGTGAATAATTAATGTATCAAATGTTTGTATCTAACAAATTATATCAATTTTTTTTCATATGACACTAGATGATATCTTAAAGTATTAATATCAAGTATTGCAAGTATTCATACATCTTCATGCAAGTGTGAATAGTTCGTGTATCAAGCTGTTGTATCTAACATATTCTCTATCTTTTTTTTTTTCCTTGTGGCACTAGATGACACTTGAAAATATTAATATCAAGTATTGTAAGTATTCATACTTATAACTGAAGTATGAATTATTACGTTGTAAAATATCTTAATTTAATAAAAAAAATTACAAATTACTCTTTTTGTGCTTTATTGTATTACTCTGTTTGGTGCTTGATTGTTATTGTAAAGTAACTTAAATCAATTAATATGCTGGTGTATAGTTACTAAGAAAAGTATTCATAATTGTTATAGTCTTGAAATTTAAATCAATTCATTAAACTAACAATTGAAATTTACAACTTATTATTATTTTTAGTTAATTAAATAAGAAATTAATATTTGACTAGCTAAAAGATAAATTTGATTTATATAAGATTATTATTAAACCAAATTACAAATTACAAATTTATAAAAATTAAGTTTTATAGATAATATTTTCATACTTAAAAATTTTAATTTGTTACATATTAGAAATAAGTAGTTTTATAAATATATAATTGTTAATAAAATATTTGTTGATTAAAGTTAATAAAACTATAAATAAGTTTAAAATTAAAAATGATGAACCTTCGAGAATTTCGTAGCTAGTAGCTTTTGGAATGTAAATCCAGTCAAACTAATTTAATCTAAATTATCTCTTTATTTTTTATCTTATTTTGATTTTGTTTCTTTGAAAAGTCTCAACCGTTAAAATACATTCAACCAAAATCTCAAGAACAAAGATATTAGTTCCATTCTTTCTAATACGCCTATGCCGTTAACCCAAAACCCATTAACCCCGAAACTCTTAAACTCAACCCCACATCTCTCTCCCTTTGCTCCCCCAGTGCACCCTCTCTTTCTCTTGTTGTATGTAATCAAGCACAGATCTCGCTCCTCCAGCACACCAAACGAACTCTGAGCTATCTTCATTTCTTTCTTCCCTCTCTTTCACCGCATGAGTCACAACTCCAACTTCTATTGCTCGAAGAAGAAAAACCTGGTTTTGATCTGGTTGTGCAATTGGAGTTGGATAGAGTTAGTGAAGAAGAGAATTGGAGTAATAGAGTTATGTTATTGCGATTTGAAAAGGTAAAGGTGGGAAGAAAGAGGTGGTGAGATCGAATTAGAGACATCATTGGAGAGGAGAGGAGAGGAGGGGAGAGGTGGTAGTATGAGTGTTAAAAGGTTGAGAATTATGCTTTTCTAAAACTTTGAAATGGAAAGATAGAGAGAAAGATAGTGTACTGGACACTTGTAATGATTTAATAGTTATAAAAGTTCCGTAAACAGTTAGAATTCGTTAATGGGGGACTAACGGGGATAACAGACGGAAGAAAAAAAATATTTTTCCAAAAATAATAATCATTTATTTCCCAACAAATCAATCTTTTATTTTCTAAAAATAAAAAAAAAGTTGCGATTTGTAAGTTTCAGCTAATTCCAATTTATCTGAAATCAATTAAATGCACGGAGGTGAGGTGATACAGTTCAGCTGAATTTTTTTCCTGTACCTGGTAATTTTGAAAATGATGTTATTTTATTCAAAAGTTTAATTTATTTAATACTAGAAAATTCTGATTGGATTAAAATTATATCCGAAATGCATGCGTCGCAATGATTGGACGCTTATATTCAAAATTACCATCGGAAGAATTTCTTTTGAAATAAGTGATAAAATGACCACATGCTTTATTCAACGGAAACAAGCTTTTAGTACAACATGATTACAAACAAAATGTTCATGGTTTCGATATTCGAACTCTGTAGCCGGCATAATTTATCATTTTGTTAAACAGTAAATTTTATAACAATTTACAAAACAGGAAATGTGCATGGTTTCGACTCTTTTACTATTTTTATTGCAAATTATGCAATATTGTGAAATTAACTAAAACGGAGGAAAAAATAAATAAATATTTAGTCTAGTGATAAAATACAACATCTTTCATATGTATATAGAGGAGGGATTCAATTACACTATTTTTTAGTGACACCGAATAACACTCTAATATTTTTTTTTATAGAATTTGGTAGATGCTTATACTCTATATTTTCAAAGTCCAAACAGTCGATCCAAACCGTTCAGCATAATGAATATGTTAAAATGTGCTTGCAAATCAAATTTTATATTTTTTTGAATTTTTTTACTATTTATTAAGATGAGTACAAAAATTCAAATGGTCTAATTATAGCAATTTTGTTAAATACTTAATAAATAGTAAAAAAAATATAAAATTTGATATGCAAGCATATTTTAATATATCCATTATGTTGATCGGTTTGAATCTACTATTTAAACTTTAAAAATTGAGAGTGTAATTCGGTGTCACAAAAAAATGTGTAATTGGATCCCTCCTCTTTTAAGTATTGCCACGTGTCTGCAAGTCAAAATATTTTGGCTGACTATTTAGCCAAGAAAGGCATAATAGAAACATAGGAAAATGGGTTTACATATCAAATATATAGGCAGGAGGGGACCCCCGCCCCTGAATTTTCAAAAACAGTGCTAAAAATCTGCTTATTATAGTTCTGTCCCTCTCTGGAATTTAAATTGCCTCTCTTGAGTCCAATATAAATTGTCTGTAGCCCAAGGTAATTTCGGGTGAGCCCAACATCTAAACTCTGGAGCCCAACAAACTTAAATCCATCAAATCAATTACCAAACTTTTTGGCACTGAGCCCAAAGTAAACAAACAAAACAATTATTTGATGAAGAAAAAAGACCGCAGCTCTGTCTCTCTCTCTCTTTGGAAATTGAAACGCACCCTCCCATTTTCAAGTAATTTAGAATTTTTATTATGTTGATTGATATGTTTTTTTTGTTATGTTGAATTGTACCATATTAGCTAATGAATTTTAATCCAATAAGCTAATTAAATCTGATTTCTGCCTCTCCCGGCAGAAATCCTGCGTTTGCCCCGTATATAGGGACTTCAGGTACATGGCTTTGTTTTAAACTGACTCTTAATGCAAATAAGACCTGATGGTCTGATACGATGCATTTTAGTTGGGCTCGACCCAATGTAAAAGATTACAGAGAGACCTGAACCTATCTTGGGCCGGATATTATGGTAATCAGACTGGACAATACCATTACTTAATTTCAATCAGGGCTTTAGTAAAAAAAAAACATAGCCTTGATATGATATGAGCCAGTAAAATTATATATGCGCTTGACCAAAATACTTCAAATTTAATGTTCTGCTATGGACAGCAATCTCTTCAGAATCAGAGGCTGTCCATGGATCTAATGACTGATCATGACCGTCCGATTTATATTAAGGTTCGCACAATAATTTCAAAATTTGTATAGTCAAGACTCAAATGTGTACAACTGTTGATGCGGATTAGACAGCTCTGATTGAACATCAAACCATCCACTCCTAATCTCTTGAACAATGTGACTGTATGTGCAATGTATTTATATCCTCGTTACAAATATTTTACAAATATTTCAAATGGAGTAAGCAAGGGAGTTAACAAAATCTTTTCTGTATCATATTCGATCCAATATGATGAGTATAAGTAAATTTTTTTTTTTCTAATTAACTTAACAAGTATGAATATGAAAAAGAAAAGGAAAATCGTTAACTTATTATAAGATACAAATATGGATAAAAGTTATTTTGTATTCGTTAGATATATATAATTGATAAATGTTAAATTAATATGATATTTTAATTTATACATATTACTATATTCTTTTGTGTTATTATGATTAGAATAGTTTATACATATTATAATGTAAATATCGGTAATCATATAAATGGTTAATGTATTTGATAATTACTAGTTATTTATTTTGTTGTTTATTATATTAACTGGTAAAGTCAAAATTTAGGATCTGTTCGGCTGCACAATTCCATCTGGAAATTACGTGGGTTTGAACTTGATGGATTGAAATTTCTAATTGAGCGTTCGGCAGCCCATTTTATTTCCAAAAATTCTGGAGGAAACACCCCACTAAAATTTAGGACCTATTGGGCTAAACAATTCCATTTGAGAATTACGTGGGTTTGAATTTGATGGATTGAAATTTCTAATTGGATGTTCGGCAGCGCATTTTATTCCCAAAAATTCTGAAGGGAACACCCACTCGTTCCCCTTTTCTTTGTAAAATAAAAAACGTGAACTCCTAGTACATTTTTTTTGCCCAATCTCTCTCTCTTCTACTGGGACCCACGTCACCCATTCTTTTTAATTCTTTTTCTGCCTCCAACTCCCCCACGTGGCTCTGTCATCTCTCTTCCACTTTAACACTATTTTATCCATTTTCATGTATATATAAGGCGAGAGGGGACCAATTCATTTCAATTGTGAGACTAATTAAATAGTCCGGACCGGCATTTTTTTTAATTACATATTTTAAATATTTGTTTGTTTATAAACATTTAATTTTTGATATGTTTTTAATTGTTTTTTTTAACATATTTTACATATTTATTTGTTCTCTAATTTTTGTAATTACATATTTTTAAATGTTTGTTTGTTTATAAATATTTTTTTTGTAAATGTTATTAATAGTTTATTTTTTGTAAATGTTTGTTTGTTTTCTAATTTTTGTAATTACATAATTTAAATGTTTATTTTTTTGTAAGTGTTTGTAAAAGTTTCTTTTTTTTAAATGTTTTTAATTACATATTTTAGTTGTTTGTTTGTTTTCTAATTTTTGTAATTATATATTTTAAGTGTTTGTTTGTTTATAAGTGTTTATTTTTTTGTAAATGTTTTTAAATGTTTATTTTTTGTAAATGTTTTTAATTGTTGTTTCCTTATTTTTTTTAATTTTTTTTAATTTATTTTAATTTATTTATAAATATTTTCTTATTTTATTTGTACCATTTTAGTAATATTTTTTATTAGAAATGGTTCATCTTTTTAATATTATTATTTAATCAATTTTATTTAATTTAATTAATATAATTTAAAAAAAATTATATTTAATTACTTTTTTATATTAAACTAACTTTAACTTAATTGATTAAAATCAATACAGAACATAATGCTATACTATTCAAAAATAATAATTAAATAAAAAATCATTTATAAGTAAACTAAACTAAAACAATTAAGTAAATATACATATTTTAAAATAAATAAAGATTTTCCACAATTAATCTCATGATACAAATGAACACTCATTTTCTCATATTTCCATAATTAATCCAGTGCATTCCGTACCCGTGGGTTCCCACTTTTTCAAAAGTGAATTCCCATTCCCATTCCGTAATTCCGTAACATCCAAACACGCCTCAAAGATAGAATACGAGTAAGACAAATTTTGTGTGGGTATGTGTATGAAAATGTCACAACGGGGACAACGGACAGATGGGTCCCATCAGCAACAAAAGCATAAAATTAGATAATGTCGGAGCAAATATTATAAATTTCGTTCAGTATATAATTCTTCATTTTTTCGTTGGAGAACAATGAATATGTATTACTATATATTCACAAGTAAAATATACAAATGAAAGATAAGCAAAATTTTATAACAAAAAAAAAGTGAATCCTACACTAAATAAGAGATAAATAAAACTTACGGAAGCAAATCAAAATATGCAAAACATGAGAGAGATTTACGGAAAAGTTTTGGGATTTTTGTATATTTTAATATTTCTTCAGAAGGGCAAACAACTCAGGATCCCTAAATTCAAAGTTGAAGCAATAGAACAATTAAAATAAAAGAAGACATGCATGCTTCTACTAGAATATTATTTCTCTTAACCTCGGAAATAAATCAAATAATAACGTGAGCTGATATTCTAATTAATGTAAGCAAAAATAATACCTCCACGTGGTACGTAGTTGCATCCCTGTAAGCTGGCTTTAACATGAATTGTTGAAATAGACGTGATGGCACGTAAATTACGAGGTAGTAAATATATATGCATTATTATTTATTTAGATATTTTTATTCTTTATTTTTTTTTCAAATAGACGTAATTTTGTGGATTTGTGGTGAAAAGTAAGGACCAATAGTCTTAATAGGAAGAAGATATTTTATGGATTTTCTTTGAGTTGGCTTTCAACGGAAAAGAAGAATATGAAACTTTTTATATGTACATGAAATTAATTATCTGAAAAATAAGGGTATATATAAATAGCTAGCAACGATATATAACAGTAGATAGAAAAGGAGTGATGTGATGTGTGACGATTAAGACCCCAAATTCCCATTGAAAAAACAAAACACCAGCTGTGGTATTTGAAATTGTCAAAGAAGAGAAGCGGTGCACAATTTACGGTTGATATATATATATATGACATGAAAATCATATTGCAAACTATGATGTAAATATTTGCGGCCATTTTTATTAATATCCTTAAAAAAAACTTAATTTTAAAAATAACTCTACATTGAATTTTTTTTTTTTTAAAATGTCCCAACCGCCAGGCCCACGGGCGGGTCACAGCACTAGTAGACCGCCCGTGGAACGGGCGGTTCACTGTTTACTATTTTTTTTTTTAGAGATTTTAGTATTTTGATTTAAATAATTTTGTGAAAAAAGTTTTCTTATTTAGAGTGTATGCCAAAAAATAAAATATTTGATATATTTACGAAGTGATGTCGTAAATCTTTATAACTTTGATTATTTTTATTTTTATTTTTTTGGTGAACTTTGATTTTATTTTTTTTATTTTATATCACAAGTCTAAATATAACACTAATGAAGGATTTGACCTTTATTCTGGTTTTTATAATATATGTATAATATATACATATGTACATATATACATATACATATACACTATCTACATATCTACATATATACATATACATATACATATACATATACATATACATATACATATACATATACATATACATGTACATGTATACATACATGTACATATACATATATACATATCTACATATATACATATACATATACATATATACACATGTACATATACATATATACACATGTACATATACATATATACACATGTACATATACATATACACATATGTACATACACACATACACACATACACACATACATATACACATATACACATATAAACATATACATATATTATATGTATAATATACATATATATACATGTAGAGTAAGGCTACGCTACTTCGTGAATTAAACGGAGCGTTTTAATTCGCGCTCATATCTCTAGTTTTGAAGTCTAAATAGTCGATCCAAACCGTTAGTGTAACACCGTGAACTTTTAAAATTCAGATTTAATTAAAATAATAAGTGGTTAAATCAAATAATATATATATACGTATATACGAAATTAGTGACGTGGATGGTGAAAAATAATTATACGATTAATTGTGTTAAGAGAGAGGAGCAATTGGGGTTATATAACTCATTTAAACAATATCGAACAAGTGGAGGGTTTATTTTGCAAAAATACCACTTACAAGTGGGGGCCCCTTGTCATTCCCTCCTCTTCCCCTCCTTCCTTTCCTTTCCTGCCCCCATCTTTTTTTTTTTCTTCTTTCCTTTGTTTCCGCCAAGAGAGAAAGAACGAGGGAGAGAGAGAGTGAGAGAGAGGCACCCCGGTGACCATTTTGCCCGAAAACCGAGATCTAGGAAGAGGAGCTCAAATCTCGTACATCCATCCGTTCCATCGGTAATTCCCCTTTCTATTTCTCTCTCATTTCGTGATTCCTTGTTTTTAGGGTTTCGGTGAAAACCCGTAGAATCGTACCAAATTGATTATTCCGTGCCTTTGTTGTTTCTAAAGTGTAAATTGATTGATTCCGTGTTCCAAAGTGCAACCAAATTTCCAAATTACGAATTTTCCCAAAAATTGATTAGGGTTTAAATTGTAAAAGTGCCGGAATTTAATAAATTGACCTATGGATAGATCCTAACGAGCACGGCTAGCGGGATTGACGAGCTTACCGAGTCGCGAGATCGCGGACCCTCTACGTGCCCTACATAACCAGGTGCGGGGGTTCACGGGATCTGTTTTGGGGTTTATTCAGAGAACTAAATAACGGTGCATATTATTATATTTATGTTGATTGCTTGATTTAAATAAATTGTGCATAGCATGTTGAATCTCTGATTGAAAGCATTTGTTGCCGCATTGCATTAATTGTGATATTAGTGTAATTGAATTGTATAACTGTTATGATTCTCATGTTGGTACGGTTTATCGATTGTTGATCTGTCGTTTTGAATAAGTGAGTGGAACCACAGTATGACTTGGATTGATTGTGTGAAGTGAACAGTGTATCATAGTGGAAAGTCTAGCTAGCTACTAGACTTTCATCCAGGACCCTTATGCGCATCTGGAGAATGGCCCTAGTGAACCCAGTACCGGTTGGGTAAGGGAAGTGCAGTGTAATTTTAGGTAGAACTGTGGTTCAGTGGTTCAGTGGTTCAGTGATTCAGTGAAAGTGTCGGTGATTCTTTTTGAGAAAATTTATATTCTGTTGCATATTCGCGGAATATGCCCGTGCATATTTTAAGTGATGAATTGATGAAATTGTATGACTTGAAACCAGAAATTAGAACTGTTAAGCCGGAGGTGATCGATAGTTGATATCTGTACCTCATAACCAGACGTATATATATTATATCTGTGAAACCAAATCTTTCTGGAAATTCGTTGATTGATGTTGATGAGATGTGAATTGAAATCCGTTTGAATCTATTCCCGGTACATGTGCATTTATTATTGTTGGTGAATAATTAAATAGAAGCTCTATTGCTAGTGTATTTAGTTCTGGTGATGGATTTCTCACAAATCCAGTAGCCCTTTAAATTCCGCACTGAGAAAACGGATGACAGGTTTTCTCACCCCCTCCCCTCGGGGAATTTTTCCCTTTGAACTGATATGTGCAGGTAAACGCGAGTGAAGTGGGACTCGGGCTCGACGCGTGAGTTTAGGCCGAGCTAATAGGTTATGCCAAACCCTTTTATGTCCATTTTGAATGTGTAGTTGAACCCGTAGTCGGTTATTTTGATGAATAGGTTGTTATCGAACCGTATTATGTTCTAAAACCCTAACGGTATGTTTTAAATGGTTGTTATGATTTAAATGTTGAAATTGCATTTTAAATGTCATTAAAATTGCTAGTGAATGGGGAATAATTGTTTAGTTATACGGGAATTTGATCGGGTTTGAAAACGGGGTGAAATTTCACGAAAATGGGCAAAGGAATGAAAATCAGTACCCTTATTGCGGGCCGCAATGAGAGTAGACAGAGGGAATTTCGCAGATTAAAAATCCAACCAGGCCATTGCGGGCCGCAATACATTTATTGCGGGCCGCAATGAATGGAGGCAGAGGCGAATTACAGAGGCTGGAAATTTTGGGAGTGTTGCGGGCCGCAATAGCCCTATTGCGGGCCGCAATGGGGATTCTGAAAAATGCTATTTTGGGTATAACTTAGTCAAATCAAATCGGTTTTGAACCAAACTTGTTTTAAATCAAATCATATGATAATGGGATTGAATTTCAATGAAAATTATGTGAAATTTGACTAATTTGGGCTGTCGGTTAAAGGATTTGCATACCATTTGACTTCTCCCAAATAAAATTCTCCGGGCTCTATTGAGCGGTGCTTCGTAACCTCAGACAACGCTCGCAGGGGGCTGCCGCCCCCCTGCCACCCCCCGCAGACTAATAGAATGAGGCCCACCCACATAAACATATATCAATATATATATATATATATAGATCTGCATGAACAAAACCGCATTTTAAAATGAAACTGCGCGACCCCCTGTCCCGGGGTGTGACAGTTAGATATTTAATCTATATTAAAATGTGCTTGGAAACCAAATTTTACATTTTTTTTTGAATTTTTTTACTATTTATTAAGAAGGTTTGAAAATCACTGTTTTTTAATGCCTACCGTCAAACGAAAACTTAAACTGAATATTTGAGGCCCTAAACGACATTTTTTTGAAATTCTGATGCTTCCGATACGACGATGCCCGGTATTCCTTTTTAGCAACAAGATAAGTTTGTAATATAATTTCTTGCCATTTTTTCCTTTTTAGCCCCTCCCAAACAAGAATTAGGATGTAAGCTTAGCATTGTTTCGGGAGTGAGGTTTTGGTACTTTGCAAGGCGCTCATCGATCCGTACTATGGATCCATATCTTTGTTTTCAAAGGTCCAAGCAGTCGATTTGAAATTTTCAACATGATCTTCATATGAAAGTGTACTTGGAGATCGAATTTTACATTGTTTAGTATTTTTCTACTATTTTTAAAATAAATAAAAAATCACCGAATTTAAAAATTTTGAACATCCAAAAGTAGTGATGTTCAACCTATCTACAAAAGTAAAAAAAAATTATACACAAAGTAAAATCCGGTCTCCAGCTACATTTTCATATAGAGATCATGTTGAGCTGTTCGGATTGATCGTTTGAACTTTGAAAACATAGATATGAATCCATAGTACTGGCTGATCCGCATGTTTCTGACTTCTATTGTTTTCGAAACCCCATGTTCTAAACAAGAATCTCTGTTTTTGGTCTGTGATCTAGGTGCTCACCCACATAAAAAAATTGTTTTAGTATATTTAATTTTGTTCACTAACATGTGTCTTTAAGTTACAAATATTTATTTTACTTTCATAATGTTATTTTTTTTTTCCTGATATGTGGCTTTAGAACTAGCCATGTATTTTTACAATTCAGAATATTATAATTATAGGATTTGTTTACCGTCTTAACCAATAAATGTTTTTTTGCAACCCTTGTTTGAAGTTCAAAATGATATATAAGAGAAAGTTTTGCCTACTTGTACTATTGAGGGGCAAGTTGTAATGTCGATTAATTGCACAATTGAGGGTTAATTGTATGCCTATGTAGCTTGGAGCTTAATTAATAGATTAATTTTAATTGATAGATACTTTTTAGATTTTGAGTACTTAGTTCTGCTTGCATAATTTTCAATTTTAGTTAGCGATATTTTCTTTGTGTTTTGTGTGGATAATGCATTTTGCCTCAATACAGGAGCTTATGGAGAGGCCTATTCGTCTAAAAATGAGTAAAAGAGGTGATAAACAATCCGAAAATGAAGCCGAAAATGTAGCCGAAGAATCAGAAGATAGTGTAGAAATGAGCGAAACAGTTGATGAACAATCTGAAAATGTAGCCGAAGAATCTGAAGAGAAGGTAACGCAATAGTAGAAATTACATCTATTGATCATACTGAGCTAGCTAGTGCTTTTGTTTCTTTTCTTCTGGTGATCCTTGCGTACTCGGTAAATTTTGTTATTTTTATGAATCCAACCATAGGAACCCTAACAAACATGAGAGTGTTATTTTTATGAATCCTTGCGTACTCGGTAAATTTCTTCTGGGGATTTTTTTATTCTTTTTTCTGGGGGAGGTTGTAGAGATCTTTCAAATACTCTCATGAACATCCATTTATGTTGAATTTTGGATGCCACAGAATTTATAAGCATTCTTTAATTTCGGTTGACCTTGTTCATTTTTAACCGATGAAAACAAAGTAATTTGAAAAGAGCATATTTATTCTGATATTATATCCATAAAGCACTATTGTTGGTTTTGTACTCTACTCATACTCCGCATATTTATTTCCATTTCCAAAGTCTGAATAATTGATTTGAATCGCTCAACATTATATCAATATGAAAATGTGGTTGGAGATCCAATTTTATATTATTTGAAACTTTTTTACTTTTTTTTAGATAGGTACTAAATCACTTGCTTGAATGGTCTAAAACCATCTTATAACAATGATTTTATACCTATCTAACAAAAATAGTAAACAAAATCCAATCAAAAAAAAGTTACAATATATCAGTGTATTTCTGTAAATTTTTTATTTAATTAAAACAAAGTTGAAATATCAAAATATTTTATACAAACATAGAGAAAATTGATAAGATCTAACGGTTTCATTTTAATATTTAAGTTTTAAATTTAATAATAAATACATAATAAAGACATAAAAATAAAGATATTTGTACTCTCTCATTGTCATATTAATATTTATAATTTCTTTATTAAAAACAATTTTTTTTTTAATTTCTAATGGATTCACATAATTTTTTGCCTATCATTGAAGATTGCTTATTTTGCGAGACATCAACCAACTTTGTTTTACGACATCACTTCGTAAATATATCAAATATTTTATTTTTTGGCATACACTCTAAATAAGAAAAAAAAATTCACAAAATTATTTAAATCAAAATACTAAGATCTCTAAAAAAAAAACATAGTGAACAGTGAACCGCCCGTCCCACGGGCAGTTTGCTAGTGCTGTGACCCGCTCATGGGATGGGCGGTCCGCTTGTGTTTTGGACCGCCCGTGGGCCTGGCGGTTGGGGCATTTAAAAAAAAAAAAATTCAATGTAGGGTTATTTTTAAAATTAAGTTTTTTTTTAAGGATATTAATAAAAATGGCCGAAATATTTGTAACCTGCAGCTCATCGATCGGTGGCTTTCGATTATTGATGGATCTAGGAATATTAATTTGGTCAAATTGCCATTAATTATATTTCTAAATGTAAGACTTGAACAACGCTCCAGCGTCTCTGACTGCCTTAATTACAAATGAATATTAAACGGAAGACTCGTTCAACATTCAACGCACAAGCAATTTTAAATGGCTCATTAAGCATATCCATCTTAAATCTTAATTACACTGCTAATGTCGTCATAAAACGTCAAATTTGGCTTAGATAATTAATTACATTGCCACTATTATATATATACAATTGATTTGTATTATTAATTACAATGATGTAAAAGTAATATATTATTGAAAATAAAATCATATTTTAATTAAGACTCATTTAATATTTTGTACCAAGTAATTAAATATTTTTATGAAAAACTAATTTTCATATTTATTGTTGTATTACCAATACTCGACGTCTCAATTTGTTTGAGAATTTAATTAGTGACAAATAACATAGTTGACAATTAATTGCACTTTTAATTTGAAATATTTCAAATTTAAAAATAATTATTATTTCTGCCGACTGAACTAGACTGAAAGGTTAATTAAGTTATCGCCCTCCTGGCTCCTGCTACAGGATTAAATTGTGATAAAAAAATTCTCTATATTAGATTTTAGAATACTTGAATTACTGGTAGAGTGGTAGGCAGGTAGCGACAAAGCATCTTTAACATCACAAATTACGATGGCATATGACTCATATATATATATATATATATCAGCATCACAAAGTACTATTAAACGCCTTGAGGCCCTTGACAAAGTCCGATTAGGTGCCATATCAACATCATCTTTTTGTCAACATGCAGGTTTCACCAATTGGTTGTCACCGTAGAAAAGGTAAATTTTTTTCCTTTTTGTTTTAACATAAATTAGTCTGTTCCCAATTTTTAATACAAACATGCATATGTGTCTCCTACGAGCAATGTCGTAAATAACTAAACTAGACATGATTCTCAAAGAAGACAATTATTTTAACAGCAACTAATATTCTCATGACATGGTCAAGCCTCGATCTGACAAATTAAATAGAGATTCAGCTTCGATAGAAAGCGAATTCAGATACCAGTATACCACCAACCTTGAATTCAAAATGTTTTCTTCGATAGTTGTGCACTCCACTTCCCTCCATGAATAAGCAACTACAATAATTTAAAATTAGTATTTATGACGCACATATATACCTCTGCGAAGAATGCTTCTCCTGTTCCTGTCCTTAATTATGATTATTCAAAAGCATTGACAAAAGAGCAAGGGAATTTAAGAAGAGTTTGCATTTTTTTTTCTGCTTGAGAGAAAGCGAGAAATATGAAGTTAGCAAGGAAAATAACAAGCACCTTGACTGAAACATGGCTTGGCTTGGGCTTGCTTTTAGGTTTTTTCCTCATCTTGGCGCTTTATCTTACCGGCTTTCCGCAATTTATGAGCTTGGACAGTGAGTCTGATCACATTTTCTATTTCTCTTTTGATTCTTTTAATTTTTTTATGACATGAAACTTTTTACCAATATCAAAGAGTGATCATCATGCTTTTTTTACTTGTTCTCTAGCTTATAAACTATCGGAAATAGAGGAAGGTGCATCAAAGGAGGAATTTGCTCTGACTCCACCGTCTACAGGTATATATGTAGGAAAGATAAATAGTGAGGGAAGAAATATAACAGTGGTATGTAATTGTGTAATATAATTCTCGCTACAAACATCTCTTTTAAATTGGTTCTAATTGCATAAACAGAGTTCTGAAAAATTAAAATGGTAAATTTCTTAGGTTGAAAATTTAGTCCCATGATCTGCATTATCTAAGTGGAAATCAATAAAATCTAATTCAAATTTCAAACTTGACTTGTTTATTTATGCCATTGGAGAAATGAAATGAAAGACATTTAAAATATGGAAGCATCTATATCTGTCAATTTTATAGGTGGAGAGACTGAATTTCAAGAAGAAGAGCCCAAAAAAACCGAAGAAATAGTTCCGATGAAGCCAATATGTGACTTCTCAGACTGGAGGTACGATGGCTGTGAGATGCAAGGTGATGGTCGTGCCTTGGGGCAAGAGAACAACTCAATAGTTTACTTTATCCCCCCTCCATCTCAGATTGAGACAGCTGAGGCGCAGGAATGGATGGTTCGGTCTCAGTCCCGAAAGATTGTGGGGATCCGTGAAGTCATTGTGAAATCGATCAACTCATCGTCACCTCCAGCCCCCGAATGTACCATCAGGAAGAATGTACCAGCTTTAGTGTTTGCCACTAATGGGCTAACCTTTAACTTTTGGCATGCATTTAGTGATGTACTTGTGCCGCTTTTCACCACATCACGTGCTTATGATGGCGAGATCCAATTTTTGATAACAGGTAATGCAATTATTTCATTAGTTGGACAGGCTATATAGTTACAGTAACATCAGTATAAATAGGTATTATTACCAGTAAGCAACACAGTTCCATTATATGGTATCAAATGTCCAAATTGATTGTGATCATAATTTTAAAAGATACATGCAGAAGGTTAATGTATAATGGTCTCAGTATTAACATGTTGAACTATTTGGTAAATTAAAATTACAGATTACCAGGACTGGTTTGTTGAGAAGTTCGACAAAATCTTCAAGGCCCTTACCAATTATGAGATCATCAATTTTGACACTGATCGAGAAGTTAGGTGTTTCGACCATATCATAGTCGGTCTCCGGGGCCACAAGGAATTCGGCATCGACCCCGTCAGGGCCCCTCGAAACTATGACATATTTCAATTCCGGATGTTTGTACGAGATTCTTTTTCACTACCACTATGGCTAGACATCCCTTACAAGGTGAATGATAGCCCAGATAAGAAACCACGAATGATGATTATTCTTCGTGGGAGAAGCCGCAAATTTGAGAATGCAGATGAGATCATTGCTGCTGCTGAGCGGGTCGGATTTGAGGTCATTCCAGGCAAGCCCGAAACGGAAAATGTGACTGAGTTTGCAAAAAAGGTCGACTCGTGTGACGTGTTACTTGGTGCTCATGGGGCAGGCCTGACAAACATGGTTTTCCTCCGAACAAATGCCGTTTTTCTCCAAGTGGAACCATTTGGAAACATGAAATGGGCGTGCGACCTCTTTTTAAATGAACCCGCAGCCGAAATGCGACTTAGGGTTCTAGGGTATAATGTTACGGCTGAAGAGACCAATTTGTATGAGAAATATGGCAAGGATAGCCCAGTAATTAAGGACCCCCTTCAGCTCGAGAAATGGGGGAATGCGTCCTTAGTTTATTGGCAAGAACAGACTTTGAGGCTTAATATTACTAGATTTACTCCTGTGTTACAACAAGCACTTCAACTTGTGGAGGAGCAGAGCTAATTCTCTTAGATGGCCTGTTGGGAATATTGAATTAAAAGAGCTAGTAGTCAAATTATTTCATTGTTTATTTTGTAATGTTTTATTTAAATATTATTTTTTTTGTAAAAAGAAGGAAACCAGCAAATTGAGAAATATATATTTTGCATTAATGAATATGAATTCATTCAACAGCACTCAAATTCCATCATTTTGATTAAAATTACTATAAACGATATCACTTGAGAGTTCAGCCCAAGACCTGTTCAAAGTGCCAGGATGGAATTTGGAATGACCAGGATCATCCTCCGCTTAAGTTTATGAAGAATTTTTTTTAGTTCTCCTCTAACTTCCATTGACTTCAACTCATCGTTCATTGGATGATGCTAATTAAATCAAACACATTAAAAATATGATAGGGAGTTGTGTGTTTTCCTGGCTAAAGAGTAAAGAAAGACAGAAACTGTTGACTTCTGAATTTTAAAATATATTAATATTATTACTGAGTACCAATTTGTACATTTAAAGTACATGGGAACTAACAAGTCTCATCAGGAATCAATCAGTTAAAGGAAAGTGCAGACTGCACCATATCATCCATTCATCCCAGGCAATGACCTCGGCATCCCTTACCCCCCATTTAGACCGCTCTCTTCTTCTTCTTTTTTTTTTGCTCAACTGTTGCGACTTGCGAGTGCAAGAGAGAGAGAGAAGGGAAGGCATCTCAACACCAAATAAGGCTTTCAATGAGCTGGAAATTTGTAGGCCTAATAGGCCCAGTAAGGTTGTTCTCGGGGGCCCGTTTCAAATTCAAAGTGCCATGTTCTTTAACAGCAAGCAGCTCTGTACTCGGGGGCCCGTTGGAATCTTTAATCAAATATCACAATTTGTTGATTAAAAATAGGTTTTTAGGTTGAAAGCCACCATGCCATGAGCCAGTTTCATGAATCATGTATTTATCAGTGTCATCTTAGCACTTTGGGGAGATACCCACATGCTGTTGGTTCCAATTTTGTCAAGGCAATCGAAGGAAGGATACCCTCAGATGACCATAGTTATCAATCCCAGAAAAAAATGCAACATCTAAATTTGAATATTTCATAATTAGATGAACCAGGGACTAAACAGTCATTTTTAATTTTTTTTTAGGAGGGGTGGTAGGAAATGATGGAAGAAGATCAATCTCTTACCAGTAAATACAGGGAACCAAGGTCCAATGTCAAGCCATTGAGGCACTGTTTTTTTAGATTTTCCTTAGTTGGTTTTGTAAGACCTTTTAATTGTTTAGTTGTTATGTGAAAGTTCTAAGTTTATGTTAAAATTAAACGAGAAATGAAATTTTCAGTTTGTGTTATTGTTGGTTTTGTAAGACCTTTTAATTGGCTCTATACCTGATGAATGCGCCAAAGGAAATTTTCAGTTTGTTTTCATACTATTTTGCGTGCCTATGCAAAATAAGTCAAAAAAATATAATGTAAATATTAAGGATCTACTTGCGTTCTGGTGGAATGAATGCAGTTCAAAACTGGTCCAATGAACATGTACCAGTTTAAGGTGAAAAGAGGCGACTCTTGAAGCTTAGTAAAATTAATTAAAGACAATAAAAATCCAACGACTGGTATCAGTCGCACATAGATTTAAATTTTTTAATTTGCTTTGGAGGGTTACTATTTATTAATTATCAAAGCATAAATATGATTTTAGATAGATGAGAGATGAAAATATAAGGGCAAAATAGTCATATGACTGAAAATATATAAATTAAATATCAAGTTACTCTACAATCTTCTCTTCCTCCCTATAGAATTGTGGAGCAAGGAACTCCATTCAAATTCTTGTCTTCCTCTCCTACCCCTTCCCTTCCTCCCCTTCCCTCCCCTCTTAATAAATTTGTGGAGCACTTGATGCAATCGTCTTCAAACTTGAATTTTTATTTTGCAGTAAGTCTTCAAACATGATTACTTCTTAGACTTCCGACATTTCATTAATTGAACTTATAAATAGATATGATGTTGATGTTAAAACAAACTATCATTAATGGAGCTAACCACATTTGCTCAAAGACATGTTCTTGTGTCTAAGATTAATATTTCTTCTACAATACACTGGAACAAAAAATATGTCAATAAATTGTTCTTTGGTCATTCCAATCTCCCAATCTGGTAATTTAGTAAAAGAATATAGCGGGATTCAACACCAAGTCTATGGATTAATGATAGTGACATTATTTACTATAATGGAGGAGATCCGAGTTCAAATATATTTGCAATAAGGGGAGAATTGGATTTGAGGAATTAGAACAAATAAACGGTATAAATTAATATTTTAATAGAGCAGTTTTGACTTCATGAAACAAAAAAATGTCCTACCTTTGCGCTAACAATGAAGATTTATGGCTGGATGCAAACACGAGCCAACCCATCCGCTTTGGTTATAATAACGAGTAATGAGACACACCATGCATACATATATGTTTTCCCTATTAACAATCCATCTTATTGAAAGATGTTAATCACCCACCATGCATGTTTAAATTAAGTTAGGATCACATTGACCGTGATGTCGTAATTGATAATTTTGATTATGAACACAAATTATTATAGCATGATACTATATATAGGTGTGGTATATATGATACAATATGTCACACACAAAATTAAAATGATGTACCTCTACAGTTTTCAAATAACTTAAAATCTATAAACATGGGCATAATCATGCGGAAATATGGGGAGGCACTCTCCCCCTCCCGCCAATAAAATTGAAAGAAGTTTGTAAATGGTACTCAACTTTAATGGACTTTAGATAAGGCACCTATGTATCAACAACATTATAAACTTATATTAAATTTACAATTTGTTTACTTGATATAAAAGTTGTTTACTGAATTGTCTGCTAAAGATATTGAGAAGTGATCTTCTTTTTTCAATACTTATATATGCATAAGTTGTTTGTTTGTTAATGTCTGCATGTTGACATGTTATCAAGTTTCTTGTTTTGCTAATAAAATAGTCCAATACCATTACACCAAGGCGTTGTTTTAATTATTCATCTTCTTTATCAGAAAAAAATGAAACAGATGACATAGGTGATATAGGTGCGTTTCGTTTCCAAAAGAAACTACAAAGTATTAGTCACAATTAGCAAACAATATTTATGATGTGACAAGCTCGAAAATACCACTGTATTTAATTATCAAAAGTACTACAATCATAGAGAGGTAGCAATTTGTTTATTAGGGATATTTTGTCAATATATGCATTTTAAAGTACATTTACATTAATAATTAAATACCCCATAAACCATAAATCATCAATCAAACGGATCCCTTACTTCCCAACCAACCTCTTTCGTGGATAACCAGTGTGTTACATATGCTTAAATTTTAATTTACTAATAATGTTAATGATCTAGAACAAAATTAGAATTTGAAAGCCAAGGATCCCAAAAAGGCAAAAACCATGTTACCACAGCTTGTTAATATTACCACTATAAATTAATTTTGTACCAATATTACAGTGGCAGTAAAACCGATAGCCAGTCAATAAGCAGTTACCACTTACCAGTACTAAACAAGGGCGCAAAATTGGACCTTAATTTATATATATCTGACTGTAAGAAGCAGCCAATTTTAACAATAGAAGAATATATCCACCAAAATTAATTAAAATACAAAATGCATTCCTGTACACTATTTTCCAAGCCAACCCCTGACCCCAATCCCAGGAATGGATGCCTCCAGTGATTTTAAAGTTCCTTTATAAACCAACATGCTAGAGAAGTGGAGAAAAGAAACACACACATATCCATCCACCTAATGTATATGTGTGATACATAAGCATGATTATAGAGATGAAGAATCTGAAGAGCATGAACCGGATTTTTTCTGAGAGCCAGTTCTGTTTGGTTTTATTACTGGCTCTTGTGTTGGCAATAACTGCATGCTTCACACTGCCAGACCAATTCAGACTCCGTGCATTAAATTGTATGTCTTATTTATTTTCCTTGATTAATAATTCGATAGTTTTTCCTCACTATTTGGATTGTTGTTATCACAATGCAATATGGAGGTCTGATGTTGTTTTTGTCGTACTTCTAAAGCTTTGCCAGGGAAGCAGTATACAAGTGGTACTGATACGAGAGATGATAGCAAAAGATTGATTGAACCAGGTATGTGATTCATATATATGGTGGTATTATTAAGAGAAAAATTTGGATGATGGTGAATATATGCATTTATTTCTATTGAACAATGTATTTCTCTTATTGGCAGTGCTAACAAAATCAATAAATATTTGTTGGTTAAATTCAGCAGTATTTCTCTCAATTTTTTGCCAGTGAGATAACATGAAATATATATGTGCTGAATTCCTGTTAATCTTACTGCACACGTTGGTGTTATTTCCAGTCGAGGAAACCAAGAGATCAGAAGATAGACAACAAACAACATCGCAAGAAGTAAAAGATATTGTACATAAATACAGTTCTTCAAAAAATGACCACCACAACGCGCATAAGGGAACAGACAACAGCCATGGTATGGTATTGCGATCTTGATTCCTGCTATTTACTCATTTTGCATACTTTAGGATTAAATTTGTGTGTTTGAATAAATTTAGTGCAAATCATGAGCCTTTTTGACAAAATTTGAAATGCAAATCTTGTTTGCTTTTTCCAGCAGCTGAAACAAAGCAGGAGGAACTCCAGAAACCAGAAGAAATTCTAGAAAATCAACCAGAATTTGGTCCTCTAACAAACAATGAAACGAGTACAAAGAATGTCACACAAGTAGCATATGGTATGTATGCTCTCTCATTTTTCAAATTTTCAATTTCCAGTTTTTTTTGGAGGATATAATGTCTTCACCTTTCTTAATTTGGTGACTTTTCATGTCACCACGTAAGGTATAATACACCTAAAAAAGGTGCATCAAATACATAACAATCATAAGTAAAGAGCATCTCTGGTTGTAGGGGCAGAGGAAATCTTATTCTAAATTTCTAATGTTAATAATTCTGCAATTTCTTCTGACCCTTTTTGACTTGTGGATTACTAGGTGCCGAATAATGTCTTTGTCAAAGTTCAAATTTTAACACCTATTAGTTTCCTCCAAATGATTAAATTTGACACGTCAACTTATCTGATGATTGAGCCTGCTAAGTTGTTAATATGCACTGTTTGAATTGTTGGAAATGCAATAGTACAGATCTACTTTCATTTGATTTCTTTTCTCTTTGCGTATTGAATGCTAACAATAAAATCACTAATACAGTTGAGGGATCCACAAAAAATGTTTACGAGCAAACTCTAGCCAAGCCAATATGTGACAACTCCAACTGGCGGTACGAGGCATGCGACATAATCGGTGATGCGCGCACTTTCGGTATTTTCTCAACTGTATTTTACGTGCCACCACCCGAAACCACCAACCCAGCTGTACAAAATTGGACTTTCAGTGCTCAATCCCGTAGAGCAGTCAATGCTAAAAATGTCACTGTGAAATCGCTATTTTCTTCTCTAGAGGCTCCTCCTTGTTCGATTAGAAATAACATACCAGCAATAGTTTTTGCCTTGGGTGGTCTGACTGGTAACATATGGCATGACTTCAGCGATGTACTGATTCCATTGTTCATAAATTCCCTTGCATTTGACGGTGAGGTCCAGTTTCTGATAACTGATATGCACACCTGGTTCATGCAAAAGTACGGGTTGGTCTTCAAGAAACTATCTCGGTACGAGATCATAAATTTCGACAAGGATTTTGAAGTCAGATGCTACCCACGTGTAATGGTTGGTTTAAAGAGCCATAAGGATCTCGGCATTGATCCTGAAAGAACCCCGAATAGATACAACATGATCGACTTTAGAATGTTCATAAGAGATGCATTTGCTCTGCCTCAATCAGTTGGCATTCCTTTTAAATTGAATACTGATCCCAACAAAAAACCGAGATTAATGTTAATACTGCGAAGCAGGAACCGGCGGTTCATGAACGGCCCTGAAATTGTTCAAGCGGTGCAGAGATTAGGTTTCGAGGTACTTCCAGTGGAACCAACTCGTGACCTAAACATAACTGAGTTTTCACGGGTAGTAGATTCCTGTGATGTGCTCATGGGTGCGCATGGTGCCGCTTTAACCAACATCATGTTTCTTAGAACAAATGCATTGCTGATTCAAGTTGTTCCATATGGAAAAATGGAAAATGACGCTGATAATTTTTATAGTAGGCCAGCAACAGCAATGAAGCTGAGGCACCTGGAGTATAGTATAAGTGCCAAGGAGACAACTTTGCTCGAGAAATATGGATGGAACAACCCAGTAATAAGCGATCCCGACTCAATACACAGGCAGGGGTGGAGAGCCGGGATGCAGTATTACTGGCTTGAACAAGACATTAAGCTCAACCTAACCAGGTTTGCACCTATATTGGTTAGAGCTCAACAGCTTCTTCGCGAATAAGGCAAAAATGTGATTATATTTTGTTTGTCTAAATCTAAGTTTTTTTTTTTTTTTTACTTCCATAGATAATTAAAAAAATTGGTCATCATTATATATTATTAATTTAATTTAGATTTGTAGATCATGTGTGCAGTTATAGGTTGTAGATCATGTGTGCAGTTATAGGTTGTATACAATATGTTGCAACTCCAGCATGTGCAAAAACGATAGACGAAATGCTGGGTTTGGGATGGACACAATATAATAATTCTTTCCTCTCTTCTCTTCTTAAAAGTATTTATTTTGTTGTTATTCTTATTCTTCATCTGAATGTAATACATCATCGCCTTATTTGAAATTATAATAAGTTGCATGCGCAAGGCTTCAAGCTCCCATTCATACAGGACCATAAATTATCATGTATTTTATTTTTATTTTTGAGAAAAAAATGGAGGTCAAGCCTCAAGTTCCATTGATCATATGGTGTCAATTGTACAGAGTTTTGGCATTTTCCTTAGAAAATGATTAAAAACAGAATTAAAAAACAAGAAGCAAAATAATTACATTGAAGCTAAGAAGGTTAGATATAATTTTTGAGTATCTACTAATTAAACTTCTTGGAACCAGCTTTCAAATTTGACCCTGACTTCTCTAGCCAGTTGGTTTATGTCCTTTTCTTTGGCTTATGTCATTTTCTTCATTTCTGAAAATTCTCCTACATCTTTCTTTCCATAGTACAAAGCAAACTGTTATCTGCAATTTTCTAACCACCATATGTTGAGAACTGAGAATGGCGGTTTGATAGCCATTATTTGTGAAGTACTGGCAGAAGAAGGGCGCATTGAAATTAATTATCACGTGTGTAAATGTAATCTCCTTAATTAACCGACTAACCAGTCTCTCTTCTCTCTGTCTAGGGGTGTCAATAACATCCGTTTACCAGTTTACCCTACCCGTATCGTATTCAATAAGACCGATATGGATAAGATTTTTTTTCGTTATCTTATTAGGTATGGGTATAGGTAACTCTTTTTCGTTAGATAAACTGATATGGGTACGAGTAAAGGTTATTTCATACCTGTTGAGTAACAGATAATTATATAAAATAAATTATATCATGAGAAAATGTATGCATTTTATTGTAAGAATAATATTATGGTAAAAAAATTATTTTTATTTGAATGTTTTGTTATTTAGTTAACTAATAGAAATTGTTAGAAGAGATATATGTGATTTTGATTTTTTTTTGTTTTGCTTTATAAAAAGCTATTAGTTAGAATTGATTGCATATTTGTATATTAATTTTATTAATAATTGTTACTGCATATGTATGACATGATAAGTTTTGATAGTTTATTTGTAAAAATAATAAAATTATTATATTTATATTATTCGTTATTCATCCACTATCGTTTCATTACCCGTTAATCATAATGGTTATGGGTAACATAAGGTAAGATAAATTCTTAACGGATATAGCTAGAATATAGATAAGGTCAATCCTACCTGTATCTATGGCTGGCCTTGGTGCCGTGCAGCCAGGGCGATCGCCCCGGACCTCAAAATTCAAGGGGTCTCCATGTTTTTTGCACACACACACACATATATATATATATATATATATATATATATATATATATATATATATATATATATATATATATATATATATATATATATATATGTATATAAAATTAAATATTATAAATTAAATAAAGACTTAGGGTCCAAATTTTGTATACATAAAGGGCTTAAATTTTTCTATAAATAGGTATGATCTATTGGCATATCAATAAAAAAATCATACCGGCTAATCGCTTCTAAGGGTGTTCATTGGGTCCGATTTAATCAATTTTGAACCAAACTGAATTAGTTTGGACTAAACGATTCCAATTTTTTCGGTGTAATGGTTTGGTTCGGTTTGCTTTTTAAAACTGAATTATAACTTCAATTCGAATCAGTTTTGAAATTTTTAAAATAGAAATAATCGAACCGACCAAATTTGTATATATTATGAATTTGGTCTGGACTGCCCCGGTTTATTTCTTAATATCCCGGTTTATTTCTTAATACCTTGGTTTATTTCTTAATATACTTCAGATTATTATAAATCAATTGCTTGAAATAATAAAAATAATATATTTCAGTTTGAACCGAAGAATTCGAAGAAACCGAAATAAACCTTTAGTTCGATTCGGTTTGGTTGCAATGCTAAATCAATTCGGTTCAGTTCTATTTTTGAAACCAAATTATAACTTTGGTTTGCCTAGTTCAATTAAACATCCCTAATCGCTTCCATAAGTGCTTCAATACCAATGCTTATAAGTCATTTTTGTGTTTTAAAAGTCTAAATAGTTGATCCAAACCGTTCTGTTGGTCCCAAAGGCACTTAGAGGGGGGTAAAAAGGGCATTTTTAAATTTTTACTCTAAGTTATAAGTCCCTAGTGTGTTTTAGAGTTATTCTCGGCGGAAACTCGAATAACTTGGTCCTAAAATAAAATATAAGATAATAAAATAAAGAGTAGAGTTTAGAGACACTTGACACAAAAGTTGTTTACGGAGTTTGGCACTAACGCCTACGTCTTCGAGGTTCGCGACCTTCGAGATGGCGCGCCTTTCTTTACCCAATGAGAAAATAGTACAAGATGGAACTGGTGAGCTCTTACAATCTTCTGGGAAGTCACACAGTCCGAGCATGGAATTGGCTCACGAGTACTAAAGGCTCAAGGATAACAAAGAGAGCAACTAAGGCTCTGAAGTAAAAGATTAATCTCACAGGATCACTCTAAGAGTTTGTGTATTGGTTGAATAAGTTTGAAATTGATTGTGAATATTGAAGTTTAAGTGCACAAGCAACAACGGCTTTCTCTAGATCTGGAAATATTGAAGTTGGAGGCAGCTAGAGTTCTTCTCCAAATCTTGGTATTACTTATATTTATAGAGAGCTGATAAAAATGAAGTAATTTGGCCCGACCGTTAGAACGGTTCATGGACCGTTACAATGGTAGGTCAACTTACATTGGTTTGGATCACTGGAAACCATAACAGTAGATTTTATGTATAATGGTCCTGGACCGTTATAACGGTTCCCATAATGGAAATCTTCTAGAACACCGACCGTTGGGTGACGATTCCAATCAATTTAAATTATCACATGTTGGTAGAGGATTTATTTCGTTACAATGGTTCCTGGACCGTTGTAACAGCAGGCCTTGCAGGCCTCATTTAGTTCATTCTCAAGCTTATTTTACCAATTTTATAAATTAATTATCCTAATCTTGAGATGATGCTTCTGCTATCCAATGTCTTGTGCTTCATGACTACATCCTTAATGTTGTATAGCAGTTTATTAATTTATCATTAATGTGTAATTATTAAATCTTTTGTTGTCATAAACATGCATAATATCTCAAGAAGGAAAACTGTAAAATGCAATTTATATATGTTTCACAAATCTAGTCAAATAGACAAATAGATTAGGGCACAAACCAACACGTTCAACATGATATCCATATTAAAACATGCTTGGAGATCAAATTTTACATTTTTTTTTAATTTTGTTTACAATTTTTTTAAGGTAAGTAGAAAATCATTGTTTTTTATGGTTCAATCTTTTGAATCAATAAATTTTCTACCTATTTTAAAAATATTATAAAAATTTCAAAAAAAAATGTAAAATTTGGTATCCAAGCATATTTTAATATGGATATCATATTGAACGGTTTGGATCAATTGTTTGAACATTGAAAATGTAAAAATGACTTAATAGCCTTATAGTATTGAAGCACTTATGGAAGTGTATTAGCTACTCTCATTAAAAATTATATATATAAATGATCCAAAAATTTCTTTCGTTTCGGCCTCAAAATATTCAAGACTGACCCTACTTTTTATGATATTTTCGGTAGCGAAATATTTACATACATCGGTGTAGCGATTACATAACCTCGTGGTTCTACATTATAATCCAGCGGGGATTGATAGAATATTAATGATAGTTGATCCGCTTGTTTTGCATGGCAACCCTTCTATAACAATTTATTACGAATCCATCACAAAAATGAGTGCCCCCAGCTAGTGATTTGCTCTCGAGTAGGGTACAGGTACCTCGGGTAAACCCGGGACGGGTAACGGGTAGGCAGGTACTCGGGTAGAACGGGTACGGGTAGGCAGATTTTTTTTTCAAAAACTCTACTCTACCTGTTTCATACCCGTGCCCGTCTCGGGTAGGGGTAACGGGTACCTCGGGTAGGGTCCGTCTCGCAAAATATGAGCGTGAAGTAAAATAGTCGCTTTATTTCGCAACTCACCGTAGCCCACCTCTATATATATATATATATACACACTATATAGGACTTGGCTACGGTGCTATGGGTTGCATAGAGGCCTTCCATGCTACGGCTCAATATTTGAGTTTTTAAAATCCTAACGGTCGATCCGAACCGTTCATCTTGTTCTTCGTATTAATATGTATTTGGAGACCAAATTTTATATTTTTTGAAATTTTTTTACTATTTTTTTAGATTTATTGAAAATCGTTGTTTTTCAGACAAATCTGGATCATAAAATACAACGATATTCAATAAATCTAAACAAATAGTAAAAAAATTCCAAAACATCTAACGGTTCGGATCGGTCGTTTGGACTTTCAAAATAAAAATACGGAGTGACGTAGAAACGCGTTTTATTTCGCAACTCACCGTGGCCCATCTATATATATATATATAACCGCTTAACAATTTTTGTCAAGGACTCATGGTACTTTTTAATATATATATATAATTTTTCATTAAAATTTAACTCATATTTAATTTATTACTCGTTTTGTCTCTTGATTTACTACAAGATATTGCCATAAAAAGAACAATGGATACGGCGGGAGTACGGACCGAAGCAATAATTATTCTAGTGGATAATAAATCATAAAACTTCGGTGAGTTATTTATTTATTTATTTGCATATCTATATTATGGGGAGGATTCAAATATTTCTATTGTTATATCTTTATCAAGTATTAAAATAAATTCAAATATTAAAATAAATTTTAAACGTTAGTAATTTAAAATTTAAAATTCAAATATTAAAATAAATTCGTTAGATTTTATCTATATCATCGTCTCTATGCACAATAAAATATTACGATATTTTGACTTTGTTTTGATTTATATTAAGAGCTTGGAAAAATATATTGATACAAATATATTATGGATGTTGATTTTTTTTCATATAAAAACAAATCGAAAAGTGATAAATTTTTTATGTGCATGTAGAGAAAATAATATAGATTATATCTAACAATTTTAATTATTTTAATAATGTAGGTTTCAGACTATTTATTATTAGGAAATTAAAAAATAAAACATAATGGTAATAGAAAAAATTGAGGTATTTGAACCCCTCCTATATTATTAGATAAGAATATGTGTACATCACGTCCCTTGTGCAACCGACACATGTACAGGTGTGTGGTATATAGTATACAGTAATTATAATTGAGAAGGATACAGCTGGAACATAATTATTACTAATATATAGTTTGCAAAACATAGTACATAGTTCATAGAAATGATAGAATATATCATACAGTTCATCACTTCTGAGACTTGTCGTAGATAGAGCAGAAAATAATAGAATAATCATGTTTGGCAAAATATCAACATAATATATACCCCCCACCCCCACCCCAAAAAAAAAAAAAAAAAAAAAAAAGAGAACAGGAAAATGGAGAAACTGCGCATGCCGTATTGACTCATCTATTAATTATATTAATCAAAAGAACCTATATTTTATCTATTGAACCCTGCCAAGTAAAATTAGAGTCTTATGCAACCATATTGTGAAATTAATTCATAGCGCCTAAGGGTAACTCAAATTTTGAGTTCAGATCCGATCTGTCCGATCTGTATTTTGCCATGAATATAAAAAGAGCTCCTGTATTCCACAAGTATATTGGAATTGATTTGGATCGGATGATTTGAATCTGAACTCAAAATTTGAGTTACGGTCCGGATTCCTGACTCCTTTTGTGCTTGGATTCTAAAGGTTAAATTTTAAAAAGTCACCACATAACCGGATATGTTACATAACGACATATGTGTCGTTCACGTATCGTAATTGTTCACGTGACTTATTCATTTTTTAGAAATTTAGCACGACACTTGATTATGCAAGTCACGTGTAATTAGGACCGTTAGATCTTGATCGAATGGTAAATATTAAATAAATTAACTTAAATTATGAAAAAAAAAAATAGTTATATATGATTAATGTGAATATTTGAACACATCACGTATGACCACAGCGTGATTAACATACCGTACCAATCCTTCCAAATTAGTTACAGCACAACACGTGACCTAAGGCACGATATAACTAGTAATGTGCCAGGTTCCCTAGATCCGCCCTGTTCATTCTCTCATATGATCAGCATCAGTCATCCCCTTGAATAGTTAGAAAGAGAACCAAATTTATTAGTAGACCTAAAATTTACAAACCAATTTAAGGCTGTAGGAACTTTTATATATGGGGAGACAAAATTATGAAAAAAAGGTATTCAGATTATTTCTGGAGCAATGATACTAGGGGTGCACAAAAAATTTGAGATTCGTGATTCGATTCGAGTTCAGTTCGAAAAAGTTCGAAAAAAAATTGGATTCGAAAGTAATTCGGTTCGAAATTAATTCAAACCAGTTCGATTCGAAATTAAATCAATTTCGAATTCGAACCCAGGCTGATTCGATTCGAAAGGTTCGCGATTCTTTTTTGGGTTCGATTCGTCTACGTAGCGTACTTGTTTGTCGTAAGTGAAGTCGTCGGAAGAAGTCTTCTGGATTTTCTGTGCCATAGTCTTGTCTCCTCGATGAGAAGCAATGAGCCATATCTGAACAAAGTAATGGGCCATATTGGGTACTCGGGTGCCTAAAAATGAGATATCTGGCAGACTGACACGCTAACACCCCGCTTTGTTCATGCCTATATCCGGTTTTTTGCTCATGCCTAGTCCCACAAGCGAAACAAAAGGCGCTGAGAGCTCTTGAGTTCTTCATATAAGGAGGTTAAGGGTCATGAGAGATCTCTATTCTTGGACAGTGTCAATGAGTCATCATGAAGATTGACTCATGGCCTACTCTTTGGGCACTGGGCAGTTGTCCCAAAAAAATAAAAAATATTTAAATTTAATCGAATTGTTTTTAATTTCGAACTAATTTCGATTCGAATCGAACCAGTTCGAATTATATCGAACCGAATTCGAATTGGTCTTTTAGATTTGAAATCATTTCAATTTCGAATTGGGTTCGGTTTGAAATAATTTTGAATTCGAACCTGGGCTGGTTCGGTTCGTTTGCAAGCCAAAATGATACCGAAAGAAGATATATATTTTAAAAAAAATGTAAGAAAATCTTGTCTTGTGACATGACATATATATCCATTTGCGTAATGTGCCATTTTCGATTGAAATAAGACATATCATGCAACACATAAGTCATGTCATATAACCGATCGATGTATTTAACATAGCGTACGGTGATATGCACTTCGATCACTAGATCCACTTCATGTGACTAATTTTCTTCACTAGATCATACATATGTAGAACGTGTTGATATGGATTGATCAGTAACAACATGTATCTGTATGCAATGCAAAATAATTTTCTTCTTGTGCCTACTCTGTACCAAATTAATTTGGTAGTACAAGGACCACAAGAGGAAATTGGAAATTGAACAATGCTTCCTAATAATTAATAGAGTACGAAACTCCTTAAATTAAGGGGAGGATATTCTTTAGTCTTGAGTTGCACTTCCCAATTGTTGTTTTGAATTGAATGCAACTCCGATCCAACCGGTTGTTCACACTTCACACTTCACATGCACTTGCCTTGTTCGATCGGTTAGAATTGCATTGATTGGAAATTAATGGTCAAGTTTGGTCTCCTTTGTCTTCTCATTGGGCCCCTTTCAATATTTATATTTTGGTGGCATTATTATATATTTTGTCCATTTCCGAGTTATATAACACTAACACTAACACTATACGGAGATGCTGTTGCGTTGGACACTTAATTGGACGCACAGAAGCTCAACAACAAAATACACATCTCACAATGCAACATGTACAAAATATCAACTTTTGAATACGAAGAGTTTGATTTGGAGGAATATTTAGGTTATCAGGAAGCTTCCAATGAAATTGATAGAGTTGCACCTTGGTAGCTACTGTCAAGTTTTCAAAAAAAGAAATTGATAGAGTTGCTAGACTACTCCCCTTTACTCGACTCTTTCACATCTACAGCTGACTCTAGCTCTCCTCCCTTTAGTTCTCCTTCTGATGATGCATTGGACAGTAGTCGTTTTCATAGCAATAATATATTCTAATTAATAATTGTCGTATTTAATTTACTATCTCCTGCTTTTATATTGGACTATTGCTTAGCTTAGCTAGCTGTTATTAGGATTCCTCTTTTCCTTGTTCATGGACTTGTCCCTTGTATTACTTACTGAGGCATTTTGACCAGCTCACGTGTTGTGCTGTGACAGAACCGTGATATATATTTCCGGTCACAACGTGACTTTTCTACATTCATGGCCTCAGTCTTATATCCTATTAAATAGATGAGTTGTGTATTTAACATCTTAGACACACAGATTTGATCTTGTGGTTAAAGATTCAATTTTCAATTATTTTTCTTCTAAAAATATATATATAGAGAATAATTAATGTTTATGATTGTTTCAAATTCAATGTTAATCAAGTCTAGTACTACACTGTCCAACGAATTAAGTCTATAAAAATATTTCAAACTATTTTATGCCACTATGTGGTATTTTTCAGATTGAATTATTAGCTTTTTCACTCAAATTGTTTCAAACTATTGGATTGTTTATTGTTTAATCGTTTATAGCATTTGACAATACATATATTGTTGTTCGAGGAGCATATATAGCTTTCAAATGCAAGTTTAATTATTAATCTCTAAATAATTAATTAATTAAGAGACTGTTCGATAGAGAACAAGTACAAAAATAATAAACGGGGGGTGGGGGGGTGTGTCTTATAGTCCACGTGTGATCGATCTCTTACATGAACCAACCAAGTGGTAGTGTGGTACCAATTCTAATATATATAGTAACAGGAATTAATTGCTACCTAACAGCTAGCTAGCTCTAGCTCTAGCTCTATTGGATTGCTTATATCATTTGAATTGCTGATAAAGATTGACAGCAAAATTTTGTTTTCTTCATGATATCATTCACATTCATTCATTTCGCTGGCCAAAGCGCAAAAAGACATGATTCTTTTATCGCTAGCTACTTGTGGAATTTTCTTTAACTGTCAGTCTTTTGTAAGCCTAATCTTCCAACTGAGAATTAAGTGTTTAATTCTTATCATCATTTGATATCTTCAAGTCGAACCAACAACAAAAAAATGAAAAATATATATAACAAGAAAAAATATTCGTTTCCCAATCATATATGCATGACTCATACATGAAATGATTGAACAATGTAAAAGAGTTTGTAATTAATCTTTTTATCAATAAAAAAAAAATATAATGTAAAAGAGAATAAATTAAAGAGAGAAAGTTAGGTTTGTTCGGTTGGTGTTCTCATGATACTCTTTATCCCGAATTTTTTATTAATAGAAATAAAATAAATAAAATATTTAAAAAGAACACCACTGTTGAGTTTTGTCGAAAACTAAGTAGACCGGGTCCTGTAAACCCGTCCCACCGGACGGGTCCAATTGACCCGTCCCGGTTAATCCGTATTAACCGTTAACTAACATCACGGAAAAAAAAAAAAACAAAAACAAAAATTTCCCGGACGGGTTTAAGCATCCCGTCCCGAGTCTGTAAAAAAAAAAAAAAAAAAAAACAAAAAAATTCCGGACGGGTTTCAGCATCCCGTCCCAAGTCTGTAAAAAAAAAAAAAAAAAAAAATCTGGACGGGATAAGTAAACCCGTCCAGAATTTGAAATATTATATTTATATTATATTATTATATTATATTATATTATATTATATTATTATATTATATTATATTATATTATATTATTATATTATATTATATTATATTATATTATATTATTATATTATATTATATTATATTATATTATATTATTATATTATATTATATTATATTATTATATTATATTATATTATATTATTATATTATATTATATTATTATATTATATTATATTATATTATTATATTATATTATATTATATTATATTATTATATTATATTATGATTTTATATATATTATATTTTTTTGTTTTTTATATTATATTATTATATTATTATATTATGATTTTAAACATTCGAATTAATTTAGTATAAAGTCAATCGGTCAAGATTAAAAGATTAATAAATTAATTTTAGTGCATTTATTTTTTGAACGTTTTCTTACCGCTTGACTTTATACTAAATTAATTTGAACTTTAAAATTTTCACATGTAGATGCATCACTCGCAAGATAGGCAGGTTCTAATGGTTTGGATTCTTCATTTGAAAACAATTTAATAAGTTTTGGAGTTAAGCTCACCAAACACTTTGGTGAACTTAAGCACAACTAAACTAGTTCTATTCATAATATAATATATATATATAAGTATATTAATATAATAATATAATATAAAAAACAAAAAATATAATATAATATAATATAATATAATATAATATAATAATATAATATAAATATAATATTTCAAATTCTGGACGGGTTTACCTATCCCGTCCAGATTTTTTTTTTTTTTTTTTTTTTTTTACAGACTTGGGACGGAATGCTGAAACCCGTCCGGAATTTTTTTGTTTTTTTTTTTTTTTTTTTTTTTTACAGACTCGGGACGGGATGCTTAAACCCGTCCGGGAAATTTTTTTTTTTTTTTTCTTCCGTGATGTTAGTTAACGGCTAATACGGATTAACCGGGACGGGTCAATTGGACCCGTCCGGTGGGACGGGTTTACAGGACCCGGTCTACTTAGTTTTCGACAAAACTCAACGGTAGTGTTCTTTTTAAATATTTTATTTATTTTATTTCTATTAATAAAAAATTCGGACTCTTTATCTAGTGTAAAATAATACCATACTCTTCAAAAGTAAACGGTTAGACTTTCGAGATGAATATGTTTACAAATATTCAAAATACTTGATACGGATTATTTATTAAGTACTGAAACGCCCCGCCCCCGCGTGTGGCGTGTCCATGGATAAAACAAGGGCAAGGCTGCATAAAAGCCCAACTTATATTGGGCCTTGACAATCTCGTTTGCCTGATTATACTTCATAGTTATTTGCTAAGGCCCATTCAATTAATGTTACATATTGTGACTTGCTACGCAACAGTATCAAAGTCTATTTTGTGTTTTTTTCTATTCATTAATCATTAACCATTAATCATTAATTTTAGGTTGTGATAACAGCATATATATATGTGAAAAGTTTCTACGAAATATAAACAGGTTACCTTAAATTGCTTCGCATCCTATTCCTAGCTAGTCCATGGACTTAATTTGCATCCAGTGAGGAACAACATATGAATAATCTGTTGAGAATATTTTTTGCTTCAAGTCCGCTATTTTTTATACATTACATCTTGATCAGGCTTTTATAATAATATATGTTAGTATGATCATAAACTTAGCATATATAAAAAGAATACTCTCCACTATGAGATAACGCACCGTATTGATACTGGTATATTGAGAATACTAGCGGATCTTTTTTTTTCGCCTCCAACTTGCTTGTTATATATTATAACTGACTCACTTGTGAATTAGATATATATATGATAATGATAGCCAGAGGAGCTAGTGCGGACTTAATTTGCAATTAGATATATCATATATATGATAGCCGATAGAGATAGAGATATTCTTATGTTAACAAAAATTCAATTGCCTTCGTCTCACTCGCCAATGGCATAGGCGCGCGCATAGAAAATTATGTTACAAAATTTCAGACAAACAAATCATGTAATCTTTCATAAACATGATTCGAGTATGTTTGGCGGACTGCCGACGAGTTGGGATGAAGTAATTCTATAAATTAATGAATAATGACACATCACATATATGTCATAGATTAAAAAAAAAAGGGGAGATTAATTAATGACTGCCGAAATGTTTTTATAACCAAAGAACAAATGGTCTAAAAGCTGTGACAAAACATACTAGTCATATTCCGAGAGTCATTAAAAGGTATCAGACATTTACAACGATGTAAGAAAAAAAAGAAAAAAAAAAGAAAAGAATGATAATATCAAGAACTCTAAATTGTTAGATACTGAAGAAAGCTAAAAAAATATTTTATATGTACTATATAGGAGAGGTTGGCTACTCTACTTCCATAAGCATATATGAGAGTATATGCTTACAAGTCATTTTTGTGTTTTCAATGTCCAAATGGTTGATCTGAAGTGTTCAAAATATTCTCCATATTAATATGTATTTGAATGCCAAATTTTATATTTTTTTTGAAATTTTTTTACTATTTTTTCAGAATTTTTCAAAACATGGTTTTCCATATTTTTTTTATTATTTTTTATATTTTTTACGAGTGTTTTGAAAATTTCTGAAAAAATAGTAAAGAAATTCTAAAATATATAAAATTTGGTCTCCAAGCACGTTCTAGTATGGAGAACATGTTGAGTGCTTCAGATCGACCATTTGGATATTAAAAATGCAAAAAATGGTTTATAAGTACATATCCTCATATGCTTATGGAAGTATAGTAGCCAACCTCCTATATAGGATTATAAATAATAATTTTAAAGAAAAGTTTCTAGAATGTCCATATTAATTTTTAAAATTAATAGTCAATTTACTAATGGAAATATCATAATATTCAATATTCAATTTACAACAAAATTATGTGAATATTGATAGTATAATTTAAATATTTGTCAAATAACATGCTTTTACATACTCTACTTCACCAAACAACATGTTCTTGTACTCTCCAACAAAATGGCATGTCCAGAAGCATCGCCATATAGTTGGAACTTATTGAAATGGGGAGATTAAGAACTAAAATTGGATCTAAAGAGCTAATAGAGTTCATTGTTGAATTTGAATAGGGAGAGATGATATTTGAGAAGGGTGGATTATACATTGCTTAGATAACATAATAGGAAATTAGTTAACAAGAAAAAATTGGATTTTGTAATTTCATTTCAATGAATTATGTTTTACATGTACATTAATTGCTATATTTATAGCCATTAACTCTGTCTAAATCACTAGCATGTCCTCGATTACAAAGAGAATACAACTAATCTCAGTTTGTTATGAATAATTATATGATTACTCAGATTGTTTCACCTAACAGATTTTCTTATTGTTATAGCTAAATTGCAACAGCTTCATTAACTTGTTGATTGCAATCTTCATGTCCAGTTTGATCTAAACTGGTCTTAATTGTTCATGTTAGTCTTATTAGTTGTATATCGTTTACACCGTGAGACAATAATTATTTTTGTATTCATGTATTATCAAAATTTATTAAGGATATCCTAAATAGTAACAATAACAAATAATATGATATATAATATGATTTGTTTTTCACCATCGACTATTTCGTCTTGATAACCATGAAATATGTATACTTTTGCCTAGAGTTTCATATCAATAACTTGACCAATTTCGATGTATTTAGGTTAATTTAGTTTAATTTTGTTTAGAATTATACCAAGAATCAAGTTACTGTTGAAGTCTATTTAAATTACAGAAAATGGAGCAAATTATAGATCTTCTCGCAAACTTTCCGAAAAGTGGTAGAACACTGAAAACGGAGTTATGGATAATGAGTTATGCCCATTTGAAGTTTGGCTCACAGCATAAACAGAGGCAGGACGCGGGCTGCACAGACTCCAAGCGGGTCGCGTCAGTTGTGATGCGGTTCGCGCAGAAAGCCGACAGAGCAAATATGGAAATTCCAGCTTTCGACATTTTTTTGTATTTTGACCATATCTTGGTCATGCGAACTTCGTTTTAGGCAAATAAAAGCTTGATGGAAAGAGGACAACGAGATCTACAATTCTAGAAAAGTTATAAATCAGAATTTATAATGTGCAAATCACAGAAATTATTTTAGAGAGACATCAGCTGAATTTATTGCCATATTTCATGAGATCTTGATTAATTCACCTTCCATCCTTGGTTGCTTGCTCCCCAAGTCACAAAATAGCTATAAATAAGGGGGAGGCAGCAGGAGGAAGAGCATATCTCACATTTTGGGAAGCAATCTTTGGAGAGGAGGCTCGGCTTGGAACTTGTCTTCTTCGGGTTTTATCATGATTTCTTATTCTCTCAATTGTTTTATTTTTTTTATTATGTCTGAGTAATTTATTTAGTTTCTAGGGTTACGATGTAATCGGATACTCTGTTTATTATGCATGTTGTTTGAATCTGTGTTGAATATTTGTGTTTATTTGTCTGAGTATTATTTAATTGCTCAGTTCAAATTGTTTGAATTATTCTTGTTGTCTACTGTTAGATGTCTATAGCATCTTTTATAGTATTTTGGCCTTGATGTTTCTTTCAATTAAACTAAGTATTTGAGGTAGGTTTTCGAGACCAAATAGTAACTAAGAGGTGAACTTTTCCATTAATCGAGGGATGGTGGATGCCTTTAGTAGACCTGTGTCACACCCCAAATCCACCGGGTCTGACAGCCTGCCGCGTGTATTTATCTAGTGTCACATATACACGCAAGGCAGTGGATCTTTTTATATGCATTACCAATATCCTCATTTGCTGCGTCCGTGTAATGAACCTGAAAATAATCGGGGAGAGGGGGTGAGAATAAATTCTCAGTGCGAAATTTGCCACCGTTTAGATTATTGGACTTGCAATCAAACTCTATATTCAAAAATGAAACCCAAACAATAACAATGCAAACAGATATATATATAATCATAAATAAAAAGGAATGCATATGCTCGACAACAATTAATCAACCTGAAACACAGTTCACGGAATTTCCAAGATGAATTTCAAAACACAACATATATTTGGCTTAACTTAATTCATTAGGGCTTGTAGCAACTACAGATGTTCTTTCGAGCTGGACCGTTATCAAACCCACATCTGTAGGGTTACAGACGCCTACAGATGGCCAACCAAGCTGGACCCTTTATCTGACACCCATCTATAGTTGTTTGGCTTAACCATTTCCTAAGGTCCGGTTACAAGTCACCAATACAGGTCAACTTGACAAATGCAATCACATGGAATCAAAGTTACCTATACAGGTCAACTTTGCTAAATCTCAAGCAAATATATCAAAGCCACACATACAGGTCAGCCTCGCAAAATCATCACAGGTCAACGCATAAGTCAGCAGCGTCACCTCATCCAGCCACCTAAACAGGTCAGTCTGGAAAATTCGAACAGGTCAACGCATAAGTCAGCAGCGTCACCTTATCCAGCCACCTAAACAGGTCGGTCTGGCAAATTCTAACAGGTCAACGCATAAGTCAGCAGCGTCACCTTATCCAGCCACCTAAACAGGTCGGTCTGGCAAATTCTAACAGGTCAACGCATAAGTCAGCAGCGTCACCTTATCCAGCCACCTAAACAGGTCGGCCTGGCAAATTCGAACACAGGTCAACGGATAGGTCACCGTTACCTTATCCAGCCACCTAAACAGGTCGGCCTGGCAGATTCATTCACATCAAGAACAATTAATATAACTAATCAAATAATAACCATACCAACATGCCAATTAATCTTAACCGAACAATTCAAATCATTCTCATTTATGCAAGAATCAATATACAACATGAATTCCAAAATATGCAACAATTAAGCATTCAACATGACAAACGAATAAACAGTTTAATTCCTGAAAATAAAGTATCAAACAAGTCCAAGAATCTCGCACCTTATTATGACGAGTGTACCGCTTAATCCAAGAATCTCGAATCACCTCGCAATATCTTGCTCGACCGAGCCTACACCTATATTATACGTATACTTGGTTTAATTCGGTTACATTATCAAAACTTAAATTCCAAAAGCCGTCTTTTAATTCGTCAATTCTTTTATACCTTTCGGCTCATTTATAATCATTTCAATTCAAGTCCATTATAACTATTTTCACTTTCAAGGCCCATGTATAAAATTCTCATGCATGTCATACATTTTAATTTAGTCCAATGCATACATAAACAAAGGTCCCCAATTCATTTAATCAATTCATCCACAAGCCAACAATAACGGTCACGGCCTAATTTATCACATATACAAATTTGGTCTTAAATTACACAATTTCACAAGGTCAATCATTTTACAATTCTAATCTCGATTTATGACAATTTAGGAGAAAGACCACTGCCATTGCAGTTACTGGTAAGCCATTAGGATACACACAGAACCAGAGATAGAGATCAAGGAATGTGTAAGCACCAACTAACTTAACACAATCATAGAGAGCAATTCGGGACAGCAAGGGTACAAATCAGAGAGGGTAATTTGCACTATACTACATATCAACAAGGCATCAACCAAGCCGTAGCAACACAAGCACATTAGCACGCAACAATCATGGGGGTACCAGCCGCAATCTACCAGCACAACATCAACACAGAACCAGGAAAACGGGTCAGAACAGACCAGCAAAACAGGTCAGAACAGAGCCAAGCAACAGGTCAGAACAGCCTCAACAAGGCACAACAAGGCAGCACCTTTGTCGGGAAAATCAACAACCCGAGCAAAGGTGTATTTAACGAAACAATCCGACAAGGCAAGAATTCGATCAAATAAACGAGGGACTCGGAATTTTACCCTATTGAGCTATCACGAGATGGATTGGGAAAAGAACGGCCGGCTCCAACTAAGCACCAGACAGCACCAAACCGACACCAGCACGGCATCCAGCGAGCACCGGGACAGCACCGAGGCAGCACCACCTCAACCCTAGTTTCAAGGGTTTCATGGGAGGGAAGGGGGGCGGGAAAAGAGGAGGAGGGGCGGGGGTTTTCCAAACCGAGAAGGAGAGAGAGGAGAGCATGGGGGGGGTTTTGGTGGGTCCGCCGGCAACGGGAGAGGGGAGGGCGGGGCCCTCCTGGCTTTGGCGTAGAAGAGAAAAGGGGGGGCTGGGGCTCACGGACAGAGAAGGAGAGGAGAGGAGAGAAAGAGAGAAGGGAGGGGGGTGGTATTTAAATGGGATGCTTCAAGATTCGTGTTGGATTTAATCCAAAGGTTGATATAATTTCAAAATTTAAATTACCACATTTAAGATCGGTGCTGAAATAAATCTAAGGGTTCAAAAATTCTGAAATTCAAGTATAGTCTCATTTAATTGATTTATGATCCGTTTCTTTTATAAATTCGAGTCGAAGTTTCATAACATTTTTGTAACTAAATTTGTACATATAATTCGTATATTTATTTCTCAATTTAAGATTCGAATAATTTGATTTTCCTTTTATATAATTATATATATTCAATTTTAGAATTCGAATAAATCGATATCGGATAGTATCTATGTCTATATATATAAATATCAAATCAAATCCTTAAAATTCTCAAATAAACGAAATTGGTAACTTTTATATAATTTATCTCGTACGAATAATTTCGTATAATTATACTCTTATTTGGAATTCAATTACTTATTTATAAATACGAATCTAATTAAATCAATTTCTTCTTTTCTAAAAATTCAAAGGAATTGTAACGGATTTTCTAAGTTTCTAATTTACCGAATAATTATAATTTACTATATAGTGCTATCTTTTATTTTATTTCTAAATCTCTAAATTTTATTATACATTATTTCATACATTATTTATATTATGAAATTTTAGTTTCGTTTTAGTCGGTTAGAAAATTTCTGAACGATCGTTAAGTTAATTAAACTTTTTATTTATGTCAATTGATCGATTTATCAATTTAATCAAGTTTTAAAATTTCAGAATGTAACAACCTGACAAATAACTTAGGTTGAATACTAATAAACGAGAGTTTAGGGTTGGAAACCTAAGAAGGTGAAATTGCATTTCCGTTACCAAGTTTATTAAGCCAACATATGATAGTTGAGGTTTAGGAACATTAGATACGGTCAGTAGATCCTTACACAAAAAAACAACGCAGAAACAGATGCATGATGTATTAACTCGAGGCCCATGCGCCCCGCGTCAGAAGTGACGCGGCCCGCGTCTGGTGCTGAGAGGAAGAGTTGATAATGAAATCTGAAACCCTGGAAACGCCTTTTTATATCTGATTTAAAACCAAACTTTACTTTCTGTCATTTATTTCTCTCAATTGAACTTAGAAAATTAAACAAACCGAATCAATATTTTCTCACTTCTAGTACCTAACTAATTTAAGTAGAGTTCAATTTAAATTTGAACCGTTCTGTGGATCGATACCTGACGATATACTACTCGATAGGATTGTACACTTGCAATCTGAACCGAAGAGCGTATTTAAGGTTAAAAGATACAGTTTGCTGTATTGAAACTTTGTGATACACTTTTGTGCGAACACGTCTCCGACTTACTTGTCAATGACAAATATATATAGTATCACGAGTGTGAATTATATTAAGAAATTTTTAATTGTCTTCGACTCACTCGCCAATCACATAACAAATTATATATGTTTAACATATATATTCAGACAATAAGAATGCTCAAATGTCCCATTCCTTTTCTTTTATGTCCCAATTATATCCCACACCAACAACATGAGAGTTTTATAACTACAAACATACTTCGGCACACAATGTTATAAAATAATGTTTTAGTCTTCTTAGAGAAAGATAGGTGATTTTTAGAGGAGAAATCATTTTATTCGGTAAAGATCTAATGTTGAACATGTGTGCTTATTCATAATCATATTAGAAAGGAAATGCATATTGATCCTTTAATTTGAATATCAAAATGCAAGAGATCAACCTACATCAGAGGAGCTAGATGACGAGCTAATTATACATATTGAATCAACAGATAAATGAACCGATTGGAGGGATATTTTAGCTCAAGAAATGTTTACCACGAGAAGAAGTTTCATAAATAATCACTTATTCGATATGTTGTTAGTTGAATGATATAACTCTTTTTTTTTTTATCTTGTCATTTATAGTTTTAATCTTGTATGATTTTCCGTTGTGATCTTGCTCCAATTTAAAACAATTAAATTATATAGACGCTATTGATGATTCATGAAGAATTTTCATATGTGGATTTTGATTCGAAAAGGATACAAACGCAAATCCATCCAGACGTAATATTGCAGTGAATTTGTATTATCTTCCATACTACAAAATTTAGTGCAAATTGCATCTGTTCTTGTTCTTCGTGATTCGTGCTAATATATGTTTGGAAAATATTTCCAAAATCAAGGACATGGAATCATGGATCTGTGTCGGAAATTCTTTGGTGCGTATCATCTGAGATATCTCAACTTTTGCGTGACCGACGTGTCCGGTGCCTATTCGGGGGTGATGTAGGTATCAGTATTATGTGTGCCTTTAGATTCGTGCAGAACGTATTTAAACGGCTGGGATTTTCCATAAAGTCACGCAAAGTTTGAGATATCTCAGAGGATACGAATTCGAAATTCTGTGCGCCAGCGAAGATAAGTTTTTTGTCATGTCATAAGCTCGTACCTAGGAACTAGGAAACCTGTGAAGAAGATTACGTCATTTATGTTTCGAGATTTTTTCAATTCCATATTATGAATTTAATTTATAATTTTTATATAATGCTACGAATAAAAAAATGGGCAGTTGTTCTCCGGCCATTTTTATTAATATTCCTAAAACAAATGTAAATTTTAAAAATGCCCCTGTTCCCCATTTTTTTTTTAAAATGCCCTGACCGCCTGGGCCCAGGGCGGCCCATAGCACAAGTGAGGCGCCAACCCCCAGGACGCCTCATGTGTGTGTGTGTGTGTTTTTTTTTTTAGAGAAATCTTAGTATTTTGATTTGAATAATTTTGTGAAAAAAGTTTAGGGTTTATGTATATGTGTATGTCAAAAAATAAAATATTATGTGTATGGCTACCGGAAGCATTTCGGCCGAGGTGCTTCCGGGGTTATATTTTAGTGTGTATCAAACAACAAATCTAAACCGTTAGATGTTCAATCTATTACAAAATATGCTTGGAGACCAAATTTTACATTTTTTGGAATTTTTTTACTATTTATTAAGATGGTTTGAAAATCGTTGTTTTTATTAAAATTCTGCACCATTAAAAAATTCAATATAATGCGCGCCAATGTAATACAGCAGTCCCATAGTAAAAATACTACAGTCAAAAATATATTACAATAAACAAAAAAGTTCACACAAGCAAAATAGCAAGTTTATCTGCCCCTACCACGACGTCTCAATAAACCTAACAAACAACTAGTTGTACTGGTATGAGCTGTAGGTGCGGCATTACTTGTAGAGACTTGGCAACTAGATGATTGGCTCGGAGAAGGGGGGGTTGTGTTCTACCAGTTGCTTCAGCAACAACTCTAGCATTTTCTCTTTCGTTGTGCGCGTTTATGGCATCTGAAAATAAGAATACAATTCAGTTAGTAATATAATAAAATCATAAATGAATTTCGTACAATGCTACATACCTGCCGTGCGCCTGTCAGAAACAGAACGGCGAGCCCGATTTCCCGACGGTCGCCTACCACCCATCTCATCCATGGTCATTACAATACGCTTGTGTCTCCTCCTCCCCTTTCTTATCCATCCTTCTGAAGGGAGTATTCTATCACCGACATATGCAGGCCACTCGTGCTGATCGGGATAAGAACGGAAAGATCCACCCCAAGTGGAAGCAAGGTAATCGGTACGGTACATGTCAGCAACATAGTGATCCTCGCAGTAGTTCCTCACTCGGCATACCGCCATCACGTGACTGCAGGGTATGTGACTTAGTTGGGGTCCCTGGCATGTACAGGTTACCTCCCTGGCATCTCCGAATTTAACCACGTACTTGCAAGCCCTCTTGACAAACACCATAGTCCCATCTGGTTTACGGCTAGTAGGAACGTACTCATTTGGATTTTTCACTTCGAATTATGTTCCATCATTACCCATCGGGATAACGGTCATAGTTGCACCTTTGTCCCTGTGTCGTCTTAGTTTCTCCTCCACCCTTGTTGAAAATGACTGGTTCATCCTTATTAATTCTGCGGCCTTAGCACGCCGTTCCTGAAACCAGGCATTTAACTTGTAGAATGTGTCCTCTACAATTGCAGTCACAGGCAACATCCGGCTCTGCTTGAATACTGCATTCAGCGACTCGGACCCGTTGGTTGTCATAATTCCCCAACGCCAACCTCCATCATGGGATTGATATATTTTCTCGTATGCTGGATCTTCGTTGACATCTCGGGGATTATTTTTGCCCACCTTCATTAGGTAGAGATTTGCTTTTGGCATGTACTACACAAAAAATAAGGAAATAGAATAATGTAAGTAAACAATTGTACTGAAAAAATCGTTCTCTTAAAATACAATAATATATGTAAACAATTGAAATACATGTACCTTTGCAAAACTGCTAGTCATCTCTACCACCCTTCTCGGCTTTTTCTTTCTGCAATTCCATCTAAATGTTTGTTGAACCCACTCATCGCCCCCGGTTGCCTTGGAAAGGTTCTCCGCAACGTGTTGCATACACAACATGTGCACACACTGGCCAGTACGTGTTGACCAACCGTAATCTTCACAATCAAAAACATATTTTATTCCTTTGTGCTGGTCTGATATCACGCAGAAAAACTTCCCTTCCCCAATCACCCGTCTTCTTAAAAACTGCATAAAGAATCCCCAGTTCTCGCCGTCCTCTTTATGAACAATTGCAAACGCCAAAGGCAACAGCTGGTTCTCAGCATCATATGCGCATGCTATCAGTAGCCTCCCCTCGTAACGGCCAGACATGAAGCATGCATCAATTTTGCTACAGTACGATACAGTAATTACAACAGTCAGATACAGTAAATGTACAGTGCGCTACAGTAAATGTACCGCTACAGTAAATGTACAGTACGCTACAGTAATTACAACAGTCAAAATTAACTACAGTAATGACTAATTATCAACAGTAATGACTAATTATTATAATTAAAAAACATACCTATTCACTCAGTTTCTCGCCTCGAGCGAAATTCTCAAATCGGGAAGTGACAGAGGCAGAAAACGAAGGGTTTAAATCAGATTAAATATGGGGTGCCCGGCTGTGTGGCGCCTCACTTGGCTTATGGGGCGCCCCAGGGTGTGGCGCCTCATTTGTCTTGTGGGCCGCCCCAGGGGCTGGCGCCTCACATGGTTTTTGGGCCGCCCTGGGCCCAGGCGGTCAGGGCATTTTTAAAAAAAAATGAGAGACAGGGTTATTTTTAAAATTTCTATTTTTTTTAGGGATATTAATAAAAATGGCCGGTTGTTTTCTAGCCTGTACAAACACTCAATTACTGATATTAACATTGATAGCATCTCCAGTCGGCTCCACTCAGAAAAGCAAACGGTCCAATTATTTTTTTAAATGTCTTATTCAACTCGTCTTTTATAATTCTTTATAAATCTCTATTCTTATATTATGGACGTAGATGTTCTGATCCGCCAAGGGCTATGATTGAAAGATGAAATTTCGAATTTAATATCAGCCTTCCAATAAAATAATTTGTCTTATTTTGATTAAATACATATGTTTTATGTGTACAAGTCTAAATTTAATTAAAAATATACTCACCACACATACTGCCATATGATATGTTACAATTAAAGAATCATGATAGATGATCAATTTATTTTTAAGAATATCAAATGCTAAAATATTTTAAAAATATTTTATTAGCATTTGATTATCAAATTATATCCAATAAGTTTTAAAAGTTTGATTATCAAATTTTAATATCTTATCAAATTATTTGATATCTCCAAATTTAATATGGGTGCATAATTTAATGTGAATTCGTATGGATTAATCTGGCTTATTTGAATAGTTATTAAATTAAGTCAATTATAGAGAAGCGCGTCGTTAAATAATCGGTTACTGAGCTTTGTAGCTGACTCTGTTTTGTTATTTTGTTTTCATTTGTGTTGGCGACGTAGGTTGACGGACCAAAAAAAGATGTAAAGATGTTTATATAATCATGCTCTAGATGGTAAAAATCTGGAGTGTGACAATGCATATCAGGTCGTCTATGTATATGATCTATAAACTACTTTTGACAATTTTAATAAATAATGTTTGGGTTGAAGATAAAAAGAATATTATTTTATGTATTCAGTTTTATATTTTACCATTTACCATTGTTTTATTCAATTTGATCCTTCAATGATTTAATCAAATTGGATCATGATATGAGTCTTGAAGATTTACAAATTTTTACAAATATATATGGTATTGTATAATTTTAATAAAAATGTTGAGATTAATCGCTTAAGATGTGAAGCTCAGGACTGAGCTGGTGTTTATAGAATAATTCGGACAAAACCGATAGGTCATATCTCTGTATAATTTAAAACTAATACAGACAAAGTGAGCCAATTGGCCAATTCTAACCAAATTCAAATAAATTTGATGAATAAATTGAGCGACTAACTCAAAATATTAAATAAAATTGAGAGGTTTATCGTGGAACGTCATGGTATTTTTCATTGCAAACTTAAAAAATATATGCAGCTTCTCTGCCTAGAATTTTTCGAAAAGAAGTTTAATGTGTTAAAAAAAAAAAAATCGCTATTTAGAAGGTGAACAAAATAAATAAAAGGAAAGCTACAGAAGCTATGTCCAATTGAAATAGATTCACCATGCACCGACAAACAACATGCTTTGTCATGGATTTGAAAATTACAGATGACAAGTGTATTGACTATTGACCAATTAAAATATTACACGTCCTTGCATGATTTGACAATTAGAGAGGATAAAGTATTAATTGTATTGTCAATGAAGGAACCGGTCTCCCTTCAACAACTCCTACCTCCTCAGATAAAGTATCTTAATTCCCTCGATTTTTTCAACTCCAAAATTCAAAATTTAATAAAATAAAAATAAAGAATCTTCCACTTCAATAGACCATTATTAGACCCTAAACCTAAAGTAAATAATTGGAATGAAATGAGTATTAGAACCCACCCACCCACCCACCCACCATAGAAATTTAAATTGAAAAATCTCAATCTCAATCGTGAATCGTGAATCGTGAATCGTGATGGCCACAAACATGGGTGCATCATTGTACTACTCATAACCTTGTGCATGCTTAACCTTCAAAAAGTCGTCTTTTCATGCTCCCTTTTGGGCTCCTTTGAGATCTTAAAAAAATTGACTTAGTTGAGAGAATTGGAGCAATCAAATTTTGGGTTTTGGAAAGATGAAGGGGTCGAGGAGTAACACACGGACCTCTTCACGAAGCTATCTTGGCTATGGATTGATTTTAGGGGCTTTCTTAATTTTGTTGACATATTTTACCTTGTCCAATCAATTTGTCAGTTATACTTCTAAAGGTACTTTTTTTTCTCACATTTTGTGCTCGAATTTTTCTTGTTACATTGTTTTTCGTGTGTGTTTTGATTTTTTTGTTTTTTTTCCCTGATTTTGCAGTAGCTACAGGAAACGATGCTCTTCGTGTCATACAAATTCCTTCAGGGAAAGGTACGAAATTCTTTTACACTATGGGGTTATCTATTTGATACAAAATAATCATTGATATCTCCTTTCGCCTTGAACTCTTAGATGATAGCTTGGAAGAAAAACAGAGAAACCCAAAGGATGAATCTTTTGAGACGGTGAATACCTTTGAAGAACCAGAACCAGAGGTGGTGGTAAAAGGACAAGAGAAATCTGAGCAAGATGAGAGTATTGACCACAATAAAACCATACTACTAGGTGAAAAATAAGTAAAACATATTTATAATCTACTAATATTCCCCGTTTCTCTTTCTTATTTCTTGTAATTTTGTTGGCCCTTTTGTCAGGGAACGAAAGCGAGCAAGAAAAGATAGAGAAAACAGAGCAAACAAATGAGATAAAGAATAGAGAAGATACACAGAATAGAGATGTGATTGAAGTTCAACCGACCGGTATGTTGGTTTGTTGCATTCCTATTAGCTTATTTCATACTCAATACAGGAATCAGATTTGGAATTAAAATGGTAATCAGAATTGGTTTTGCTGTCTATATAACTGGGATTAGAAAGAGATTCTCTTTGATTATGGTGAAAACTTGCACAATTCAAATGTTTGTTTTTGTGACATTGCAGTCAGCATATATCCTTTCATAATTTTTTGTATGTTTATGATCTTGTTGGCTTGATAATTCATCTGGTGCACATGTAATTTAAATATTTAATTATCCAAAACCCAGAACTCATGAAGTGTATAATTATAAACTACTAATATTTAAACTTTTTTTCTTTCTTGTTTTCTTATTTCTGTGGGGGTTTGTCAGAAAAAGAAAGAAAGCAGGAGACAGAAAATGGAGACGAGACACAGAAAATAAATGTAACAGAATATAAAGAAGAGACACAGTCACCTATACGAGATGTGATTAAAGTCGAACTACCCGGTATGTTGTTCTATTGCATTCCTATCAAATAATATATGAGATTCAATGTTGGTATCTAAATTTAAAACGGAATGATGATCACAATTGGTCTTGTTGTCTCCACAAATTGTGTTTGGAAATTTTTTCTCTTAGATTATGGTAGAAACAGCATAATTCAAGGTTCTGATTATTATGGAATTGCAGTTTGATTGAATACTGGACCAGAATAGGAATTGGTATTTACCATTCTCTGTGCACATGTCATTTTTCAAATCTCCTGCCCCAGAGTCACTGCAGGGTGGGCCCGGTTACTGTTAAAGGGTTTAGAGTTAAAATGGGGGCCCACTCTGCAGTGACTCTGGGGGCAGGAAGGGGGCAAACGATTCGGTTCCTTTTTTTTGGAAACACACCACTGCTAGTGCTTAGTCTTCAAATAAATTTCAACATCATATTTGATTATACTGGAATATGAATTCAATCCTTCTTTGGATTTCTGTTTATGAATTTTGGAATTTCATTTTTTTTTATTGCATTCTGAAAAATATTTCACATTGTTGGGGCTCGCAATTTAGTTTCATCGTTTCTATATAGTAAGAATAATTAAGCTCAAAGTGATCAGTGTTGATACTATATCCAAACTCAAAATTGGAATGATCAGGATCAGGAAGAGAATGAGGTTTTATGTTTTACTGACTTCAATTTTGGATTCCAAATTACATCTTTTATAGTAATCTATAAGAATCTGTAGCCTTTAATAGGAAATATTTGTAAATGAAATTCAAACTATTTTCCCAATGACTTAAAGTCTTATTCCAATTCTGATTCTAAGTTGTTCCCTTTTATTTCTTTAGATAATTCTAAGAATCCCGAAGAATGGCAACAAAATATGGAAAAGGAGAAATTAAAGAAAGGCCTCAACCAATTTAATAATGGAGAGCAAACAGACCAACATCAAGTCAAGCAATTTGGTGAGCTAATTTCACTTTATCTATTATGCCTGAAAATATATAATAATTTGACCCGAAATATATTGAATGATATAACCTCATAGTTCATGGGAATTTTGCAAATTATAACGCTTTAAGAGTATTTTGCAGATGGATTTCTAAATCTCGGCCAGCCGCAACCATCAAAGCCACTATGTGATCAATCCGATGGTAAATTCGATCTATGTGACTTAAATGGTGATGCCCGAACCATTGGCAGTGCATCTGTGGTACTTCTCATACCACAACACAACAACACACCAACCCAAGAATACAAAATAAAACCCTACTCTCGCAAGTACTTGGATGGCATTAAGCCTGTAACCGTAAAGTCCCTTGAGGGACCCACAGACGCCCCCCAGTGCTCTGGTATGATTAATAAATACCCGGCACTTGTGATTGCACTAGGTGGACTTTCGGGTAACTACTGGCACGACTTCACTGACATTCTGATCCCTCTATATATAAGAATACGTCAATTCAACGGAGAAGTCCAGTTACTGGTAACCAACAACCAGCCATGGTGGATCAGCAAGTATGAAAAAATATTTAAAGCATTGTCACGGTATGATATAATTAATTTTGATCAAGATTATGAGGTAAGGTGCTACCCACGTGTTCTTGTTAGTTATGGTAGTTACAAAGAATTTAGCATTGATCCTTCTCGAGCACCAAATAAGTACACAATGGTGGATTTTACAAAGTTCCTCCATAGAGTTTACCACCTTGAAAGAGAATTCCCCACAAAATTAGGGAAAAACCCGGGAAAAAAACCAAGACTAATGATTATCTCTAGGGGTGGTAGCCGGAAGTTTGTAAATATGCCTGAAATTGTACAATTAGGGGAGAAATTAGGATTTGAGGTGACCGTTATTGATCCAAAACCAGACATTGGTTTTGCTGATTTTGCAAGGACAGTTAATTCCTTTGATGTTATGCTTGGAGTGCATGGTGCCGGGTTGACAAATTGCCTTTTCCTCCCTCCAAATGCGGTATTGATACAAGTGGTACCATATGGAAAGATTGAGCATTTGGCAAAATTAGATTTTGGTGATCCAGCAGTAGATATGAATTTGAACTATATAGAGTACAGTATAACTGCAGAGGAAAGTACATTGTTGGATAAATTTGGGAAAGATCATGAGATGATCAGGGACCCACTTGCAATTCACCAAAGAGATTGGGGTCTCGTTGCAGAATGGTACCTGGGAAAACAAGATATAAAGCTTGATATAAACAGGTTTGAGCCAATCCTTTGGCAAGCATTGGGGTTCCTACAGTAGTTTTATTTCTTGTATAGAGTAATTTGCGTTTGTTAATTAATTATATTCTTCGAGATATTCTATCTGTATAGACAGTTAAGTTAAAACAATTAATAATGATTGGAGGATTTGGGTATGCTGATTCATTTCATTTAGATGAGAAATTACTAGTTTGGAAATATGGATGCTATGATGCTCAGTGAGTTTTATTCATACTTGGTTAGTGTAACTAAGTTATAAAAGTGATAACACAACACTGACACTGACACTGACACTGGGGATTGTTACTTGTTAGCACTTAGCAGAATTGCTCTTTGACTTTGAGTAAAATGGATTTATGGGCCCTTTGTTATGTTACCGGGCTTTAGGACACATCTTACGCCAATTGCTATTTAGTATTTATTCATACTTGGGACTTGGGACGGACTTTTGCAGTCAAATCGTTGCGTTTTACACTCTATATTCTCAATTCAATCGTTTTATTGTCGAATTTAATCGTACGGCTGAAAATTATTTAATCTTTTACTAATAAATGGTCATTCATGTATAGGTTACTCATTGAATTTATGAAATTAATTACTTTATTAGGTGATCATTTATTGAATTTTTTTTATATTTTTTAAAGTTGCATTTGCTAGTTTTCATCTCAAATTAGAAATTAATGTATTTATTAATAAATTTTTTTATTTATGGTGGAAGTCCATGTGAAACATAATTGTGGTTGCATTAGGCGGATCTTCTTTGTTAAACAGTAAACACTAAAACCATCTTAAACGAGAAATTAATATAAGTAATCCTTTAGAAAAGGAAGGTTTAACGGGTAAAATGTTCAAAGAGGAGGGATCCAATTACACCCTTTTTTGGTGACACCGAATTTCACTCTCTATTTTCAAAGTTTTCAAATTCCAAACAGTCAATCCAAACCGTTCAACATAATGGATATGTTAAAATGTGCTTGCAGATCAAATTTTACATTTTTTGGAATTTTTTTACTATTTATTAAGTATTTATTTAACAAAGAAGTCAGCTGAACTGAGATGGCTCTTTAACTTGCTGGACTTTATTAGCTACTATCATAAAAATTCAAAAATAAATATATAATGAAGCCCATTAAACATTTACATAATTCAAACTATTAGATATTATTAGATAATGACATAAATTCATTTTACTTAATATAGCAATTGATTTAACATGAACTTTATACATTTAAATATACAAATTCATACAATTAAATTCATGCATAATTAAGCTTTACAAAATAACAGAAATTCGTACAAACTCATACCTAAATCGAGCTGGCTCGTTAATAGTTCGGATCATAAACGAACGAGCTGCTAGCGATCAATTAAGTCAGATGCAAGTTCCGATTGATCCACGAGCTACAAAGTTTTTTGTCGACCCTAGTCGTAATTGCACATAAATTGATCAAAACTAATAAACTGCTTGACCTACATGGCAAAATAGTACTTTTTTGTGTCGAATACATGTCTCAAAATTGAACACTTATTAAGATTAATTACATTAATTGTTATTAAGTTGCATAAAAACAAATGAATAACTAAATTAAAAACTTCAAATAAATTATATGAATAAAAAATTCAAAACAGAACGAATTAGACATGTTCCACAAATTTATAAAATAATACTGACAAGATCAGTCGTGATCCGATTCCGATCCCACCATTGACAGCTATGGGAACCCAATTAGAATTTAGAAGATGACATGCTGGTAGCTAGCCTGGTAAATTTAGAAAATATCAATCAGTAGCTTCCAGTTTGTGGAATTGTATTTGAATTTTGAAGTTGACAGGGGTTTTGGATTCTTGTCAACTTGTTTCTTCTTTCTAGTTTGTAGTTATTTATAACAGCATATACCCGCGGTGTGATGTATGCTAATTAAATCCCAAATAAATATCAAATTGATAACAATCACTGAACAAGTCATAACCATGAATATAATTACAAGGTTCGGTCCAATTTAAAAACAAGTCAGAACCATCAATATAATTACAAGCTGGTTCAGTCATATTAATTTAAAAGATAATAAATGTAAATGTGATTGATACGAAACAATTGAAAATTATAACTCCACTGGGAATTAGCTAAGCTATATATTGGCAAAATCCTATTATAAAGCAGCCGTAGTAGGGCCTGATCTCAATAATTTGCAAAGGTTTGGACTCTTGAGCTAAATAAATAAATAAATATTTGATTGAAATATCAAACAATTTGGACTAATAAGTTTGTGTATGGGTTGTTTTCCATATCTTTAATTTGATGACAATTTTCCTACCAAACCTTTGGACAAACTATTATTATATAAAGATTGAAAATATACCTTTAACTACTCTGAAAAAGACTTTGCTATCAAAAGTTTTTTTTTTGAGAGCTTGACAGGGGCTGTCAAGGTGACTTTGCTATCAAAAGTTAGCGTGTGTCATTTGCCAAAAAACAAACAAACAAATCGTCTAGGACAGCTTTTTTGCAATTTAACTATTCCATTAGATTTAGAGGTTTAATGGGCGGGCGGGTACGGGTATACCCGGGACGGGTACGGGTACGTCTCGGGTACGGGTAGGACGGGTACAAGGGTATACGGGTACGGGTATGGTCGGGTATATTTTTCAAAAATCATACCCTACCCGTCCTATACCCGTACCCGTGTACCCTTGACGGGTAGGGCGGGTACGGGTACGGGTATTTTTTTATATTTTTTTCTGGTTTTTTTGTTTCTGTTTTTTTGTTGGTTTTTTTTTTCTGTTTTTTGTTTTTTTTTTGCTGTTTTTTTTTCTGGTTTTTTTTTCTGGTTTTTTGTTGGTTTTTTCTGTTTTTTTCTGGGAGGGAAAAACAGAATTTTTGAATTTTGAATTCGGATGAACAGTACTCGGGTATCGGGTACGGGTACTCGGGTACTAGGGTACGGGTATAGTCGGGTACTAGGGTACGGGTATAGTCGGGTACGGGTAAACTCGGGTAGGGTATGGTCGGGTATTGGTCCAAAAAAACGAGTCCGGTCCGGTTTATGCCCGTACCCGCGTACCCGAGTACCCGACCCATACCCGGGCACGGGTACCCCGGGCGGCGGGCACGGGCGGGTATGGTCGGGTATACCCGACCCGGGTATTGTTAATCCACTAATTAGATTGCCTGTAAGAAAAAAATAAAAAAATACTTCTTCTCATAAGGATAAAATTTCTAATTAACTATTCCATTTATATTCATCATTTAAATTTTACAAGTTAAATAATTAATGCAAAAAATAGTGCTCTTGACTGTGGTTTCAAATCATTTAAATTTTACAAGTTAAATAATTCATCATTTAAATTTTGGAGTATCTGGACTGTGGTTTCAAATCATACACAATAAAGATGGAATACGCTTAAAAATAGTGCTCGTACACAATCCGAATAATATTGCAACCTGATTAATTATATCTATTAATTTATTAACTATCTGATTAAATTTCTTAAAATTTACCCCAACGAATAATTGTATCAGTGTAAAAGTCAACAAACTTAAACATAGCAAATTTGAAGATAACTATATTCCTAAAAAAAGAAAAATAGTTTCATTAAACGTTATTTCAGAAAGGCCTTTTATAGTAACTAGAAAAAACAATCATTAATTATGCATCGAACTAATTTCTTGATAATTATTAGATTGGACTGGTTCTCTCCTTGTCCAACGAACGACCCACTCGTCTAGTTCTTTTAAATAATTAAGTTTAGATACTTAATGAATATTTTTGTACTTGTGCTAGCTTGGCACACTCTTATCTAATGCTACCAAACTGTATTTTTTAGTCGCACTAATAATCAAGCAAGTGCATGCTCAATAAATGCAACCTACTATTTATCAAAATAGGGATGGTCCAACTTTTCTAACAATAATTCATGCACTCTTACAATAAGCAAAACTATTTTAAAATACCGATTATATATAATAATAAACATAATGGTACAACTTGTTTCTGAATTTTGCAACATTAATTGAAGAGACTGCATAGCAAGAAAATATTCACATGGAGTCAATAATATTATCTCTTTTTTTTTATTTCTAAGGCAATTTGAAATTTTCAGCAGAGTGGAAATGTTAATTGATTTATGCTATACAACGACAAATTAATCACCTGAGTTTGGATCAAACATAAAGCTAATTGTTGCATAAATGCATAATTCAAAGAACTCCATACCTATATATCAATTATTAATTTATATGAGTCAACTTAATTGGTACAACTTAATTTTTTTTCTTTTTGGAGATAATATGGAATTAAGTTTTTAACTTAAATATACACACACACACACACAAAAAAACAATAATTCGAATTTCGCACATGTAATCTCAAACCCATAATACATAATTATACATATTGTTGAAATACATAACTTTTGCAGGACATAAGCAAATAAAAATAAATGTCAAAATATTCATTCGATCAATTTAGAAGTAGTCAAATATGTCGTTCCCATTTCACTTGTTATGATAACAAGTGGCTACATATATTAATTGTATTTAATGCATTGTAGAAGCATATATACCAACTTCATCAAAACCTACTTTCATTTTTTTATTATATTCTAAGTCGTCGCAAGGTAGATGTATAAAAAAATTGCAACGATTCTGATAAAACAATATATTCCATAATTTTATCATTTGTCATGTATATGTTGAAAACTAAGAGCACCAATTAAGTTTTTACAAATTTCTAAAAAAAATCATCATATATTTGGGCATGGACCAACAGCACATGGGAATATGAAATATAAAAAAATAGTGTTCTAAATTGATGTGCTACCGATCCAATCAAAAGGGCAATAACAAACCCTCCTATGGATGGATCGATGATCGATGATCGATGAGGCTTGTGCATCCAAAAAAAAAGACAACAACAGAAAAGGAAAAAGGAGAAGAAGACACAAAACTAGGTGACTACCAAATTGACAACATTTCGTTTTATAGAATAGATTGCGACTAAAGATATATTACTACCCCAGTTTGGACGGTGTACCTGCTTCATCATACGAATCATTCAAAAATTGTTTATATAAATGAAAAAAAAAAACTAAGTTATCAGAGAAAGGATGAATTGTTTTTTTTTTTTTTTATCAAATAGAGGGACCGAACCAATGAATTATTTAAATATTTATATAAATTATTGGAAAAATATTTTTTTTTAAAAAGGATTAATTTAGCTATCTACTTATAAATAAGCAGAACTCAAATTTCATCCAAAACTGATCTCTCTGTTTGTAAAGATTGAAGACAGAAATAAAATTGTTTAATTTCATATGACATAAGCAGTAAAGCAGACTCTCTGATTTCAATTGGATAGCTCTAATATATTAAATAACAGCACTGCCATACCTCACACTAGTTGCAACAAATGACGCAAGATATTGGCTATGCTCATTTTTATAAATCTTTCTTTAATTTAACAAGTAAACTATCTGAAAGATGGTTCAAATTATTTTTCCTATCTTTATTTTTTAACATTTTAGAACTCAAATAACAAAATATAACTATTACATATCATATATAATATATTTTTCTAGTGTAGAACTAGGCCTTCTTAATTGAACTCACAAACTCTAAAATCTATTAGAATGATTTAAAATAACGTATCCAAAACATTAAAACAAATCTATTTCGCGATTGATGCATTTACATGTCAAATTTATAAATTTTGGACTTAATCCAGTATAAAGTCAAGTGGCCAAAAATGAGTTCATGTTTCTTCATTATTGACTGCTTGACTTTATACTAATCAATTTGAAATGTATTAATTTGACATGTAAACATATCACTTGTGAAATAAATTTATTTCAACGATTTGGATTCGTCATTTGAAGTTAAACTCACGAACGATTTTGTGGGTTTAAAAACACATGTACTAGTTTTACTTTATTTTTTCTATACATACATACAAAAATACAAAAAATCTAATATTTGACCCGTTTCAATATGAAAATTTCTTTTTTTTTAAAATCAATATGTATGAATTATTCACGTCAATGCAATTGCCTACGGACTTTAAATAAGAAAAAAACAAATTATTTACGTCAATGAATCTTTTTTTACAAACACTTGTTTTCAATTAAAACAGAGTAAAAATGTCATAATTTTAAAATTTACATAAAAAAGCGATATAGATCATACTAACGATTTTATTTTGATATTTTTTTTCTTACATGAAATTTGGGTCAAGTGGTTCAATTTATTAAATGGTGTTTCAAACCATATAATTTGTTGTACTGTGTGTTCAAACGGCGTGGATTTTTAGAGAAGAAATCTTGAATGATTGAATTCGGCGCATAACTGTAGCGCGACAGAGAATTTAAAATCCTAATTACAACAATTAATCATATACTCTCAACTCCTTTGACAAAATTAAGTTATTGCTGTGACATATTAATTCTTCTCGATTCCATAAAAATAAATTTTAGTTAATAAATTAATTAAACTAATTTAATGACAAGTTGACGGTCTACATTAATTTAACAGGAAGAGGTATGAAAACAACTTAATTGGTTCGAAAATCTGCATGATCGAATTAAGGTTAAGAACACATAAAATCACAATATATATGTGAAGTAATCGTTTGCTTTAGATGTTCATCGATCATATTCCCCATTTAGACATTAATTAGACTTAATCACTTAAATAGTTTTTAATTAGCAACATTAATTAATTCTCTCATGTTCGCAGCTACCTAGCACGATAATCGGAAATTGAAATACTTTAATTAGAAGTGGCACCCTATAGCTATTAACCCATCCTTTATTATATAATTATGAGGTTATCCAGAATTAAAGGTCGCCTTGACTAATTATCTTCTTCAGCTGATCCATGACTATACTAAGTTTCAAAGGTTGGATGAATAAATTTTCATGTAATTTTATTTTATGAGTGTAGACTAATAGTAATAATTTATATACAAAAAAATTAAGATTTAAATAAAATTAAAATTCAATTTATATAGGAAGAACTTAGCCTCCTTTGCCCAACACTTCTATTCCTGGTTGCAAACTTAAATTAAACTTTTATACTTACAAAAGTTAATTTAGAAGATTGACTTTTATCGATCTCATTGTAAAACAAAATATAAAAATATATATTAAGAATGCCAAAATTAAGTTTGCACCTTTTAATTTAGTGAAAAATTCATGATTATGGAAACTAATCATGAGTTATTTTAGGAGATATTTGATCGTGTGATGCAGAGACTCTGTTTAGGACTTGTTAACATTAATTGCTAACATTATTATTGCATGGTTAGTTGTAATAAAATGTGTGAATCACATGTGTTTGTCAAAAATATGGATCATGTATGAAACTATCAATTCCTAATAATGTCAGTGGTTAATATAACAAAAACCAACTACCAACTATACTAAATATTGATGTAGACAACGTAGATCATTAGTGAGTCTAGAACAAAAGTGTCATCAACAATTATTAACAAGTACAAAAAAATTAGACAAGACCTAAAGTATGTATCCTATGTGAAAATATTTAATTTACTCTCTAACCAGTAAGATTGTATCGAAAAATTTCTATCAAAATTTTAGTTTTAATCTAGACAACAAATTTGGTCCTAATTTATTATGCATAACTTTTTTTTCATAGAAATTTACTGAAAATAATATAGGAAAATTGATGGATATTCCAATGCCATAAAATAAATTGATTCTTTAATTACATTCATTTTGACACTTTTATACTGGCCCACTCCACATGTCCCACCACAAAAAATCATCCCTATCTCCATGCAGGTGACAGAGGCAACAACTAGTTCAATGGAGACTCATGAGCCAAACTTTAAATTATTTCTTGACCTTGTTATTTAATTTTATTCTAGACCAGGAATAGTTACATGGGCAAAATTACACTTAGCCAAAAAAAATTCAAATCCAAAAGTAGACACTTGTCTATCCCTGAATTTTTTGGATTGCCTATCGTGAATTTTATAGATCCGTCCATGTCTCTGGATTATTTCTAAAGAAACTGAATCATTAATTCATTATAATTGTCTCAAAAATCCAAATTATTAATTTGTTCCTTCTATGGAATCTCTATTTTCGAACAATCCATCCATTTTCTTATATTATTTTTAATGAATTTCTATAAATAAAAAATACGTTTATTATGCCCATAAAACATATATGTTTTAATTTGTGAATAAATTGTTGATATCCGTCACATGAAATCCGCCCAATTAGAGAGGATCAGAGGAGACAAAATCTTAATCGTTTGAACAGGTGGTAGTTACTGACATAAAGATCCAGACTTGAGTTTGGTTGTGAGTACACTTGTCAGTGACACATGAGATGATATATCTTATCAGGATACGCACATACTCTCTTTTTTCTCCTTTATGTATGTGTTTGAGAAAGAGGAAAAGAGCTTAAGACTTTTTCCAAGATACACAACACATGTAATAATCTTCTCTTTTGGTAACAAAAAATTAAAAAAATAAATAACTTGTCCTCTTGCCTGCTTCCAAACGTGTTAATTTATACCTGCATGCGTTGTCATGAATGCAATGAATACTTCAATTTCAACTGCTCTGCTTCTGCTCTACTACCGAAACTAATAGAAACTTCTCTAAAGCCTTGATTTTCATTAAATTAATATGCGGACAAAACAAGCAACTTAATTTTGTACTCATCTAACACTAACAGATGTGTTTTACAAAATTGAAGAACTTTTGTACTTTCAATATAATTTCATGGTCATCCTAAATTGAACAAATACACACTTCCATTCCATATACCATATTAATGAATATATTTAATTACTTTTCAATTTTGTAAAAGACAAGTACTTTGCACATTTGTGTTATAGTCAGACTAATTAATTAATGTTGCCACCAATCACCATCAAACCATCAAACCATCAAACCATCAAGCCATGCCCTGTCCTTAACATACTCACTATTCTATTCTATTCTAAACCTAATCATGCACGCTATCCTCATAAGAACGGCACCCTTAAATAGTTTACAAGAGCGTTATTTCATACTTAAATCACAAAATTTTTAAATACTATAAAATTTAAAATGGTGCAGTTGACGTGATAAAATAAAATGCTGAATGAAGACAAAAGATGCATGTTGTTAAACAATTATTGCTAAAAGCTAAAATAAAATTAAACAAGTGTTGTGTATCTTTAATACAACCTAACATTTTAATTGCAATAACTAAAGCACTATTTGTTGGTTGAATGTAAATTTAAGCTGTTAGACCAAGTCCTGCCAAATTTTACCCTTCAGGTCAGCTCGGGAAGAGTGTCAAAGGAAGCAACCGATTGGATTCCATCAAAGAAGACTTTTCCTCTTCCTTCAAAAAGGACTTGAACTACCAAGAAATATTATAAAAAAAAAAATCTAGTAACCATGTGATATATACAATAAATGTTATTGTCAATTGGCAAACAAAAAGAAATTGCTATTTACCCCCTTAATTTCAAAGAGTCAAGGGGTATGGTTGGAGGAAAGAAATAGAGAACCAAAAATTGGTATAAAAAACCAATGGAATAGGTTTAGAATAAAGGGTTGTTCCTTGCATTGAGGGTCTTCGTTTTGTGCTCTAATACAAATGATTATTCCATCCTAGCTCCAATAATATAAATTGTACTTCTCTGTTCTTCCCCCTTGTTCTCTTTCTACAAACCAAGAAAGAGAAATGGCTACTAGTTCAACAGCTTATGCAAGGAATTCAAAACCTCTAACAGAGAGAAAACAACCGAGGATCGAGAAGAGTTCATCCAAAATTGAACCCAAAAAAATTGGTGTTGGATTAGTAGCCGGTTGCTGTTTAGCTTTGCTAACATATCTCTCTCTCGCTAAACTATTCTCTATTTACTCCCCTGTTTTTGGTAAGGGTTTTTTTTTTTTTTTTTTTTTAAAAAAAAAAATTCATGTTTGAATTTCTGTTTAAGTCTTTATTCTTGTTATTGGTGGTTTAATTCAGATTGAATTCATTGTTTCTTATAGATGTCACCGTATTATCAGCATCCAACTCATCACCCTCGATTTCAAATTCAAGTTCGAGTCCGAATTTATCTGAACCAAAAGGTGAGTCAATCTCATTTATCTGTGTTGAAATCAGCTTCAGTTAGAGTTGCTTGAGGCATATCATAACTTTATTTATTTTGTTTTGGCGTTTGTAAATGAAGGTGCAATAAGCAATGAAAACATGAAAAGCATGGAAACAGATAATGATCCTGTTTTGGATATACCTGTTGTGCCAAAGGACACAGAGAAAGTACAGGTAGAGGCTACTTTAAGGGACAGCAATTCAAAGACCGGTGTAACTCAATTTTGTGAGTACTGTTTGATTATTCAAGTTAATTTTGAACAGTTTTCATTAATCTTCCCGAGTATGTTTAAATTTAACTTTGATCCAAATATTCTATCTTGTCATTATTACAAAGCTCAAATAGTTCCCACTAATATAATTAACAATTATCAGAAGATTCAAAACTTTGCACGTGATCTGCTTTTTGCACTTGGATAATTAAATAATTATTAAATTGTTTACTTTTTATGTGCTTTCATTTTCCTTTGCTTCAAATATTTGTTGTCAATGTCCCCTCATCATTTAGATAATTCTCCTCTCTTGCTTACATTATTTCACTATATTTTCTTCATCATTTAAACATGCTTTGTTATTTGTTATAAACTGGCATTCTTCTTTTTACTTTTACAGATGAAAACAATGGAAAAGAGACGCCCAAAGGCAAAACAGAGAGCAAGATTGCTTGTGATGAAAACGGCAAAGACGAAGGTTTTCCGTATGCTCGTCCAACCGTCTGTGAAATGACCGGAGATTTGAGGATTAGCCCGAAAGAGAAGTCGGTATTTTTGGTGTCTTCTTCCCAACAATCAACTGTTTTTGACCAAAGCGGGGAAAAGAAAGTCCGTCCCTATGCACGGAAAGATGATTTTCTTTTACCATCGGTGGTAGAAGTGACAGTGAAATCTGTTAAACCAGAATCTGATGTGCCGAAATGCACCAAGAAATATAATGTACCGGCTGTAATTTTCTCAGTTGCCGGGTACACTGGCAATTTTTTCCATGACATGTCAGATGTGCTTATACCGCTTTTCCTTACCACATCACACTTCAAGGGAGAGGTACAGTATTTTATCACGAACTATAAGCCGTGGTGGGTCCACCGGTACCAGCCTTTGCTTAGCAAACTTTCTAATTATGATGTCATCAACTTTGATGAAGATGAAGAGGTTCACTGCTTCCCGCACAGTTTCTTAGGTTTGATTCGGGACAGAGACTTGATCATATACCCCAACCCGACCAGAAATCCGAGGAACTATTCCATGGTGAATTTCACAAAATTCCTTCGGGATTCATTATCCCTAAAAAGGGACCGGCCAATTATCCTCGGGGAATCACTTAAACAGAAACCGAGAATGCTGATCATTTCAAGGGCAGGTACAAGGAAACTACTCAACCAAAAAGAGGTTGCAGCGATGGCTGAGGGACTAGGTTTTCAGGTTATTATAAAAGAGGCAAGCCCTGATCAATTGCAATCATTTGCTGAGTTGGTTAACAGTTGTGATGTGCTATTGGCTGTGCACGGTGCTGGTATAACTAACCAAATCTTCCTCCCGACCGAAGCCGTGATGGTACAAATTGTACCATGGGGAAAGATGGATTGGATGGCTACAAATTTTTACGGCCAACCAGCACGGGACATGAAGTTGCGGTATGTCGAATATTACATCGACAAAGATGAGAGCACGCTGATTGAGAAGTACCCGAGCGACCATATTGTTTTTACCGATCCAATGGCGATCCATGCGCAAGGCTGGGGACAATTAGCAGAAATCATCATGAAACAAGATGTGAAAGTGAATCTTACTAGGTTTAGGCCTTCCCTACTTGAAGCCCTGGATCTTCTTCAAGAGTAGACATATATAGGGTTTAATTGGTTGGGTTAGGGAAACATAGTTGTTCATTTGTTCATGTGTTCATGTCTTCATGTGTTCTGTTAATTTTTTTCTTTTGATAATTAATGGTCACAAAGTATCATTTTTATTTATTTGCCCAAGTTTGGGTGGCATATATTCATATTGGTTTTAATTTACAAATAAATTCAGCTTTTTTATCGGACTGTTTGATAGTTGATTCATAATTTGTGAATTTAAATTTTCGTTAGTACTTGCAAATTCTAGCTATGGTGATTGAGATCTCAATCAATTAATTAAGACTTTATTCATGACAGAAAAAATAAAAATAAAAAATCAGCTGTCATCCTGGACTTCAAATTTGAGTTGAACAATGACTTATTCAATAAATTAATAAACACATCAAGCACCAACTAGACCGGATATTTAATTTGACCGAGTCGTTACAAAAAAAAAAAAATTAAAAAATTAAAAAAATGGATGGTATCAACAAAAGAAAACAAGTCAATGAAATAAAAGTTATCAACAACATGTACTTGTTTAATTTATGTTCTGGCAATTCCATCTAATTACCTTTTTATTAAAATGAAGGTCTTCTTGTACTCTGAAAGGGGGGATTTAACTGAAACTTGTATGGATTGGAATAGGGGCCCCTAAAGGTATATCACAAAAAATGTAAAGGTTGGTACTGAACCAAACAAAACAGACAGTGCAACAAAGCATCAACCTTATCAAGATTGAGAATTGGATGGCTAATGTAATTGCTCTTGTATTTTTGTGCCTTTACGATATAAGATGATGTTGATTGAATTTAACGGTTTTTTTAATTTTATATGTAACATTTTCTGATTGATTTAACATTGAAGAGATGATAGTTCAACTGATATTCAGATACAACCCAGAAACAGGGATAAAATAAATGAAAAGATTCCCAAATAGACAGGTTTACCAGTTAAAAACAAATAAAATAATAAAATGATAATGCATCTTATCTCTAGCTATAAAAATGAAGATGTGTGAAAATAAATTTGACTCGGCAGCATTATTCGGTGTGGGTACAACATTTCAGGGAATTTGACCTACTATTAACGATTTCTTTAATATCTTGTTCAAATGTTAAGAATTAGACCTACTCTAATAATTCCATTAAGAATCTAATAATATATTATCAATAATTCCATTACAACTTAATTAATTTCGACCATTTTTCCACTAAGAATGTTCCAATGTTACGTTAAAAAAGAAATCAAATGTTACACTGATAAATTAGAAGTTAGAACAACTCATGTACATTCTTAATCCAACGTCATGTGTACTATTAAAATTTCGTGTAATTATAAAACGTTTGCTGTCCAATAAAATGTCAATAAAACTGAACAGATATATATCGCTACTTTTTCAAACAGGCCTGATGGATGGTTAATTGATTTTCAAGTTGCACAATTTGATACACAACCTATCAAATCATAAAAATTAAAAACATATCTAACCATTTTACTTTTTTGTGATTTTCATAACTATTTTTTTAGTTGGGACGGTTGTCAACTAATTTCATTAATAAAACACGCACATATATATTTTATTTTTTTGGATCAGGATGAATTGACAACAAATAAACTCAACAAGAAGGAAGAAATAACTTACATTTTTATAATCCTACAATCTACATAAAATTGAGTTGTACATGAGTTTTACCATACAATAAATTACTCCAAATATGTAATGGTCCATATCTAATGGTTTTTTTTTTTTTATGGTACATTATATGACATTCCAATCAATAATAACGAAATGCATATAAGTTTTTTATATTAAAATTGTTTAATTCTAAAAATATTATATATTAATGAAGGAAGCGTCTAATTGTCCACAGCCTTTTGTCCACCATTTGTCCACAGCTTTGAATTGCGCGAATACTGTAAAATTACTTCTACATGATGTATAATTATATAATATATCACATAAAATATATCACTTAATCACAAAACATCCAGCAACTATTTGAAGTGGTCCCATGATAGTTAGAAAAAGATTGCAACTTGCACAACATGACAAAATAAATGTACTTTCAAACTGTACTTTCGGAAATTACAATTATAGGAAGTTATTGGCAGTTAGAGTTAGTTATTAGCGGTTATTAGCACTGGGTTGAATCTTGTATACTGTAAAATTGAATATTGTATACTGTAAAATTGAATCTTGTATACTGTAAAATTGAATCTTGTATACAGTAAAATTTCCAATTGAATATTGTATACTGTAAAATTGAATCTTCTATACAATAAAATTTACAATTGAATCTTGTATACTGTAAAATTGAATCAGCAGAACTGTAAAATTGAATCTTGTATACAGTAGAATTTTCAATTGAATATTGTTCGGATGAGTAAGAAGCCTTTCTATCATCTTTTTCTTCCAGATTTTCACAAAATGAATACTGTAAAATTACAAGATAAATGCTGTAAAATTAACAAATAAATACTCCATATCGCCTTTCTATCATCTCTTTCCTCCAGATTTTCACAAGATGAATACTATAAATTGACAAGATGAATACTGTAAAATTAACGGGACAATACTATAAAATTAACAGATCAATACTCCATATCGCCTCTCTATCTTCCAGATTTCCACAAGATGAATACTGTAAAATGACAAGATGAATACTGTAAAATTAACAAGGAAATACTGTAAAATTAACATATTAATACTCCATATCGCCTCTCTATCATCTATTTCCTCTAGATTTCCACAAGATGAATACTGTAAAATTAACGGGGCAATACAGTAAAATTAACAGATCAATACTCCATATCGTCTCTCTATCATCTCTTTTCTCCAGATTTCATTTGAAATGCTAGATCTGTTACTGCATACAACGAAAACAACAAATTCAACAGAAATAACTTACTAGATTTGAATTTTGCCGTGCGCTTCAACAAAAACAACTTCTATTCGATCGCGCTCCATGATTAAAGGTTCCATTGCGATTATGTATAAAAAACGAGATCGAGTCAGTAATCTCAATTAAAATCGACATTGCAAAGGAAAAATGAATCAGAAATGTACAATATTTCTTACCAAAGCTTGAAACAATGCATTCACTGTTCGGAGTAGCGAGTCGAAATCGAACCAGTACTTGATTGAAGCAAATGAAGGACAGAGACAAATGAAGAGCGAAGGGCTTGATTGAAGCAAATCGAACCAGGTTAATCGAAGCCGTTGCGACCGTTGCTGCCGTCACTGTGTGTCGCTCGAAGGAGGATCAAGCAAAGAAACGATGAATCTGAATTCTGGAGAGAGCCGTGACTAATCGGAGAAGATAATTGAGAAAGAGAGAGATCGCTATTTTCAAGTGACGGAGAGAGAAATTGCCAATTTAAATGAAAATTGACAACGAAGGAAAGATTATTTCAATAACAGAAAGGACGAAGAGAGATCGCCAATTTAAATGAGAAATTGGTAACGAAGGAAAGATTTTATATATGGTATTTTGGGATAACAGTTAGAACCGTTAGAAGACTTATCCAGAAATAGCGTTGTGGACAGATGGTGAACAAAAGTCAGTGAACAAGAACCTTTTCTCATTAATGAATAAAAGGCTCGTCTGGTATTCCACTTCCATTCCCCATTCCATAACGGCATAACCATATCCGACGGCGCCAAGGTGGACCCCAGTGGACAGTAGTGGGGCAGGGGCAGGTACTTCCAAGTTCCAACGACCTCATCTCAAAAAGTCCAAATTAGACGTGCCACCAAATTAAAATCCCAACAAGTAAGAACTAAACTTCCATTGATTCGTTCAAAGATGTTGGACCACACAAGACCACACAACACAAGGCCATCTGGCCATGCCTTTCATAACACTACTAAGGATCTCCTGTGGCATAATTGTGTAACAAACTACCGATCATAAAATTATTCACTATCTGGGTAACCAAATAATAGCCTACAACATAAAACCATTCTCTACTAAATTTATTTCTCTTTTAGTTTAATAAATTTCAACCTTAAATTGTAATTACACTACAGCTATAATTTTCTGTCAAGTCTCAACTATCATTTATGGAAAGAAAAACAAAAAAAAAAAGAAGAGGGATAACAAAGGGGCAATATTATCCATTTTCAGCCCAAATAAGTTGGACTGGGCTGAAATTGAATTTTACTTTGTTTTCGTTAAAGCCCAAAAAGTTATACTTACTATTGGGCCTGGATACTGTTGGCTAGAAGTTCATAACGTAACCTATTAAATTGGGCTGACATTACTAGCGCTAACATGGACATAAATCTTTCGCTCAAATGTGACGGGCCTAGACATTTAGAGCATAATTATTTAATGGATTGTTCCAGGTCTCATGCAAGAAAAATTCAAATTGATTAATTCAAGAAAAAATTAAATTGAGCTCCCTTGCACAACATTATCGACTTTAGCCTCGAGGTCAATTTTATACATGTAACCAAACATTATATATCCGATCTATGTCAAAAAGTAAAATAAATAAATTGAGCTCCCTTACTCAGTCTTTCAGTACTCTTTTTCTGATTTTCTGGTAAAGTTGACAATACTATTTCAGCAACCAGACAAAATTACCAATTCTCGGTTCGGTTTTGTAGCTATTTTGGGCAAATTTGAAATTTCTACGTACAGAAAGTTAAAATTCGAAAGCAAATCAACCACTTGCAAGCCAAATCAATTCAAATACCACTGCTTGTGCTTGTGCTTGATTCCAAAACAAAAATAACATGCCACTTTTTGGGTAGCCAATCATGTCACTTTATTTATTCTTTATTGATGATCTCTATGTCATGATTCGTATTCCCCACTTGCTTTTTAAAAAATGAGAAAAGATTTTATTTCGTGGAGCCAAATTCCCTGCTAAAAAGCCACTAAATATACTTTTCTTTTGTAGAGACTAGAGAGGTAGGTAGTTTATAATATTATAAACAAGTAATTCTAAAAGTTATATAATTTGCGTTGTTGGGCTGTGTGCAACCGAGGTTATAGATATAAAACTTACTTTGCTACTCCATATCTCTTTTATGTTGGATTTCACATATACCATAAAATGGTATGGAGGATTTATTTGGAAATATTGTTTATACGAGGGAAGTCATGTTTGGCTTCACGCAGCGGATTTTACTTGTATAAAGACAAAATGGCTTTGTTAATATCTTTACGAGAAACAAAGATAATACAGATTGTTGGCATAAGTCCAGAAAATCCTCCCAACAGCTGTAATAAAAGAGCCTGACTCTGTGAATAGAAGCTAATATATATATATATATATACCTATACCTACATGGAAATGGAAATGGAAATGGAAATGAGAATTTTTATTTCAGAAGAATAAGTTTGTGAGATAAAATGTCACAGTCTTGTCCCCACAAAAGACAAAAAATAATTAATTAAGGAGCTAGACATAATAAAAGTCTATGTCATGTGTCACTTAGGTTTAGTTTCCTCCTTACAAACTATTGGCTAACCATCTGCTTCAATTTCCTTTTTATCCCTTCTAAAATAGTTAAATCCTTGTGGGGTATTCTTTAATTAAATTTGACTTTCATTAAACCTCCAAATTCTGTACTAAAAAAAATGAATTTAATAATTTGCAGACCACCACTTGATGTACATCCAAATATGCAATGACAGATATTGTACTGATATTTTGTCGGCAGAAAGCGAAATTAGATCTCGAACAAAATGTTTCATCTGGTTTAAAAGTGACAAAATGAGCTCAATTTTTTTTTTTTTTTAAAAAAAATTTATGGATTACATAAATATGATAAATTATATATCACATGGATGGTGCCTTCAAGTAGTAAAATTAATTGTAAAACATGTAACAAACATGCAAGAATTGTATAAGCGCAGAGGCATGTGCTGTTATTATTCAAAAAGGAGAAATGCATGAACCTAATTAGTTTGAACTTTGGAACCAAATGTTTGTTATTTGAGCAATTGAGGTTTGAATTGAATGTTGGAAACTTGGGTTCACAATCACATGATGTCATTTAGTGAACAAATGATTATATATTAGGCAGATCATGTGCTGCGAGAATCCGAACCGAAGCATGTAAAGTATGGGGGCCCACAATTCAGAAGCCGTAAAAAGCGTGGAAGTAGAATATGAACAATTAACTGTCGGTGTCGGTGTCGGTGTCGGTGCACACTCCAGCTGACCAGCTCCAGCTCCAGCCATAATGGACTGGTCTCCGTGATCTACAAATTATAGATTGGGGCATTGCCGCATTGGGCGGTGCGCGAGTCCAATTTACCGGATCGGACCAATATTTCATTCTGCTTATGGTCTTATGGTCTTATGGTCTTATGGATACCGACCCATCACAATTTGACAACTGCCTACTACTACTACTCATTCCTCAAGCTTCACGTTCGCCTTTTTTTCCTTTTGAAACTTTTTCTAAATTGATATGCAAATAGTTGAGGTGACGATTCATTACCAACGTGTTATGTTAGTTGGATAGTTTTGACAGATGTTACAAAAATATCATAATTTTAAAATGTAACAAGTAAAATATTATCATTACTTTATATATTTATATACATTAAAAATAATAAAATGCATGTGATTCGAGTTTTATATTTCATTAAATTTAATTGGTCCATATTTTAATGACATTTTATGGAACTAGAGATGTTTTTACAATTCTCCGAACATTGAACATATCCAATCAATAAGAAAACAACATTTCTATATTTTTTTAAAAAAAAATATTTGACTTGAAAACGTTTTATTGAAGTTATTTAAATAAGACATTGTCAAAGAATCCTAATTAACTCTTATCTTTATATGAAATTACAACGTTGAAAAGGTTAGTTGAGTTTAAAATTAGGTCAATTGAAAGAGAATAAAATATAATAAGAAATCAAATTGCCTTCCAAGTGAATTTTAAAAAGCACATAGAACGTAAAGTGTCGATCAATATATCTTACCATTAATTGTGAAACTAATTATGGAAAAGGATAGTTGAGAATTAGCCGCCTCAAAATGTAAAATTGTTGAAATCGGAGTTAGATGGAAAACCTAGCTAGCTAGGTAGGTAGGATTTCCATAAACAATATATACTGCATCAATTTTTTCTGTGTGAAAAAAGAAAATCAGGTTGTTGTATGCATCATGCTCATGCAGCTAATAAAGTTGACTGCGGTCAAGATTTCAGCCTGAAAAATTGCGAGTGCTTTTTTGCTTTCACAGTTGAGTTGAGTCTCCACCTAAATCACGAGAGCAAGTGCAATTTTAACAGCTACATTTAAACCTAACTAAATCAAAATCCCGTTGATTTTTTCAGCATGCAGCGGCTGTTACGCCACAAAAATCTTTCAATTAATTATTAGGTCTCATCACACTATTGGAATTTACAATTATTTGAAAAGGCACAATTTTTCAAAAGATAATGGTTAGTTTGCTATTTTATCACGTAAGTAGGATATAGTGTCTACCTCTCATAAATTTTAAATTTGGTCTCCCAATCATAATTGTTACTATTACTAGTATATTATAAAATAAAATAAAATAAAAAAAGTGGATGCTTACATTTCATGCAATTATATATGTTTTTAGATATTCGAATTCAATCATATTATTATTTATATATAGTCTCCGAAAGGTCATGCAAAGATGTATACAAACTATATATATATATATATATATATATAGAGAGAGAGAGAGAGAGAGATGGGCTATGGTGCATTGCAATGCATAGGCCATGGTGTGCATTGGACCATAAATCACCGATTTAAAGTCCAAATGACCGATCCAAACCGTTCATCTTGTTCTCCACATTAATATGTGCTTGGAGACAAAATTTTACATTTTTTGAAATTTTTTTACTATTTATTAAGCCACTTTGAAAATCGCTGATCCAACGGTGGCTTCTGATTTTACTGTTCCAAACAGTCACCGTTGGATCAGCGATTTTCAAAGTGGCTTAATAAATAGTAAAAAAATTCAAAAAAATATAAAATTTGGTCTCCAAGCACATATTAATATGGAGAACAAGATGAACGGTTTGGATCGGTCATTTGGACTTTGAATCGGTGATTTATGGTCCAATGCACACCATGGCCTATGCATTGCAATGCACCATAGCCCATCTCTATATATATATATATATATATATATATATAGAGTTAGGCTGGGGTGCTATGGATAGCATAGTGGCCTCTATGCTACGGCTCAATATTTGAGTTTTCAAAATCCAAACGGTCGATCCGAACCGTTCATCTTATTCTCCATATTAATATCTGCTTGGAGACCAAATTTTACATTTTTCTGAATTTTTTTACTATTTATTAAGTATTTTACAAAATTGTTGATCCAACGGTGGCTGCACAAAACAGTAAAACCGTTGGATTAGCGATTTTCAAAGTGGCTTAATAAATAGTAAACAAATTCAGAAAATTATAAAATTTGGTCTCCAAGCAGATATTAATATAGAGAATAAGATGAACGGTTCAGATCGACCGTTTGGATTTTGAAAACTCGAATATTGGGCCGTAGCATAGAGGTCACTATGCTATCCATAGCACCCCAGCCTAACTCTATATATATATATAGAGAGAGAGAGAGAGAGAGAGAGATGGGCTATGATGCATTGCAATGCATAGGCATCCTTGTGCATTGGACTATAAATCACCGATTTAAAGTATAAATGACCGATCCAAACCGTTCATCTTGTTCTCCATATTAATATGTACTTGGAGACCAAATTTTATATTTTTTGGAATTTTTTTATTATTTATTAAGCCACTTTGAAAATCCGAGTGAACAATAAAAAACAGTAAAAGTTTCTAGACCACCGGATTGGCGATTTTCAAAGTGGCTTAATAAATAATAAAAAAATTCCAAAAAATATAAAATTTGGTCTCCAAGTAAATATTAATATGGAGAACAAGATGAACAGTTTGGATCGGTCATTTGAACTTTGAATCGGTGATTTATGGTCCAATGCACAAGAATATGCATTGCAATGCACCATAGCCCATCTCTCTCTCTCTCTCTCTCTCTATATATATATATATATATTAATTCTCTGTCTTTTGGATTTTACTATTGTGTGTTTTAACACTGTTATGCATAAAAAATTTAGTTACTTAATTTTGTGGTAAAAAAAACAGAGGGGGGGAGTAAGCACCTCAGTTGAAAATAAGTTAGGCAAGTTCTATTTTAATTTTAATAAATGTTAATTAAGTTTAAGATGACGTAATGTAGCATAGTTGAGTCGTTGAATAATCTCTTTAGACAAAGTATACCATATTTGACTCCAGATCTGAGATATGTACAAAAACAATGCGACAAAGAAAACAAATATTCAAATTAGTATTTAAGGAATTAATTGACAATTCTTTGAGAATTAATTATTATATCTAGGATACAAGCATACATGGTTTGGCTATATAATTTTTAATTAAATGCTTCAAGACATGCATCACAATGAATTAATGTAGGTCTATTTCGGAGTAAGAAACAAATAGTTCAATAATGGTAATAATAATGCATTTATGGTGGGTAGTAATTAAGTGTTTCCTTAATTTTATCACCTATATATATATATTTGCAACACAATTAAGTTGTAGTTTGTCTGTGTTAATTAGCTAGCTAGGCTTATATATATATATATATATATATATATATGTAACGTCGTCTGGTACTGGTTGTAGCCAAAATATATCTATCATGTGTTACTATCAGAAATTAATCTTTTGACAACTTAAAATACCGCTTTAACTACCAATTAATAGAGACCGCCAAGCTAATATATATAGATAACAAGATAGTACTTCATCTCCAATTCTCCATAGCAGCAGGCAGCAGCAAAGGGAAGCATAGCTTAAAAGCTGGGATGTGTCATCACTCGTCACTAAATTCAAGAAGAAGAAAAATATGAAAGTGGGCCCCATTATCCCATATGATAGCAATAGCATCTGTAATTTATTTATTTATTTATTTACTGAGTTATTTCCCTCCTCAGTCCTCTGTTCCTTCTTGCCCTGGCTACTGCTTCTTTCTTTCACATGCCATGTGCATGTGCTACTTCCCATGTGTTGAATCTCTCTCTAATAAGTAATAACAATCAAATAATTTCTGTTCAGTACACTCGGTGTACAAGTTATTGTGTTTGTGTACACGGTCATGAGGTAGTATAGTAACATGTGATGTTCTACCGACTGAAAAATATTGATGTAGAATTGTTAAGCTAAGATATTTAATATGTTATTGTTAGGTAATTAAAATTTGAAAGTCAGGTCTGTTTTCAGCATCAAACTATAATAAAAATTATTTTGTAACTTGATATATTACTTCTCTTATATTATAATAATAATAATAATAATAATAATAATAATATATAAATAATGTTATAATTGTCGATACTAATTTAAATGCTTTATTGTAATGTCATATGCAGTAATTACTCCAGGTGGTAGACCAGGTGCAAGTAGACGTCTAAATAAGACCAAGACGACATCTAAGACTTTGTCAGCTGTTACACACCACCAAACCCAGTAACCCACCTCCTCCTCCTTAGCAACCCAATCTCTATCTCAGGATAAATTTTCTTATTAGCAAAAATAATACTACTTTTCAAAGAGGTCACCATACTTTTACTTTTGTGACATATTTGTTACATTTTTTTTTTTTTTTTTTTTAAAGATCGTCATATTAGCAGGCAGGTGTAAAAGGATCGGATACTAGATCGTATTTAATTTAGAGTACGAATATAGATAATCTCTCATATGAATATTGTACGGAGAATTACATATTTAGTGTAGTTGACGAGTTGTCTCTCTACGGAGAGGCCGCGAGTTCAATTTTTGAGAATAACATCTAAAAAATATTAGATGTGTACCAGATTTTTTTAATAAGAAAAATATATTGAACAAATATGGTTACAATTATAAATAGTGTTTAGATATTAAAATAAAATCAACACATAGTAGATAAAAAAAATGATGCACACGTTATATATATACATTTGAAAAAATAAGTACATAATATTTTTATAACAAATTTATTACTCAAAATGTTATCAATCAATAATTATCATCATATTGTTCAGTAAAATGTACCAAAATCTTATCAATCTGAATAAAAATGAAACATTACTAAATATAGTTGAGTAATTAATCTAAACTTAATTGGGTTTGTAATAAAATTTATATTATACTTTAAAGTCCAAATCAAATACTATATGAATCTAAAAGACCGATATCCAAATTAAAAAAAATACAAATCTAAATAATTATCAAAATTTGTATCTGTATCCATATCCGCTAAAAAAAATATCCATATCCAATATGCCAAAAATCTGAATACATATCAGATATGAACGGATAATATTATACTCGTTTGCACCCCTATATACTACAAAGTTGGATTTTTAGTATAATAGTTACATTACTTGAGTCTGATCTGCATCGTACAAAAATATTGTATACATTGGCAATTGAAATGTTTAAAGCATTGTTAACATTACTAACAAAAAAAAATATATCAAAAAGAGCACCTTTATAATATCTGGTCAAATAGGTAATTTTGAAAACTAATTAGATCAAATTAGAAATTTAAGAACTAATATACATGTGATATGGGGCAAAAGTTTGGTGTCTCTTAAGAATTGTACCAAAAATAAATTATATATTCAATAAACACTAGAAAAACGATAATTGAGAAAATCAGTAGAAGGTTCAAACGGGCCAAGTCCCTTTCAGTCTGAACAAACACTCATGCAAGAGATTAGATCAACCAAGGCTTAGAGCTTCAATAATATATATATAATACAAAAATAATCTAAATAGAGAGAAACCAAGACAAGTAACCAGACCCAGTCCCGTTTGAAGTCAATACAAAGGTGCTGCTTCTCTCTGCCTCTCTCTACTCTCTAGCTCTCCCTCTGGGAAAAAGAGAAAAAAAGAAAAAAAGAAAAAAGAAACAGAGCGCACAGTGTGTGAAAAGGGACTACACAAGATTTCATATTTTGGAACCATGAAACCAGGAGAAAGATCAAAACTCATGAGAAATCTAAGGCAGGAATCGAGAAGGTTTAGGCTTTTGGTTTTTGTTATTGGGTTTTTTCTTGTGACATTAACTTTTATTGTTGTCACGAAACCGGATGCGATTCTCTTCTCGGATGGTTAGTTTCATTTGATTTCAAAGTTCGAATCTTTTCAAATTTGAAGAAATTGGGGTTCATTTTTGCATTATGAGCTAAACAAGAGCTTTCCTTTTGGTTTTCTAGCTGGGAAGAAGCTTAGCCCTGAGCAAGCAACCTCATCTATTGTGATTGAAGAGGGAACCAGTGTTCAACAGCCTGGTTAGTTGGTTTAATTTAGCTTTTTCTGTTCAATCTGAATCGTAGTAAAACAATAGCGACTGTGCTTTTTCCTCTTAGTTTTTTTTTTTTTTTGGGAAATTGTTGAGATGGTATCAGCACCAACAAAAAAGAAATTATTTTTTGGGTCTGAGTTTTTGATTTCTTCTTTACATGCAGATGGGATTCCAAATGTGGACGCTGAGGTAATGGAGGGAATCGTAAGAGGTAAATTTTTGTGCATTCAAAATACAAAAGTGTTTTAATTGATCTAAAAATTTGAGATTTACAGGGTTTGTTTTGAAAATGTTTCAGGTAACAATGAAGATAGAGAGGTGAAAAATGAAGGTGAAGAAAACACTCAACCGAAATTTCAAAAGAAAATAGTTGCCCCCAATGAAGAAGAGAAAACTCCAGAGTTTACTATAGGCCCTGACCAATTCGGTAATTTTTTTTTTTGTTTTTGTTTCAAGTTAGTTACAATTTAGTTTTAATGGATTGAAAATGTAAAATTAGAACTAGTAGATTTTCTTTCCCTAAGTTTGTTCTACCTTCCTAGGCTTCGGTAGTTACAGTGAGACGGAGATTTGTGTGGGGGTTGATGATTAGATTTGATTATATTCTCCTCTTTTGTGTGAAAGGGGGGGTTGAGGCCTTTAACTTTTGGTGGGGTTTACTGCATAATATATCCACTCAGAAAAGAAAAGAAAAGAAAAGAAAGCCTAAATTTTTGGTGAAACACTCCTTGCATTAGTGGTGAATTTTGTTTGTTTTAAGTAAAATGTTAATAATGAAGGAGGAAAAGGTTGGAATAATGTGTGTTGGGTTTGGCGCATGAAACTTGATGTGCAGGTAACAATAATGGCAATGCAGGATCAGATGAGAAAAGTGAAGATAAAAAGGTAGAGGTCAAGCACAAGGTCACACTTCCAACTGTTTCCAATTATACCATAAATGACTCCATGGACACCAAACCTGAAGGTACACCCCTTCTTGTGCTTGACCTCTTCCCTTTTGTTGGATATTATATTAATTAACCGAATTAAACCTCCAAAATCAATACGGGCATGGACTTTCAAACTATGGTCCTTGGTATCTGTTGGATCTTTCATAAACCTGGATTTGGGTTCTAAAATTATGGCCAGACCTCCAAATTCAACAAAATAGGGAAATTTATTTGTTGTTACCAATAATTAGGCTTGAAGCTTACTTAACTAGCGAACTTGCTGATGGTCCTCATAAGTTATAGAGTAGTATAACACATGTTTTCAATCTTTCTTCCTTTTTCATTTGCTTGGAAACTATGATGGTTAATTATTGTGTGGTTACAGAGAGCATGAATACAGAAGCAGCACTTCATTTTCGGACAAATGATCCGACTGAACCTACTCTAGGTACTTCATGGAAATAATTTATAAAGTATTGTATTCTCTATTATTTTGTCAGTTATATAAAAATGACACATTTTCTTAATGTGTAGGTAAATCAAGCACGAAGCCTCTATGCGACTTCTCAAACTTCCGCGCTAATGTTTGTGATATGGAGGGTGACATTGTGATTCACCCAAACTCCTCATCGATCCTTTACAAAGATGCTGGCTCAAGCCGTAAAAATGAACAATGGAAAATCCGACCTTACCCTAGAAAAGGGGATGACTTTTGCCTAAGCCACACAAGCGAGCTCACGGTAAAGTCAACCCCGGACCCACCTCAGTGCACCAAGCACCATAACGTACCGATACTCATTTTTTCCGTTACTGGTTACACCGGTAACCTTTTCCACGATTTTACTGATGTCATGGTGCCTTTGTTTACCACTGCAAACCAGTTCAATGGAGAGGTCCAGTTTGTGATCTCAGACATGATGATCTGGTGGGTTCGTAAATATCATAAGGTGCTTGAGGCTTTATCGAACTATCCTGTTATTGATTTTCATAATGACAATGAAGTGCATTGCTCCAAGCGTGTAATAGTGGGGTTACATGCATACATGGAATTCACGATTGATCCAAAACTAGCCCCGAATAACTACACTATGGTCAATTTTAATGCCTTCATGAGACGTGCTTATAACCTAAAGAGAGATTCAGTGACCGTGCTAGGTGAACAACCTAGCAAGAAACCAAGGCTGCTTATCATATCAAGGAAGAGAACTAGAACCTTTTTGAACCTAAATGAAATAGTTGAAATGGCAAAGGACATAGGTTATGAGGTGATAGTAAATGAGGCTGATGTGAGTTCTCGGATAGAAGAGATGGCCAAAGTTGTAAACTCGTGCGATGTCATGATGGGTGTGCATGGTGCGGGTCTCACTAATTGTGTATTTCTTCCCCGAAATGGCACCTTGATACAAATTGTGCCGTGGGGTGCACTAGATTGGATCTCTAAAATTGACTTTGGCCATCCATCTACCCAAATGGGGCTAAATTATATGCACTACAGTATAGGCATAGACGAAAGCAGTCTACTTGAGCAATACCCGAGAGATCACGAGATTTTCAAAAACCCAGTTGCGTTTCACAATAGAGGGTTTGATGTTGTGAAGCAAACATTCATGGATAAACAAAATGTGAAGCTTGATGTGAAAAGGTTTAGAGGTGTATTATTGGAGGCTCTTGACCATCTCACTCCCTGAGGAAGAAAAAACAAATATAGTTTGGTGGTTTTTTGTTCTTTAATTTAATGGGGCATTCCAGTGTAACTTTATTTATTTAAAGATTATATTATTCTTTTCTAATAGTTTACAAGTTTCTTTCTTTTTCTCTTTTGCTTATGTAATTATTCAATGCCAAAAGATCAAATGCTGAAATTGTATTATGTCTTTTTTTTTTTTTTGTAATGCGATTAGTTGGACAAGCAAATTAATGAAAAGCTACTTTGTCAAATAGTGTGTGTGTGTGTCTTTGTATATCTCTCTTTCATGACATGACCTTGATAAATAATTTATAAAGGCCTGATAGAGCTGTCTGAATCTAAAGACCAACAAGTGGATTCTATTTACAGCTATTGTTTGTCATGTTGAATTTTAAGATTTCTATATTATAAAACATGCTACCTGACCAACTCTTCCAGCTGTATTCGAAACAAAAAAAAAACACAACTAAAATGGAGAAATCATGTTTTTTGGGGGGAATACAACTATACAAGGTATATACAGCAATCAAGAGTAGAAATGACAAATCTAAAATGTTAAAATCGATCTATTTTACGAGTGATGTACTTGTATATCAAATTTATAATTTTTAAAATTAATTTAGTATAGAGCCAAGATGTAAAAACTAGAACGTATTAAAATTAACTTGTAAATCTTATTTTTTTTACTGTTTGACTTTAAACTAAATTAATTTATAAATTAATAAATTTGATATATTTAAATGTATTATCCATGAAGTATATCAGTTTCAATGATTTGAATATATTATTTGAAGTCATTTCGAGAGAGATTCTGAAATTAATCTTATCAATCCATTGGTGAGCTTAAGAACACCCTATTTTTACTCCAGAAATCAATGTTGAAATTAGTAGAATATATTAAACTAAAAAATATATGGTTGCAAGCAAACAACAACTTAATTAATAGCTCATAACTTTATTTGAAAAGGAAGTGGTTTGACCTCGACAAATTTCACACAAATTAATGAAAGAAGGAAATTACGTAATGCCATTTATGAGAATAACATAGAAATAAGGACTTGATTAAAAAAAAAATTGATATGATCCAATCAACATGATGAATTTGTTAGGCTTTTGCGAAGCACATGCATAAAGAGTACACGTATTAGCCATGTGATTTGACTCATATCATAGTTCATAGGCATGTAAAATGATTCAAAAGATGCCACACCATTTATAGATCCAACCTACACCCCCATTTATTATTCACATATATAAAATATTACGCAATTATTACTAGCCGGAACAATTTTCATATATACCCTTTCACTTCCAATATTATGATGCCCTGTTTGTTTGAATGAATGCATTGTGCTGTTGTGCATAGCTTGTGGCTTGAAGCCTCTAACTTGTTCAGTTGTTACTGGTGAACTGCTTTATCAGAACCAAACTGTTATCAAATCAAATTAAATGTAAATTCTCTTCTTCAGGTTGAGGTTCAGGTTCAGGTTCAGGCTGTCAATTTAGATGCGGCAAGTGGCAAGGAACTCATCGGAAAACTCACCTCCAGTTTTAAATGCACAGGAGATCTCCAGTCTTCATAAGATCATGTCATAATAGAATGACATTCACAGAGAGGTGGGCAGGTGGCCGGCCTCTTACTGTAGTAGTGTAGTGCAGTGCTCACTTGGAATAAATTCTTTGAGTGTGTAGACACGCACACACGTGTAAACTCTTCTAATAAGCTATTAGGTGGATTTTGCTGAAACGCGGTATTGTTGTTGTGTCGACCTTGCCATTGACCCAAGACGACAAGACAATAACACTTATTTCATGAGAAATTAAGTTCCTAACAAAGTTCTTTGTTGTAATTACAATAATACCTAATGAGAATCAAATATGTCCTTAAATTATCTTATGGTAAAAAATTTCAAGTACCGGCCGGAACACATGCATCTCCATAGCATTGGATTCAACCAGCGTTGGCGTGTCCGCTTTGTTTTGTTAACAAAATAGCTGGTGTGTGTGTATGTACACACACACACATATACATACATGCTCGCATATAATTAAGGTTGGATATCAACTTCTGTTTAGTGTTTAATGATTCTCGTCTAGAGCCTTCTTCTAATTTGAATTTGGAGAAAACAACAAAAGATTTCGGCCTGTCAAAGGATACCATTGGGCCCACGTCTAGTCAGACCGCTGTCTAACTTTTATAAACTTTATCAAACAAAAACAAAAAATAACAAAATTCCACTCAATTATTGTATTGTACTCTTCTTTATTGAGATACAAAATTTTGTTATGTGAATTTAAATATTTTTCACATTTTTAAAAGAGTATTAGTTATACTTTTTTTTATTACACATTTATTCCCTCACAGTCTCACTCTCTGTCTCTCTCTTTCTCATTCTCTCTCCAACTAATGCACTGATCGAATAGAAAATTATTCCTATAATTCTTCCAATTTTCTTTGAAAATGCAATAAAATTTTCTTCATTCTCCTCTTATAATCAAATGTAGACAAGATCGTATTTCCCTAAAAATTACAAGCTGAAAAAATATTCAATTATCCAGCCAAAAATGCCTTCTCTCTCAAGACTGTTGAAAGAAGTATTGAGGCGTTTCATGTTTGGATGAAGAAAATAAATGTATTGGATGCCTTTGTACTCTTTTATTACCAAATTTAAATCATGCAGCACAAAGCAATTTTTATTCTTGCTTCGGAGTTGAAATACAAGTTAATTGTTAAATTAAAGATGCAGAGACTACTTTGAATTTTTCTTTATTTTATTTTAGACGTTAACAGCTGCGCAATGTTGTTTGTTTGAATTGTATACTCTTCGTGAAATTCTGACTTCAATGATCTTGAATTCTGAAGGAACTAGGCTTAGCAAGTTTTCACTTGGTTAAGTTTTTTTCCTCAAATTGTAGTTGAAAGAAAATTAATTTAAAATTGACTGATATTTCTGTGAATTTTTTTTATAAACTATAATTAATAAATGGAAATTTACTTAACCAGCATAATTACTTCTTCTTCTTTTTTTTCAAAAATCACAAAGACCGAATGGCTATTTCAGTCTCCACATTAGCTTTTCCCCCATACCGAATTGGCCATTCGGTCTCACCTTTTCTTTGAACTACAAACAGCTAAGTGAGCACTGCAGCTAACATCTTCCAATGTCACTGTGCACTCACCCACCGGAAGATGAAAACTATTCGTCTCGGGCCTCCACCTCTCAACGAGAGCAGTGATCAACCCTCTATCAATCAGACAATGATGGACATCTTTCATCTAATACAGGCCTAAATTCTTCAAACTTTCTTTTATCTTTTCTTGGTAGTTAACTCCCATTTGGCAACTACCAGTACCCAGTTGGAAATTAGGCTGGAACAATAATTGCAATACAAAAAAAGTTCAACAAAAAATTAAACTTCGAATTCAAAAATTTAATAAGCAAATTTAAATCCAAACCGATATTAAACAAATATCCTCGTATTCGCCACATGTATTTTATGTTGATGTGGAAGCAACTTCAATAAATGTTGTTCACCTTGCATTTCATCTTCCATTTTTCACTACAATATAAATAAATACATACAAAAAAATATTAACATGCAAATCCAATTCAATATTAACATGCATTCTATTACTTTACAAAAAAAATACACATAAGTCATTTATATTAAAAAAAAATTACACATAAATCATTTACTTATACTACAATTACTACATAAATCATTTATTTATACTACATGCAAACTACATACAAATAAATTACTACATAAACTGTTTATTTATACTACATAAACCACTTATACTACTAAAAATAAAAATACACATAAACAATTTATTTATACTACATAAACCACTTATACTACTAAAAATAAAAATATACATAAACAATTTATTTATACTACATGCAAATAAATTACTACATAAATAATTCAAAAATTACTACATGCATCTAAAAAAAATATACATGCACATAAACCATGCTTCTACATAAACCATGCAAATAAATAAATAATTCAAAAATTACTACATGCATCTACACTATAAAAAAACTATATGCACATAAACCATGCATCTACATAAACCATGCAAATTAATAAATAATTCAAAATTTACTATATGCATCTGCACTAAAAAAAATATATGCACATAAACCATGCAAATTAATAAATAATTCAAAAATTACTACATGCATCTACACTAAAAAAAAATACATGCACATAAACCATGCAAATTAATAAATAATTCAAAAATTAATACATGCATGTACACTAAAAAAACTACATGCACATAAATCGTGCAAATAAATAAATCATTGAACAATTACTACATGCATCAACACTAAAAAAACTACATACACATAAACCATGCAAATCAATAATTCATTCAACAATTAGTACATGCATCTACATAAACCATTTATACTACTAAAAAAAATACACATAAACCATTTATACTACAAAAAGAAAATATTACACATAAATAATTTATTTATAATTACTACATAAACCATTTATTCATAATTTCGGATTATTTATCAAAAATAAAATAATTAAACACATACCTAACGAAATTTGTAAATCCGAAGCTCTTCTTGTTTTCCTTTCAAAATTATATAAACCTATGTGATTAGAATAAAAATTACACAAACTTTGAGAGTTTAAAAAAAAGGGATCGACTAACAGTCCCCCTACTTCAGTCCCCTATCTGTCCCCCGCACTAAAAGACAAAAAAATAGTTAAAACGTGCTAACTACCAGCAAAGAGCAAGATTAATGCTATTTTATTAATAGTCAAAACGTATAGTATTCATACCTACGAATTTATAGTATTCATACTTATTATCATAACCATTCGTCATATGTAAACACAAGCTGGAGGGGACAGTAACGACCAGGGGGACCGCTAACGTCTTGTGACAGCCTGGATTGGGGACCGCAACCGTCTGAAAGCAACATTTGCCAAGATTGGGGACCACTACAGCGAATCTATATATTATTCATATCTAAATAAAGAAGTATTCATATCTATACAAATGAAGTATTCATATTGACGATTACGAAGTATTCATACATGTTTGAAATAATTTATACAATTCAAAATTCAAAGTCAGATTCATCTCTCTCACCCCCACCTCTTCCAAAAAATATTCATATCTAACATGAAGTATGCATATCTAACAAATGAAGTATTCATATCTAACTAATAAAGTATTCATATGTTCCACTTTGACAACCTTCACTGGGCTAGCATGGACCCCTCCAATGGTGCACCATGCTCTCCCGCCTGAATCTCGATGGTGCACCGCACTCTCCTCGTCGGATCTCGTCGGATCTCGATGGTGCATCACGCTCTCCTCGTCGAATCTTGAAGGTGCACCACGCTATCCTCGCTAGATCTCGACGGTGCACCACACTCTCCTCGCCGGATCTCGACAGTGCACCACGCCGAGAAAGAGACTCGGAGAAGGAAGCCGTGGAGAAGGAAAATTTGAAGTTCAGCGAATTCAGCGAGGGATTTTCAATTATAGTTAGCGGGGGACTACTAATGATTGCATTAATTAACTATCATAAACCATTAATGGGGGGGGATAGATAGGGGACTGGAAAGGGGGGACAGTATCTTTACTCTAAAAAAAATTGGTTGAAGGAAGAAAGGAAGAGGAAGAAGGAAGGAAGAAGAAAATGGGGGGAAGGAGCCACGCAGAGAAAGGAGAAGAGGGACGCGTCTGGGGGAAGGTGAAAAAAATATGGAGACCGAAATGAGCATTCGGTCTGGATAAAAAGGGATTCTGGAGACCGAATGCTCATCTCGGTGTGGGGTAAAACTGAGGCAAAATCGAGTCCTCATTTCGGTATGCAGAAAAAAATAGATCTTCTGTGGCTGCAGTTGTGGAAAAGTGAAAAAATTGGTGAGACCGAATGACCAATTCGGTCTAGGGGAAAAGCTAATGTGGAGACTGAAATGGCCATTCAGTCTGTGTGGTTTTTGAAAAAAAAAAGTAATCATGTTGGTTTAGTAAATTTCCATTTATTAATTATGTTTATATAAAAAAAAATCCTATTTCTGTAATGTAACTACTTTCTATAAATAGAAAGCAAAAACTATTATTTTATTAAGAATGGATTATGAAACTTTAGTTACCATAAATGTCTAAGCTTTACAACCCTTTTGATAATTCATAATATGGTTTGTTTCTCAGTTGCGTATCCATAGTAGGCAAAATTTCCTGTTATTTTTTTTGTTTTTCAATATAATTATAGTTCTGAAATAGCAGTCAACTTAAAAAAAAAAGACATAATTAATTTGATGGATATTCAATTGAGAAACAATGTGATAATGTCGTAAAGACTAGATAGATATAATTAAATATTTATCGTTTGCTTAGGTAGAATAAAAAATAAAAATAATAAGTAACGTTAACTCTTCAAAGTCAAGCTATTTAGATGATAAAGTAACGGTACTCTAAACTCAGTCAACTTCAAATATAAATTTATTTGAATAATTTAATTAAGAAACAAATTGTATTGCCAAAGGATCCTTACCTTACCTCTACAACAATTAAACAGAGATAATAAAAATAATAATACAATTCCACTTCAGTACTTCAAATCTATATTTATGAAGCTATTAATTCCAGCAATTGAAACCAATTAACTTCAAAAAATAGCAAAAAAATCTTCAAACCTTTTTCTAGAGGTGAACATCAAAATAGGAATTTGTCAACACGTCTCATTCTAACTTTTTTTGTTTTGCTTGGTTAAATAAAGAAACTGGACTTGGCTTTTGAAGCGTCGCTCTTTAACTTTTTTTAAATTTAAATAATCACTTAATTTTATTTTTTTACGAGGTTGGTCTGACCAAGTCAAAAGACCAACAAAATCCATTGTCTAGTCCCGAGAAAAACCAAAAATTTTAATGGCCACGTGGCATTTGCACGCTGAAACAAAATGATGAGCTGTCAAGGGTTTTAGAAGAATTGGCCAAGATACCGTTCTAGTCAAAATAGAGGTGCTCCCTCATTATTACTTTATTCTTTTTACTTTTTCTTACGGCGTATTATGTCATAGTACCAAATAAAGACAAATATTGTGCGCCTAAAATTAGGCCATAAGAAATGTTTTTGTGCGGAGACCCTCATCTTTTTCTGTTTTATCATTTTAGGTCCCTATTTTTAGGCCGGGGTTTTCGCATTTTTGTTGTTTTGTAATAAATGGAGTAGTTTGCCGATTTCGATATGAAATAGCTATGTTATAACTTCTTCTATATGAAAAGATAAGTTAGAAATAATAAAATATTAAAGTCGTACTTATTTCTTTATTTTTATCATTGTTCGGCTCTGATTTGTATTGAAATGCTTCAGCATTTTGCGTTCTTGTCGGATACTATTGTACTTTTTTTTTTTTTTTAAATTTCCTCGAAAGTTGCAATAATAGAAAAATAAAAATGAGATGATAAATGGATAAACTTGAGTATGTTTACTTTATCCTATGTGTCTGATATTTTTTGTAATATGAGAGAAGAGAAGAGAAGAGAAGAGAAGAGGAATGAGAAAACGATATATCATTCTTATGATTTGTTTATACGGTGGCTATTATATAGGTAAAGGAAATAAAAGAGTTGTTGGGAAATAAATGGTAACTTTTTATAAAAGAAATAAAGGTTAGTAACTTTATATATCAAATTTAGTTGCTCTCTTTAATTCCTAAATAAAAGAGTTCTATTAAGGGCCTCTGAGGCTATTATTGGCTCTTAACACTACTTATTTTCAACAGTGTCATTATAATGTCATAATAAAAAATAATAAGAGTTCTATTTTACTTGTCGCCGGCTTATATTAATCTTAATTAGAAAGAAATCATGATATGATTTGAGCAAAACTAAAGTGTGATGTGCTCATCAAGAGAGGTTGGTGAGCACATCTCTTAAAGGCTATCAGATTGACTTCGAACTACGAATCCAAACTGTTAAAATTCAAGTACTTCGTGAGTGATGCATGTACATGCAAAAATATTAAAGTTTCGAATTTACTTAGTACATGATAAACCACTCAAAACAATAAACATTTTATAAGTTATTTTTTAATTGTTTTATGTATTAACTTTTTCATCATTTTTTGACCGCTTGATCATGTACTAAATTAATTCGAAACTTTAAAAATTTTGCATGTACATGCATCACTTACAAAGTACTTGGATTTCAACGGTTTAGATTCGTACTTTGAAGTCAATCCGATAGTCTTTTGAAGGTGTGCTCTCTAACATCTCTTAATAAGCACATCACACTCTAGTTTTGCTCAATAATAATAATAATAATTTAAAGCTTGAAAGTAGAGTTAGACATGAAAAAAGGACGAAAACACTATCTTGGTTTGCCTCGTACATTCTAAATACTGAACAGAAACATTTGTCGACAAACAAATGGGTAAGGCGCTATGGGTTGTATAGAGATTTACGGTGCTATGACTCAATATTCGAGTTTTTAAAATTCAAACAGTCAATCCAAACCGTTCATCTTGTTCTCCATATTAATATGTGTTTGGAGACCAAATTTTACATTTTTTTTTAAAAAAATTACTATTTTTTTTAGATAGATAGAAAATTAAATATTTGAATGGTGCTGAATTTTTTAGATCAACTGATTTTCTACCTATCTAAACAAATAGTAAAATTTTTTTTTAAAAAATGTAAAATTTGGTCTCCAAACACATATTAATATGGAGAACAAGATGAACGATTCGGATCAACCATTTAAATTTTGAAAACTCGAATATTAAACCGTAGCACCGTAGGTCTCTATGCAACCCATAACACCTTAGCCTTACCCAAACAAAAACAAAAACAAAAACAAAAAAGTACTTGTTGTGCATGTAGCAAAAACGAAAGAATCATCCTTAATTAATGTCAAGTGTCAACATTAAAACGTCGGTGGTGCAAAAATACGTGGGCCATTACAACTTCATTCAATTTGGGTTTCATGAAAAGAAATTATACAGGTGTGAGTGTGACCATATAAATGCATTTTTAAGTTAAATTAATCACTATCAACTTGAAATTTCTCCCACTTTACCAACAATATAGCATTATCCGATAAATAAATATTTCTTCTTCTGCATAAATATTATAGTGGCGATTTGTAAAATGGATTTTGTTCATCCAAGTAACGGGTACACAATTATAGATTTCATTAATCATTATTTGAAAAGGTTAAGCTAGCTGATCTATTCATATATACGACATACATATGAACATAGCGCGGACATAAAGAGCAGGGGAATGCAACACAAATAGCTATACAGATGAAGTCACATGAAACGCAGCGCATCAAGTATATAACAGAGTCAGACAATTCATGTGAGAGTCATGTTCATGTCATCTCTTAATTTCCCCACCTGTTTCATCTGAGTTCAAAATTTTTAGTTTTGCTCACATTTTTTTATTACTTTTTCGGTGACCGTTGAGCGCCGATGACCTCAATTTCGGGTGCATTTAATTCCTTTTATCGTTGTTTGTGGAGAAATTTATGTGAACAAATTTGTTGTCTTTTAAAATTGGTACTTTAGTATTCCTATTTCAAGTTATTATCAAAACATCATGTATAGAAGAAGCAACATTTTTGCATGTTTCTTGTCTCAATTTTTATCTTATTAAATAATCTCACTATCAATTTGACTTCATTAAATAAATTTTCCCATTTCATTTCTAGCAATCCATATGGTGTCCCATTGTTATAAATTTTGATTTTTAAGAGATCAATGTATGAGTGAGTCTATGGTACTATGCATATCACGGGTTATTACCGTGCTACGGCTCTATATTTGAGTTTTCAAATCCTAACGGTCGATCCGAACCGTTCACCTTGTTCTCCATATTAATATGTTTTTGGAGACCAAATTTTATATTTTTTGAAATTTGTTTACTATTTTTTTAGATATTTAGAAAATCACTTGATCTGAAAATTCTGGACCATCCAAAAACAGTGATTTTCAATAAATCTAAAAAAATAGTAAAAAAATTTCAAAAAATGTAAAATTTGGTCTCCAAACACATATTAATATGGAGAACAAGATGAACGGTTCGGATCGACCGTTAGAATTTGAAAACTCGAATATAGAACCGTAGCACGGTGCCAAATCGTAATATGCATAGTACCATAGACTCACTCTCAATGTATTGTTCAACCAAGCATCTTTCACATTGTCATGTCAAAGTGTAATACATATCTGTGTGCTTGCTTTGAGTGGGACACAGAGATCAGTCTCTAGTAAAAATATAATACGAAAAATATGTCAATCCTTTTTTTTTTCTCTCTTTTTGAAAAGATGGTAAGAAAAAAAAAATACGGCAAAAGGTTGGAAGAAATAAATAAATTTAGGAATTGTGGTGAACTTGTATATGATAAAAATAAGAAGTAAATTAAAGTATCTCTCTAATGCAATAGAATATTCTGATTGTATTAAAAAATAAAATAAAGGACGAATGTCTTTTTCATTGGCCGGAATAGATTAATTTACACTATTAGAGTGCGTTTGGATGAGGCAAAGAATAGTACTAACCTGAATTAGCTACTATTTTACGTTTGGATATGTTTGGGTTAGCAAAAAAAGACTATTTTTTGTTTGTTTTTTGTGAATTAGCATGTTATTTTACTAATTCAACTGAAAATTAGATTAGCACACTATCTCAAATTTGAGTTAGCTCACTATTCTCACTAACTCAAGTATGCATTCAAATACACCCTTAAAGTATTTCATATATCTGAAACACAATTAAAATAGGGTAAAAATAACTCAAATGTCAAAGCCCTCATATTCCATATCTTTCCAAACATGCCTTAAATATATAGGATAGGCAAAGAAAGTCCGAAATATTTTAATTAGGTTTAATTGCTAGTTACAATCAATCAATTATTCTGTAATTCTTATTTAATTACTTTTTAAATGTAGGTTGTGAAGGAAAAATGTTAGTTGCAGTGTATACGGCGGCAAGCTAATTAAGGGTGCATACGGCGTGTATTTTACGAAAGATGCCGCATTTGGCTTCCAGGTTAATGAAAGTACCACATTTTATGAACTTAAGCAACTAGTATACGAAAAGACTACTGTAAATCCTAACCGGTATGAAATAGAATTGGCTACACGGATTGACACACAAAGGGGTGGGGTGGGGGGTAGACCTTACTTTGTGAGGTATCCTATAACAGATGCGAATTTGTGGAGTACTGTATACACTCAATTTGAAAGTAGCTGGTTCCCCATAATGGACTTATATTCGAAGAAGGTTCGCCGTGCTGGGGTTGGACCTTCTAGGGTTCCCCAAAATGGACATTCAGGTTATGACAATCAGGGGTATGATGACTCTAGTTATCACAACCAGGGGTACCATGAGTCCAGTTATGACAACCAAGGGTACCATGACTCCGGTTATGAAAACCAGGGGTACCACAACTCCACTAAGTTTACTGAAAAGTTACCACCACCACCACCACCCAGACAGGCACCCATAATCCCCAGATTTCCAACCATACCAGAGTCAGGACCGGTACCCATTAATTGAACTGATATTGATATTGATGTTGTGCTATTGATGCCATACCAGAAAGGAAAATGGAAATGGGGGATGAATACCAAGAGGTTTGGGAATCTGATGACTTATCAGATGGTGATGCAAATGAACTAGGTTTACCCAGAGAAGACAAATTTCCAATTAGAGGTCAGGGGAATAGCCATCCGGTCTCCACATTCAACGATACTACAGCTTTTGAAGAGATAAACATTAGTTACTTCAGTCCTCGTGTTGTACACAATGAGGAACTTGCCCAAGGTAACTTTATACCAACATAGATGAGCTTATAAAGAAAATCAATGAGACTCGTGTTCACGGCAACTAGAAAAGTAAAATAGACAGAAGGGACCGAGGAAGGTTGGTTATCTGCACTGGCCGCCCATGGACCAAATGGACCAGCTGACTCTGCATCAGCCGGCTGTGTACGCATCTCCCATAGATCTTGCTCCCAGCTTGGTGGATACGTGGTAGGAAGCGACGTGCCAAATAATGCAGAAGCAAAGCCATCTACAGTCTGAGATGCACTCCCACCAGCATCGTAGTCATGCTCCATCATAACTCCATATCGTGGTCTGTGGGAGCTAAGCACGCCCGCATCTGTATCTCCTGGAGGTATCTCATCCATGCTAAAATCGAGATCAGCTTGCCAACGAGGTGCTTCATCCTAAATTTAAATAATGTTAGATTTGCTACATACAAAGAACTGTGCTATAAATAATAGAAAGCTCGACTTACCGGGCCAATCTCTACCGGAACTCCATGCTAATTTCTATAAGCATCCCATCCTTGGGTATTCAACACCCAATTATGGAACGCCCAACCTGAGTCATCATTTGCATAATTTAATGTTAACTTAGTTAGATCAAAGAATTCGAGGAAAATAAAATGATTGTGTATGTTCTACTTTGAATATTAACTTCTAATCACCTGTAGAAGATGGCGGCATCTCATCGCCGTAGACAGGGACTCGCTAATAATCCGAATCTCACGGTGTTGACTTTATCTCCCGCCAATTGATGTTCTCTCCAGCATCGTGTAGCATGCCAACGAGGTGGCCGTCCCAACCGCCTCTCTCCACAATTGGTGCAGAGTGCTGGAGCATATTGCATCTTATCGCTCGCCCAGCATGCCTCGCCATGCACACTAGGCTGTCTCACAGCTGTCAATAACTACACACAACATATTTTCATGATTATCACAACAATAAGTGTAATTAAAATTTGCAATTTTTAATTAAAGTAGGTTTCAGTTATATTTACCGCATGAGGATTGATTGGACCCCAAGGCATGTAAGACCTAGATGAGTCATCCATCAGTCTACGTCGAAGGATGTCGCCATAATGGCCCGTAAGGTAGACTGATGACATGCCTCATCTCTGGTACCATACGACATATCTCAAATCCCCGGGACCAGTAGGCAATGACTCAGGAGATGGTGGACTCCATAAGTGCTGCTCCAGATGTCAAGCCCAGTCGTACTCCAAGCTGAAACGCTGGCTCCAGTCGACTTTAGGCTTAGTGTGTGACGTTCTTCAAGAGCAATTAATTAGAAAAGCGAGAAACTTGACAATATTAAAGTGATAATGAAATTAAGTAGATAGTACTTACTGGTGGAACCTCTCAGTGTTGCTCTCACCCATCAGCGGGTACTCCGGGATGAAAGCATCCAAGCCAAACTATCGAGATACCTGATCGAGATAGCTGGGGCAGGAGCGACTAGGGCTAGGTTTTTTTTTCTGGCGCAAGAACGAAGCAGAGAGAGAGGGACAGGGTGGGGGTCTTCACGAGACAAATAGCATGAATAAGTGGACTGCCGGGGTAGTGGGCGGTCAGGTCCCTAGTGGACTGCCCCAGCCCCAGGCAGTTCACTACAGATCTGGATCGCCCACAGGCCAGGCAATCTGGATAGAAGTGAAAAGAAACTAGAACAGTGGTTATTTTAGTAATTTTATTTTTTGGGTATTAAAAAAAAATGGCCATTAGAATATACAACAGAACGGGTAAATTCTTTTTCTAGAGTTATTTTGAATTGTAAATACTGGTTATGACTTTTTCTTTGAAAGTGGCTTTGCCTATCTTTGCATGATGGTGCATTCAAATTAGGTTAACATTATATATTTGAATTTATCAAAATTAACGGCCAGATGAGAAAGGACAGACTGAAATGGCACATGGCATTTCTTAAAATACACCGAGAGAAAAGTACTTGTGTATTTATAGCTCTAGAAGTTTGAACTAATTAATTCTTGCAAAGATAGGCGTTACAATTTGTACCTCAGAGACTTGGTTGATTAATTAGTATTAAATTACGTACGTCTTAATTAATGGGCATCAAATAAAAATATCTAGGCTTTCCTTTCTGGGACAAAAATGCTATGGTAGCGTGCCATGTTTGATTGAGCATCTGATCTCAACATTAATATTTTTTATGGAAATTGTGTAGCATGCCGTAATGAAATGAAACAAAATATATAGTATAGTAATAAATATGTTAGCTATTTCAATTAATCAATCCATCCTTTAAGAAAAGGTAAAGAATGTAATCAAGTGCCTCACTATAAAAGATAAAAAAAGGAATACTTCTCTCTCTTCTTCTTTTTTTGTATCTTTGATTGAACGCTTTCTTGTAATTAAGATGTCAGAGACACAGAACAGGAGGTCCATGGCCATGGCCATGGCCATGGGTCATACTCATACTATTAGAAATGGTCCATAACCATGAGGCAGGTTGGGGCCCACTTATAATTTATCATGCAAGAGCACATAACATAATGTTCCTTTCCTTTCCTTTCTTTTCCTTTCCTTTCCTTTCCTTTCCTATATATAGAGATTAGATTAGATGCTTCCACATTTATGCTTTACTGTCATATCATGTACCACCCCACCACTCATAGACCATAGTCTCATACTGTGAAAATGTGAAAAGCTCACCGTATTGGGTCGGATTTCTGATTCAGGTCGTTGAGAGGATCCAATAGAATTTACTGCTGGTTAATGTGCATATGTTCAGCCAAGCACATTTCTTTATTATTCTGTTTTATTAGCTGATAAAACAGTTGATTACCAATTAATCAGTCTGTATTTTTCTGCTCGCTATTAAATGTCTTCTTCTTCTTTGTTAGCTTCACATGCCAACCATAAGTGATAAGTCGGATCTTCATGAAAAAGAGAGTTGAATATCAATTTTTGGAGAGATTTCTTAGAAAAGTATATTACGATTTTGTGCATCAAGGGCTAGAATTAGAAATAGGGGTCTGTCTATTGACATTTAACAGAGCTAGCTGTTGCCTGTTGGTGCCTTGGTGGATGTGTTTAGCCAACAACAACTGAATAAAAAAGATCTTCTAGCTTATATTTAATTGTGATTAATTGTGTACTGCGATCTTTTCTCTCTCACATTACAAGAATTGAATTGCTCCATTTGACCATTTGTTTTCAGGAAGGAGCGTTAAGTTAACCAACTAATCTTCTTTGATAGAGAAAGGTTATTATAAAAATATTAACACCTCATCCCTCAGATAGCAAGAACAATCTTCACTAATAGCGACATAAAGTGTAACTTTCTTTCTGACATTAAGCTTCACATCTGCTTCAATTTATGTTTATGAATAATAAGTAGCATTTTCCATTAAATTTCCTCTTATTTCTCAAAAATTTCAAAACTAAGGTATTGCTCAATTTTCTTTTTCCAGAATCCAACATTTCGTCAATTTCTTTGTTTCTGCGAACCATGCAAAATTTCTAAAATTAAGTTGTTTACAAGTTCCATGATATGTTTCCACAAGGTGTTTTCATTAAAAAAAAAAATGTTTCCCATAAGGTGGACCAAATTGAAAATGTATTTACTTTTTTTGTTGTAAATTTGCCACCTCTACATCATTATTGTAAAGAAACCGGGAAAATCAAAGGAAAGAAAAACAAATAAAACCTTTAATTTTTTTTTTTCTCTGCATGCATTTATACATAAATATAACACAAACCTTCTTACAGATCTAAACAAATAAAAATGAATATTGCAAAGTAAAAAGAAAAAAAAAGACGAAAATTTACCAAAATAAGATTTAACCTACCCCTCATCTAAGCTAAACACCACCCTTTAACCCTAGTTAATGAGTTAAGTACTCCGTCCATGCGGTAAAAGCTTAAGCGCCTCCAATAATGTATTCTTAAGTCTTCCCAAATGTGGCCGCACATTTTGCTTATCCAAATAGATGGTCCTCAGAGCATCCCAGCCTTGTTTGTGTATACTATACGGGTCTTTTAATACAGGGTGATCCTTCGGGTACTGCTCGCTTAGTGTAGTTTCGTCTAATTGTATCATATACTCGAGATAGTGTACCTGCATCTCGGCTGACGGCTCCTTAAACGTGCCTCGTGCCAACCACTCGAGACCACCAAAAGGTACCACCTGTTACGTTATACCAAAACACGTGTTATTCTCCCTCTTAATTAACTAACATTTACATCAAAGAGTAACAAGGCCTGTGGGCGTTATTGAGGAAAATAAAACAATAAAACTTTTCAGTTAGTTTTCCAGACTAGCTGGCATTAAACAAAAATATCTATTTGCAAAAACTGATAATGCTAATCATCCAATGAAGAAAAATAACCATCCTAGTATGAATTGAGAATGGCATAGATGTTCTTTCTTCTCCTTTGAAATTGGGTTTTGTTGAGATTATAGACTGATTTATACTAATAAATACAAACTAATGTTTAGAAGGAAATTAAAAGCTTTGTATCTGTGAGTGAACAAATACCTGAATAAGCACTGCACCAGCTGGCAAGAAGACCATATGAGTCAACCCTGCACCGTGCACACCAATCATTACATCAGCCGAATTTACCAACCTGGCAAACTTGGCCACATCTGTGTTGATATCGGGTTCACCCACTCTGACATCAAACCCAAGCGACATGGCCATATCCACCATCATCCTCTCGTTCAAAAATGCCCTCGAATTCTTCCTAGAAATGATAAGCAGACGCGGCTTCCTCCTGATATCCCACTGGTCCCCGCTCGGGGCAGCTGTCTCTCTCTCTAACCCGAGCGATGTCCTCAACATTTTCTTGAAATCAACAACAGAGTAACCACTTGGGGTTTTGGATGCATCGACGCCCAGCTCCTTGTGGAACGTAAGGCCCGCAGTGATTTGTGGGAAACAATGCACGTCTTTCTCATTGTCTATGTCGATTATTTCGTAGTTGCTGAGTTGTTGAAAGATAAGAATGTATTTGTTGATCCACCATGATTTCAGGCTGCTTACCAGGAACTGGACTTCCCCGTGATAGTGGTACGAGCTGATGAATAGCGGTACCAGAACATCAGTGTAATCGTGGAACAGGTTGCCAGTAAAACCTATTGGAAAAGAAAAGAAGTTGCCAGGGATCCAAACAGAAATCAGAATATTAAAAGGGCATAACCACAAAAAAGCTGAAACATTAAAAAAAGCAAATTTATTGAATAAGTCTCTCTAGAACATTCTTTATTATTTAGTCTTTACCTCCGTTAGAGAAGAGCAAGGCTGGGACGGAATGGTTCTTGGTACACGCTGGCGGGGATGCCACGTGATCGAAGGGCAAAAGCGTCCATTCGCGCACGTGCGATTGAGCGAACGAGTCGTGCTTTCGACAGTAGGGTTTGATCTTCCATTCCTGCGTCATCGGACGGACGAAAATCCTCTGCGCCTCCCCCTCTACGCGAACCTCTCCACGTGCCTCGCACGTGTCCGATCGGCGGCTCGTTTCGAAGCATGTCGGTTTGCTCAGGTCGACCTCTGAAGCTAAGGCCGAGTCGGTGTGGGACTTCTCTTCTAAATCCACTTCTTCTTTTTCTACCTCCACTGTAATTATGAGAAAGTGTGAGGGTTAGACTGTAAAAATTTTGGATTTTTGTCGAATTTGTGGAGTACTGGGGATTATTAAGTGAATTTGGAGTGATGGAATTGTAAATTTCTGGTATTTAGAGCGATTAAACTTGAGACCAAATGCAGATAATTTTGTGGATTGGGTAATGGAGAAAAAAATTGGGGTCGGTATGTGAATGTGTAATTGAGTGAGGAAGTGGAAATTGGAGGGATGAAGCAAGTAATCTAGTTTTGTAATTTACAGTGGAGTTTAAATAAATAAAAAATTTCATGCATTTGAGTAAGTTGCAAAAAATGTTGCTGAAAATAGGTGTATGGTGCTTTTTCAGTTATGATGGGAGAAAGAGTATAAAATAGTTTTCAGTTAGTCTACGTCTTTTTTCCAGGCAACCAAAAATGGAAAAAGAAATTAAGTTCCTACAAATTTAGGCAAACTTGGTAAAGCTTGCTATTTCTCAAGATCCCTACAAAGAGAATACAAAGCTTTTGTAATAATTAAATGGATAGAGATGGTGATAACCTGTGCTTCAAGCAAACAGATTTCAGTACAATCCAATGAACAAAAAGAGAGAACCAAAGGATGGATTAAAAAAAAAAAAAAAAAAAAAATGGAAAATGTAATTGCATGCATTTTCTTGCAAGATCGTTGAAAATATAACCGAATTAAGTCGAAATTGTTTGCATGCAAGATTTTGGGTAGATAAAACTTAAAAATTAGAGGGGGGAAAATACCTGTTTGGGTCTCTGTGGGTTGTTCAACAGTCAATCTCTTAAAAGTGGGTTTTAATTCGTCGGCAGCTGTATCGATCTCTTTGTCTGTTTTGGCTGCATGGATTTGGAACAAGTCTTTTATGAGAATGAGAATGAGATAAACATACAGTGGCGAGATGTGGAGAAGAGTGTGAGAGTGAAAGTGGCAAAAAGGAAATGAAATTAAATTAAATGAAATGAAACCCACCATTGCCATAAGGTGCAAACCTAGCTCTGATAAGAGAGAGAATGCATAGAGAGAGAAGCATGAGAGCGATGAGGCTGACATTTCCAAACCTCCTTGCCTCTGTCCTCAATGGAGTCCTTGATCCTTTCATTGCTCCTTGCTCCTTGCTCCTTGCTCCTTTCTCCTTTCTCCTTTCTCCTTTCTCCTTTCTCTTCTCACTTAGTTATATCTGTCTCTCTTGGGGTTTATTTTTATTTATATTTATATTGTTTATTTTTAATTTTGGGAAGGTTTGAATGGATCTATTGATCTATTCTATTCTATATTTCTATGGTATAGGTAATGGGTGTAATTAAGGTTGAGAAGGGTAAAGGCAATAAGGGATGGATGAATGGAGGTGGACAGGTGGTGATGGTTGACTATGAGACAACCACTACTAATACTAATACTATCTCTCCTTGCATAATGCCATGTAGCAGTCTAGTAGAGACTAGTTATGTAGTTGGGTTCTACTCTCTCTCTCTCTCTCTCTCTCTTTTGTTTCTTATTTATATACTAATTTTCAGGTCCCGTGCTTTTTCTGAACAAAATACGATAGATAGATAGATAGAGATATAGACAGATATTTCCTGGATTTCTTAAGTTTCGCTTCCCAAATTCGTCGCTAGCCCTTTTTCTTTGGCAAATTGTTCGGCATCTGCCAACATTGTCTGGAATTAAAGTTATTTTACGAATATTTATATTTTGGTTAAAATATATATGACTTCAATTATATTATTTTATAAAGCAAAACTAGCATCTTTTTAAGCTCATCAAGTAAAATTATCAGATTGATTTTAAACGATGATTAGAACCGTAAAGATCAACCTACTCATGAATTATGTATTTACATACATACATAACTTATAAATTTACAAATTAATTTAATATAAAATTAGACAGTCAAAAATTAATGAAAAACAAATTACAATAAAATTAACTTACTTACAAGCCTAGTCATAGTCATGACTCATGAGTTGTTAAACAAAACGAAACTATTTTGAATTTTCTAAAATTAATATTATTTTTTCCAACACACTTCTAAATTCTAATAATCTTTTTAAATTCGCATCCTCCAAATTTTGAGTTAAGATCTAGTCGTCTAATTTAAATCCACAATAGTAATAATTATTAAAAGAGTCTCGTTCTCGTGTCGTTAATACTTAATACAGAGAATACGGATGGATTCGTCTTTTAACGTCCTCTTCTATCATTTAATGTGCAATATTTTTATATATAGAATTAAAGTCATGACCATAAATTTTATGTATTTACTATTTATTGTTAGGACCCTGATAACAATCCCCGCAGGTCTATCCCCGCAAAAAACCCCGCACAAACTGCCAAAAATATCATGGGGGGGACCGCCCAGTCATTAATGCTCCGCAGAAACTGTTAGTATTTAACTTGAAGCATCAAAGTATTTATCTTGAATTCGCAAAGTATTAATCCCTATGCAATGATCTCTATTTAGGAAAGAATAAATCAACCTATGAGTTGTCCCCGCACAAAATTTCCTTTTTTTTTGAATCGTCCCCGCACAACTGGGGACCATTAAATAAGCAATCCCCTCATAAATACTTGCCATTTATCCCCGCACAAATTTTCCTTTTTTTCTGGATTGTCCCCACAAAACTGGGGACCATTAAATAAACAATCCCCTCACCCAATGATAAATACTTCTCAGACATAAGGATAAATATTTTATGATACATTGATAAATACTATATGTTACATGGATAAATACTTATCAGACATAATTGCAACTTTTAGTACAATATCAATGATAAATACTTCTCAGATATAAGAATAAATACTTTATGATATATGGATAAATACTATATGTTACATGGACAAATACTTCTCAGGCATAATTGCAACTTACAGTAAAACATCTGTGACAATGATAAATACTTCCCATATATAATCGTAAATACTTGTCAGAACAACGATAAATACTTTCTTGAACTTTGTTCTTGAACTTGTCAATAAGTAATGTTTAATCAAATCAAAGTATTATATGTCAGGGACAATGATAAATACTTCTCAGACATAAGGATAAATACTTGTCAGAACAATGATAAATACTTTCTTGAACATCAATAAACAGATTAATATTTATTAGCGGGAATTGTTATTAAAGGATAGTATAATTAATGCGTGGATTGTTATTAGAGGACAGTATAATTAATGTGGGGATTGTTAATTAATGCGGGGATTGTTATTAAAGGGCAATAATTAATGCGGGGATAAATGGAAATTCTTAGAGGAATTAGTGCGGGGATAAAAGGCAATTAAGGGAGTTAATTTGAAGAGAGAGAGTGCGGGGTTAAATGGGGGGACAGGGTTGAGGGGATTGTTATAATTATTCTTATTGTTAATCGCCACCTGGACCGTGTTTACAAGGTGCCTTGTTCTATCACCTATATATCCTTTCCTTTCCTTTCGTCTTCTTCTCCTTTCATACTATAATAAAAATTCTTAAATATTCTCTGAAAGCTTCAAATTTAATTCTTAAAAATTCTTAAATCAGCTTGGCACCAATTAAGGTACAAATACAATAATGGAGGAGAAGTGAGCAGACATATACTTTGCTTTAAAAAGCAACAATGGCAGTTCAATGATTAAAAAAAGGAGCAAGATCTGCTACTCTAGTTTGTTTAATTCAACTTTTGCTTTTGATTAGATTAGTGATAAGGCCTGCTAATTACAAAGACAGATTAAATATTAGATTAATCTATTCTCTTGGACCGAGCTTCAATACTTTGGGTCCTGGATACAATCACACATTTATTTATTTATTGCTTGCCTTTTACTGTCATGCTTTCTATTGTGGCCGCACATTCTCCAACAGCTGAGATTGAAAGATGGATTTTCAAATTGAATATCAACCCTCCAATCACATAATCTATCTTCTTTTGATTATATACATCTATCTTATGTGTAGAAGTTTAAATTTAGTTAAAAACATGCTCACCACACAGACTGCCACATGATTTATCACATTAAAATTGAATAAATCCTTAGCTATCTTCTATTCTTCCAATGAAATTATTTCCTTATTTTTCCATTTCCTCCATTTCATTTCCCTGTCATCTATAAAAACTAATTAATCTATGTATGTCACGTTTTGTTAACTCTCAAATGAAGGTTTTTACAATAATCAATTGTTATTAATATGTGTAGACTAACTTATATAGAAAGTTTTTTAAATGTCGAAAAATTAACTCACATAATGAACAAAGATAGAAAAATACAATCCAATATCTTTTATGAAATAATTAATAATACCACAATTTATCTAGAGAATAATCATTACAATGAATATAAATTAATATAAAAAAATTAATAATAAGAATATCACAAGGTATTCTTTATGTGAACTTATGAAGATGAGAGTTTCAATATAACCAATTTAATGTGCAAAATGGATTAAAAAAATTTAAAATATAAAAAAAAATTTGCTACAAAATGTCGTAGAATTATAAAGAATTTTTATTTTTAGAAATTATTATTAAATAATATAATAATATAGATTTAGTATGTGAATTTTTTTATGGCTTAGCATGCACTGAGTGGGTAACTCTGTTGGGTTTTGTAGAACGGTTCAAACCCATTAGTTTAGCTTAACAGCGGAAGTGTGTAAAACAAAAATTTTACGGTTAAGTTAAGCTAAAAATTAAACGAGGTATGTCAGGAAACCTTCCAAGGCGGTCTACCTTCAGTATTCCTTCGGCATCAAAACCTCATTTAATTCATTTACAGATCTACTCCATAATTGATTTTCTAAAGCATTAAATCTATTTACAAATTAAATAGATTAATATAACAATTTATACCTTGATTCCAAATCTCAGTTGGAATGCAGACCGAGCGAGTAGAGCCTCACCAGGGATGGAATCGACTCGCAGAATCACACGTGTGATACCTCTATTGGTTATCCACCAGGACTAACCGGAGAGCGATTTATTTCTTTTGCCAGAAATACCGTAAACCGCGGAATTCTGCAAAAACACTATTCACCGAAACCGTAATCGAGGAAGAGAGAAATACCGATTAACGATGTAATCAGATTAACACGTGAATTAGTGAGTCTTTCTCTCTACCCCTACCCCTCTATTTATAGAGTTTTGAGGAGGTTCGCAAAAGACCGAAATACCCCTCAAAACAAATCTATTTACCAAAAGCCATTGACACCTCATCCTTTTATCATGTGAAATGACCAAAATACCCTTGCCACCTCACATGACACATGTCAACACATGGGAAGTCGGCACCAAGGTAAAAAAGACGATTTTGCCCTTGGCCCATTAAGGATGAATAGTAAAAGGCTTTGATTTTGGGCTTTGACTTTGGGCTTTTAATTTTAATTAAGGCTTTGATTATTTTGGGCTTTTAAATCCATAATTCAAATCCATAATTAACAAATTAAAATCCAAATCAAATATATATAATTGTCATATACAATTATATTTCTTTTCGGTTGTTGTTCGGTAACTTTTATACAACGTAACGTGTACATTTATAAATTAACCGTTGTTTCTGCTTGTCATTCTAAATGACATTTATAATTTAATTATATCACGTATAATTAATTATAACCATCTTAATATTAATTATAATCAATTTATAATCAATCAGTAAGATTCTCCGAGTAGCTCCTATATGGTGTGACCCAATAGGATCTGTGTTATGTTGGTAAACAGAGTTAAAACTGTTTTAACTTCTATAATCATGGGTGGCGTCTGGCAACACATCATGACCATCCAATTACACAGATGATGCTGTACTGTACAATATCACGATCCAGTAAACTATTTACTTGTGTCTGTTCTTCTGTCTCATAGCTATCAGATCAGTTTCAATGTAGATGTGTGTCATCCTTGTTAACTGTATCTTTTCTTGATCTTGAGTAGATTATCAAATATAATTACTCTTGTAATTATACCGCATGCAGATAATCTAACTCTATCAAGGGGCCCAGTGATGCTATAGCTCGTATAGAGATACGAGGGACAAATAGTATTCTTGGCAGACTATCACTTCCTCAGCTAAGCTATACATATGGAAATGCTACCGTTATGGCTGTTTTTTACAGACAGCGTTAGATAACACTTACTCATATATATTTCTTAGTGGGAACGATAAATACCTCATACTTTAGAACTTTGACACTGAATGAAAACATTAATGACACGAACACAATTCTATTTAATGTTTCATTCGGGGTCTGTCAAATACCATGTTCCTAGAACATGTATCTATGTGATTAAAATGACATCTCGTGTCAGGTGGTTTGTAAAACTTAACCATCTTTTAATCCACATACTAACCTTATAACAGTAATTAGTGTTCCTGCTAATTACCTTGGTTAGTGACATTTTAAGATTAAGAGTATATATTATCTATATTATGGAGTTTTACAATTTCAGTCATGAACTCGAAATGATCCATAAATGCAATAATACTCAAGGCAACAAAATGATATAAACATTCAATTCATGAACAAAGCTTTATGATAATTTATCGTATTATTGACTTCTAGATTATTACAAACTAACAAACTCAGATTTAAATTTTGGAATTGAGTAAGTAGTTTGGGTCCAAAGTTTAAGTCAAAACCACTAATTCGGCTTCAAAGTTTGAATCTGAACTACTAACCTGGTTCAAAAGTTTTAATTCAAACCACTAACTCAGAGCCTTCTAGACCTTTGAAAATTTGACGTACTCAATTAATTTTCCTATATTATTTAATAATAATTTTTAAAATTCAAATTTCTCTGACAAAATTTTTGTGCTATAAAATGTTCAAAGTTTACTTTTTCATTCATATTTGAAAATTTATAACTCAAATTGCACATAAAAATTATTGTATTGGAACTCTCTTCTATATAACTTACTTTTTTTCATAAAAAAAATATCTTCTGGTAATTTGTTATAAATTTATTTTACTTGTGGTATCATAATATAAAAATAGAGATTTCATGAAGACAAATTGAATTCTTTTTTCTATATTTGTTGACCACGTGACTCAATTTTTCTATGCTTAGAAATATTAATGATGGACCAAGTATTTAATAGTTGTGAAAACCATTATTGAGAGGTCCAAAACGTGGCAAACTAGGATTGGTTAGTTTTCATAGATGGTAGAAAAAAAATTTGTCCACCGGTGGACAAAGAATTTGGTTCCTTCATTTCTCCTCTTCCTCTATAGTTTCGACAATGAAAATGTAAACAATCATATTTTTTTTCATATTTTGTTTAGGGCTATTGTATTTTTGGTGAATAGATGAATATCAGATATTGTGCTGACAAAAGCAATTAATCTTTCTGATCTGAAGAGAAAATGAATAATATCTAGAACTTTCGTGTATAGAAATGATATGTAGAGAAATTTCTATTGTTAAAATAATTTTCATGAAGAATATATATGTAGAGAAAATCCTTATTTGAATCATTTAATTATATATTTTTCAAATTTGTTTATTTATATATGATCTCCTCTAAATCGTTTAATGACCTGTCTCGCTTGTGGAGAAAATTAGATCTTAAATCGCAATGATATTTCAAAAAAAAAAATTCATGTTAGATTTGATCCTTTTTTTCATTTGTTGTCTTTTATTTTATTTTATTTTTTATTTTGTGTGAATGTCAAATAAAAAAGTCTCTTCGTATTCTATTCAATCTTATAATATATCTACGTTGCAACACATGGACACGATACTAATAGTTTGTAATGGTGCCCATGTTTTATTTGACAAAACATCCATGTAAGATATAAATACAACATTTAAAAAAAAAAAAAAAAAAAGAAGGAAAGGTTCTACTTGTGACTTGTCTATTTGTACACGGAAATATTAGGGTTGAAGGTAGGGTGTCAATAAATAAGTTTATCCATTTATGATAACCTAATTTTTTGTCTTATCTATTTAACTTTTAGGAATACAACAGTAAAAGTGGAACTGTATTACGGTACATTATTCTTTTTTTTTTTTGATAAACTTCTGTACATCTCCTTCAAAAAAAAAAAAAAAATGCTGTACATCTTTGTTAAATTTTCTAGCAATAAAGTTATTTTGTAGTTATTCAATTAGAATTATATTTTGTGTTCTTAATTTTGAGGGCCGGTTGAATACTACCTGAAATTGAACTCCACAGCAGAGGATCTACATAACATATATCATTTAATTTTACAAAGAAAATGAGTTTGACCTTGTAGCTAGCTAGTTATTTGAAGCGATCAAACTTAATTAATTAAAATACAAGTGGAATATATTATTTTTGGTCATGTACCCGCACGACGCACGTTCAGGGTAAACGATTGAAAGATTCCATTGTAACATAATTAATTTATACATAACGCCCCGTTCATGCGACTAATTCATTCATTGCATTAATTCTCACTTATATATATATATATATATAGAGTACGGCTAACGCGCTTCCTCTAGCATATGGGCCGAAATACTTCCGGTGGAAATTTGAAATTTCAAAATCTAAAAAGTCGATCTGAACCGTTCACCTCCTTCTTCATATTAATATCTGCTTGGAGACCAAATTTTACATTTTTCTGAATTTTTTTACTATTTATTAAGCCACTTTGAAAATCGCTGATCCAACGGTGGCTTAACAAAACAGTAAAACCATTGGATCAACGATTTTCAAAGTGGCTTAATAAATAGTAAAAAATTTCAGAAAAATGTAAAATTTGGTCTCCAAGCAGATATTAATATGGAGAAGAAGATGAACGGTTCATATCGACTTTTTGGATTTTGAAATTTCAAATTTCCACCGAAAGCATTTCGGCCCATATGCTAGAGGAAGCGCGTTAGCCGTACTCTATATATATATATATATATATATATATATAATACCAATTTCGTGAGCCCCATTTCTCACATTCACATATATGTTTTAGCAATGTTTTTCTTTCTTTTGATGAATATTATATACCAATAAACCTAACTTAGTCAATTAAGCTTCTACATACGCAAATTAATTAATTAATTAATGAATGAATAGCATTTTTAATTTAATTTATGAGACCATGATCGATAGATAACGTTTATTAATTACTCTATTTACTAATTACTGCTGCGTTTTCTTGTTTCGAATATGTCTGCGCTACGCTTATAATTAAGATAAGAATTATATTATATATCATTGAAGAATTTTGGTTTTAATGAAACCAAATGGAACCGCTGAAAAACTGGGAGGGGTGTCATGATGACGTCATAATTCTTGGAGCATTGACCAAGACATTTAATCATATTGAATTTTGGTGATTAAATTTTTATAATCCAAATTGAGCAAATTAAAGTTAGGGCATTGATATTAAATGAAGCAGCTAGATAGGTTTAACTTTCGTGCGTAGTATCAGTTGTCTAAGCGAAGACGAAAGCTGATGAGTAAAGTCAAAAGTGCTTGATGAACAAGCTTAATTAGTAGTTTGACTTGAATTGAATTGATAGGTTAAAGTAACATGATAACAATAACAACAACACAAGTCCCTACGTAACTAAATAAGAATTAATTAAACAATTATGTGTTTTATGTATGAAATTGAAGTTAATTAGGTCATGCGTGGTTGGTACACAACATTAAAATAGTTTTTAATGCTCATATTCGCAGTCGCAGCTACATTAATTAAACAGTCGCCTTAATTAGGTACTTACGTAACGTGTTTCACCATATATCAACACATACTTGATATTTCCTTCTTTTTAATGATTAAACTTCTATAATTATAATTATAAGTTTTTTTTTTCTAAGGACTATCGATCGAATTGGAGCTTCCTTTTACTTTTCTTTTGAGGGATTTCATGTACATTCCTCAAAATTACTTATTTCTCCCTATGATATGCATAATATTATATTTACCCTTCTAAAATTTCAAAAACTCACAAATTGATCCAATTTGTTTTTATTTTATTTTATTAAAACTCATTTTAAATTTATCAACTATTCATTTTATTCTTTATTTAAAAATTAAAGATTTGTAACATGTTTAAGTGAATTGTTCAGTCTTTTAATGGCGGAGATGACATAGTAAATGGTTCATTTTCTTACTCATATGCTTACACAACACACAAGTTTTTTTTTTAAATGCTACTTTTTATGTGTCACAAATAGAGAAGTGAATCATTTGCTTTCAGAAACTGATCAATGAGAAAATTGAATATTTTTCTTACACAAACTTATATATCAATAATGGATAATCAAATTGGTGAGTTTTGAAATTTAAAAGAATAAAATGATATCACGAACTTTAAAATATAAAATATATAATTTCGAGGTATGGATAGATATACATGAAATCCTTTTTTCTTTTTCTTTTTCTGAATAATATGATCGGTGAATTTCTTAAATCGTGTACAGTGTCATTTTTGCATTGAATTAATATTTTGAGCAGGAGAGGCGTGATTTATTATCACTCATATATTATTAACTTATGTTGAGCGGTAACCTTACTAACTTATCATTCATATATTACTAACTTATTTTGAGTACGATAGGCATGATTTATTATCATTTTGAATCATTTACAATAACATTACGAGTGATACATTTTACATATAGAATTTATAAATTTTCAAATTCATTTTGCATAAAATCAATCTGTAAAGAAATAATGAAAATTAGATGCATTCAAAATAACTTAAAAACTTTTTTTTTTTTTTTTTATCGCTGACTTCATACAAAATAATTTTGAAAATTTATAAATTTTGTATGTAAATGTATCATTTGTAAAGAAGATCGGTTTGAATTCGTTGCTGAAATCTATTTGATATATAAATTATGAAATCAATATGATTACAGCTGAAATAATATGGATGTCATACAAAGAGAGGAGAGATGAGATACCTAATTAGTAGTCTGGTCTGGTTGATAACACCGATTTGTTTTAATATTGGACAAATTGGTAACTGTTTGTGACTATTTTTTTTTGTTTATTAAATTGCATTCCATTAAATAATTGAACGGACGGAGATGCTTTGCAGTGTACATAACTGCTTTTGTGGAAAGATAGTAACGTTCCACCTCAATATTTTCTGCCTCAAAAGTCTAATTTTAATTTTGTCGTTAGGCAAAACAATATAGTTTAATTTCTTGTTTGGATACTTTAATTCTGGTGAACAAGATAGGACTTTAACTTGATTTCTTGCATCAAACATGGAATTAGAGTTCTTTGTGGATACATTCTCCTTTAGTATCAAATTTGTAGAAATAGCAATAAATTGTGCATGTTTGAACTGAAAAGGTTATATATATATATATCTTCATTCTATTATTATGCACGTTGGGTGTCCGATCCGCCAACGGCTACGATTGAGAGATGAAACTTCGGATTTGATCTCAGCTTTCCAATTACATAATTTGTCTTCTTTTGATTAAATGCATATCTTTTATGTATAGAAGTCTAAATTTAGTTAAAAACATACCCACCACATGTGCTGCCACACGATACGTTACAATTTAAAATGAACAAATTATGAAATATAGTTATATATTTATTTGTTTCCTTATTCCTTTATTTCCATATTTTTTCCTCTTCAATTGAGAAGACTCAACCTTCCATTTTCTTATTTATTGTTTCCTTACTTCTTCGTTTCTATACGAATCACAGTGTAAATCATTTTTTTTTAATTTTCCTTATTTTTCTTTTTTTGTTTCTATACATATTGGTGTGGGCAATTTAGAATATATTTCCAATATATAATATATCAATGTGTGTATTCTAAATTGGAAACAAAGAAGAATATAAATTGGAACATGTGTGTGAATATATATTTTTCTTATAATATGTGTGTGTGTGTGTATACATCCTATACATACAAACGATAATACTTTTTATTTATGTTTTTTGATATCATATTATATGTTGATATTGAATTGTTGTATGATATTTGATATTATATTCGAATCGAGCTATTATTTTATATCATATTATATGTTGATATTGAATTGTTGTATGATATTTGATATTAGATTCGAATCGAGCTATTATTTGATATCATTGGTACTTAAAAATAAAGAATCATCACATCATCAAATTGTTATCAGAGATCACGATTAAAGTTAATTAAAAATACATAATCATATAAATTTTCTATTAACATGTGTTTTAATTTTTAGATAATTATTATTTTCATTGATATATTTGTTTCTTATAATATGTCCCCGTTGCAACGCACGGGTATGATACTAGTATATATATATGTCCTTTTTACTCTATGTCTTGAAATAGTAATAAAAAAAGCGAGTTAATTGATCTCCGTTTTTTTTAAATTACGTGTTACATATTTAAGATATAAATACTTTAAAAGATGTTTATTTAATTAATTGATTATCATAAATTTTATATATTTTCTAAAGTTAACCCTACCTTTTCACAAAAAATAAAAATAAGTAATCTTATATTTATATTAATAACCATAATTGAAAACATTGCGTCCGGCGCGTTGCTTCCTTGGTCAATAAAACTGAAGTAAAACTTAATTTATCTCTGAATTACACTAAATTATATATTATGATAAAACTTTATTTGTAGTTGCCTATGATAACAATTATATATTTGAGAATTAACATTCCATCTAACTTAATATTTTATATGATTAAATTAAGCAGTTTTAACTAACAGACGCTTAATTTATTTATTGGGGTTCAACTCTCCAACTACATCATTAATATTTGACTAGTTCTATTTTATTATCACTAATTTAAGTGCATGTTCGATATGATATGAGCTTCTCTTCTCTCAATCAAGCACATCATGTGTCAGAGACCTAAGCAAACATTAGTTCACAACTTCAGATAGCGATTCCATGTTCAAAAATTTATATCATTTTTACTTTGATCATGGTTGTTGTCGGTCGATATTAATTTTGTTTTTAAGTTGTATTGTTGAATCTATTACAATATCAAAAGGAAAGATTACAACATTAGATTGTCAATTAATACAAACAAAACAAATGGTAGATTCATATACGAATTAAATAAAATTAAAAAAAAAACTTGTAAAATTGAGGTGCGGATATTAATGAGGTTAGGTTATGATATCCACCGACAGTCTCCCTTGGATTAAATTGGTTTTAATTAATATTTTGTTTTACTAATTCATTCTTGAAATTGGGGACCGATGGAACAGAATACAAAATTTGACTTATTTGATTTAACTAAATAGTTCGAGTCTAACATCCTAAACCAATTAAAATTTCCATTATTAATTTATTATGATTGCGCAATGGGACAGAGCAAGGACAATAGATGATAGATCTCATGCATCTAAGTACTTCCCTTCCCTTCCCTTCCCTTCTCAGTGGGTCCCACTTTTACACAAGTAAAAATTGACAAATGTGAATGACCCACCACACCATTAAACATTGAGAACGTGCCACAAAAGATATAAGAAGAGATGCGATCTAGTCTAGCCGTCTAGGCATGCGGAATTGCTGATGCTGCCACTGTGCACCAGTGCCTATGATAGTATGATCTATTCTAATCTAGGCTCAAATGCTCTCTCTGTTCCATGCTCTTGCACTTGCGGTTGCGGGTCCAGGTGAGAGTAGAGCTAGAGCGTACAATTGCAAATTATACGTGGCAGTGTCACAATTATTAAATTACAGCAAGAGATTAGCTGTGGCAACTGGCAATGAAAAACAAAGCTACGCGGCTTTGGCAATTGCCAATTGGCAACTGGCGGTAGTAGATGTAGATGCAGATCCACTGGTCCCCACGGTAACATGGTTCGGTTTCTCTGCACTTGTGTCTTGTGTGAGTGTGACATTACCCAAAATTTTCAATATATCATATTCCTAAAAATAATAAATCAAAACACTATTTTTTTCTGAAAATTTTATAAATGTCATAGCCGCATCCTGTAGAAGCGGCTACCTTTTTGGTGGCCGTATCTAAAAAAAAGCGGACGCCTATTCCGAGCCGCTTCTAGAGGATGCGGGTCTGTTTAATTTTTTTTTTTTAGAGTTAGCAGATTTTTATTGTTTTGTGTTTTTTTTTTTGTGTGATGAAAATAGTTAGTTATAGTTGTGTATGGTATTTAATTTGAAAAATATTTTACGTTTGTCAGAAGAAATATTATGTTGGCAATGTCATTAACTGCATACGTACGGAGAAGTAATTTGATTTTGTTTTGATTTAGAAATATTAAATTAAGCGTCAAACATGTATGCTTTAACTCTCTCTTGTGTGGATGTTGTTGGGGTTTCACGGTGCTATAACCAAAACCCGTTTAGGCTTAAGTTGCGGAATGACCGTAGAACAAAAATTTCTACGGCCAACTTATGCTCAGGATTAAACGGGGTATGTCAGGAAACTTTCCAAGGCAATCCACCTTCAGTATTCCTTTGGCATCAAAACCCAATTTAATCCTTTTACAGATCTGCTCCATGATTGATTTCTAAAACTTTAATCTACTTACCAATTAAATAGATTAATATAACATATTTATACCTTGTTTCCAAATCACAGTTGGAATGCAGACCGAGCGAGTCGAGCCTCACCAGGGAAGGAATCGACTCGGAGTATCACACGTGTAATACCTCTATCGGTTATCCACCAGGACTAACCGGAGAGCGGTTTATTTCTTCTGCCAGAAATACCGTAAACCGCGGAATTCTGCAAAAACACTATTCACGAGAAAAAGACGAAAACTCGTAAACACGAATTTTCGGTTGCTTAGTTTCATCAATATGCAAAACTGACATACCGCGAAATTCGGTAAAACACTATTCATCAATCCCGTAAATATACCTCACAACAACTAGCAAGATTATACGTCAACTACGTATAACTTTTTTTTTCTCAACTGAAACACTATTTGGGAGAGAAACCGAGAAAGAGAGAAAATACCGATCCGTTTCGACACGAAACGGTATGAGTGAATTAGCAAATTTCTCTCTACCCCTCCACCCCTATTTATAGGGTTTAGGGTCGGTTACCAAAAGACCAAAATGCCCTCCAAGTTCGGCCTATTTACAAGATATGCCATTGAATGGATAAGGATGACATGTCATGTGGATAAGATCGATGACGTGTCATCTGGATAGGATCGATGACATGTCATGCGGATAAGCACGAATCTGAAAAGACCCGAATGCCCTCGGCCCGAATACAAATAATATTCGTATAATTATTCTGAACAATTATATATATTTTTCTGCGGTTGTTTGTTTCGGTATCGACGACGTGTCATCTGGATAGGATTGATGACATGTCATGCGGATAAGAACGAATCTGAAAAGACCCGAATGCCCTCGGCCCGAATACAAATAATATTCGTATAATTATTCTTGTGTCTGTTCTTCTGTCTGTTCAATTAGAATTAGTTTCAAATAATATTCGGATAAGAACGAATTTGAAAAGACCCGAATGCCCTCGGCCCGAATACCCTCTAAGAACGAATCCAATTACACAGATGATGTTGTACAGTACAATATCACGATCCAGTAAACAATTTACTTGTGTCTGTTCTTCTGTCTCATAGCTATCAGATTAGTTTCAAGGTAGATGTGTGTCATCCTTACTAACTGAATCTTTTCTTGATCTTGAGCAGATTATCAAATATAATTACTCTTGTAATTATACCGCTAGCAGATAATCTTACTCTATCAAGGGGCCCAGTGATGCTATAGCTCGTATAGAGATACGAGGGACAAATAGTATTCTTGGTAAACCATCACTACCTCAGCTAAGCCATGTATACCGAAGAGCTACCGTTATAACTGCATTTTACCGACAGCGTTTGATAACAATCACACATATACATTTCTTAGTAGGAAAGATGAATACCTCATACTGTAGAACTTGACACTGAATGAAAACATAAATGACACGAACACAATTCTATTTAATGTTTCGTTCAGGGTCTGTGAAATACCATGTTCCTAGAACATGTATCTATGTGATTAAAATGACATCTCGTGTCAGGTGGTTTGTAAAACTTAACCATCTTTTAATCCACATACTAACCTTATCGCGGTAATTAGTGTTCCTGCTAATTACCTTGGCCAGTGACTTTTTAAGAGTATATATTATCTATATGATGGAGTTTCACAATTTCAGTCATGAACTCGAAATGATCCATAAATTCAATAATACTCAAGGCAACAAAATGATATTAATCATCCAATTCATGAACAAAGCTTTATGATAAATTATCGTATTATTGACTTCTAGATTATTACACTAACAGATGTTACCTCAATCAAACTCGTTCCAGTTGCCAAATCCACCAGGCATTGTCATAGATTGTGATCTCCCGCATTGTTTGTTAATCAACTACGAAAAATTGATGATATTAATGTTTTAAAATAATTGAATGAAGATAGAATAATTTAAAATTAAAAAATAAAATAATTTAATGAAAATAAAATACCTTGTGCACACGACATGAGAACTGTTGATCCTGGCTTGCTTCAAATTGCATTTTTGTCATTCTTTCAGCAAACCATCGCTGACATTTGTAAAATGTGTCCTCAATTATTGCTGCTACCGACAACTTACGAGAAGACCTAACGACATTATTGAGCGACTCGGATCCATTTGTAGTAATAATTCCCCAACGGTAACCCCCATCCAATGCTTGAAATATCTTCCATGGTTTTGGACACTCGTTCTCATCTTGATCCAGATACTTACCCACACCGTCCAACCTATTCAAAGCACGGTCACATACATCCCCCATTGCTTGCATTACAATGGTTTTGCTCATATTTCCTCATCTTCCATGGTTTTGCTCATATTTCCTCATCTTCCTCTTCGCCACACATATCCTGAAGTACTTGATTGCCTCGTCATTACAATGGTTCTTCTTCACGTTTTTGCTATGCACAGTCCAAATGCCCAAGCCACCCTATAAAAGTACCTGTAAGGTCCAGGCTCACCAGTTGGATATGAGGTCACATCAAACAATGTACCTGTCAATAAAACAAATTATTTAGTTTCACATTTTTTGCTGTCAATGTTGTTGAAATATTACAAATAATATGATACCTGGGTTTTTTTTTCGCTTAATTGCCTCCAACAAGGGGATTATAAGCGTGTATGATCCATCCCAACCACCAAATTGGCGGGCAATTGCCAACTCCCTTCCACGCCATAATTTGTTGTATGCCAGTACCTGACCGTTGTATGTTTGTGCAATCGCGATTTTGACAGAATTGATACTCAAATCCACGTCATTTCTCATATGCGCGGTGATGTAATCGGCAACCATAGCAGCCGTCAACTGTGCATGATCTACTCTTGTGGCATTTGCATGACAAACATGTTTTGTTGGGCACCTGAATACTTTTCATTGTGTACCAAAACCAGTGGCCCTTGCTAATATGTACCAAGCATGTCAATCTACAAAGGGGTTCGGGACCGACGGGAGGGCCGACTAGTAGACTGTCGGCCCTCCTAAACTGGGGCATGACTACTTTCAGGCATGTCAATTTGGAAAGGGGGGACACTTGACTTGAGGAGGTTGACGCATTACCCCGAGTAGCACGGATTAACCTTGCAAGGGGGTTGGGACGCTGGACTCTGTTAATCTCCACAAAGAGTTCAATTACCTTGTATCCACCCCCAGGAAAACTAATGGTCTGGTTATACAGTACATGCCAGACTCCATCATTCTGAACAGGAAATAGTTGGAACCAGGTTTGTCCTGAATCAGTGGGCATGCTAATTTTGGCCTGAATATCAAGGTCATATCGATCCTGATTCAATCTCAGGTTCTGAGAAATAATCGATTTCAGAACCAACAAATCAGTACCTGACATTACCGGTATCACAGAAACAGGCCCGATATTATAATAAACCCCATTAGGGCTTGTTAGAATCTCACCACCAGTGTAAACATATACCATAACAGCCATTTTGGTCTGAGTATATAAGAAAACCTAAAATTACAAATTAACTAAATTAATTACAAATACTGAAAAAAATTGAAAAAGAGAGAAAAGAAAAAAACTTACAGTTCAGCTGAGAAGAAGGCCCGGTGAAAACGACGTGAAATTAATCTCTCTCTTTAAAAAATGGGTTATATAGAAAACCGGACTGTGGCCGCAGCCCCTAGAACCGGCCAAAGTGCCGCATCCCATAGAAGCAGCTCATTTTTCTGCCCGCTTTGCCTAGATGTGGCCACCGAAAAGGTGGTTGCTTCTATAGGATGCGGCCATGACATTTTTAAAATTTCTAGAAGAAAATGGTGTTTTGATTTATTATTTTTAACAAAATGGTATATTTAAAAATTTCGGGTGACATTACGCGTAGAGTTCACTAAAGCTTGTATAGATTATAGAACTATAGATGCTGATACAGTATTTTTTATCCATAAAAATTATTAAAATAAGATATAGAGTACCTTAATTTTAACACTAATAATTTGTAGAAATGAAATACTAATAATTTGTAGAAATTACATATCAACGAGAACTATAGTTTTTTATTGGTAGATAACTATAACTACACAGGTTTCGATACTCATAGTTGTTCCCACTTCTGGTCAGGAATTCTCTCAATTAGACATATAGTAGATTTAGGGATTAATAAGAATTTAGGATCTGGCCGTACAATTTCTTTCTGGTTTGATAGGTGGCATAATGAATGTGCATTGTATTGTTCTTATCCAAATCTTTTCAAAGCTACATTATATCCATTAGTTACAGTAGCTGATGCAATTACCCCCACATCCATTAATCTACACTTTAACAGGCAACTAACTGGTACTCTTCTAAGTGAATGGAACCAACTCACTACTTCTCTTTCCTACCACATTGTCTATACCGACCTCGCTGGTCCCGACACCATTCACTGGAGATGGCATTCCTCAGGCCAATTCAGTGTTCACTCTTTGTACCAATGGCTAGAATATAGTGGCTTTAAAAACCAATCTTTCAAAACCATTTGGAAAACCAAAATCCCCCTTAAGATTAAGATTTTTATGTGGTTAATCAAAGAGAATAAGATCTTGACAAAGGATAACCTTACCAAGAAAGGTTGGATTGGTAATCAAACTTGCCATTTTTGTAATTGCAATGAAACTATAGACCATCTATTTGTCACTTGTCCTTTAATCTCTTCCATTTGGTCCTGGATAGCACACTATAATAATTTTATTTTCAACTGTCAAACCCTACCAGACTTATGGTTGCTCGATGCTTATATTCCACTTAAAGACCGATTATTAATTGAATTAGTAAGGGCTGCAACACTTTGGGTCATATGGTTAACTAGAAACAAAGTGTGTTTTAACAACACTCCTATACCACCATTAACCTCCATTGGATCCCAAATCATTTCTCTTACAACATATTGGTGCAAGTCAAATTGTGACGAATCTTACCTTAAACTAACTCTTGTTTTACCTATGGATGTATCTTACTTGTCTCAGGAAGGTCCTCTTATAATCCTCTCGGAGACCGATATGTCCGAGGGGGACAACAGCTCCTGGGATTCAGAGGCCGATCCCTCTCTTGGATTAGAGGGTTCAAACCTCTCTGACTATCTGAGAAATAGGGCAGAGCTTGATGCTATAGATGCCGCTTACTTCCAACTTGCCGAATCCTCTGAAGAACCCTCTGCTCATACTACTTCTTCTCATACAAGCTCTGCTACTGTTACTACATAGTCCTACTTAGTTCAATGACTAGTTCTTACTATTTTTGGCTTTTGATATGTGATATATGTTTTTCTCGCAACCTGCATTATGTTTGTATCAGGTCTCTACCTATTTAGCTTCACCCTAGCTGCTTAACAGCTAGACTGGTTCTTTTGTAATATTTCCCCTAAGACTTTGCTTGTTTGTAAGACAATATTCTAGTTTCTAATGAAACTGGTGGTACAATCCACTTTTATCAAAAAAAAAAATATATATATATATTATGCAGAGGATATTAAGACAAATATTGAATGATGTATTCATAGCAACAAATTTTATTTAAAAAAGTAATGTGACTGTTACGAAAGGAATAAATTTGACATCTATCTGTGTATATAAACACAGCGAATATGTGACTGCATTATATTTTCTTACATTCAAGTTGTGAAAAAGTACTTGGCTCACCACAACTTATGCAAAAATTAATATGCAAAGTTGTATTTTTTTCTTTTTTTCTTTTTGACCTCCAAATAAACTCGTAATCATATATATAAAATTAACAACTTTTCATAATTTTGCATTATGAATTTCAATGTTATGTTACCAATAATTTCAGATCAAAAAGTATTCTTTCATCTTCATCTGAAATCTAAACTGCGAATTACGTGACGAAATGTGAAGCCATCTCTGTCCCTCGTGCTCGTGCATCATGCTTTCTAGTTTCTCCCCACAAAATTAGGAAAAGATGAGCGTAAAAAAGGTGTTTGTGGCTTATAATTCCATGGACCACAAAGAGAGCAAGGAATCAAGGATTCATGTGAGGGGTACTGATTGATTGGTACATTTCCTTATAAATTTTGTTATATGGTTATTAATATTCGAATTTGACACTTGCAAATTTTAATTTGTAAATTTAAACTGATGAATTTTGCAATTGTTAGTTTGAAACAAACTGGATTTTATGCTAAGAATATTCCTAGCAAGAAATGAATAGAAGTTTATAAAGAGCATATATATATAATTCAAAATTTTGAATGTGCTAGTACATGAATGATGATATATATCATAATTTTATTGTTCACGCGCGTACTGTGACTAGCTAGTGAGAAACATATATATCGGCAATTAATTTCCAGTCCGGATGAATATTTGACATGTGTACGTAAGATATATATATATATGTTATCGTCACGCCAAGGTAATCAATTCCTGCTAATTAATTTCTTGGAATTTTCCAATCTTTTTTATTTATTTTCTTCCAATTTTCTTCTAATTCCTTATCTTATGATTTATTCATGCGGATCCTCTATATATAATTAACACAAACTCTGCAATTATGGACGCTAAAGAGGTTTAATATAGAAATAAATTAAGGTTCCTTAATTAGGGTCTCTCCTTCTCCTTGCCAAACAATCTGATAATAGAAATTGCAGTGACAATTAGCTAGGAATCGAAAATGAAAATATAAATAAATACTACCACATGCTTCAGTTGGGCTCGCATGCATCGATCATACCTTTCGCTGATTCAGCGCATGCCACGCATCAACTTCGTACGTTTCTTATTGTATGTCAATATCTTTTGTGCTAATTAATTAAAAAATCTATAAATTTTGTCCAAAAAAAATGTGATAAATTAATTTTATGCCACACATCAAGTTCGGGATGCCTGCGTAATAAAATTAAGTTCCTAGCTGCTAATTTCTTTTCTTAAAGAGCGCATTTGAGATATATATATAAATAATTGATTGGAGGAAGTAATAAATTAAACTTGACCTCAATCGGTCATTTTACTAAAAAATATATTGATTAGAGCGAGGAACCTATATATCACCTATGCTTAATTAATTGCTTAGAGCAATGAAACGCACTGAAATTATTAATTATTAATTATTTGGTGGACAGAGGAAATTAATTAAGCCGCCGCTTGTCCCTCCTCCACCTCCTAGTCTAAATTCGGATATATATATATATATATATATATATATATATATATAGCTTCTTTTAAACTTTTAATTAATAGTCTATTAATAATTAAACAGATTGTCTTCATCAGAGTAAATTCGAAATATATATTGCCTTTTACCTAACCTATCTATCTTTACTATTTTTAGGAACGTATGTCCTCTCTCTAAGTCTCTATATTATGTGTAACGTCTAGTATATACTAGCATCGTGCTCGTGCGTTGCAACATAAGATCCACTGCTTTACAATTTCAGATTAACAAAAGAAAATGATACCTATTCGAAAGAGTGCCGGGAGCAGTATTATTTGTGCTTTCAGATTAAAGTAAAAACAAAATCGGTCCGATTCCACTAATTCTAAAATATTTTCTTCCTTTTCTTTTACAGTACCGAGAAGGAGCCGAATATTATCTTTACTGCACTGAAAATGTTCAAAATCTGGAAAAGCAAAGTTGTAATTAATTGAGAGAGTGGGAAAATTCCGATTTTTTTATTTATATCCAAAAATTAAATTAAATTTCAAAAACTAACCGAACCGGCTGTCAAATTTTAAATCTACCCAAACCGGTTAACCGTTAACCGGACCCTTTGAAATGGTTCGGTTAACCGTTAACCGGACCCTTTGAAATGGTTCGGTTAACCGTTAACCGGACCCAAATCATGGGTCCGGTTAACGGTTAACCGGATTCGTTGGTTCGCTGAACCGTTAACCGAACCCAAATTTTTTTCTTTTTTTTTTGAACTTTTTTTTAAAACAGAAAATTTTAAATTTTTTTATTTTTCTATTGAAAATATACATGAAAATTCGTATTTAGATTTATCAAATTTACACCAAAATTTTTTGTAAATCAAATATGAAATTTAAAATTATAGAAAAATACACATACACATACACATACGAATTTTCATGTGTATGTGTATGTGTATGTGTATGTGTATGTGTATGTGTATGTGTATGTGTATTTTTCTATAATTTTAAATTTCATATTTGATTTACAAAAATTTTTGGCGTAAATTTGATAAATCTAAATACGAATTTTCATGTATATTTTCAATAGAAAAATAAAAAAATTTAAAATTTTTTGTTTTAAAAAAAAGTAAAAAAAAAAAAAAAATTGGTAACCGTATATTATTTATGTATATGTATATGTGTATGTGTATGTGTATGTGTATTTTTCTATAATTTTAAATTTCATATTTGATTTACAAAAATTTTTGGTGTAAATTTGATAAATCTAAATACGAATTTTCATGTATATTTTCAACAGAAAAATAAAAAAATTTAAAATTTTTTGTTTTAAAAAAAAGTAAAAAAAAAAAAAAATTGGTAACCGTATATTATTTATGTATATGTATATGTATATGTATATGTGTATGTGTATGTGTATGTGTATGTGTATTTTTCTATAATTTTAAATTTCATATTTGATTTACAAAAATTTTTGGTGTAAATTTGATAAATCTAAATACGAATTTTCATGTATATTTTCAATAGAAAAATAAAAAAATTTAAAATTTTTTGTTTTAAAAAAAAGTAAAAAAAAAAAAAAAAATTGGTAACCGTATATTATTTATGTATATGTATATGTGTATGTGTATGTGTATGTGTATGTGTGTGTGTATTTTTCTATAATTTTAAATTTCATATTTGATTTACAAAAAATTTTGGTGTAAATTTGATAAATCTAAATACGAATTTTCATGTATATTTTCAGTAGAAAAATAAAAAAAATTTAAAATTTTCTGTTTTAAAAAAAAGTAAAAAAAGTAAAAAAATAAAAAAATAAAAAAAAAATTTGGGTTCGGTTAACGGTTCAGCGAACCAACGAATCCGGTTAACCGTTAACCGGACCCATGGTTTGGGTCCGGTTAACGGTTAACCGAACCATTTCAAAGGGTCCGGTTAACCGTTAACCGGAAATTTGGTCCGGTTAACGGTTAGCCGGTTTGGGTAGATTTAAAATTTGACAGCCGGTTCGGTTAGTTTTTGAAATTTAATTTAATTTTTGGATATAAATAAAAAAATCGGGGGAAAATTTGTACTCTAAATAAAAATATAAAAAAATGTTTGGTAATCATCCTTTATAAAAAAATTCGTTATTAATTTCAAAAACTTTTCGAATCAGTATTTTTTTTAAAAATTAAATTATAAATCATATACTTTAATACTTTATCGGACCAAAGACAAGATAACAATAAAAAATATTATATTTATGAGATTGTAAGTATTATAAAAAATATTATATTTGCATAACCATTAATCAAATTTTTTTTCCTCTGGATAAAAGAATTCACTATTCTGATAGTTTTTTTTTTTTTTTCTGTCGGTTATTTTTATAAGCCAAACACAACACTCCCGGCCATTCAAGTATTATCTTATTCATGTTTAAAGATACAATAAAAATTGTTTTGCAAAGTTTTCACAAAAAAAAGAGGTTAATAATAAGGCTGTGTTTAAGTGAGAACTGACATTCATACAAATGTCTAACAGTAATGACAATGCGACATTCTCTTTGTCACTGTAGAAACTTATGATTCAATTTGAACATAATTTAAGCTGAATTTAATTTTGGGAAGATGGGTGTAGTGTCACACATGCACATTTGATATTTGTATTTAAAAAAAAGAAAAAAAAAGAGAGAAAAAAGTCTGATATGTTCCAATTAATTGTTAATATATACAGGCCTTGAGATCCGGGGATGGGCATGAAGGCATGAAGGCATGAAGGCATGATTGATGCACACCCTAATTAATTATTCACTAGATTTAGGCATCTGATTAATTAGTTAGCTAGTTAGCCATCTGATCTTGGGATGTTACATGGGAAAACAAATTTGCCCAGTAACATTAATTAATTAATTAATTAAATCTGTTCATGGATGCATTAATTTCTGAAACACATTTAATATCCTATTCAGACTGATGTTCGCTCAGAGTCGTTTGATTCACTTCAAGATTCGTGCGGATCAAGTGTTTCGGAATCTGACGGTTCTGAGCAGGCATATGAAGGATTTTGGATGCGCTCCACTTCCCAAGTACCGAGCTCCGCTAAATAAAATAAACACCTATATATATTGTCTCTAATTGAGATTCGTGCATGCAAGAATTTTATTTTATTGTGACATTCCAACTAATTTTATGAGCAAGCAATTGCTCTATCCATCTAACTTGCTAGGCAACATTTATTAATTAATTTGGAACTTTTGACTTAAAAAGTGGAAAATGGAAATTAAATGCACTGATATTTTTCTCCATTGAATTTGAACCCATATATATTGGAAATGTTTAATGTAATTAAGACTTGTGAAGGAAGCGCATTAGTACGGTTCTATCTATACTTTATTTTGTGGGCCTGTTTGGATGTAATTCCGAAAATACTGGTCACGTGGGAAAAAAAAAATTCACTTAGACTGAATTTTTTTTTCCCACGTAAACAGTAAATTTTAGTTCAAACTTTTTTTATTTCCGTTTCTATTCCCATTGCCACTGTGCAGCCGAACAGGGCCTGTGTGTCCTTCAAGTTTGGGTACATGAAAGGGACTCCCTCTTTTGTTTTCTTTCATCAAATTTGTAAATCTGAGGCAAATTAGGAACTGTGAAAAAGCTAGCTAGCTAGCTAGGTGAAGAACATAACATACATACATACATACATACATACATGCATACATATATTGAATTGTCATTTTCATGGAAGGCCTACAGCGACTGTGATCGACGTCATCTATAATGAATAACATCAAATAGCTAGTACAAGAAAAAGGATATTGAATAAGACATGTATTCAATTAATAATGATGATAACTAGTGAGGTTCCCATTTAATATTAATATGGTAAAATTCTGTATTTATTTTATTTTATTTTATATATAAGGTTTAATTGTATAGATAAAGGCAATATAAAGCTGTAATTTAAACACCTTGTACATCCAAGCAAATTAAGCACCAGTATGAGTATGTGCTGTATTAGACTTTTATTACATCTTAACTGAGCTCATGAAAAAGACTTGTCACTCTTGTTTCAGTTTTCAATTTTTGCAAAATGTGAAAAGTATTTTTTTGGTGGTCGATTAATTATATATGACGCGCGCTTGGGAGCTTTGCATGATATTTCAGACTGTCGGTTTAAAAGATGCTCAAGTTATTCAATTAAACAAGGAAAGAGGAGAATTGGATTGAATTCTAATTCTGCCGTGATTTGCGCATAGGTTACATCAATAAGGTTCTCAACTTGACTAAGATTTTTTTAATAAAAAGGACTTTCTTTTTTTCTCATGCTTGCAAGTGCATGAGATGTATTTATTTATTTAGAACTAACTATTCATCAATTTCACGTCAGAATCAGCGGTCATGGTCACATGGATTAAAATAAAAAAAGAAAAAAAAAAGAATTATAAAATCATTGGTAAAATCTTACTCAGTTTGGGTACATTACAATATTACATTATTGAAAACAACCAAAACCATCACCAGCTGGCTTTGATAATGACAATTAATTGGACAATTGGTGATTCTGGCTTTTTAACCTTATTTGAACCTAGCTACTAATGTTTTAATGTTATATGTGCAAGAGAGAGGTCGCATGTTCCATACTCAGCTGGAAATTATGTTCTCAATAATAATAATAATAATAACATAGTTATGAAGATGTCAAATTTAGAGCTCCTAACTTAACTTGATGTTCAATCTATGTTTTTTATCCTCCAGTTCAGAAATCATAACCAATTATTTTGTTTTGATGCTATGAAAGGACATTCAATATGAACCTTTTTCTACATTCTGTTGAGTTTCCAAGTTTTGTTCAAGTGTCAATTTTCTGTTAAGGTGTCAGTTTCCAATACGCTGATTCATGGAACGTCTGCTTTCTGTTTGTTTTTTTTACCAAACAATTGTACTCAAATTGCAACACACATTCACATTTCACATTTCACATTTCACAGTTTCAGTTTCTTTTTTTTTGAAAATCTTAGTAGAAGCTACTAAGTACACAGTTTCAGTTTCACACACAAAAATTGAATGAATAGTCGAACAATAAGGGGGCCCAAATCGTGATATTTATAAGCCCGTCGGAAAAGATTTGTAATATTTGGGCTCAAACTGCAGCCGTTTATTTTTCATTTTTCTCTATCCGACCCGACCCGGCCCATTTTTGTTGAAATTCCTTGGAACTAGTTCATGTAATCAAGTAAATATACAGTTTTATAGTCTTCTAATCAACGACCAGAGCCTTAACCTTCTCAGCCCACTTTTGATCCACCTATCTAACGGCATGTTGTAATTTTGTATGAGTGACCAGGCCGGGATTTGCTATCGGAGTTGTTTGAGGTTTCAAGTAGTTGGGCTGGATATCGGGTTCTATATATCCGGCCCAATATAAACCAAACCCCGCACCTACTACAACTCTACAAGTGAGGTCGCATCATTCCTCGTACCCTATTAACCTCCCTACTTAGCCTACCAACTTTTATAATCGAAAAGACGAATTTGCCCTTATCGAAGATATTTAATCCTCCTCCATTTATAGAGGATATCCCCATGAAAATTTCATTGGAATTTTTTTTTTTTTTTTTGGGGTCTTGTCCTGTTAAGAAAACAACCGTCAAATAAAAAGGTACAACTTCAAATCTACACGTTAAAAATAGTTTTTTTTATTGGTCTTATTGTTTCTTAAAAAATGCATAAAGCAACAATTTTGATATGATAATTCGAAATCTTCAAGTAATTAAACAAATAGAGGTACTCTATAAGAGGTATATTGTACAAGGATTTCATTCAAGTAGATTGGATTTTAATTTTAGAAATTCAACAATAACAAATTTTTCTAGTATCAGAAATCGGCACTTCAAGATTACGAAAATCGAACTGTTAATTTAGGTATAGAAAAATTTAGTATAGAATTTGGCTAAGTAAATTTTTTAATTTTTTTTAATAAAATTATCGTTGAATTAGCTTCATATGATAGTTTTGACCTGTTTCTCATGATTCACTTGTGGTACCAAACATTTACCTCAATTTTTTTATTATTTGAAAAAATAAATTGTATAAGAACAAGAGGTTGAAACTTTTTGAAAAAAATGGATGTCCTACACCTCAGGTATTGTGTTTCTGGAATCGCCATGGCGATCCAAGCCCTCTCGCCCTCCATTACCCCACTCCATACACATCTCCTTTTTATCTATTTTCTCTATCTGAATCAGTGCTTCTGTCTGATGAATCTAGCTACCGTTCTCGGTGTTTCCGCCTAGTAGATCTGGCCACTGCCCATTACTCCGTCGTTGTTTGAGCCAGTGCTTCTATCTAGCGAATCTGGCCACCGTTTCTTGGTGCTTCTGCTTCGTAGATATGGTCATTGCTCTTCGCATCATTCTTTTGAGGATTTTATTCTCCAAAACAAGCAGTTTGTTTTTTTCTTAGATTCTCCTGAGTTTTTCTTCCCTCTTTGATAATGGAAGAGTGGGTGTAACAAGTTGTACATATAGCTACTTACTTTATATAATGTTTGTGCTGGAGTTTGTTTATGTGCTCTCTTTCTTCTCCTCTTTTTCTCCCTCTCTCTTTTGCTTTCTACAATGGCGGCTCTTCATTGGGACTTCTGAGTGGTGACTGTCCCGGTCTAGTTAATTCAGTTCCTAGTTTGATTTGATTCAGTGTCTCCATTGGGACTTCTAAGTGGTGACTGTCCTGGCCCAGTTGATTTAGTTCTTGATCTGGGTTGATTCAGTGTCTTCTACGATGAAGTCTGTTAGCAGGATAAATATGTACACATATGAAAACCATCACTAGATTCATATTATTTCCATTAAGCAAGAATGACTAAAATTGTGTCTACATGATGCACATACTATTGTGTGTTTTTAGTTTGTTTACAATTGAGTGTTTTCTAAGATATTTTTTGTTTAATCTTATAAAACAGCTAATTTGTAACTCTTTAAATTAATAAAATCGCCTACGAATTTTACTGTAAAAAAAGAAAAGAAAACTTTTTGAAAAATGAAGCCTCCAAGAGTAATTTGTTATTTAACCTTTTGATTTCATGCAGAATGGACTTTGAAAAAAAAATATACAAAATGTAATGTTTGGATTGCAAGTAGATCAAAACGAACTAATTAAATTTGTAACCTGATTTGATCCGACCAAATTTAAAATTAGAATTATTAATTTCTATAAAGAGCTTATGTTTATTTAAACTAGATCAAAATAAATTAGTTAAATATATTATTTAATATTAACTAGACGAAATCTAAAACATTTGCGAACTTCTATAATGAGATGAAATTCATTTTAATTTTTGACATTGTGAGTTCTGTTTATTCCTGTACTGAAAAAAATACTTGACAGTATTAGAGGAGAATACTGATCGATACGGAGAGATAGTGGTAAAATCATATTTGTATTTGCTTTTAGTTTTCGGATACATATTAGGTATTAGAAGAATACAAATAAAATCAGATACTTATTAAAAAAATATATAAATATTATTAAAAATATTAAAGTTCATTATATTTATCTAATTTAATGATGAATAATATAATTTTTTTATAATATATATTAAACACGGTATATATTTACTATATAGAAAATATAATTAAAACTTAAAATCATATTGGTATCCGTACAAATATATAAATATTAAATATCTATATTTAATTTTTAATATAAATAAAATACGGATCGGATTATCTTTTATTCTGTGGGAGAAATTATGGGATAGGGACAGTTTTGTAATTTAAGAAAGTAGGCCATTTTAATTATAGGCTAAGAGACTATAGCTTCTACATCTCTGAAACTCTTGGAGTTTCTAAATAACTGTTAACTAATTTTTAGAAATTTTGTTTATGAAAGTTTCTAAACTCCAACATTCCTGAAATTAAAATTAGAGTTTCTTAATTGCCACATCAGCAAATAAATTACAAGAGAAAATAATTTTGGCGAATTATTTGGCCATGTCAGAGTTTATAAACGATTTCTTATTAAGAAACTTTGGAGTAAAGTTGCTAAATAAGAAATCCATCTGCATCCCTGAAATTGGTTTAGAAACTGCCACATCAGATTAGAAACTCCACGAGTTTCAGGGATGTAGGTCATTTTTGTCATCGATAGCATACAAATACAACATAAGCAAAATATAATCGTGGATGTGCATGGCGGCGAAAAAGAACGATTCAGATCTATGGGTCCCGGAGGAGTTCATTTTAACTAAAATTTTGACCTTGAATAATAATCATTGAGTTAGTCTACGGTATTATGCATATTACGATTTGTTACCGTGCTATGGCTCTATATTCGAGTTTTCAAATCCTAATGGTCGATCCGAACCGTTCATCTTGTTCTCCATATTAATATGTGTTTGGAGACCAAATTTTACATTTTTTGAAATTTTTTTACTATTTTTTTAGATTTATTGAAAATCACTGTTTTTGGATGGTCCAGAATTTTCAGATCAAGTGATTTTCTAAATATCTAAAAAAATAGTAAAAAAATTTCAAAAAATGTAAAATTTGGTCTCCAAACACATATTAATATGAAGAACAAGATGAACGGTTCGGATCGACAGTTAGGATTTGAAAACTCGAATATAGAGCCGTAGCACAGTAACAACCCGTGATATGCATAGTACGATAGACTCACTCATAATCATTATAGAGATTGAGTACATGATTGTTTTCTGTATATGTTATCATTTGTTAAGTAGGTGATTGCAGAATTGCGGAAGAGTGGTTTTCTAGTTATTATAAATATTTTTAAATTTTTATAGTCATTCTACATTACGCACATCTATATTCGTCTAATTGTGTTTTTCTCTAATCATGTATGATGTATCCTATTTGATGGATATGTATTTTCATACTCCTCTTAAATAGAGAGGATATATGTTTGACCTGTCTAAATCACACTTTAAAAAAAAATATATATATTCTTTCATATTTTCTGCAAAAAAAATTAACATATTTGTCGTGTTGTTTTTCTTTACATGTATTTAGTATTTTAAAAGAGATACTTATTTGTGTCTAAAATTTAATAAAACCAATTTTTATTTATAGAAATTATTTATTTAAAAAAAGAATTTTTTCTATAATAGAATGTTTTCTTTCCAAAGCAAAGTCTAGAAAAGGAGAATTAATTTTTAGCCACACTCTCAATAGTCAATATATATATATATATCTAATTTCTAAAATTTATACATTATTTTCAACCGGATTGAGCTCTCTATATATTTCCATTTTAAATCACAAAACAGTAAACTCTAGTATATTAATATCATGAAACATAAACCATAATGGTAATGTAGTAAATGATGTTGCCATCTCTAATTATAAATTATAAAGATGGATCGAAATGAACGACCCGAAAAAGTATGAGGGTGCAAACTGCAAAGGCAGACTTTGGTAGAATAAAATAAAAAACCCTTGGAAACTCCGTCACCTTTCCTTTTATATTTTCTTACTTCATGAATCTATGTTGCGTTTGGTGGTGCATCACACCACTGCACCTGAGAGGCTGAGACCTGACTAGTGACTACGACCGTTTTGTAACTTGACCCGTTACATATAGTACTTTTGAACTAGGTCGCAGAGAATCAGATAATCGCTGAAAGCGTACATAGTTTCAGTTCAGAGTTGAGACGCTAATAAAAGCTGCAAAAGGTCTCCTTTAAATTAAAATTGTCAGGAGAGAAACAGAGACATCAGATCAGATCAAAACTCTAATTCCAAACAAAAAAAAAAGGATCATAAAAAGAAAACAATGGCGGCGACGCTGAAACTTACCCCGACCAGCCAGTGGCTCTCAGGCGGCGCAGGGAGATCATCGGATTTCCAGCGATCCTCTGTTCGCACGCCTGTCCGGAGATCCACCGCCGTCGCTCCGATCCGCGCCTCTGCTTACTCCGACGAACTCGTTCAGACCGCGGTATGGTTTTTTCTCATTCTCTCAGCCAAATTCTGGCAAATCGGTCACTTGTTCTTCGTCTATTCTCTGATCTGGTTTTCGTTCAATGATAAACTGAAGAATTATTAAGTGAAAAGGTGTGACGAATTATCTAGTCATATTATTTCTCTAGATTACGAACTAATTATTTAAGATAGGGGTTGGTTGGGGTTTTGTTTGAAAGTATGAATAAAAATCTTTTATTTTACACAATTTTTCCAGGTTTGATGGATGGAATACGAGTGTATTAGTTCAGTAATTCTATAATATTTTTTATGACTATTTCTTATTTTCTTAATTTTTTTTAAGTCTACCTAACTTATTGCCACCTACCCACTACAAAGAAAGTGACTACTGGTCTATGGAAAACACATTTTGTGATGATCAAACTGCGATATTAAATTTCAGTGAAACAGGTCCCCCTCAGGCTCAGCTGTTCTTCCTTCAAACACGAACTACTAACAATAGAATAAAGTCGATTAGAAATAAAGAAATGAATAATATAGCAGAACCCATCAAAAGTCTGAGTAATGTTTTGGTTTCTTAAACAATGTACGTTTCTTGTCTTATTTTTCATTCGCCTACTCGTGGGGTTTGTCTTATTTTCATTCTACAAGTGCATCATATTCATATTTCTCTTAACAGTTTAATAAATCCTGTCTGAACGTTACATTTTTTTTTTTACTTTCTATAGAAATCAATTGCCTCTCCTGGCCGTGGCATCCTGGCCATTGATGAGTCAAATGCGACATGCGGTAAGAGGCTTGCCTCAATTGGGCTAGAAAACACAGAACCAAACCGCCAGGCATACAGGCAACTTCTTCTGACGACACCTGGACTTGGCGAGTTCATCTCTGGTGCCATTCTCTTTGAGGAGACCCTGTATCAGTCTACCACTGACGGCAAGAAAATGGTTGATTGCTTGCGGGATGCGAAGATCATGCCTGGTATTAAGGTCGACAAGGTAATTCCATTTCACTCATCCTTAGAAGTGGACATTATTTTTTCTTTGTTCACACCAAAAATTTACATAATTTCCAAAGTAGCACTAGAATTTGCATTGTTTGCAACTAATACTCGTTTTGACCTAACAACTGGGTTCCATTTTCAACCATTGGAGAAATATTGGGTGTCATATCCATGGAATAAAATATAAGGATGGGGGGCTATGATTTAGAAATATTGGATAGATATAGTTTTCTCTTCTAATTTTAAATTTTCGGAATGCAAGGGCTTGGTGCCATTGCCGGGGTCAAACAATGAGTCATGGTGCCAAGGATTGGACGGGTTGGCTTCAAGATGTGCTGAGTACTACAAGCAAGGTGCTCGCTTTGCCAAGTGGTTAGTTTGCATCACTAGTCTATTTTGTTTTCTTAATTGATGGACTAGTTACTGGATGGGTCTATCATGTAATTTCTATTGCTAATGGATAGCACCACTTTTTTTAATAATACAGGAGGACAGTGGTGAGCATCCCTTGTGGACCCTCTGCTCTAGCTGTCAAGGAGGCTGCATGGGGCCTTGCTCGTTATGCTTCCATTGCTCAGGTACATATTATTGTTGTTATAATCATTGTTAACCTTTTTTTTGTGGTCAAACTTGCATGATAAGTTGTGTAAAACATTGTTTTAGGATAATGGCTTGGTGCCAATAGTGGAACCTGAGATCCTGTTGGATGGGGACCACACGATAGAGCGGACCTTTGAGGTGGCACAGAAGGTGTGGGCTGAGGTGTTCTTCTACCTGTCCCAGAACAATGTTTTGCTAGAGGGCACTCTTTTGAAACCCAGCATGGTCACCCCTGGTGCCGACCACAAGACTAAGTCATCACCTGAAACCATTGCTAAATTCACCCTCAAGATGCTCAAAAGGACCGTACCACCTGCTGTGCCTGGCATCATGGTATTTGTCGATTTTTTTTTTTTTTTTTTTTTTATATAAAACTTGATTTCTTTTCCCTCCCATGATGTGATCTTAACTATGAAATATAGGATTGTGACGTTTCCTTCTGTATCACTAAAATTTGATCATAACTACCTAGAACATGTTTCAAATAAAACATGGCTTATTTCATTTTTAACCGGTGCCTGGTTTTAAGTGGCACGAGGCCAAATGTGATTGATAAGATTGTAACATTATGAATTTCCAGCAAATTAATTAAAATGAAATACAAAAACCTCACATGAACTAGTTAAAATTGTGTGATATTAACTTTACAACATCTGAAATCAAAGTCGTGGTTATTCTTATGCAGTTCCTTTCGGGAGGCCAATCCGAGATGGAGGCAACACTCAACCTGAATGCAATGAACCAGTCATTGAATCCATGGCATGTCTCTTTCTCTTACGCGAGGGCCCTACAGAACAGCGTTCTCAAAACATGGCAAGGTCGTCCAGAGAATTTGGAGGCGGCTCAGAAGGCTCTTTTGGCGCGTGCAAAGGCCAACTCTCTAGCTCAGCTGGGCCGCTACACCAGTGAAGGTGAGAGCGATGAGTCTAAGGCTGGAATGTTCCAGAAGGGGTACACCTATTAAGAGAGCTTGAGCTGGTTAATTTTTGTTTGGTTAGTTGCTAAGAGGAGAAGTTTTTTTATTGCTGGTGTTCACTTAATGTTATATTTTTTATGATAATATAATGACTTGAATAAGTATCAGTTGAGAAAAGTGTGCTTGCCAAAAGAAAGACTAGATCTTTTCATTATTATTTAGATTTGCTAGCCGTGAGAAATTACGTCCTATATAGCCTCCTTATAGAGTATAGACTGTAGTCTCGATTTTGGAATAAGGGAATTTTTTTTTTCCAACATTGATACCAACCTTGTTTTACATTAATATGCGTGCATGGTAGAAATTAGCACTGAAGAAATATAAAAGAATGAATCTATCGAGCTTATTGCAACATAATAGTTAACTTTTGCTGCTATGATATTATCAAACTAGCTCTGAAGTTCACAACTTTAAATGCACATGTGCATTAGCTTACAATGCCATTTTGGCATGTCGGATATTTGAAAAGCAAATTTGGATGCTACTTGGTATAAGATTAAATCTAATTTGAGGAAAAAATGCGATTGAAATGCACTACATTAAAAGTTGAGAACATTTCGCGATCAAATCCGCATCCAAATAACATGAAAATTTGCAACTTCGCTTTAGTAACACAATTTTGAGTGTCTCTATGGTAATACGCATATTACGGTCTTAGGTGTAATACGAAATCTGAGCTCTTGGATTTTTGTCAAAATTCGTGCTGTGAACTTCGCTGGATCAAGCACTAACAGAGCGATTTCGTTGAAGTTTGAAATGGTTCGTCTTCTTATTTGTCTCTAGCGCGAAAAACCCTTCCTCGACCTTTCTCCCTCATAATGGAATTGCGTCGTCACGCTCTCTCACGCGCGTTCAACTTGAATCTCACCGACGCTCCCTCACCGAATCTGTTCCGACAGCCGAGATCCCGAGGTCCGCGACGGCTCCCTTTCTTTCTCACTCCCTCTGTCGAAAGGCTGCTCGACCGGCTACAGCCTCCTCATCTTGCACGTTCCGATCTGGTAATTGCTATCAATCCCTCTTTACCTTTCTCACTCTATCGCTGAAAACTATTAATTTTGGGAGAAAGTTTGATTTTGCCACAAAAATCTCAAATGTAGAGATATAACCCTAGATTCTATCATTATTTCGTTTCAGTTTTTTAACCATCATTTTCTATAATTTATGTAAATATTTTCTATAGTTTCATAACCAGTGGATTTATGAAGATACCCAGAGAATTATGTAATTAAGCATTTTATACCTTTTCACTAATTCTCTTGAAGTTTAGTGTTAATGTAGAATCTGGAATCTGAAATTGAGTAGCCATGGTGGATACATCTGGGGTTTAGTATAATTTAGAGTATGGTGTCATTTAATTTTTTTAAGGTTTAAGTCTTGAATTGTTGGTACTTGGTACTGGGTTAAATGAATGAGTACTGGGTTGAAGGAATGTGTAAGGTGAAGAGTGAAGACCCTTTATGGGATGGTGTGTCACGGTCTTATAGAGAGACTATTTGTGCATTTCTTGTGTATTTTCAAAACAATTTTTCTTATTTGTTGATTGTTTATTCAAATTCTTGTCTCTAATTGAGTTTTCTACCTTTCCTAAATTTTATTGGTTGCCTAGGTTATCTGAATCTCTTGCGACAAGGGACTTCTCGGCCAATGCAAGATCATCACGAGTAGGTGATTGTGATTCCAGGTTTGATGATGATCGAGTGGATGAGGTCGAATCAGCTCTTAGAGATACCGTATCACTCATAATTGAGGTACCTGATCATGCTTGTGCACCTTTTATATTTTGGGGATTCTCTTAGCAAATAAGACAAAGTTTATGAATTTTGCATATTAAAGTTAGTCTTGTAAAAGTAGTATATCTAATTAAATATTGACGTTTCTGCCTCTAATGTATGAGCTCTTTCTATAATATCAAACTGAAAAATAAACTTAACTGGTGTTACTGTGATAGTTGTAAGGGTTGCAGTTTGTTTGTGCTAAATACTAAAAAAATCCACACAAATTGGTTCAGTTTTTACTTAAAACTAAGGAAAAAAAATACAGGGCTAAATTAGTCATGTTTGTTTCACTTTAAGTTCTTAATGATGGTGTGGTACTTAACTGCTATTTGCTTCATCTTAAGTTCTCCTTTGGCAAATAACCTGAAGATTTTTTTTTTTTTTATATATATGTTGAATGATTTTGCAATAAAACATAGAATATAAAGATTTCTTTTGCATATTGTTGAATATTGTTCATGAATAAACCAAATAATTTTGGGCGTTTTAATTGTTTTTACATGATTCTAAAATAAAGCTATATATTGAGCTATAAGTGAATTTTCATTTCCATAAATTATTAAATGCTAATGGTACATGCAAGTATTAGTGTCTAATTGAATTATACTGTAATTTTAATTAATTGTGCAAGATTTTATATTTTTCATATATATTCAAAGATCAATCCAGTATTTGAGTTGGTGTACTTGACAATGCATTACTGGGGCATTTTGGTTAATGATTAGTGCACAGTTAGATATAGTGTCATTTGGATTTCTTGTATTTTTTATTTATTTGCAACTTATGTTAAAAGAATATCACTGTAAAGACTTCCATCTCAGATTTTTATATGCAGTTCTATGGAGATGCCACGGCAAGAGCGATATCAAGATCAGCAGCTCAAGTTTCAACACGGAGAATACAACAAGGATCATAAATGAAAGAGGGTGTCAGTGAAGCTTGTTTGCTATCAAGAAATGGTTTGACATCTGTAAAACTTGTTTACTCGAAAGAAGGGTTTTCTACGTGTCGAATAGCTGAATAGAAACGAGGGAGTGAGAGTTCAAAAAGTGTGAAGACACCTGAGAGGAGGGATGTCTCAAATTAGATTGTGTGGTTCTGTTTATAATATATTTTGTTGTAATTTAAATTGCTTATTTTCTCTTTGATTTTGGACATTTGATGGATATATATATACAAGCTATTTTAGTTGTGAATTACAAATGGAGATTTTTTCTAACTTAGAAATATTTATTTGTTAGGATATTTGCTTATATTTTTGTTTCCAATGTGTATATATTTTTTTTTTCAGTGTAATTTTGGAACTTCTTTTACTGTTTTACAGTGTATAGCCTTGTTAGTGATGTTATTAAAAGTGAGAACTTATTTTTGTATGAGGTGTACAACTTTTAAAATGAATATAATTTTGAACATTGATGTCATTTTGGACTTTTGAGGACAAAAGAAAATTACGAGCAATCAAAACATTATAATAGCTCATTGTGTAGTACGGCATATTGTATTTTGAAACTGTTTTGGAATCCATTTATTCGAACCATACACGACGTGGATTATGCATCACATTTGGTACCCTTACTACATGAATCATCATAAGAGTTGAAAACATTTACACAATTCATAAATATTGCTCCACATATATATTTTCACAGAATCACACCTATATATCAGACTTTATAACTCTACAAAAAAAAAAAAAAAAATTTGGTTCTTACATTAGATCATAGGCCCTTTTACAAATCATCCACCAGTTAACACATGTTGTATAAAACCATTCCTATCCTAACATTGTAATCTACCCTTATAAGTAAGTGCATAAGCAATCTTGATCCCCTTATCCTATCTGTTGCAGTAGACGCCTTTCAGACCATTCATCTCTCTTAGCATTTTCCAAACTTGAGAAATTTCATTGTATGCTCTCCAATCTTGAATATTTGGGTGGTCGGTCATGACATAATCCACAATTTCTTTTGAATTTGATATCACTACTCCCTATCCCATTTGCATGTTTACGCATCAGAGCACACCATTCAACAAAAACTCTTGCTTTGCTTGACTAGCACTGACATTCTTAGAGACCGATTCAATTATCTCCCTTTTTTAACTAGGTACAATCCCATACGCGCTTCACCCATTACTGACCACGAACCATCAATAAAACACTGAAATGTGTTATCAGATATGCACAATTTAGCATTACAAACAAGAACCCTCACAAATGCTTGGGTGTTAACAAAAAAATAACCACGACAGTATCTACATTATCACTAAACTCCAACAAGCAAGTTGCGCTGTCATATTTACTCTGATCGTGCTTTCAAAAGATGCTAAAAGATATAATCAGTCAAGACAATTAGTGAAAAGATATAAAATGCTTAATTACATAATTCTCCTGGTATCTTCAATTTTGCTCATAAAAAATTGTTATTTCACCTTCTTTTTTTCACCGGTACGGTTATAAATCCACCGGTTAGGAGCCTAGTGCTGCTAATGGGATAAAATTTAAATAAAAAACGGATGGTTCAAAACTGAAACAAAACAAGGATAGAATCTAGGGTTATATCTCTACAAAGTTAAGATTTTGTGGCAAACGAGATTCAAGTCGAGCGTGTGCGAGAGATTGCCTCCGATGCGATTCCATTCTGGGAGAAAGGTAGAGGAAGGTTTTACTGTGATAGAGAGAGAAATAATAGACGGAGGTTTTCAAAAGTTCAACAGAGTTGCTCCATTAATGCTTGATGAAGTTCACAGCACGAATTTTGACGAAAATTCAAGAGCTAATCTGAATGACAGTTGAAAGTGTAATACGCGTGTATTACCATAGACTCGCTTCACAATTTTTGTGCATCGATCGATAGACAATTGGATTAGCTAAACACTAAACAACTAACATCACCTCAATGGCAATGGACGTGAAGTCAATCGGGGAATCCCAGAGTTGCGTAGAGCCTGTATAGAGACGCAGCTCTAATTTTGCAACATAGTTAAATTGAAGTATCAAGGGCTAATTCTGCAAGATAGCATATGCGAGTATCGCATATGCTAATTTGCAATCATATGATTTAACGAGGCCAAGCATATCATCACTAGAGATGATTGAAGGTGCCTTATATTCAAGACATTGATGCAAAATCCAAATAATATAAGCAAGTCAATACTAAAAAAGTATATAATCCAAACAAAAAAAACCCCGTAGGCCAAAACATACATTAGTAACACAAAAGACCAACCAAGATAGATACCCAACACAACTAGTTTCAAAAAGTGCCCCTAAAAATCCAAAATGAGCAAACCCCTAAAATCAACAACTGTTTTCATCGAACTGTCACGATATCATCAATCTTCAAAATCATCCTCACGCACTCGGTGGCAAGTGTAATGGCACTGGTACTAACAAGCAACGGCTGAACCACATTCTCTTCTAAAATATTGGTAATCTGACCCTTCCTGACATTGATGCCAGCATACGTCTCGCCACGTGCATGGCGGTTGCGGAGCTCAGTGACAATGACAACCGGATTTAGACCTGCATTCTCAGCCAGGGTGTATGGAATCACTTCAAGTGACTCAGCAAATTCCTTGATGCAATAGCTCTCCATGCCCTGAAGCTCTTTGGCCCATGCCGCAAGTTGAAGTGACATTTCTATTTCAGGTGCACCTCCGCCGGCTATTAGATATTTCTCGTTAATCAAGCACCTAAGAAAAAAGTACCATAAAAAATAAAACCGAGTGCTTTTTCTGGCAAATGACGCCTGATTTATTGCTCAAATTAACTGAAACTATAATATTGCCTTACTGAAATGTTGAATCAGGCAAAACACACAAAATCACAAAGAAGTGGCTCATATTATAGTTGGAACGAACAACCTGATCAAATTTGTATTAACTAAACCCTAAATCCTCATCTAAATAACCAATTCGTACTAACTTGGAATAAACAGCCTGATCAAATTGATTTCATTTTAGGCTTTTAGCTTTAGTTTGAGCTCCAGCAGAGAAGTGGCTCATCTCATCTCAGGAGTGGGGCTATTACTCAACACTCAACAGTTACAGTATAAAATATTTCTTACTCCCTACTGATCCATTGATAATAACGGGAATTTGGCTGTTGCAAGTAAAAGAAAACAAAATCACTTCACAAAACTAACCTGACAACACAAAGAGCATCATGCAAACTTCTCTCAGCCTCATCAATAACAAGCTGGTTTGATCCCCTGACAACAACGGTAGAGGTACGTCCCATGTTCTTAATACCAGTAACCCGAACCACCTTGCTCTCCCCAACTGACACCTCCTCCACTACATCAGCAAATCCCAGCTTATCCTCCCTAAAGTGCTCTATGTTTGCAATCGGCAAACAATTCAAGGTCTTGGTAATAAACTCGATATCATCCCTCTCTATATCCTTCACCACCAAAATCTTTGCCTTTGCAAGATAATGCAATGACAACTCAGTAACAGCATCACGAAGTATACTTTTTTGGATCAGAAGGACGTTACATCCGGTGGCTTTAATCTTTTTAACCATACCGAGTATATAGTTCCTCTCCTCACGCAAAATCCTATCCATCTGTGTGTAATCTGACACTACAACACTCTGTTCAATATCAGTCTTTGGTGGAGAAATCTGGAATTGAATAACTGCAATCTTGGCATTTTCAACCCGAGTTGGCCCACCAGCGACATGACTGGCCTTTTTATCGAACACTAGCCCCTTGATGAGTTCGGTATCATCAACTGTACCACCCGGCTTTTTGATTACTTTAATATCCCTAAGGTCGACGAGCGAAGGGTTATTCGGGTCGAGGATGGAAAGAACGGAATCGACGGCAAGAGGAGAGAGAAGGGAGGAGTAGTTTGATACGACCTTGGAGTTTAAGGCGGTTGAGGCAGATTTAATCAAAGTGTCACGGTCAGAGAGGTCAACTGGGATGGAGATAGATCGAAGGATGGAGACAGCTTTTTGAGCAAGCTTGTGAAGGGAGTCAGCAACAGCAGTGGGGTGAGCAGCTGCATTGGAAAGGAGGTGCTGGGACTGGCGCAGGAGGGCACCAGCGAGTACGACGACTGAAGTGGTGCCATCACCAGCTGCGGCATCTTGGGAGCGGGAGAGATCAGCTAGCATGCGTGCAGCAGGTTGGAGTGGCGCCATCTGTGAGAGAATTGTCGCACCATCATTTGTGATGATGACCTGGATTTTGGAATCAGGAAAGGCAGTTAATGTTTGAAACACAAACAAATGCTTCAGAATAAACAATTGCTTCTGTATTGGGTTTATTGTGGGGGGTTTCATAATGCTTAAAATTCTTTGAATAAAGGGTGGAAAGACAAACAGGATAAAGGAAATTCTAGATGTACTTTTTAGCCTCATCAGTATGAGTTCATGTACTATAACAAGCTTGAACATGTGAACACCTATGCTGCAGTTGCACTATTCATATCAGAACCTGACCACAGTATCATTTCTACTAAAACTTTGATAAACAGATTACAACATTTAGCCTCCAGCAATAAATTCAGCCCCAAAGTTGTAGTCAGTTTTAAGTCCAGAGACGAAAGCTTTTTCCAAATTTATCTTGGTTTCGATCTATATCATCATCTCGCACAGATCCAGGTCATCGCTGTACCAGATCAATTCAACAAAAACAACACTGTGAAATTGAAAGAGTTGGAGCATACCTCGTTCGAACTGGGGGTTATTATCATCTTATCCATGCCTCTGGGGCCAAGGGATGTACGGACGGCGTCGGCCACGGAGCGCGCCGCCGAGATGTTGGCATGGCGCACATCGTCACGGCGCTTAGTGTCAGTGAAGGTCTCAGTTTTAGACGAGTGAGCGCGGGCTGCGGGAGGAGCGGAGACAACGGCCGCCATTGATGAAGAGATGTGCAAAACCCTAGAGAAAGCTCGATCGATCGAGAGAAAGGAGGAGATCACTCTTCTGGTCTGGCCTCTGGGGGTTGTAGGAAACTAGGAATGAATGAAAGGGTGGAAGTCTCTGGATTTCAAATGTCAGTCTAAAATTAGCGTCCGTCTAAAATGGGCCGGATGGATCAATCTTTCGGCCCATTTAGAGCCGGATTAAGGTACCATTTTTATTTTCTTGACTCAATAGAATACTGAATAGCGCCTACGGGCTTCTCACCAAAAAAAAAAAAAAAAAAAAAAATAGAATACTGAATACCACATGGTCCACATTTCCTCTGGATTTTTTTCTTCATTTTTTAATGTTCCTAAACTGGCACATTTTTTATACAACTGAATACAAAATTGCGACCTTTTGGTTGGTTTTGGTTTATTAACTAGCAACTCAAAAGAGGAAATCACAAGACAAGATATATTAATTGAACATGTCAGAGTGAAAAAAGTTAGCTTGGTTGTAGTAGGTTTTAGAGAGGAGCAGGATTTCAATCAAGTTCACTTTTGCTTATTAGCACTTTACATGAAGAGAGACAACTGTAAATTGCTATGCTGTGCAATTGATATTTCAGGAAAATATAAAAAGATAAACATATTAATTCAGGATTGATCTGATTACACTTTTGACTTTTAAAGTGATTCTTCAGATCAAATAGAAACAAATAATTGATGAAGAGAAACACAAAAAAAGATTGAAAATGAAGCTATAAATAATCTACTCTTCGTTAAATAGCAGCTGATATGTCCAAAAGCTGCTGCTACTCCACATTTTGTGCTTCTCTACACACTTCATGCTATATATGTGGAAGCACTTCAGTCGTGGTGAATAAAAGCTTCTACATTTTAATCAAGGGATGTTTTGGTCATTGGAATTCTCCTTGGAAGAGTTTTCTTGGCTAAGGAGATGTCTTCTCAAATCTTCTTTTGTTATTTCCTGGTGTGATTTATCTTTTTTCTCCTCTCTCTTACCCCATATAACAAAGTATAGTCCAATTACAATTAAAACGGAACCAATAATCCTGCAAAACAGAATAAAAATATTGTTTATGTTCAACCAATCTTCATTTTACATTTTTGTCAGATTTATCTAATTTAATTTTCATACCCTCCACTGTATAACTGGTCACCAAGTATAAGAGCAGCCATAATAGCAACCATGACAGTTTGAACAGGCTGAAACACAGCTGTGAAGAGAGCCCCCCCTTTCTCAATGCACCATATTTGCAGAGACAGTGATAATCCTGATGCTACTAATCCCTATAGGACAAAAATCCCACAGGTACCAGTTAAAACTTTGAAACTTCTAACAATAAATTGTTCAATCTATGAGGGTAAAGTGGCTTAAGAGTTTATTACAGCATAGAGAATAGTGAATAATTCTCCACCGGATCGAACTTTCCATCTCTCAACGTCATTCTCCAAAAATGAAGCAATTATGAGGAATTGAATAAGACCAAACAACATCGTTAGGGAAAGTGATGAGAGCTTGGCCGGGTACCGCTTTAGGACTGGTACCTGTAATTCCAAATTATTTCACCATAGGTTTCAGTGTAAGTATCAGCAAAGGACACTGAAAAGATCATGTAAAATTCACAGGGTATAAATGAAAAAGTGACATGTGGCTGACCTGTAGGACCATCCAGGCAGACCAAGCAACACAATTTCCTATGATAAAGATACAACCCAAAGTCCAGTTCAAAGTTGGGTTTGAAGAAGCAAAAATTGATCCCAAGATCTTGTTGTGAGGTAATTGATAATTTAGTAGAGGTAGCCCTTTGTAGAAAGTAATAGTAGTAGCTCCTCCTATGCTAACTATTGTGCCAATCACCTTTGCTACTCCATATACCTTGCTTATGTCAACTTCTTCAAGCCTATAATAAAAGAACAAATTGGGTTACACTATTATGCCCAACATTGCAAAAAATTACCAAGCTTATTTTAACTGCAGTTAGCTGTACTAGTACTGCAGTCTCAGAATCATTTTTGTCTTGAATTTTGTATGCAAATGCAATAATACGGTGGTGTTAGTTGAAGTACTAATACATGTCGATCGTTACAGACTCAACAGGCTTTCAATTTAAATAGAACTCAATCGCACCATTGAAAGTTCTGTTATATTACCTAAGAGCAGCAGCCAAGGCGAAGGTGATGGCAGGGACGGTGTTTTGAATTGCTGATGCATATGTTGGAGACAGATAGTACAATCCTAGTAGATAAAACCCTTGGTTTGCAGTTATCCTAAAGATCATAACAAAATTACAACAAAGTTAAGAGGTTAATTCACCATAATTGAGTTTATGTACATTAATGTTATCATGAACAAAACCAGTAAATTACTACATACCCTATAAATGCCAGAAGAAAGAATTGAATCAACAGGGTGAAGGTAAGGGGTGGCCTGTCTTTCCTGTAAATAAAATATATGTATGGATGTTAGATATATATAATAACAGAACCCAAGTTTTGCATATGAAAATACTCAAAAGTTCTACATAGAAGCTAAGTAATTAACAGCAGGATATCTATTTTCTATTTACCATACTGCTAAGTAAGATCATGGTCACTTAATATCATAATCTAAATCTAAAAGACTGAAGCCTCAAAAAATTTCTTTCCATTTTAAAGTGCACTTAACATTTCCTGATAAATAAATGTCAATGCATTGCTTGTGGGGGGACCAAAAAGGAGGGAAAGTGTAAACTTACTTCTCAAGGAAATAGGCAAATGGAGAAATCAAGGCAAGAGCAATTATGTTTCTATATACTGGAAATACAATATTGCTAACACCCATATCGAGTGCAGTTCTCGAGACTATATGAAATCCAGCTAGACATAGTTGCAAGAGTAACACTGCTATTAGAAGTTTCAATTTGGAGAAGGTTGTTTCTCTTTCCATGTCTTCTTCCTTTTGAAGTACAGGGAAATTGAAGATGATGGACTTTGAGGTTAGTTAATGCATGAAAGAGCAACCTCTTGTGTTATATACTGCGTGTAGTAAGTATTTAGTGCAATAAACAAATCATAGTTTCAATTGTTTGTTTGCAACTACCACACTTCATGCAATTATGTTGTTAGTTAGTTTGAAAAACTGTCTGGGAATATACATCAATAACGATCATTATTCCAAGCTACTTATAATTAGATTTTTTATTTTTTTTTTCTCATCAATATATATCCATTCAATCATTAATCAATTAATTAATTTGTACAAAACTGCGTTTCCTGATTGCCAAATATAATACATTTTAATTGGTGTCTTAATTTTATTAAGATGTGGTTCAGGATAATATAATTTTTGCTCATGATCCTACAAAATTAAGGTGCCATTAATTAGTTGGTGTGCGTTTATACAGCAGATAGTGTGTGCATCTAATTGTATCTGGAAATGTTTTGTATGTTATTCAATTTTATTTAATAAGAATGTAATGGATTCACTTCAAGCTAAATGGCGAATTACTACTGTGATATTAGTTCATCTTTCTGATTCTTCTGAAACTAATTAATTTCATGCATCAGAGATGCATTATATTTTCTGAATGGCACCATTCACTTAAGAAATAGTACCTAGCTACTAAAATATTTCTGGCTTATTAATTTCACCTCTATTTAATTTGAGCCACATAATCTGTTCATGTTGACACTGCATCACTGTCATGTATCCCATATCGTGATTTCTTTTTTGGTGCAATAATTTCATTTGACAAAACATGAAAAAATCCCGGCATCTTGTTGAATGATAAAGCAATGCCCATATGCACCAAAAGTAAATTTGGAGTATTAGTTAGAATATTTGGCATGTATACTGTCCATATAACAGAAAATTAAAATAATAATCTTAATATAGTATATGCAAAATCATTAGACACCACAAATTGGCGATTGGTGAAGGGACAAAAGACACAAAAAGGGAATCAATGCCATGTGTCCTGAATGTATAGTGTTGGCCAGCATCTTGACCAACGCAAGTTTTCCTTAATTTTGATATATAATTAAATAGAAAGCAAAAGTTGGGTAGATTGCACATGGTTTGGACCTAATCTTGTTCTTTCCTTTATGTTATTATTGCAAGTAAGATATAATTAATTATTCATGAAATGTTAATCCAATGAACCTAGCTAATAATATGCCCTTTCTTAATTACATGCATTTTGTTTAATCAACTATATATTGTGTCCCCAGTTAAAATATTACCTAAAACGCTCATTAATTTAGTATGTGTGATAAATCTTCCATATGCATGTATCTACCAAATCGAAATAAAGATTTAACCTTCTCTTATCGGCTGGCTTCACTCTTCAATAGTAATAATATATTATAGATAGAAAAATGAAACAGGGGACATGGTAACTCAAAGCAATCTAAAAATATAATTATACTTCTTCTTGTCGTGCCCAGAATGATTTACACCGCAATAACAGTAGCTTAATTAACATGGCCAATTGGCTCCTATTTAATGATCAACCAATAACATAATATATAGGGAATATTATTCATGTTGTCTGTTTGATTTGTATATTTCTTCTTATCATTTGTTTTGATTGAATGACTAATGTGTCATTCTTCTAACTCTTCATTCAAAAATACAACACCTTCCAAATTATATTAAAAATAGCAAGATAAATAATTATGAAGTAATTTCTCTCCAAAAACTATAAAGTGCTTTATGCCCCTATGACCGGAGGTTTTATTAATTCTTTGAACAAAGAGAGGAAGTGCTTAACATTCATATATCTTCATGGCAACATGACCAATTGCCCAACTGTCACCTAGTGGCATAAGATTTCTCTTGATTGAAACCCCATATGATGTTATATATATATGGTCCGGGTACAAATTAAAACCTCATAACGCACTAGCCACTAGCTAGCTAGGTCACATGTGGTTAGTAGGAGACAATGTGGCCAAGTGGAGAAAACATTTTCAGATACAAATATTTGCAAACGATCTGCTATGTGTACAATTAATAGAGATTTGCATGCTCCCAATTATTTCTCCTTGTTCATTGCTGTAAATTAAAATAAGAAATATCCTCCTACAACCGGAAAAAAAAAGAAAGAGAAATGTTCATGTACCCCGAGCCATCAAATCTGAGCTCGTCCCCGAACTGGTTTAACTGGATTTAACCGTCCGCTAATAACGGTAATTTATTAATTTGCCATTAATTAACGAATTGCTGTTTTAATGCATTGCAGTTTTAATTTGATTGTTTTAAACGTTAGCTTTACATGCTTTTGTACTGTGTTTTAATTTCGTAGACAGTTTGTTAGGAACAGTTGTAATCACCAATTCCCGAATTAGTCCCCCAGATTGTTAACGGTCCTCTAATCCTTTTCTAACTAATTAAGTACTTTAACTAGTTATAAGTACTTTAGTGTACTTTAAAGTACAATTTAAACCCAGTTAGCTCGGGGACGCGGTGGGGAATTTGTTCTAATTTTAATTATGCAAATTAACAGTTTTTGATATTTAATAACTAAAAAAAATAATTTTCATTTTGAACAATTAATCTATTAAATGAAGATTTTTCAATGTTTGTAAACATAAGTTTATATGCTTAAAAATGTGTTTGAAGAATAAGCTTTAAAATGTGTTTGTAAATACAGGTTTATATGTTTGTAAACACAGGTTTATATGTTTTAAAATGTATTTGTAAACACATGTTTATACGCACATGTTAATTTTAATTATGCAAATTAACAGCTTTTGATATTTAATAACTAAAAAAATAGTCTTCGTTTTGAACAATTAAACTATTAAATGAAAATTTTTCAATGTTTGTAAACACAGGTTTGAAGAATAAGCTTTAAAATGTGTTTGTAAATACAAGTTTATATGTTTGTAAACACAGATTTTTCAATGTTTGTAAACACAGGTTTATATGCTTTAAAATGTGTTTATAAACACATGTTTATATGCACAAATTTTCAATGTTTTGTTTATGTTGTTTGTTTGCCAATACATATGGGTTTACATGCTTTACTTGTTCACAGGTATTGTTCCTGGCACATTCTGCACAAATGAAAAAAAAATGTGCTAGGGAATGCCCTCGGGGATTAGTACAAATTTAGAGTTGTAAATTTCATGCTCGGGGACGCGCTTGGGGATTGGTTCAAATTTAGAACTGTAAATTTTTGCTCGGGGACGAATTCGGCGATTCGTTTTTGTTTTAAAAAATGAAAAATTAACTTATTTACAATGAAAGTTAAACACTTGAATGCAGTTGATTAAACGTTTTTTTTTATATGTTTAAATTATACAATTGTTTCGCTGCATTTGGCTGTGCTTTTGTTAAATTTTTTTAACATAGCGTTTTTCTTTTCATGCAGCGAAATTCTGTACAATAAAGAAAGATTAATACTGTTATTGTGCTGTATGAAGTAAAACCTGATCTTTTTGTCGCCAACATTCTAAAAAGTTGAGGGACACAAACATATACTTTGTTTGAGGTACAATTATTAGCTTCCAAAAAAAAAAAGCTAACAAAATACGTACACTCTTTTCCCCTCACCCCCAATTTAAGAAGGATGATTTTGAGCCTATACAGGAACTAATATTATAGTTATTGGAAAATAGAAATAATTGAAAATGCTAACGGTATAAGATTATTTATTTTATTTTATTGCTATGTGAGAAACATTTTGTTAGAAATATTATAACAAGAAACATATTTCTAAGGTACGTATAACAATACTAGTATCATACCCGTGCGTTGCAACGGGGACATATTATAAAAAACAAATATATCAATGAAAATAATAATTATCTAAAAATTAAAACACATGTTAATAGAAAATTTATATGATTCTGTATTTTTAATTAACTTTAATCGTGATCTCTAATAACAATTTGATGATATGATGATTTTTTATTTTTAAGTACCAATGATATCAAATAATAGCTCGATTCAAATCTAATATCAAATATCATACAACAATTCAAAATCAACATATAATATGATATCAAAAAACATAAATAAAAAGTGTTATTGTGTGTATGTATAGGATATACACACACACACACACACACACACACATTATAAGAAAAATATATATTCACACACACGTTCCAATTTATATTCTTCTTTGTTTCCAATTTAGAACACACACACACACATTGATATATTATATATCGGAAATATATTCTAAATTGCCCACACCAATATGTATAGAAACAAAGAAAGAGAAATAAGAAAATAAAAAAAATGATTTCCATTGTGATCCGTATAGAAACGAAGAAGTAAGAAAACAATAAATAAGAAAATGGAAGGTGGAGTCTTCTCAATTGAAGAGGAGAAATATGTAAACAAAAAAATAGGGAAACAGATAAATATATCGCTAAATTTCAGAATTTATTCAATTTTAATTGTAATGTATCGTGTGACAGCATATGTGGTGGATATGTTTTTAACTAAATTTAGACTTCTATACATAAAACAGATGAATTTAATCAAAATAAGACAAAATATGTAATTAAAGAGCTGAGATCAAATCCGAAGTTTCATCTCTCAATCGTAGCCGTTGGCGGATCGGACATCCAACGTGCTTAATAATAGAATAGAGATACAAATATATATACAATTAATTGCAAAATCTATATATATGAAGACCATACACATTGTATTCCGATTTTTTTATTTATATCCAAAAACGCAGTTAAATTACAAAAAATAACCACTGCGTTGTTGAAATTTGAAAATTACCCAATCCGGTTATGCAGTAACCGGATTTTAATTTTTTTTCCGGTTACCCAATTCCCGGATTACTGAAATGGGTCCGGTTATTGGTTAACCGGAAATGTGAAATGGGTCCGGTTATTGGTTAACCGGAAAGGAGGGAAATGCTTGATATGTATATGTCCGGTTAATGGTGCACCGGTTTTGGGGTTTTTTTTTTTTTTTTTTTTTTTTTTTTTTTTTTTTTTTTTTTTTTTTGTATTAAAATATTAGAAATGTTGAATATATTTCTTTGAAAATAGATGAAATACAATATAATTTGTTTTATTAGAAAGATTGCAACAAATAACCCGGATCAATATTTTTCAGATCGGATTTTTCGCGGCTGTAAGAAAAATTAATATATTTCTTTATGTGTTATTGGAAAAAAATAAAAATGCTTAGATTCCGAGTTATTGATCCCGGTTCAAAAGTCACTTCTAGGTAATCTAGAAAATATTATGATATTTCTAGTACATTTAATTTATTAAAAATTGTATCTATTTTGAGAATTATTTTTGAATAACAATCATTAAATAAATTAAAGTTTTTATTTTTTTTTCAAAATAGATACAACTTTTAATAAATTAAATCTATTAGAAAGATCATAATATTTTCTAGATTACTTAGAAGTGACTTTTGAACCGGGATCAATAACTCGGAATCTAAGCATTTTTATTTTTTTCCAATAATACATAAAGAAATATATTAATTTTTCTTACAGCCGCGAAAAATCTGATCTGAAAAATATTGATCCGGGTTATTTGTTGCAGTCTTTCTAATAAAACAAATTATATTGTATTTCATCTATTTTCAAAGAAATATATTCAACATTTCTAATATTTTAATACAAAAAATAAAAAATTATAAAAAATTTCTGTTAAAAAAAAAAAAAAAAAAAAAAAAAAAAAAAAAAAAAAAAACCACAAAACCGGTGCACCATTAACCGGACATATACATATCAAGCATTTCCCTCCTTTCCGGTTAACCAATAACCGGACCCATTTCACATTTCCGGTTAACCAATAACCGGACCCATTTCACTAATTCGGGAATTGGGTAACCGGAAAAAATTAAAATCCGGTTACTGGATAACCGGATTGGGTAATTTTCAAATTTCAACAATGCAGTGGTTATTTTTTGTAATTTAATTTATTTTTTGGATATAAATAAAAAAATCGGCATTGTATTAGCTAGCTAGCTAGGATTGATTGGGCTCTAGATCAGATCTGTTAAGTGATCGACAACTCATATATATATATATATATATATATAGTACGTCCATTTTCATTTCTTCGCAATCCTCAAATAATATAATTAAGCCCATCTCATTGAGCCCTCCCCTCCCTCCGTAACCGTAAGGTAAGGCCTCTTCAGTTAAAATTAATTAAAATTTAAAACTAAAAGGGTTGACAAGCTAGCGGCGCCTCTTACAAGTTAATTACAAGCTGGCCGGGTTCCACAATTAATTAAAGCCTTGTAAGATTAATTCGTCAAATTAATGTCGATCTCTCTTTGTTATTTATATATGTTCGATAACCGTTTCAAACTCCAAATTTAGGTATATACTTAATAATCATGATATATATGTGATACATACTAATTATAAGTTATTTATTTACGTACCAAATAGCTCGGAAAAGAAGAAGATCAGCATGCATATATATATATATGTACGTAAGAGATAACTAACACATAGCTAACATTTGTCACAGTACTGGAAGTAACCTATATATATATAGCAGGTGTCAAATATAATTAAGCCAAAAGCTAGGACAAAATCAACAAAATCACATCCAACCTTTGATCCAAGGAGAGAGGAAGTCCCCTCTCATTGTTAAAATTTCAGCTCTTATCTCCGAGATGCTTTAGAATTAGACAATATTCCTCTCTTCGATCCTTTCTTTTTTTTTATTTCATGTTAATTAAGCAAGCAAACAAATATTGAATATATATGGACTGAGATTAACTACCATTAAAATATGACTATATATATATGGAACCACATGCATCCATGGTTCCTGAAAAACATAGGTTTAAACAGCAGTATTACACTGAGATTATTAATACTATCAGGAAAGGTTTCTGATAAGCGCTATAGTTCTTGCACGAATCAATCAAATGCATTGATGCTCTAAATAATACTGTACAGCCTAGGGGTGAAAACTATATGGATAATATCGATCCGACCCATATTTGAAAAATGAGATGTGGATATCCGATATCCGAATATCCGTGTGGATATAGATACTAATATGGTTTTACATTTCAATTATCCATATCCGATAGTAGATATAACTTGTACCAATGAAATAAAAAAACTTGGAAGGAATGTAGAAATTAAGCAGAATGATTATTTGCTCTGTTAAGTGCAGAGATTAATACAGATAATTAATAATTGATCAACCAAATTAAGCAGAATGACCATGTAGTATGTGCCCTTTACCAATTCCCAATAATTAATTACTGTAATTACATGTCATTGATAACTTAAGCCAATCCATCCAATTAAAACTCTTTTATTAAAATGAATATATATGGATCTGATCTGATCTGATCTGATCATCTGAACAGAATGAATTTTTAAGAGCGTCCTCGTTTGACCCACTTTTATTAAAAATAAATATGAATCAGATCGATTGGGGATCATGTGACCTCCTCCTCCGCATTAAAAAGAGGAAATATATATATATATATATAGTAATTCTTTCTTCGGTCAAAATTAATTAATAATTAATTAAGCCTCTCGCCTCGAGCTGTGAATTAAGGTTATAAAAGGTCAACCATGACATAATTAATGCGAGCCTTGCGTTACTCTCACGTTACTTTTCAATTATCTATCCCTTTTCAACCATCGAAAACCTTAAAAAAAAAAAACAAATTTGTATGTGGGCCCTATAGAAATCTCTTGAACCCCCCAGTTCAGGAACCCACCACACGGGAATATACATATTCCATCCAAATAATTGGTTTTTTGTTCCCTAGCTACTGAGCCAGTGAGCTATCTCTGAAAGTCGTCCCTAATTAACTAAATCATAAGAGTGTAATTAATTAAGAGCTGAGCTTCTTGATTTCATACATAGAAGATAAGTCAGAGATAAGATTTGGCAAAGTGGATGCACAGAGATGAAGTTGTCCAAGGATTTGGGGAAAGAGAATTGCTTCTATCTGCTGCTTTTTGTTGGCAGCTTCTTGCTCTTTGCTATGTTTTATTCATCGCCTCAAGCTTCCTGGCTTCAAAACCTAAGATGTGAGTACGTTATTTGAAAAGAAACAACTCGATCTGTAATACACATTAATTTGTTTTCCTCTTTATCATGACATCACAGTGACATTGTCGATATGCTTTTGTTAGGGAATACGATCCAACAAGCAATCCCGCATGCAAACAATTTCATGGCTCCTACAAATGCTGATATTCATCCTGAGGAACGAAGTAACACGAATTCAACATTTGGTATTTTCTCTTTTCTTTCTTTTGCCATTTTCTCTACAAATGCTTATAGGATTTCCTTTTGTTTTACTTGTATTGTAATGGTGGTTCCATCCTGGCCCTCAATTTAAATGTAAGTAATCCTGTTCATTTAGCAGGGATGCTGCATATAAACACACTATTACTGATATTTCTGATTGTTTTCTCATTTCTGCCTGAACACATTGAATGCTGCTCAGATATTTAACTAATACAAATTGTAAAAATTTTATTGCCTTTATTTGTACCACAACAACCCAATTTGCTGATGTTGGTGTTGGAAAACAATATATTTAGTTTTTCTCCTCCATATACACTGAACTGAACTATTTCTGACCTTTAGGAGTCAGATATGCAACAGCTAAGTACAGACCAAATCAGTACTAATTATCTCTTCATAACCAATATGCTGAGGAGTGAGGAGGCTTCAACAAATGCTATACCCTCAGCATATTTGAAAGCTTCTCTTTATTTTGTATTCTTCTATATATTTTCCTTCTAATTCCCTCAAGTAGTCCATTGGCCAATTTCCATTTCTCAAATTGTTTGCTAAAATGCGATACATACAGATTTCTGATGAAGCAATGAATGACATCATGCAAATAACATTTTGTGTTATTAAATGGTTCATTACTTACCATCCAATTTCCATTGGGTGATCCTGCTTAAAAAACAGGGGAGCTGCATATACAAGGACTTATTACTCAGTAATCAGCAGTTCTATTTCTTTTTGTTATTTTTGTCTTTCTTCAAATATGATTGAAGGTGTTTATACAATCAAATCATAGTTATGTACATCAAAACTTTTAAACAAAATCTCTAAAAAATACGGTGTCGTTGATTGGAAATATATTTTTTATTTTTTTTATTTTGGTTTTAGTTTAGCAATTCAATTTGCAGAGTATATTCATATTGCAAATTTATCACATCCTAGTAATTAAGTTAAAATTGTGTTCCTCCACATATACTAGAACCGCAGTCCGTAGATCCAACAGACAAATACAGGCCCAAGTAGTTTAAATTCCACCCCGGCAAACGTAAAGGAAGAGAGCTCAAGAAATTTAAATGATCATAACCTCTCTTTATTTTACATTCTTTTCCCTTGCAGCCGAATAACATGCATGATCAACTGAAAAATACTATTTGCAATTTACCCATACATAAATACATTCTCCTACAACAACAACAAAATGCAAACAAAAATAGAACAATAGATGTATATCTACCATAGATAAAAATAACAGCACACATAATATTTTTTTTTTACCACGGTGTCCTTTTTTCTTGTTAGATAAAACAATAAGAGATGTCTTCTATCATAGCGACATTATTGACAGAAAAGCTATTTTATTTGCAGATGGTACTGGAGAAAAATTTGAAGAGGAAACCACAGCTAATAAGCCAATATGCGATTTCTCAGATCAGCGGAGCAACATTTGCAACATGACGGGTGATGTTAGAACCCAAGGATACAACAGTTCTACAGTCTTCTTTGTTCCTCCCGCAAACACATTTGTCCCAAAGGAGCAGCAATGGAGTGTGAATGCTTATTCTGCGAAAATGTTCAATTACTTCACTAAAAGTGTGACGGTAAAACAGTTGCGTGGCCCACAGAATGCACCTCTCTGCACAGTTGACCAAAGCAATACTCCAGCCATTTTGATTTCCTTTGGCGGTCCAACAGGAAACATATGGCATGACTTTACTGATGTGATTATCCCTCTTTTCCTCGCATCAAAACCACTTAATCGAGATGTACGGTTTCTTATAATAAATTACCAACAATATTTCTTGGACAAATTTAGTTTGATATTAAAGGATCTTTCTCGGTATGAGATTATAAATTTTGATGAAGATAAGGAAGTGCGATGCTACCAGCACTTGTCGGTTGGTCTTCTGAACCATAAGGATTTTGGCATTGATCCCAAAAGAGCTTTTGATGGGTTCAACATGTTTAAATTCAGAATGTACATCCGATCAATCTACTCTCTGCCAATGGATGCTGATATACCATATAAGATGGATCAGCATCCCGATAAGAAGCCTAGGCTTATGCTTGTGGCAAGATCTAAAAGTAGAAGGTTTCTCAATCAAGAGGAGATAGCTGAGGTTATCAAGAAGAATGGCTTTGAGGTATGCCTATCAAATAATAAATAGATAGAAACAGATAAACACCTTTCTGATAGTACTTACTTGTCCAGGAAAAACTTTCTGGTCCTTTGTTTACTCAGCTCAACATTTTGCATTTTCTGGTCATTGTGTGCCGTATTCCTAACAATTTATTGGTTTTTGTAAGTTGATCATCAATTCAGATAATTTCTTGAAAACAAAAAGAAAATGCCTCCCAAAATATAATCTGAAGTTCCGATAGAACCTGTTAACACAGCTTTCTTTCTGACAGCTTGTGCAGATGGAGCCCCAAAAAAACGACAATCTGACAGAGATGTCAAAGGTAGTCGACTCATGTGATGTGCTGATGGGTGTACACGGTGCTGCTCTGACAAACATCTTATTCCTTAGAACAAATGCATTGATGGTTCAGGTGATACCACTGGGTGGCAGTGGCATGAATTTCTCTGCAAATTTGTGTTATGGCGAACCTGCTGACGAAATGAGAGTAAGAAAAATGGACTACCATATAAGCCCAGGAGAGAGCTCATTGGTAGACAAGTATGGATGGGATGATCCTATTGTTAATGATCCAGAGGCAATAATTAGGAAAGGATGGACTTATAAGCAGAAATACTATTGGAATGAGCAAGATGTAAGGCTTAATGTCACTAGGTTTGAACCGGTGCTTGTAAAGGCTCTGGAGCTTCTCAAGGCATGATGAACCGGTGCTTTTTTTCTTGTTTTGAAAAAGAAGATAATTAAATAGATTATATGTAATTTTGTTTATGTAGTTTTTTTTATGTCCATGTTAATTAAGATAACTGGAGCAATACTGAATATGAGAAAAAACGCAAGTGTAGTGCAACAATATATTTGAACAGCCAATGCATGTTTGTTGATAGCCAAGAACAATTAATAGCCTTGGGAAGTTTTGCCAAGAATGGAGGTTAGATATATTGACCATGATTCCTTGTCTTCTCTTAATTGACATGTTTGTTGCTGCTAATTACATGAAATGAAATCTGGGCCGGAAAAAAGAAAAGAAAGAAGAATATATATAATGATTTTAGAGGGATATATTGTTTGAAAATAAGAAACACTATAGATCAAACTTTGAGATATCTGAGAGGATGCGAATTAATTCCATTACGGTACGGTGGTGTTAGGCGTGTGTTGACATGCGCATTCATATTGGTACTTTTAACTTTGCAGTTGAACAAATAATGGTATTTGGTACAGTAAGAACCTCTTCGGTTAGTAGGGAATTTAATAGGGATTAATTAAGAAGCCTCTTACAAGGATTGGATGAAATTTGTTTGCTTTTGAGATTTTTCCCCGGCCCTAGCTCGGGTATATATAGATTTGCTTGCTAAATTTGATTATTAATTAATTTGTTCCACACTTTCTTATATAGCTGTAATATTAATTAGTTAGTACGTACGTATGCAGTAATGCAGATGTATTCCAATTTGTGCACAAAAGGTGTTTGACAAAATGTGTGAGAGACAGTTTTGTCGGTGTTTGGGTTCATGGGCACCTGTTAGTACTTAATTACTAGTTCCACAATTAATTAATTAAGCCTTGTAAGATTCGTCAAATTGTATCTCTATCTCTTTATTATTTACGTTCCATAACCGTTTCGAACAACAATTTAGGTATATATATATATATAATTAATTAGAGGAGCTAGTGATACACAATTAATAATCATGATATATATATATATGTGATACTATTAATTTACAAGTTATTTATTTATTTATCTACGGAATAGCTCGGAAAAGATGAAGAGCACGTACGTATAGGAGAGAACTAACACATATATATATAGCTAACATTTGTCAACTGAAAGTAACCTATATATACCTTCTGTTACAAACCTTATATATATATATATATATATGTAACTAGGATTAAAACATAAAAGTATGGGTGGGTCCACCCTGTCAGGTACTATTGGTATAAAGAAGACGTACGTACGGATCGAATGATTAATTGTGACGAGCTTAATTTCAACCGGTGCTTGTCAAAGGCTCAATCAAAGCCCTTGAATAAGAATAGTTTTTTTTTCATTTTTCTTTGAAGAAGATATGAGGAAACATTTATTATCCAACTTACTCTGATCGATAATGAAAGAGGTACGGCTTAAGCCTTCAGGTAACCAAATTTGAACCGGTACAGCTTGTAAAAGCCCTAACAGAATTGAAGTATATATTTTGAAATTGAGATATTGTTGAAAATAAATAGAATAAGTGTTGAAAATAATAAATAGGATTAGATAGGATTAGGGACTCGATTAGCCTCAGCGGACTCTTTTTTAGGGTATAATCATCATAGGCTAAATTAAAGCAATAAAGGGAGCAACTAATTATAAAGTTACTCAACTTTTTTTCCTTTACAAAAAAGTTACCGTTACTTTTCTTTCCAACAGTCATTTTTTACTTTTGACCATATAAATACCCATTGTAACAACTCAGCCAAATAATAATACACATAATTTTTCTCTCAATTCTACTATCTCAGAATTCCTGAAAAACATCATGGTATCAGAGCAGGATTAAAATCCCGACTCAAGAATCAGCAACAGCACAAGCAGTTGTAAATCAAAATTTCCGAAATCAAAATTCTCGCAACAGCACAAGCAGCTGTAAAACAATACCAGTAACAGCACCAGTAGCTGTAAACCGAAAATCACAATGTCACAAAGTCACGAGAAACTCACAGGGGTAATGCTAGATGGCAGAAATTACCATGTGTGGGCAAGGCAAGTAATTTTCTCCTTAAGTGGCCGAGAAAAGAGTGAGCATATAGATCCTGAGAACAAGGCTCCTAAACAATCAAATCCCCCAACTGAACCCGAAAAGAGAGCACTAGCAAGATGGAAAGTGAGCGATCATACTGTCATCACTTGGTTACTGGCAACAATGGAACCGAAGGTATCTGAGTTGCTCTCGTTTAAAGATACGGCATTAGAGATATGGCAAAGAGCCGAACAATTGTATGGCCATAGGAAAAATTACTCACACATTTATCAAATCCAACGTGATTACCAACAAGCAAAACAGCAACAAGGACAACCAACAATGGAATTATACGGTTACCTTCAAAAGAAGAAAGATGAACTTAGGGTATATCAACCCCCCACAACTGATCTCGCTGAAATTCAAAAGCGAGAAGAGCAAGATGACATTTTTCAGTTTTTAGCAAGCCTCGATTCCACATATGAGGCCGTGAGATCTCAGATACTGTTACTAGCCGAGTTACCAACCCTAGATGAGGTGGCAGCCATGGTTGACAGGGAAGAAACGAGGAGGGCTGTCATGGTGGTACAATCTCCCGAAAAAACTGAAACCAAGGCATTCTCAGTAACGGCGAGGCCTAACCCTACCTACAGGCCGGAGGTGAGAGGAGACCAAGCTGGTGTAAAGTGCGATCACTGTAGGAGAGAGGGGCATCGCAAGGACCAGTGCTGGTTCCTCCATCCTCACCTCTGACCCAAATGGCACAAGAGAGGCGGAGCCGGTGATCGAAAGGGAGAGAAAGGCGGCTGGGAACGACCCAGAGGCGAAATTGAAAAGAGGGGTTTTTTTGCGGAAGGAGAAGGGGGCGCTAGATCTGAGCTGTCCGCTACTATAAACGCTGGGGCCTCCTCATCAACAATTTCGCTGGATCCCATGAGGCAGCTTCTCCAACAGCTTACCGTGTTGCTAGACCAAAAACAGGAAAATCAGAAGACATCTGGTATGATTTGTATTGCAAATTTATCTTGTTTTTTAAATAATTCTAGATGGATATTGGATTCGGGTGCCATTGATCATATGACTGGAAATAGAAATTTATTAACCTCTTTTAGGAAATACGAAACCAACAAATTTGTCACTGTGGCAAACGGTGATAAAATGGAAATTATTGGAGAAGGTTCAATAATTATTTTCTCAAAAATAATTCCAAATGTCTTGTATTTAAAAAATTGCTCATCCAATTTATTATCCATTAGTAAAATCACAAATGAGTTGAATTGTGAACTCATATTTTTGACAAAAAATGTGATTTTTCAGGATCGGATAACCAAGATTATGATTGGTGAAGGATTTCTAGAAAATGGGCTTTATTATTTGAATGAAGAAAAATTCAATCTCAATACTACCAAAAAGGAAGAATTAAGCGTACTTTGGCATAGAAGAATTGGGCATCCTTCCGACAAGATTTTAAAGAATATTTTTAATTTTTCAAAAATGGATAATAGCAATTGTGAAACTTGTAAGCTAGGAAAGCATACTAGATTGCCTTTTAAATTATCAAGTTGTAAAAGCGGGAAACCATTTGATTTAGTCCACTCGGATGTATGGGGACCCGCTCCGATTAACTCTTATAATGGATACAAATATTTTGTCATATTTATTGATGATTTCTCTAAAATAACTTGGTTATATTTATTAAAAGATAAAAGTGAAGTGTTCTCACAATTCTTAGATTTTTATAAATTCATAGAAAATCAATATGAAGCAAAACTTAAGATTTTTAGATCCGATAATGGAACGGAATTTGTAAATCAAAATTTTTCAAAATTCTTTAAAGAAAAAGGAATTTCACATCAAACAACATGCGTTTACACACCTCAACAAAATGGTGTTTCCGAGAGAAAAAATAGACATTTACTTGAAATGACTAGAGTACTCTTATTTCAAAATAATGTTCCAAAAACTTATTGGTCGGATGCCGTTCTTACCGCTACATATTTAATAAATAGATTGCCAAGTGTTAACTTAGAATACAAAAGCCCATTAGAAATTCTTTACCAAAGAAAACTTAATATTGAGCATTTAAAATTTTTTGGTTGTACATGCTATGTACATAAAAATAATAAACAAGACAAGTTGGATCACACTTCAATCAAGACTATTTTTTTGGGTTATTCATCACAAAAAAAAGGGATACAAATGCTATGACCCTAAGAACAAAAAATTATACATTTCAAGAGATGTAACTTTCATAGAAAATGAGTCATATTACAAAGAAAAAATACATGAGGAGCCTATTATAGAGTCTTTGGAAAAGAATATTTTACCCCAATCCAATCCATTGATAGAAGAGGTAAGACCAATTGAAATTGGAACCACAACCACAAATGAAAATGAAAATGAAAGTGAAAGTGAAAATGAGGAGGAATTAGAAGAAATTTCATCAAGTGAAGAAGGTCAAAATATAGAAGAAACACCTTTGAGAAGGTCCGTCCGAACAAAGAATCCTCCAACAAGGCTAAGAGATTTTGTAACATACAAGGTACAATACCCTATACAAAATTTTATTTCGTATGGTAATGTCTCCTCCAACCATAAAGCCTTCTTGACCTCAATTGAAAAAGAACAAGAACCAAATGATTATCTTGAAGCCATTAATAACCCGGTTTGGATCAAAGCTATGAAAGAAGAGCTAAAAGCTCTTGAAAAAAATGAAACATGGGTAATCATACAATTACCACAAAATAAAAAACCCGTAGGGTGTAAATGGGTATATAAAATTAAATATAATAGTAATGGTACCATAGAACGGTACAAGGCTCGCTTGGTGGCCAAAGGATACACACAAACGTACGGTATAGATTACTATGAGACGTTTGCACCCGTTGCCAAAATGAATACCGTACGAATTTTATTCTCAATTGCGGTAAATCAAAATTGGAAACTATACCAAATGGATGTCAAGAATGCCTTTCTTCAAGGAACTCTTGAAGAAGAGGTATACATGAATTTACCACCCGGCCATGGAAAAGGAGATGATAAGAGCTTGGTTTGCAAGTTAAACAAGTCAATTTATGGATTAAAACAATCTCCAAGGGCATGGTATGGAAAACTAAGCTCCTATTTAATTTCTTGTAATTTTAAGATGAGTAATGCCGATCATTCCTTATTTGTTAAAATTATAGGTACTAACACTACTATTGTACTAGTATATGTTGACGACCTTATAATCACCGGAAATAATCAAGAAGAAATTAAAAGAATAAAATTGCAATTAAAAGAAAAATTTGACATCAAAGATTTAGGTTATTTAAAATATTTTTTGGGAATAGAAATAACATATTCAATTCAAGGGCTATTTATCTCGCAAAGGAAATACACCTTAGATTTGTTAGAAGAAACCGATAAATTGGGTAGTAAACCGGCCTCCATACCAATAGATGGCAAATACAAACTAAATACCGAGGATGGTGAACCATTAGAAGACATAAACCAATTCCAACGACTTGTAGGAAAATTAATTTATCTTACGGTAACTCGTCCGGATATTTCATATTCCGTAAGTCAAATTAGCAAATTCATGCATAATCCAAGAACACCACACTTAGAGGCCATTGATAGAATATTAAAATATTTAAAAGGAACCCCCGGCAAGGGAATTTTTATGAAATGCAATAATTCTAATGAAGTGTGTGGCTATTCCGATGCAGATTGGGCCGGAAGCTTCGATAGAAAATCGACAACCGGTTTTTGCACCTTTGTATTCGGAAATTTAGTCACATGGAAAAGCAAGAAGCAAAATGTGGTGGCAAGATCAAGTGCCGAAGCGGAATATCGTGCCATGACATCTACCGCAAGTGAATTAACATGGATCAAACAATTACTTTCGGATATTGGGATTCAAGCTCAATTGCCAATGCAAATGTTTTGTGACAATCAATCGGCTCGGCATATTGCATCCAACCCGGTGTTTCATGAGAGAACTAAACACATTGAAGTTGATTGCCATTTTATTAGAGAGAAGATTCAATCAAAAGAAATTGAGACTCCATTTGTAAGAAGTGGAGACCAATTAGCGGATGTCTTTACAAAGGGTTTAGATCCTAAACCATTTCAACAAAATATAGACAAGTTAGGGTTAATTGATATTTATACGCCTAACTTGAGGGGGGGTGTTGAAAATAAATAGAATAAGTGTTGAAAATAATAAATAGGATTAGATAGGATTAGGGACTCGATTAGCCTCAACGGACCCTTTTTTAGGGTATAATCATCATAGGCTAAATTAAGGCAATAAAGGGAGCAACTAATTATAAAGTTACTCAACCTTTTTTCTTTTACAAAAAAGTTACCGTTACTTTTCTTTCCAACAGTCATTTTTTACTGTTGATCATATAAATACCCATTGTAACAACTCAGCCAAATAATAATACACATAATTTTTCTCTCAATTCTACTATCTCAGAATTCCTGAAAAACATCAGATATATAATTGAGGAAACATAAATTACCCAACCAATATATATATATTTTCTTCGGGATGCACATCCTATCCAATAATAATGAACTCATTAAATACTTTTCACAATATTTTTTAAATCAAATCACAAAAGTTTTAAAAGGAATAATAACATTTGTGAATACCTAGATATATAGACTATGTTATTTTCATTTGCGCAACAAATTAAATATGCTTTTCTTTTGTTACTTGAGTAAACCAATACATCGTTGAATTTCTGCATTCAGGGGCTACATATGAAATTTCGAGCATTAAATTTTTTAAGGTCATTTAATGCAATAAATATCAAAGTAAGGTTAAATTGTCTCATTAGTTTTGTGCCCAATCATGCTCCAACATTATTATCTCTATTTTCAAATTTTAAATAATCGGTCCGAACTGTTCAACATGATCATCATACTAAAATGTGCTTGGATAACAAATTTTATAGTATTTAAGAATTCTTTTACTAATTGTTTAGAGAGGTACAAAATTACTATTTTTGAATGGTTCATAACCTTCTAAAAACAATGATTTTGTATTTATCTTAAAAAATAGCAAAAAAGTTAAAAAAAATAATATAAAATTGTGTATCCAAGTATATTTTAATATGAAGATCATATTGAGCAATTCGAATTGACTGTTTAAATTTTGAAAATAGAAATAATAATATTGAGACATAATTAATGAAGTATTTTAACTCTACGTACTCTAAATCTCATTATATTCTATATATGTGCATCCTGTATCTGTATATGCTAATTGATTCGGATCACCCAGGTAGTACTGGGACTGTTTGAGTTAATCTGAGCTAATATGAGCTGAGAGGCAGAGAGGCACTGTTTGAGTTATTCTGAGCTGTCCGTTTCAATTTTGCTTGAGTCAGGTAGTACTGGCCTACTGGGACTGGGAGGATAAGGATTCAATAATTACTTAATTACTTACTTGTCAGTTGTCAATTGTCATTGATCGATAAACCAATTCAAAACTCGATCGATCTTTTAAAATGAATATGGATATGATTATATGAATCTGAAAAGTTGTGCCGCTAGCAGTCCCTACAAAATAAAATTTATAAGAGCGTCCTCGTTTGACCTACCCTTTAAAATTAAATTTATATTTATAATTAATTAAGAGCGTCCTCGTTTGACCGACCCTTTATAATTAAAATTAAATATATATGGATCAACCTGTGACCTGAGACCTGACCTCCTTCCTTGCATTGGAATTTGGAAAGAGGAACACATGCAGTAATTATTTCCTTGCATTGGAAATTGGAATGGTGTCCCTTACGTTTACTTTTCAATTGACTCTTTTTGTTTGACAAGTTTGGTTTAATTTATCCACAATAAATTAAATTACTATGATAACTTTAATAATTATTGAAAACATTTACAATTTCAAATCTTATTATTGAATTGTTATATTTATATCATGTACATAAAAATAGAGAATTAACGTACGTAATGCAAGTTTTATATATTGTTTAATTATTAAACTACTTGAAACTTAATTACAATGATCTATATATATTTAATTATTATTGATAAAATATGAAATAGTATGAAATTAATTATGTAAATAATTAATAAGGCTTAATTACCATATGTTATGTTTACAAATATTTTTTTATTCGTTAATTTTTTTATAGCTTAATTAAGTTGAAAATATATTACCAAGATCGATCTATATAATTATTTTTCAGAGATTCCAACCTCGATCTTACAAATTAATGTGTTCGAAAATATATACTAATAGAAAATCATTCCCAACAATTTATGACACAAGTATTAATTGTTTAGTATGTAATTAGACTAAGTGATTACATTGTCGGCATAATTTTGTAATATTTTTTTTAACTAGTTATATTTACAAATATCTTACAGTAAGTACGCATACAAGGGCAATAACTTTAATTGTATTGTTTTCCAAGTGATTGATATGGATGGGTTCCATTCCATATTTCCATGGGAATATATATATATATATATATATATATAGAGTCCGTCGAAATACAGTTGAGGAGCCAGTGAGCTGATCTGAAAGTTGTCATCCCTAATTAACTAAAACACAATATATATATATATATATATAGTGTTAAGAAGAGATATATAGCTAGTATATATATATAGGATTGGCAATTAAATTAAGTGGATGCACAGCACAGAGATGAAGTTATCCAGCAAGGATTTGGGGAAAGATAATTCCTTCTATCTGCTGCTTTTTGTTGGCAGCTCCTTGCTCTTGGTTATGTTTTATTTATCGCCTCAAGCTTCCTCGCTTCATAACCTAAGATGTGAGTGTTATTTGAAACGAAACAACTCTGTAATTAATTAATAGACATTTAATTTAATTTGTTTTCCTTAATTGGTCTTTTAATTTCCTCTTTATGAATTAATTATCATGTACGTCGACATGCTTTAATTTGTTAGGGAACAAGTTCCAACACGCAAACCCGCTTGCAAACAATAACAATTTCATGGATGCTCCTCCTACAAATGCTGATATTCATCCTGAGGAATGGAGTCAAAGTAAAATGAATTCAACATTTGGTATTTTCTCATTTCTTTAATTTCTTTAATTTCTTTCTTTTTTCCTTTTCCAACTTTTTCATTTTGTTTTATTTAATTGTTCATTTTTCTGCAAGTAGCTAGCTAGCTAGTTCGCTGGACATTTTTCATTTCTGAACACTTAATTCTCTGTTGGAATGAATATATGTGATATATATATATGTACAGAGTCTGGTACTGGTACACATGAAAAGCCAATGTCCTGCTGATAAAGCTTATAAAAAAGTACGAGTGAGGCTATGCTACTTCATAGTTCATATATTGTAAACTATTGTAAAAGAATTAACACAAGTCTCCCATGAAATCTCCCTCCCACCCAATTTTATTTAACTGGTAAAAACCCTTTGATTACAATCAATTATGCCTTTATTCTTAGGCGTTATACAAGTCAGAGGAGAAAGGGATTAATATAGCAGTAAGAAAGAAGAGCAATAATCTATCCTACTATATTTTACATATCTCATACTAAACATACAATATCAAATATAGAATAATCTTAATAGTGCAGCTGTAAGAGGTAGAGCTCCTGTCAGTCAGAATCTTCCCTGATATGAGTAAGATTTGATAAATCCAAGTGCCTACACTTGGTGTTGCATACGCCAATACTCCCCCTCAAGTTGGTATGTACAAGTTTGTCATGCCTAACTTGTCAAGTGCAGCTGTGAACTCTTTACTTCCAACAGCTTTAGTAAGAATGTCAGCCAATTGCTCTTCAGATCGGACATGTGGAATCTGAATCATGTTAGACTCAATCTTCTCCTTGATAAAATGTCTATCTACCTCCACATGTTTAGTTCGATCATGTTGAACAGGATTGTGAGAGATATCAATTGCCGCCTTGTTGTCACAAAAAAGCTTCATTGGTTCAGCCAGTCCAAACCCTAGCTCTACCATTAACTTCTTTAGCCATAATAACTCACACAACCCTTTGGTAATCCCTCTGAATTCTGCCTCTGCACTGGATAAAGCCACCACATTCTGCTTCTTGCTTCTCCATGTGACAAGATTTCCCCCGACAAAAGTAAAGTACCCAGAGGTGGATCTTCTGTCAGATATGCTACCTGCCCAATCTGCATCTGTAAAACCTGAAATACCCAGGTGCCCGTTTTTCTTGAAGCATAATCCTCTTCCTGGTGAACCTTTTAAATACTTCAAGATGCGAATTACAGCATCCATGTGATCTTCACTTGGATTATGCATGAATTGACTCACCAAACTTACAGAATATGCAATATCGGGCCTTGTATGTGACAAGTAGATTAGTTTTCCCACCAACCGTTGGTACCTATTTTTATTTGTAGGTATTTGATCAGGAAATTCTCCTAACTTTGTGTTCTGGGCTACTGGTGTGTCAACAGGTTTACAATCTAGCAATCCAACTTCAGCCAACAAGTCTAGGATATACTTTCTTTGTGATAAATTAATACCTTGCTTTGATCGGGTTACTTCAATTCCCAGAAAATATTTCAAGCCTCCTAGATTCTTCATCTCAAATTCCTGTGTCAAGTTCTCCTCAAGTTTCTTGATTTCAGCTAGGTCATCCCCTGTAATCACCATGTCATCTACATAAATTATTAGAATAGTTATTTTTCCATTTTTCCTCTTGTAAAAAAGTGTGTGATCAGAGTCACCCTGCTTAAATCCATACTTCTTCATAGCTTGGGAAAAACGACCAAACCATGCTCGAGGGGACTGTTTCAAACCGTAAAGAGCCTTTTTTAACTTGCACACTAAGGATCCCGATCCCATGCTTTCATATCCGGGTGGAATTTCCATGAAGATATCTTCCTCCAGATCTCCATGTAAAAAGGCATTTTTCACGTCAAATTGGTGCAATGGCCAATCTAGATTTGCTGCAAGAGATAATAACACTCTAATTGTGTTTAGTTTAGCTACAGGAGAAAAGGTTTCTTGGAAATCTATGCCATAAGTTTGTGTATATCCTTTAGCAACAAGTCTAGCCTTATACCTTTCAATCTTACCATTCGCATCAAATTTAATAGAGAAAATCCACCTACAGCCTACCGGTTTTTTATCTTTGGGCAATTCAGTTAATGTCCAAGTACCATTTTTGTTTAGTGCTTCCATTTCAACCTTCATGGCCTGAACCCATCTTGGGTCCCGTCTTGCTTCTTCAACATTGCTTGGTATCGATACCGAGTTTAGTTGGTCATTAAACATTCTTATAGGTTCTGGTAAATGTTTTGCAGACACATAATTAGCAATTTGGTACTCAGAACTTGTTCCATCTTCTGGAATATACCGTTTAGGTGGTTTTCCTCTATTGTTTCTTGGTGGTAATTGATATTGAGAGTCAAGTGAACTTACCATGGGACGTTCCTCAGGAGATCTCGGGCTTTGTGGTGCTCGGTCAGTTTGTATCATTTCGTCAGTATTTCCATTTATCTCAGTCCAGACAGATATGTCATTCTGTTGTTCTTCTCTATTTGTGGTGACTCCGAAAATGGACCTGGTTTTGTTTCTGGTGTACACCTGAAATTGTGTTGGACTGTCAGGTGGTGGGCTAAAGGGAACTCTTTCTAGATTGTTTATCTTTGGAGACCCATCTTCTTCTCTCTCTTCTAGTGTGTGTATCGGCCCAGATTCTTCAACTACTAATGGCTCGAACAGTGGTTCAGAGTCTATCCGATCCCCAACTTCTTTGTCTACCACCAGCGGGTCAGACCAGCATTCTGACTCACTTCTACTCTCCCCCTGAGGCGAATACTGGTTATTACGAAAGAACGGCTCATTTTCCACGAAGGTAACATCCATAGTTGTATACCATTTTCGTTCAGTTGGTTCATAACACTTATACCCTTTTTGATTCAGACCGATACCAAGGGATACACATCGAATTGCACAGGGATCAATTTTTGACCTTTGGGTTCTTTGAACATGGACATATGCTACACAACCAAAGGTTTTTGGAGGAAGGTTAAGAACTGATGGAATTGTCACAAAGGTAGAAAGAGTTTTTAGAGGAGTTTAAAAATTGTTGATTTTAGAGGGTAGTCTATTAATAACATACACAGCCATGATAACTGCACTATCCCAAAAATTTTGTGGTACAGAATGTTCAATTAGCAAGGCTCGAGTGGTTTCTAGGATATGTCTATTCTTTCTTTCAGCCACTCCGTTTTGTTGTGGCGTTCCAACACAAGAGGTTTCATGAATTATTCCTTTATGGATGAAAAAATCTTTTAATGCTTTATTAACAAACTCACCTCCATTGTCACTCCTAAAAACTTTAATGTTTTGCCCATACTGATTTTGAATAAGAGTGTGAAAAGTTTTAAAAACATCGACAACTTCATCCTTTTTCTTTAAAAGATAAACCCACGTCATCCGTGTACAATCATCAATAAAGAGAACAAACCATTTATAACCACCAATTGAACACACCGGGGAAGGACCCCATACATCCGAATGAATCAAATCAAAAGGAGATTGACATTTATTCAAACTAGGTTTATACGATACACGATGGCTTTTTGCCTTAATGCAAGTATCACAATTTAATCTAGATATATCAATAGTAGAAAATAACTTAGGCAAGAGTTTTTGTAAGTAACCAAAGGAGGGATGCCCTAATCGCCGATGCCACTCCCAAATTTTAGCCTCTGATCTAGAGCACCCTTTTGTCAAATTTGTCTCCCCACACTTCAAATCTTCTAAATGATACAAACGACCTTTCTTAATACCACGCCCAATGATCTCCTTCGTAGGAATGTCCTGAAAAACACAACAATTAGGATACATTAGCACCATGCAATTCAATTCTTCAGCGAGTTGTCCAACAGAGATCAATTTGGAGGATAAAGAAGGAACCACAAGCGTGTTAGATAATGTGAGAGAAGGTGACAAATGAACATCCCCTGCACCCGACACAGGATATGACACACCATTGGCATTAAGAATTTCTGTTTTTCTCGGTTCTGTTTTATTGGTCACATCATTTGGTGAAAAAGTCATGTGGTCAGTTGCACCTGAATCGATGATCCATGTATTATTTTTATCAGATGCACAGGAAGTATAAAAATTCATACCTTCGTCGGAATCATTTTCTGTCTTACCAGTCACTACCAGATTAGCCTTTGCCTTGCCAGTTGCTGTTTTTTTCTTCTTTTTTTGCAATTCGAACCACCAATCAGGATACCCAATTACTTCAAAGCATTGATCTACAGTGTGCCTTCTGTTACCACATTTAGTGCACTTGAGATTATTTTTATCTTGGTTTGAACTTCCTTGCTGTTTTGCTGCAAAATGAGCAACGCCACCTGGTTGTTCATTTCCTTCCTTCTGCATAGAGTTTGAACCCGATGCCAGGTTCATCCCTCCTGAGTATTGGCCGAATTTTGCTGCTGCCGGCATGTGTGGTATCATGTGTGCCGCTGGTCCCTGTGAGATACCCGGTCCAGAGTACCATGTTGAATGCATCTGGCCTGTTTTGTCTCCATAAAACTGCCCCTGGAACTGCTCATGTGCATCAGGTATATTTCTTACAAAGTTCAAGTTAGAGACTCCATTACCTTGAGCAATCATAGCCATTGGGTTCACACCTTCATCTCTTCCCGTCATAATGGATTGTCTCACATCTTCCCTTCGTACTTTTGCAAAAGCCTCCTCAACAGTGGGAAGTGGTTGATATCGCAAAATTTCAGCCCGTATGTTGTCTAGGTGTCGATCCAGACCACCCAGAAAGATATAGAGCCGCTCCTCCTGAACTTCCTGGTTTCGGTTTGCAATATCAGTAGCACACACGTTTTTGTTAGGTTTTCGAAGGTCAATCTCACGCCACAGTCTTTGAAGGGTATTAAAGTATTCTTCCAGACTCCCTCCTGACTGTGTACAGCCACGTACTCTCATTTGTAATTCATAAATTCGAGTACCATCGCTACCATCAAAGAAAGCAGTTTTGATCGCATCCCAAACCTCCTTTGCAGTAGGGAAAAATAGGAAATTACCTAGCAGACTCGGGTCCAGTGAATTTAGAAGCCATGCCTTTACTGTGTTGTCATCAATCTCCCACTGTTTATACTCAGGATCTTCTTGTCGAGGAGCAGTTCGGCTTCCCGACACATGACCGAGTTTGTTCTTCGATCTGAGATGTACCTCCACCATTTGAGACCACATCCCATAGTTTCTTCCATCAAATTTCACAGTAATTGGTGAATTTGACCCATCCGCCACAGCAGGAGCACTCGAATGTTGTTTATTCTGATTCTGTGCAAACACCTCAGCCATAGTAACCGCCAATTGTTTAATGAAATGTGGAGTGATATACTCATCTCCGCCACTTTTGTCTGATTTTTCAATTTCAGACATTTTTTTTTTTTTCAGCCAAGGACAAGAGATCTATGGGAAAAACAATACAAATAGAAATTGGGCTCAATTCGCCTTAGTCAGATAGTAAAGAGAACCATAGGGATTTTTTTTTTTTTAATGAGAAGAGTAGAAGAAATTAGGTTCCTCTCGACTATACAACAAGAATCGAACTTTGCTCTGATACCATGTAAACTATTGTAAAAGAATTAACACAAGTCTCCCATGAAATCTCCCTCCCACCCAATTTTATTTAACTGGTAAAAACCCTTTGATTACAATCAATTATGCCTTTATTCTTAGGCGTTATACAAGTCAGAGGAGAAAGGGATTAATATAGCAGTAAGAAAGAAGAGCAATAATCTATCCTACTATATTTTACATATCTCATACTAAACATACAATATCAAATATAGAATAATCTTAATAGTGCAGCTGTAAGAGGTAGAGCTCCTGTCAGTCAGAATCTTCCCTGATATGAGTAAGATTTGATAAATCCAAGTGCCTACACTTGGTGTTGCATACGCCAATATATATATATCCTCAAGTATTTCTGACCTTTAGAATCAGAGATGCAACAGCCAAACACAGACCAAATCAGTACTAATCTCATCATAACCAATAATTAAGTTGAGGAGGAGGCTTCAACAAATGCTACGCTCAGCATATTTCATAGCTTCTCTTTATTTTGTATTATTCTATTTTTCCTTGTAATTCCCTCAAGTAGTCCATTGGCCAATTTCCATTTATCAAAGTTTTTGCTAAAATGCAATGAATAACATCATGCAAATCACAATTTGTATTATTTAATGGTTCACTACTTACCATTCAATTTCTATGGGGTGACCCTGATTGAATAAGAGGGGAGCTGCATATACGTACACAGACTCAGTAATCAGTAGTTCTATTTGTCTTTGTTAGGTGATCTTTCTTCAAATGTGATTGAAGGTGTTTATGTATATAATCTAAAGATATTTAACTACATCAAAACTTGTAGACAAAATTTCGTTTGCTCTTTATGTTTATTCTAAATGGTTGATCTTTTGAAGATAGTCTGCACATGCAGTATAATTGTATCGTTTTAGTAACAAAATCTATTTTATTTGCAGATGGTACTGGAGAAAAGTTTGAAGAGAAAATGACAAGTAAACTAATATGCGATTTCTCAGATTGGCGGAGCAACATTTGCAACATGACAGGTGATGTTAGAACCCAAGGATACAACAGCTCTACAGTCTTCTTTGTTCCTCCCCAGAACACATTTCTTGCAAAGGAGCAGCAATGGAGTGTGAATGCCTATTCTCAGAAAATGTACAATTACAATTCCAAAAATGTGGCAGTGAAACAGTTGAGTGGCCCACAGAAAGCACCTCTCTGCACAGTTGACGAAAGCAACACTGCAGCCATTTTAATTTCCTTTGGCGGCCCAACAGGAAACATATGGCATGACTTCACTGATGTCATTATCCCTCTTTTCCTCGCATCAAAACCACTTAAACAAGATGTACAGTTTCTTATAATAAATTACCAACAATATTTCTTGGACAAATTTAGTTTGATATTAAAGGATCTTTCTCGGTATGAGATTATAAATTTTGATGAAGATAAGGAAGTGCGATGCTACCAGCACTTGTCGGTTGGTCTTCTGAACCATAAGGATTTTGGCATTGATCCCAAAAGAGCTTTTGATGGGTTCAACATGTTTAAATTCAGAACGTACATCCGATCAATCTACTCCCTGCCAATGGATGCTGATATACCATATAAGATGGATCGGCATCCTGATAAGAAGCCTAGGCTTATGCTTATGGTGAGATCTAAGACTAGAAGGTTTCTCAATCAAGAGGAGATAGCTGAGGTTATCAAGAAGAATGGCTTTGAGGTATGCCTAGCTATCAACAATCAATTTCTTAAAATATATATAATTAATCTGAAGTTCAGAGAGAACGCATATATGATATATGCATAAATTAACAAGTAGCTTTTAATTAATTCTTTCTGACATATATATATGCAGCTTGTTCAGATGGAGCCGAAAAAAAGGGACAATCTGACAGAGATGTCAAAGCTTGTTGATTCATGTGATGTGGTGATGGGCGTACATGGTGCTGCGCTGACAAACATCCTATTCCTTAGAACAAATGCATTGATGCTCCAGGTGTTACCACTGGGTGGCAGTGACATGGATCACTTTGCAAATTCGTGCTATGACGAACCAGCAGATGAGATGCGACTCAGAAGAATTGATTACCATATAACCCCAGAAGAGAGCTCATTGCTAGACAAGTATGGATGGGATGATCCTGTCATTAGCGATCCTGAGTCGATACTTAGGAAAGGCTGGAATTATAGGCAGAAATACTATTGGAATGAACAAGATGTAAGGCTTAATGTCACTAGGTTTCAACCGCTGCTTGCAAAGGCTCTGGACCTTCTTAAGGCGTGAGCATTAAATCATTCATGTTTATTGTTTATTGTTTCGATAATTAAATTCTGGAAATGTACCAAAAATATTTTGAACCGTTTATTTCTTCACGATCGTACGGTTCAGATAATTAATTTGCAAGGATCAATCGGTTCAACCCCTGATTTTTTAATTACTTATATATTTACAATATATATTGTACAAATAAATATGTTTTTATATAGTGAAGAAAAACATACATATTTAATAATAATTATAAATTTGTAGATTAATTAAAATTTTATCCCCAAAATATAATCAAATTACTTCTTTTATCAACAAATGACAGAGTATTATATTTTTTTTTTGGGAAAAATATAACGTCCCACTATTTTAAATTTGTGTATGATAAGTTTACTAAGTTATAAAGACATGAATGTATAATTTTCAGTACTAAATTTCATAAAAATGTAATTAATAAAATAATACTAATTATTGTTTTAAGATGTGTATATAAATAATTGTAGTGGAGTAGAACTAGGATGTTCTTAAGTTCACTAAGTTTTTTGGTGAACTAAAGTCTAAAACCTATCAAATCGTCTTCAAACGACGAATTCGAACCGTTGAAATCTGCCTACCTTATGAGTGATGTGTCTACATGTGAAAATTTTAAACTTTCGAATTAATTTAGTATAAAGTCAAGCGGTCAAAATTAGAAGATTCATAAATTAATTTTAATGCATTCATTTTTTTATGTTTTTTCAGCACTTGACTTTATGCTAAATTACTTTTAAAATTAAAAATTTTTGTAGATAGACGCATCACTCGTAAGATAGATGGGTTTCAACGATTTAGATTTGTCGTTTGAAGCCGATTCGATGAGTTTTAGACTTGAGTTCACAAAGATCTTGGTGAACTTAAGAACACCCTAGTTCTACTCAATTGTAGTGTATACTATGCTTGATTGACTTATTTATAATATCTAAAATATAAGGGTATTTTATAAAAACTATATGAGATAAAAAGTAGTACCAGTGACACATGATAAAAGGTCATACCCTATTAACCTAGGGGTCCGGATCCCCTAAAGTAATTCAATTTTTGGGTTTTGGATCAGGACCATCTAATTCGAATCTGTTGCTTGACATCAATTTGGGATTCAGATTCGTTACTTGAGATGTGTGCACTCCACTTCAGATGGATTATCACAGATTAGAATCAGACGGTCTAGATCTGAAACCCAAAAGTTGGGTTACTTCATTGGATCTCAACTCGTTAACTTAGAGGGTCTGTTGCGCTCTCTCTTCTCATTATGTGCGAAAAAGGTGAAACAGACGTAATTGGTTCACGGTTTTTGAATAAAAATTGGTTAATTAATCCGATTTTTCCGGTTCAACTGCAGAAGTGATATTTCAACCGAATTAAACTAGACAAGTGATCGGTTCCGATTTTTTCTAGTTCAACTGCAGAATAATTCACGAATTTGTAACTATGCCACAAACTTATAACTACAGTGCCACTACTACAGAAATGGTCATTGTACACTGCACATTGTACACGGATTTGATAATTTTATATAAAAACTGTGTATAAATTGTAATTTTTTGGAAGCCTAAAATATCTGTGGGATTTCTACATGGATATTTATTAAAGAATCAGTGTAGAAAGCCTTGAGAGAGCTACACGGACGTTTATTAGGAATTGTACACGGCTTATTGTTTAAATAACAATGTAGAAATCCTTGAGAGAGCTACACAGATATTTATTAAAGAACCGTGTAGAAAGGTAGGAATTGTACACGGATGTTTGTTTAAATAACAGTGTAGATAGCTTGAGAGAGCTATACGGACGTTTAATAAAGAGCCGTGTAGAAATGCTATTTTAGGGTTTTGGTTTTGTATAAAAGGCTTTCTCTTTCTAGCGCCGTTTTGATCAATTAACAATTGGGTGGAGATTTATGTTATCAATTATTTCGGATCGCAAATCTATCAAGATGAGCTACTATTTTTGGAGCTCATATATGAAGATGAGCGGTCTGATATAATTGATAACCTACATCTCAAATTCCCATGTGAATTGCTTCATCTCTCCAATTAATTGGTCTGATTTCTGCGCATAAGGAGGCTGGATCTGAGATCTTGGAAGTTAATTTGTATTTCTCCTCTCTTGCTAAAGTGATTAGTTTAGTATTATCAGCAGATGGACACAAGACTACTTAGGTTAATGTAACTAAACAAAAGTCTGATTAATTAATCAGACTTTTGTTTAGTTACATTAACCTAAGTAGTCTTTTGGTTAGTTCCTTGCACGTCCATCTGCTGATAATACTAAACTAAACACCTTAGCAAGATCTAGAGAAGAACAAGGAAGATTCTGACATGAGTTAAAAGTGCCAAGAGAGTTTACAGTGGGTAATATGAAGAAAATACATGCATTTTATTAATAACAATTGATATTTTTACCCTGTAATCCCTACTGGCACTTTTCATTTTATTAATAGCAATTGATATTTTCATATTGTGCTTACTCTGTTTTGTTATCTGAAAACATAGAAATACTGGCAAGCAAAAATGGAGGCTAGCCAAATTTGTTTTATTAGTTACATTGTTATAATTACAATATTTATTTTTATAAAGCAAAACAGAGATGTAGTTGCTATATTGTATTTTTATAACTTATATATTTTGAATTTTTGTAGTATAGATCAAAACAAAGGAGTTACTCCAAGGAGCAGATAGATTATTTTAGATGTATATAGGCAAGGTGGTTTCAACATGAATTTTGTAAACCACAATATGGATCTGTATAATTTTGTATAATTTAGTGTACATGAATTTTGTATAATTTTGTTTAGGGGTTTTGGTAAAATTCTCTATTTTGGAATTGATATGATTTTAAATGACTAGCAAACTGGAGGCTAGACAAAAAAAAAAATTGAAAAAAAATAAGACCATTCTACACGGATATTTAACTAAAGTCTGTGTAGAAATGTATTTAAAGAGTAAATAAAAATATAAGAGAGCTAGACGGCTGTTTATGTCATAATCCGTGTAGAAATAGTTATTGTACACGGATATTTAGCTAGACGTCCATGTAGAAAGAGTGATTGTACACGGCTGTTTATGTAAAACTCCGTGTAGTTCTCCAGGAATTGTACACGGTTGTTTATGTAATAATTCGTGTACAAATAGTAATTGTACATGGATATTAAGCTAAACGTCCGTGTAGACAGAGTAATTGTACACGACTGTTTATGTAATAATCTGTACAGCTCGGTAATGGAGAGCGCCACTGGCAAGGAATTGTACAGGGCTGCTTATGTAATAATCCGTGTAGAATAGTAATTGCATGTACACGTATATTTATCTAAACGTCTGTGTAAAAATTGTATTCATACACAGCTGTTTATGTAATAATTCGTGTACACTAATCACACATAGGTAAATATCCGTGTATATTTATTCAGGGATTTTTACACCCTCACACTCCACACGACAGAAAATCCGTATAGCTTCTCTGTTTATGTCCGTGTGCAATCTCTTTTTCTGTAGTAGTGTGCCATGTATGTAAAACAAAGCAAATTAGAAAAAACAGATTTGATGGGACTTCTCTTTTAACAGTTTGTTAACTTCTACTCCTTTATTAGCCAGGAGCCTTGCATCCATTCCCTGAGACCTGAATACGATTGCGTTTCTATTTTTCCAAATTTGTCAAGCTACACACATAAAACGAGAAGCCCAATCTTTCTTACTCATTCCACCAAAAATGTTGTCAGCCGAAAAATGGCACCATTGAAATTAACTAATGTAAAATGTTGTCAGCCAAAAATTCAACCTTTGCATATAAATCTCTCATTGAAATTGCTAGAGTATCAAATTTGATTGTAATTAAGAGTTAGCCACTCATATATATATCAACAACCATTGTTAAATTTAAATTGTTGAACAATGATAGCAGCTAGCTTCTGATCAATATGCGTTAAAATATCTTACTGAAAAACAAGTTCCTTAATTTATATTATGAGAGAAATTGTATTAATTAATTTATTGTTCATTTTATATGGAATGGTGCCATTTTTTATAATACCAGGGATAACCACATTAATTTGAGTTGTGCATGGACGTAGGTTGCTGTCATTTGGTTGTGCATTACTCTAGCTCTAGCTCTAGCTCTAGCTCTAGCTCTATCTAGGTCTAGGAATACTTACTTGGTCAATGGAACAATTTGTGCTCCTACTTTCCTGCGCTCACAATTACAGAATAGACAATTCATCCTCGTCTAAAGTCTAAACATTATCTATCACTTATTTGATTTGATTTGGGCCGATTAATTGCTGCCTCCAATTAAAGCAATTCAACGGAGTGAAATTAATGGTCCCCATATTTTATAACAAATTGTATTTTTTATTTATTTTCTAACTCTGATCAGTTAATTAAATTTATAAAAGTCAATATGTATTTTCATTATTTTATATAGACTAAACCCTAAACCATAAATTCTAAATCTTAAACATTTAGATGCATCAAAGATCATGTTTTGAATTAGGGGTGGGATCCAATTTTTTTTATCCGTCTATTCTATTTAACGAATCGGAGAGTAGAACTAGGATGTTCTTAAGTTCACCAAATTCTTTGTGAACTCAAGTCTAAAACTCATTGGATTGACTTTGAACGATAAATCCGAACCGTTGAAATTTATCTATTTTACGAGTGATGTGTCTACTTGCAAAAAATTAAAATTTGTAAACTAATTTTGTATAGAGTCAAGTGGTCAAAAAATATAAAAAAATGAATGCATAAAAATTAATTTATTAACCTTTTTAATTTTGACCACTTGACTTTATACTAAATTAATTCGAAAGTTTAAAATTTTCACATGTAGACACATCACTCATAAAGTAGGCAAATTTTAACGATTCAGATTCGTCGTTTGAAGACAATTTCATGTGTTTTAGTCTTGAGTACATCAAGAAACTTGGTGAACTTAAGAACACCCTAGTTCTACTCTATATATCAGTATCTTTATTTTTAAAGTTCAAATAGTTGATATAAATCATTCAATATGATATCCACTTGAAAATTTACTTGTAAATTAAATTTTATATATTTTATAAATATGTAGAAAAAATCACTACTTTTAAATGGTCTAAAATCTTTAGATCAAGTGATTTTCTACCCATCTAAAAAATAGAAAAAAAACTAAAAAAAGTACAACTGGATTTACAAGTACATTTTCATATGAAGATTGCGTTGAACGATTCAGATCGACTGTTTAGACTTTAAAAATTGAAATATAATCTATAGTACAGACCAATCCAGGCTATGCATAGTACCACCGAACCTCACTCACATTTTATATATACATTTTTTAATTAGTAATTTATGATAAATTAATTTAAAAATATTAATTCTGACAAAAGAGATTTTATCAAACTGCCCAGGAGCGAGGTGGTCAGCTACAATATTTTTTTTTTTTAGAGATGTTAATGAGAAATGAAATTACGTGATATATATACGTGATACATGTAGGTTTTGAAGCAATCAAATTAATAAAATTACTCACTGAATCTTTAAGATTTCCAAATTGAATCTAATACATAAGATGATTTTTTTTTTTCAAGATCCATATGTGGTTCTATTAAATAATCGGACATACCTTTAAGATCTTGAATTCATTCATGCAGATTGGGATCCAACTATTGAATTATGAATGTCTATTGACAATCCTATTCAAATATAAAACTCAGACCTCTAAATGTAATCTGAAGCAGTAAATATTTTGTCATTGAAAAGTTGGACAAGTAAATAATGGAATTGTTCTAAATGGGGTTTTACACGAAATGTATTGTACTATAAAAATAAATAAATTATGAGTATTTTCTATGGAAGAAACATATAATATATTTTCTTTAATTTGTTTTCATTTCTTAAATTCCTACTGATTACAGAGTAAGTGATCCTCATTTTTAAGTATGCTACAGCTATATATATATATATATATATATATATATATATATATATTCTTTGTTATTTGAAATATAACGATCGATATGATTAAACAAGTTGATTAATTTGTTTGACCAGTAAAACCAATGATGAAACATATAATATATTATATTAAGTTTATCCCACTTATTACACATTGTTTCTTCCTCTGCTACCACCAAATCTTAATTAATGTCCCTGCCATACTCTTTGTATAACAAGGAGGTAACAAAAGAGTAGTACCATTTATCTGGTTTTTACAAACCTCCAAATGAGTTCAATTTATAGTATATCTTTCAAGGATCGATATATATATTAGCATCCAAATTTAATACCACAAGTCCTAGTTTACTCCTTAACAGATGAACAATTAAATATAAAATCATTAGGAGCTGCTATCTAACTCCATATCTATATATGACTAGTGACGATCCAATCATCGATCCAAGATATACTGTGGGGGCCCACAGAAATTAGGTAATATAATATAATTATCCCCTATATATGCTATAAACGATCGAGGTGGTCCGGCCACTACCAAAACCAATCTCCCTCCCTCTAAAGGCATATAAAGACTAAAGAGAGAGAGAGAAAGAGAGAGAGAGACTAGCACTGTAGCACAGTAGCACTAGCTTCTAATTAAGTAAAGTAACTGAGTTTTGGTTGTGTTAGACTTAATTAGACATATATAGAGATGAAGTTATCATCTGATTCTGCGTTCCATCTCATGCTACTTGTAGGCATCTGCTTCCTATTTGCTATCTTCTACTCATCGCCTCAATCTTTCACTCTCCGAAACCTAAATTGTGAGTACTATTTAATTAATTAATTAATTAATTAAAGCATATAGTACAATTAGGCCAAGTTTGCCAATTTTTTCTAGCTTTCTACTTTTCTTTACTTGTATGAACTTCAATTTTAATTAATTAATTTGAGTGTTCTTTTTCCTATTTCTAGGGAAGATGAAAGAACCAAGCACGCACCATTATGATCCAACGATATTTACACAGAGTAACATTGATACTGACAGCAACAGTACAACCCACGCAATCTTTGGTATTTTTATAATTAATAACCTCTCTTTCTTTTTCTTTTCGTTTTCTAATTCCTTTGCACGACTCGCTTATTTTATGTCGAATTTTTGTACTATTTTTTTTTTTAATACATTATATGTTGCTACTATTTGTGTTTACACGCGCGCGAGCACACACACACCTAAATATATCACTTATTCAGATGCAAAATCCAAACCCTATATTACCAAGTTTAATTTGCGCTGGTCTGATTAATAATCAACTGAAACTTGCCTCAAGCAGAGTCTAGATGGAAATTAAGTTGTTCTGTTTTCAAACATAAATGGCAATTGAAGGTGCAAATCATGGATATATTGTAGCCCATGACGGTCTCAGAAGTTTCAATTTGTTTGCCCATACATATTTTGTGTGGCATAAATCATTTTTATTTTCTGTGTCATAAATGTTAAAAAAAATTAAAAAAAAAATCTGGTCCTTTTAGGAAGAATGGTGGAGCAGACAAATATAGGAAATTAAATTAGTATGCTGATAATGATCAGCCAACAAATGTGAATTGATTTTTATATTAGCTGTCCTTTTTCTTTCTTTTTAATCAATCAAGAAATTGACTACATTTGATTGTGTGTTTTACACGCGTTTGCTAAAGGAGCTGCATGTTGCCAAACCAAAAAGATAACTCAGCACCTGTCCAAATCAATTAATACAGAATCACAAAAAGAGAAAACAAGTGACGGCACTCAAATTATAAAATTTGGTCTTTTCCCCCTTTTAATTTTAAAGTAAATTCTAGTTAGTACGCTTTTCAATTATTCCTAACAAGTTTGTCAAAAATAGGTATATTAATTGCTCTCAAGTAAAATTAATGGATGGTGTATATATATATATATATATATACATTTAGGCCTTACTTCCACATCGTATTGTACTTGTCATATAGATAATGCTAGTGACAAAGATGAAGAGGCACTTCCATCAAAACCAATTTGTGACTATTCTGATTGGCGCAGCGACATTTGCAGCATGACCGGTGATATTCGAACGAAAGGAAATAATAGCTCCACCGTCTTCTTCATTCCTTTTGCGCACACACTTGTTCCAAATGAACAAGAATGGAGATTAAACCCTTATTCGCAAAAGATGTACTCGTACCTGATCAATTTTGTGACAGTGAAGCAGCTGAGGGACCCACAGGATGCACCTTCTTGCACTGCCCACAGGAACACCCCTGCTATTTTGATGTCTATGGGCGGTCCGTCAGCAAATGGTAACATCTGGCATTCCTTCACTGATGTCTTGATCCCGCTTTTCCTTGCTTCAAAACCTTTTAACGGAGAGGTCCAGTTTCTGATAAGCAGCTATAATCAGGGACTCATTAACAAGCACAGTTTGATATTAAAGGATCTTACCCGGTATGAAATCATAAACTTTGATGAAGATACCGAAGTCCGTTGCTACCGTAAAATGATGGTCGGTCTTCTAAACCATCGCGACTTTTCAATTGATCCGGATAGAGCTTTTGATAGGTTTGACATGTTTCAGTTCAGATTGTATGTTCGAAACGTCTATTCACTGCCAATGAATGTAGACATACCATATAAGATGGATCCCCAGCCAGATAAGAAACCGAGGCTAATGCTTATATTGAGATCTAAAACTAGAACTCTTCTTAATCAAGAAGAGGTAGCGGAGGTTATCATGAAGAACGGCTTTGAGGTACACCAATTAATATTATGTTGCTCTCTGCAAAATACCTTAATTTCTTATGGCATACTTGCTCAATATATAGCTATTTCTTTTTGACAGCTTGTGCAAATGGAGCTGAAAAAGAGCGACAACCAGTCTGAACTTTCAAAATTAATCGACTCATGCGATGTGGTAATGGGTGTGCATGGTGCTGGGCTAACGAATATGTTGTTCCTTAGGACAAACGCAGTGATGATTCAGGTGATACCGTTAGGAGGGAGCCACATGAGCGGTGCAGCGCACGGCTATTATGACCGACCAGCAGAAGAGATGAAGCTGAGGACACTAGACTACACTATTACCGTTAATGAGAGCTCGTTGTTAGATAAGTACGGGTGGGACCACCCTGCTGTAAAAGATCCTGAAGCAGTTGCTGCAGCAGGATGGCAGGATAGACAAAAGTACTATTGGTTTGAGCAACATGTGAGGCTTAATGTGACTAGGTTTGAACCGGTACTTGTCAAAGCTCTTGAGCTTCTCAAGGGAAAAATGTAGAGGGTTTTATGTAGTTAATTTTTCATTTTCAATTCATTAAATTTATTTGTATTAGTATTCACACTAGCTATTCAATCTGACGTTGCTATATATATAGAGTTTGTTAGAAAACGAGCGGAAATATATAGATTGGTTCCCTTAGCTACCTCCCTTTCCCTGATTGTGAGAAGTGAGAACTCCTTTCCTTGGTCTTGGTCTTGGGTCTTTTGGGAGCTATAGTTGGCCCAAAAATGTCCAGTCCAAACGAGCTTTAATTTATGCGATTTAAACATTATATAATATGAGATGGACTTGGTGAGACGCGGAGCACCACGCGTTTGTACTTCATGTCATATTTTCATTTTGAAAGTCCAAACAATTGATACGAACTGTTAGATGTGATCTCCATATTGAAATGTGCTTGGAGACCAAATTTTACATTTTTTGAAATTTTTTTACTATTTATTAAGTCACTTTGAAAATCTGAAAATCCGGATGAACAGTAAAAAACAGTAAAAATTTCTGGACCACCGGATCAGCGACTTTCAAAGTGGCTTAATAAATAGTAAAAAAATTCCAAAAAATGCAAAATTTGGTCTCCAAGCACATTTCAATATGGAGATCGTGTTGAGCGGTTCGGATCGGTTGTTTGAATTTTCAAAATGGCTAAAATGTACCATGGAGCACCAAACGCGTATACTCCGCATCTCACCCAAGTCCATCTCATATAATATAATATAATATAATATAAGATAATAAAGGACTTGGCTACGGTGCTATGGGTAGCTAAGAGGCTTCCCGTGCTACGGCTCAATATTCGACTTTTCAAAATTCGAACGGTCGATCCGAACCGTTCATCTTATTCTCCATATTAATATGTGCTTGGAGACCAAATTTTACATTTTTTGGAAATTTTTTACTATTTTTTTAGATTTATTGAAAATCGCTGTTTTTCAGACAAATCTGGACCATAAAAAACAGCGATATTTAATAAATCTAAAAAAATAGTAAAATTTTTCCAAAAAATGTAAAATTTGGTCTCCAAACACATATTAATATGGAGAACAAGATGAACGGTTCGGATCGACCGTTAGGATTTTGAAAAGTCAAATATTGAGCCGTAGCACGGGAGGCCTCTTAGCTACCCATAGCATATTAGTAATAAATACGCCTCTTTCAGTTTCAGTATATATAGTACGCCGGAGTAGAAGGGAGCCCTGCCGCAGCCTTCGTCCTTTAATTAATCCTTTTTCCGTTCAGTGATTGAACATTGAAGGGTATTAGACGGTCCTCAGTCTAAGTCTAAGAGGCTGTAGGACCATTTAACGGTCCAGATAGACATGAAATTCCCCGTTCTTTTAAGTTAGCACGAATCCCAAAGTCGGATACTCTGATCTGATCGGGGCAAGAAGGAGAAACATAATTGACGCTCCTCGCCTGATCTGGGATGTAAGTGATAAATCTGGACCGTGTTTTAAACTTACACGACTCTCAAAGGGCAAAGGCCTACACTGCTGACTGCTCGTCTGATCGGGTGAGAAACACAACACTCCTCTCCTCTCCTCTCCTGAATTCATCGGGAAAGGATAGGAGGTTATGTATCTATCGCGCAAACGAGAAACAGAATTGGCTAGAATTGGCGCGATTTAGAGGCGTCGAAATCGCCAAGGGAAGCCAACCTAAAAGCAAGAGATTTCGCTAGAATTAATTGCTACCTCTTTCTGCTCCTACTCCTACTCCTACTCCTACTCCCGAGAGAGAGAGAGAGAGAGAGAGGAGGCGGAGCTACAACAAGGTCAGATTCTTCTCCTCCTCCCCTTTCTCCTTTCTTTTTCTTTTTACCTATCCATCTTCATCGCTGTCCCTTTTCTCTTGCATAATTTCTCCAAACCCTAGATGATGGCATTTCAGTAATTTTAGACAATATCTTTTTTTTTTTTTAATTCTTTCATTGTATCACCAGATTCTGATCAACAAAATTCAATTCACAATCCATTCTTTTTTATCTCTTTTCTATTGATTTCTTTTATTTTATCTCTTTTAGGGTTTAGGGTTTTGGGTGATATTCTGATCAACGCACTCTCTCATATACAACAACATCTTTGCTTTGCTCCATGAGATAGTATAACATGTAATATGTGTGCCCACTTAAAAGTTGGACCATTAGATTGTATATGCTCAATTTTCATAATGCTTTCATGAGATGCACATCATTTATATCTGAAACAGTATGGATGGACTGCTTTCACACCATTACGTTTTCTTTTTGTTGTTGATTTGTTGCCATTTCCTATATTTCCTATCATCAACTCGTAAAATTCATCACAATTACCACTGACGTAACAAAGCGAGGCATTCCTCTAGTGTATATATATTAAGTTATTAACAGATATGATTCTGCTCTTGTTTCATCCAATTTGATTTAATTAGGGAAAATAATACAGGGCAAGTAGCATGAGATTACTCTTATACCTTATGAATTTTCCAGAAAAGTTAATTTAGTCTTGACATTAATTCATGTGACAATTTTGTTCTTTGCACTGCTGTTCTGCTTTACAGGAAATTTAGCTGTTGATTCTTCTGTTTATTAAAAAGATCAATGGAAGCTCTGCCTGAACCAAGTAGGAGACGGAGCAAACGAGAGTATGAAGAAGGGGGGGAGACCAGAGCAGAGTATGAGGATGGCCCAGATCGCAGAAGAAGCCGCTCAAGCAAATCCAGAAAGCATGGAAGCGGTTACTCTGATGAGGCTGAAGGCCCTGATGAGGGACGACACCGCTCCAGTCAAATGGATGACCATGATGCCAGCAGGAGGGAGTCATCATCCTCATACCGTCGCTCTTTGAAGGACTCCAGGAGAAGCCCTGAGGAAGAGTGGGACCCACCTGGTGGCAGGGTCAAGGAGAGAAGCAAGGAGAGGGAAGAATCCTCCAGGAAAGAGAGGACGTATGATTCGAGGGTTGCAAAATCGAGATCAGATGGGGATAAGAGTAAGGAGCAGGTGAGAGTAGAAATTGAAGAAACCAGATCTGATGTGGCTCCACCTACTGAGAGGAGTGGTAAATATTATGGTGAGACTGAGGAGCGGGGACGGGTTTACACGGACTCTGACATCGAGAGGAATGCTGGTCCAAAGGATAAGGAAAGGGATGAAGCGTACAAGGGGAGGGAGACGGGTGGCAGATGGAATGAGAGAAGCAGGGGGGAGCAGGAAAGTTCTAGAGAATATTTGAGAAACAAGAGCCAAGGGGGGAGGCAAGACGGTCCCCAGGAGTGGATGGATAGTGCTGCCAGTGGCATTGGTATTCATTCAAGAGGTGGTGGTTATAGGAAAGACTCAAGAGGAGTTAGATCTGAAAGTGTGAAAGGCGGCATGTCTGGGTTTGGTAATAGAAATGATAGTTCTGATTCAATAGAGATCAGACCAGTCAGAAATCTGGATTTCACAAGAGAAGGCTCTGATATGGATGGTAATGACGGTTTGGCTGATCAGAGAGGGAGGATGCAAAGAGCAGGTATGAATTCTAACCAACCTGGGCCTGGTCAAGGTATTAGCAGTCCATTATCATCAGGCCCAGGTGCAGGTCCATTTGGACCGAATGGAGGAGGAAGGGGAGTTAGGGGAGGAAGAGGGAGGCCGAATGGCAGAGATAACACCCCCCAACGGATGGGAATGTCGAACTTACAGATGCCAATGATGGGTCCACCATTCGGTCCTTTAGGTTTACCACCTGGACCCATCCAACTAATTGGGCCCAACATCGGTCCCAATTTAGGACCGAACTTGTCCCAACCAGGTCCACCTATTGGCCCTGGTGTATTCATACCTAATTTTCCTGGACCGCATGTTTGGCCTGGTGGCAGGGGCATAGATGTTAATTTGCTCTCTGGGGTTCCACCTAACCTTCCCCCTATCCCACCTCCAGTTCCGGGCGCTCCTCGATTTGGCTCTAGTGTTGCACCCAGCCCGAGTCATTCCTTGAATCAACCAGGTACTGGTAGAGCAGCCCAAAATGTGCATGGACCTGGCCCAATGGCGACACCTAACCGGGAGATGACCCCACATGAGAAACCTTCGAACACATGGATACCACCCAGGAACAGTGGTGGGCCCATGGGCAAAGCCCCTTCAAGAGGTGAACAGAATGATTACTCTCAGAACTTTGTGGACACTGGTATGCGTCCCCAGAATTTTATACGTGAACTAGAGCTGACGAGTGTGGTAGAGGATTACCCAAAGCTGAGAGAGCTTATTCAAAGGAAAGATGAGATTGTGTCCAACTCAGCCTCCCCACCCATGTATTACAAATGTGATTTACGGGAGCATGTGTTATCTCCAGAGTTCTTTGGTACTAAGTTTGATGTGATACTTGTGGACCCACCGTGGGAAGAATATGTACACCGGGCCCCGGGCATCACTGACCATATAGAGAACTGGAATGTTGATGAGATTATGAACTTGAAGATTGAGGTAGCTTTTAAACTTCTATGTTTCTATGTTTTTTGTGGTTTAGATAGCCATTGTTTTCTTCAGTTCTCACTGGGTTTTTCTTTGGTTTACTTAGGCTATAGCTGATACTCCATCCTTTATCTTCCTTTGGGTCGGTGATGGTGTTGGTCTTGAACAAGGCCGTGCATGCTTGAAGAAGGTTAGTTATCCTTAAGTATGCCTCTACTATACAAGAATTATCTCTTCTAATGCATGGTACAAAGAACAATTATATATGCGCCTGCAAAATCCATATGCCTTGCATACCATGAACAATTGATGGTACATTTCATTTGTACCACAGTTCTAAAATATTTCAAAAAGGTTTTGTAAGTTTCTTAATATTTCATGGTCTATAGATGTTATTTCCTATGTATTGCGGAGCATATGTTATATTAATCTTAAGCAGGATTGCATTTCGTATTTCTCAGGGTTAATGATGTTACTGAACTTTCTGTTTTAATCTATAATTAGTTATCTTTGTCTTTTCATCAAAAGCTAAGAATAATGGTCATCTGATTTTTTTTCTGCTGCAGTGGGGTTTTAGGAGATGTGAGGATATTTGCTGGGTTAAGACCAACAAAAAAAATGCCGGGCGTGGTAGTTTACGGCATGATTCTCACACATTGTTTCAGCATTCAAAGGTTGGTGCCTTGTATATTTTTCATACTTCATTGTTATTTGATCTTTCCTCAATTATTGTTTTATTAAACATGGGCGGCTGGTACTTGACTTGCCAGGAACATTGCTTGATGGGTATTAAAGGGACAGTTCGTCGTAGCACAGACGGGCATATAATTCATGCAAACATTGACACTGATATCATCATAGCTGAAGAGCCTAGTGATGGTTACTGACTTATCTTTCTCTATCTGTCAATGTTATTTTATTCTGTCAATGCTTGAATTTAAATTCCCTTGAAAACAAGCAGGTTCTACAAAGAAGCCAGAGGACATGTACAGAATCATTGAACACTTTGCATTGGGGAAGAGGCGGCTTGAGTTGTTTGGGGAAGACCATAACATCCGCCCTGGTTGGTTAACTCTCGGCAGAGGATTATCCTCTTCCAATTTTAACAAGGAGGTAAGTGAATTTCTCGAGCCCCATATACTGTTAGATATGTACTGCTGCTTTGCAATTGTTAATATATTTGGATTTGTGGATTCAAAATCTGAGGATCTGATCTCGTTCATGTTTCGGGGTTTTCCCTTGTTGTTTCCTTTGGGAAGTAATTTAAAATTGTGGTCGGCGCCCCCCAATACCTCTTAATGGTTTTCTGGTTAATGATCAAATAAGGTACTTTCACGTGCAAGCAACATTTTTATAAGGCATACATTAGCTGTCCCATAACCCAGTCATTTTAATATTTGGCCTTAGTTTGAAGTGTAGTCTCTGGACCGTATTAGACTTAACCTCAAACCTTCTATTAGTGTGATTAGAATCATACGATTCACAATTTGTACTGCTCGATTTGGTTTGATTCTCACCCTAGTCAATGCATCTCATGCCTAATAATCACTGGGCCACCGAACCATAGGAATGGTGTGTGATTCAGTACAAGTCGTTAGATTTCCTCGATTTACTTTTACTGGGTTTGGATCTGCTAGTTAGTCATCTACACTTCTGCACTTGGTTGCAACTATCTTCTTGCCTTTTCTTACCAAAACATTTGAGCGAAGGAATGAAAGGAGAGGTGAGGGAACAACAGCGACTTCTTCGTGCTTATGTATTGGCTTGCGACCGATTTTTGCTTTCCTTTTTTTCACACAGATGCGACGAAGTCTATCGGAATTTCTTTATGAAGAAATGGTGGCTGGGTTGGGAAAGGAGGGGAACTTACCCTATACCAAATTTTAATAGACCTGGTTACACCTTTTGTACTGTAAATGATCACCTGTCGACTGGCCACATTGAAGAACTTTACAATGATAATAATAATGTAGGTTGTAATAATTATATCCATCGTTATATAATACTATAGTTATGTAGGATGTAATAATTATATTCATTGTAATATCATTATTATTATGTAGTGTGTATTGTTTGTAATTCATGCTTAATAGCGTGCATCTTATTGATATAAAATGACTCTTAATATGAATTTTGATTTGACAAAATTAGTTGTAACAGCATGGTTATTTCAGTTTGTTGTTTTGAGAGCTAAATTAGCTAAATGAACATTATGAAAATATATGATGTCATGCTTAATCACAAAAACATATATGTAGTTTACTTAAACTGCATTTTGTTGTCTGTAAATTGATTTTTAAAAACCTGTTTTGATTTAACCTGGTACACCATAATATATAGGTTTATTTACTTTGCCTTTGTAATTTTAGTTCACAAATTTATTTAGTTCAGTTTAGATTCCAATTATCCGAGCAAAAATAAGCTTGGATTGATCAATCCTGGTGTGTTTTGAACCGAAGAGACTGAATATTAAGTCATCCCCTTTTTTCCCACATAAATTTATTATAGATGAGTAAACACTAAAATAATAATCTGATTGCTGCCACTTTTATTTTGAACTGACATATCTTGAATTATAGGGGTACCTCAAGAGCTTTGCAGACAAGGATGGAAAAGTGTGGCAGGGAGGTGGGGGACGCAATCCACCCCCAGAAGCTTCGCATTTGGTGGTCACAACGCCAGAGATTGAGGCTCTTCGTCCAAAATCACCACCTCATAAGAACCAGCAACAACCAATGCCACCTCTTGGATTAGGCAATTCTGGCAACAACAGGAGAAATTCTACCAATTCACCGCAGAATTCTCTGCCAGTTATGGGCTCTGAAACAAACACACCAGCACACTGGAACTCCTCTCCCATGGTCGGTTTCGGGATGACAGATGCTGGGATGGCGGGTCCAGAGGGAGGCAGCATGTTTGATGGGTTTGGGTTTGTTATGCCATTCCCCAAAGGTGGTGAGGGAGGCAACATGTTTCGATCCTACTCATAGAATGACCCATTTGTTATAGTAGTGATGCTGTTGGATTGTAATTAATAACCTTCTTTTATTTATTTGATGTTGTTTTCATTTATTGATTTTAGTTAAACTATTAAGCATTAATTCAGAAATTTTGTTTTCCCATGATAAAAGTAATCATGGCTGGTTGTATGGAAGCATGGATATACGAAAGACACTTGAGTAGTCCAAGAAATTTTTTCCTTCCCTAGCTAGCGAAGGATAATTTGTTCCGTGTCTGTAGCTCGAATTCTTTTATTATTTGTTGCTTGGATTTTCTGCCTTTTCTTAATAAAGGGGTTTTCATTTGTTGGTAATGTATTACATTATTTGTTAAAACCTCCATTGTTGGCAATATAAATGCCTATTGAAAATTTTGGTTTTCTATTTTGAAACGATGGAGTATGATCACCTCCGTGCAAACCTGTTACAGAGATTTGTAATGTAGGATTAGGCTATTGATCTTGTATAGACTTGTTAGTTACTTGAAACTGCTATTAGTATCATACAGAAGACCTCTTTCGCGAAGGTCTTTGTTTTGCAGTTTTTTTTGAGGAAAAACCCGTAGGTATTTTATTGAATCTTAAAGGTGCATTATATGGGAAAATAAATTAAAAAACCTAGTAAGCGAAAAATTACCACCACCAAAAAACCAGGAAATCCTAGGAATTTAAAAAACCGTGCTGTAAATTTAGATCTAACTTATCTATTCCTATTTATGTAACTGCTAAAACTTGTGGGGTCTTTTTTGCAAATAAACCTCTCCTGACAATCTTGTGCTTTTTCCGGTGGTTCTGAATTATCCTTCGTCTCCTTGTTTCAACTCAGAATTTACCAGCTTTGTTTTGCAGTTGGTGTGTTTGTAGTCGTAGATGATTGCCATTGGTGCTCCCAAGTACAAGTTATCTACATCAATGACCACTTTTAGGTGCTCCCAAGTACAAGATATCTACATCAATGACCACTTTTAGTTTTACCAGTAAGTTAATTGATACTAGTTCCAATGTTAATTGTTAATCCACTACAGAAACAAAATGGTACGATTGTGTCCATATATCTACTTCCTCTTTTGAGACAATTTGTTGAGACAATTTTCAACATTTAAAGAATAACATTTTTTTTATTATTAAACTCATATTATATTCAAATCATTGGTTTAGATCTTATCGTATTATTTTTATATTCCACCTTAATTTCTGACCGTACCATATCGGATGCTAAAAATATATAAAATTGATTCAGTCTTATTACTGGGCCGTCTACTCTGCTCCAAACGGCCCAAAGAGTAGTTGCGTACAAGAAAACACAATTGTTCAGTCTTATAATTGCTAATTAAGCTATCATAAATTGAAAACATAAGAGAGCTAAAAGAAAAACAAAAAACAAAAAAGAGGAGGGATAAGGGGCAAGCACAGAGATATGAAGCAATCAATGGACTTGGGAAAAAAGCATGGATTCCTTTTGTTGCTTCTTGTCGGCAGTTGTTTACTCCTACTCCTAGCTATGTTTTATTCACAGCCCCAATCTTTCTGGCTTCGTAACCTAAACTGTGAGTCTTTTTAAACGAACCAACTATGCTCGTGCAACACTATCAGTATCTCTCTTTATTTTTCTTGTTTTCGCTTTCTATCTTTTTGAGAGAGTTCTGAATACTGGTACATGCATATATAGTTGTATGTATCTTAATTGGATATATATATATATATATATATTGTAGGGACGAAGATGGAACAACCATATATGCTGCAAAATGTTACGATGACTGTTCCTAGATATACCAACACTGATCCCACAAACGAGAGTAGAACAGATGTAACACTTGGTATATTCTCAATCTACTCCTTTTTTTTCCTTTTTCTTTTATATAGCATGAATTTTTCTTTCATATTTCAATACTCCAGTTACAATAACATGTAAAATCAATTTTTTTTTTAAGTTAATATTTGCAAGATTGGAAAAAAAAAAAAAAAAACCCTCTGTAGCTGCCAAATGAGGATGAATAATTATCACTACTCACTACTCAGTATTAATTTCTACATTATACGTTGTTTATCGTTTTTTTTTCTTCTAATTAATTTATGGGAGGATGGTTTAATTTTATACTTATAAAAGTTGCTGAAAAAAAAAAAATCTATCATCACAAGTAAAATATAACTGTACACCAAGATAAATATAAAATATGTTTTCAATAATGTAATACTTAAAATTCGTTCAAAACCAATTTTGTTGTTGAGACTTGAGAATGATGGGCCAACTGATGTAAAACGTGGCAGTTTCTGATCAAACTTAATTATTTTTAGCTCATCTTAATTTATATTGTCATTTTCGGTTATTGTTGTATCATTCAAGCAATTGACTAAAATACTGCATATTTATTCATCTGCAAGGGACGGAGCAACTATATATATATTTAACCAAAGTAGTATAGTTCCTGACGAAAGCAACATTGAAACAAAGAAAGTGATTACTGATACGAAAGAAACGTTCGGTACAATTTATTTGTCCTATTCTTTAATTTGTTTTCTTTGGGAAGAAATTATAGTTGCTTTTATCATAAGAGGAGGGATCCACTTACAATATTTGTAAGTTACAACATCGATCTTACAACAATTTGATTTTGTGGTTTTCAATGGTAGAAAGGTCCTAATTACAGCTAGCATTTTGCACAAACTCAACACATTTTCAGTAATTAAAATTTAAAAGTGTTATAGCGACGACATCTGTTGTTTGCAGATGACACTGGTGGAAGAGTTGAAGAGGCCATAGAAACTAAGCCAATATGCGATTTCTCAGATTGGCGAAGCGACATTTGCAACATGACGGGTGATGTTAGAACCCAAGGATACAACAGTTCTACAGTCTTCTTTGTCCCTCCCCCAAACACATTTCTTTCAAAGGAGCAGCAATGGAGTGTGAATGCTTATTCTCAGAAAATGTACATGTACAATTCCAAAAACGTGATAGTTAAACAGTTGAGTGGCCCGCAGAATGCACCTCTCTGCACAGTTGACCAAAGCAACACAACAGCAATTTTGATTTCCTTTGGGGGCCCAACAGGAAACATATGGCATGACTTTACTGATGTCATTATCCCCCTTTTCCTTGCATCGAGACCACTTAATCGAGATGTACGATTTCTTATAATAAACTACCAACAATATTTCTTGGACAAATTTAGTTTGATATTAAAGGATCTTTCTCGGTATGAGATTATAAATTTTGATGAAGATAAGGAAGTGCGATGCTATCGGCACTTGTCGGTTGGTCTTCTAAACCATAAGGATTTTAGCATTGATCCCAAAAGAGCTTTTGATGGGTTCAACATGTTTAAATTCAGAATGTACATCCGATCTATATATTCCCTGGCAATGGATGTAGATATACCATACAAGATGGATCAGCATCCCTATAAGAAGCCTAGGCTTATGCTTATGGTGAGATCTAAAACTAGAAGGTTTCTCAACCAAGAGGAGATAACTGAGGTTATCAAGAAGAGTGGCTTTGAGGTATGTGTCAAATAATAAATTGGCAGAGGCAGATAAACCATTTCTGATAGTACTTTCCAGAAAAAAAAAAAAATAAGAAAAATGAAACTTTCTGGTCCTTTATGTACTCAGTTGACAATTCCACATTTTGCATTTTTCTGGTCATACATAGTTCTATGATAAAATGGTCATTGTATGCCTTATTTCTAACAGTTAGATTTTTAAAAGTCAATCATCAATTTGGATACTCCTGAAAATAAAAAATGCTTCCCAAAATATAATCTGAAGTTCTGATAGAACCAGTTAACGTGTTTTTCATTCTGACAGCTTGTGCAGATAGAGCCCAAAAAAAATGACAATCTGACAGAGTTGTCAAAGCTAGTTGACTCATGTGATGTGGTGATGGGCGTACACGGTGCGGCACTAACAAACATCCTATTCCTTAGAACAAATGCATTGATGCTCCAGGTGATACCACTGGGTGGCAGCGGCATGGATTTCTTTGCAAATTCCTGCTATGATGAACCAGCTGACGACATGAGAGTGCGAAGAATTGACTACCATATAACCCCAGAAGAGAGCTCATTGCTAGACAAGTATGGATGGGATGATCCGGTCATAAACGATCCCGAGGCGATAATTAGGAGAGGATGGAATTATAGGCAGAAATACTATTGGAATGAGCAAGATGTAAGGCTTAATGTGACTAGGTTTGAACCTGTGCTTGTCAAAGCTCTGGAGTTTCTCAAGGAATAGGTTTTGTAAAGAAGATATTTTGTACTTCTTTCAAACAATACAGTCTAAAATATTTTCTGGGTTTCTTTCCTTTTTTATTTCCTTTCAAATCGATATTTATGCAATGTGTAAATATTTGGTTTTGATTGTTTGTTCATGATTCCCTCTTTCTTCGAGCTCGTATACTTGTAAGCATCCTGCAAACGATCAATCATTGCCAACGACATAAATTGAAATATTATGTATGTAGTAGCTAAGGTGATCAAAAAATTTATATTTGGTAGATTGGTATTTGGTAATGAAAGCAAGGGCAATGTCTTCAACAGAAATTGTTTTCCGCAGTGGCTCTAGTGTAAAACAATTTGCCAGTGCTGGCAGAGGAAGAATGAATGCATAGATAACTTATAAAAATTTCACAATTTTACTGTTTGACTTTGTACTAAATAATTTGAAACTTTTAAAATTTTGTATGTACATGCACACTCATGAAGCAGCTAGATTGATTTCAACGATTTTGATTCATCGTTTGAAGTCAATTTAATAAATATTTAGAGTTGATGCTGGATTTATTAAATGGTACGTCCGTTATGGGAACCGACCCATTATGAATAGATGCCAACCCATTATAAAAATGTGCATTGGTTTTATATAAACCATCCATATCTGTCTCTCTTTCAAACCATCAGATAAAAAACGAAATTGTGATTGAAAGAGAGAAAAGTTACAGAGCACCAAGATACTTTGTTAATACTTGAAGGTCTTAGGTCGTGGAAAACGCAGGGCTTCCGGCTTCGGCTTGTGATTCCTTGCAGAACAAATGATACTGCTACGCTCGCAAGATCCACTTCCGCATGAAGATTAACGGAGTAATTTGTAAGTTCTATCCGTCAATTAACATTGGTATCAGAGCTTTTTAGCATGTATTCTCGTTTTAATACATAGTACGAATTTTTCTGAAAATTAATTTCATATTTCAGAAAAACGCCTAAATTTGAAATTTAAAATTTGGATGCAATTTTTTTTTTCATATTTGATTTACAAATTTTTTTTAAAAACATATTTAATTGTATTCATTGTTTTAGAGATTTTTTAAATATATCTTTTGGAGATGCATTGCAAAACAGTGATCTTGTATAGTGGAAATGAGAGATGCAAAGCAAAACAATGCATCTTTAGTTTATTTCGGATCTTATACAACTAGGTTGGACAATTTTTTGGTCCAAATGAATTACAACTGTCCAAAGAACCATTTTTTCTCCAAAATTCTCGGAACTTGCCGAATTTTACTTTTTTCGGATTGGACCTGTGGAAAATGAAGAGATTGTATGCACCGGTTCATACTAAATAAACTTAGTCCATATCTTTCTTATAAACTTGAACCCATAACATTTACCATGGGAGACTAAGGCCTTACCAATACACTACAATGACTTTCTTGTTATTATCTTGATTTTTTATATTATATATACATATTACAAAACAGTGGCTATTCAATCCAAATAATTTTAGTGAATTTTTTTTTGAAAGTTATTAATGATATTTTTTTTTTTGGAAATATTTTATTTAAGTACGTTTTTTTATATGTACAGTTTTTTATTTATTGTTTTTTAATGATGCTATTCCAGTACGATTAGGTACTGATATTATTAATGATTTTTTTTTTGAAATTTATAAAATTAGTTGTATAAATATTCTCTGTATCAATTTTTTTTATATATTTTTTTATTAAATGCATTATTTATATAATTTTTAGTGGGAGTTTTGCACAGTGAAATAATTAATAGTAATAAAATTTATAGAATTAAAAGATGATTGTGAAACTTAGTGATCTTTTGATTTTAATCTATAGGTATTATTATTATTAAATTATTCCACAGTTATTGCAAAACTGAAAGTGTTATGCTAGGTATTAAATAATTTCTATTAAGCCATCAGAATTGTGATATGTGCTAACTTAATTTAATTGTAATTTCTTAGTGAAATGACATCTGCAATAACGATAATTATGAAATTTGGGCCATGAAAATTCAGTATGTCCTGAAAGAACAAGAGGTTCTTTCGGTCCTGGATCATATTATAACCAAACCAGAAAAATGTACAACTGACAAGCACATTACTGATAGTGCTGCATATGAGTCCTGGAAAAAGAAGAACTCCATTGCTCGCATTACATTGCTGAACAGTATGGACAATGATGTGATGCGTGAGTTTAGGTAATATGAGATTGCAAAAGAGATGTGGCTTGCTTTGAAGCAAAAGTTCGGTGGAACTTCTGTTACAAAATTGAGACAACTCACCATTAAGTTTGACACTTACAAGAAGCATCATAATCATAGCATGTGGCAACATCTCAAGGAGATGTCAAATATGATTAGTGAGTTAAATGACGCTGACCATGTTTTGACTGATGAGCAACAACTTTAAGCAATGATTCGTTCATTTCCTCATACATGGGAACACATGAAGGTGAATCTGACCCACAACGAGAGTATTACAACTCTCAACGATGCAGCAAGGCATCTGGAACATGAGAAAGATCGTATTGAGGCATCAAAGCCTCAAGAAACTGAATCTGCTGTGCATTTGGCTGGTTCAAGCTCTCATGGAGGGCAAAACCAGAAGCATAAGTCAAATTATGGTTATAAGGGCAAACAAGAGAAAAAACATAAGGGGCAGGATCGTGGCAAGGGAAAGGCTTCTCAGAACAATTTTAACAAGCATAATAAAGCCAAGATCAAGTACTTCAATTGTGGCAAGAAGGGTCACTATGCTCGTGAATGCAAAGAGCCCCGCAAGCAGGGGCGGACGCAGGATTTTTGTCAGGGCGGGGCAATAATCGGATGCAAATAGCTTATCGGGTTCAAACCCAATAGCTTATAGGGTACAATTCAACATAAAAAAATACCAATCAATATAATAAAAATCCTAAATTACTTGAAAAAAAATCAATAATTCAACATTTATAGGGAATTTTGGTTCAACTAATTTTCGCTATTTGGGATCAGCCCCTATTTGGGCTCCATTAATTTGTTTCGCTCAGAGTTTATATGGGCTATGTTCCGTCTATTAGAATTCCAGAATGGGCTACAGGGGGGCAATTTGAATTACAGGGAGGGGCAGAAGTCCGAAAAGCAGATTTTTAGCACTATTTTTGAAAAACTAGCGGGGGGCAGCTGACCCCCCCTGTGCTACAGTGGGTCCGCCCCTGCCCTCAAGGTACAAATTATATAAAAACTTTCATATTTTTCATATGTTTCCAATTCTGTTTTTATTGTTGATTCTCATCCTTTGTGGACTGTAGACTCAGGGGTAACAGACCATGTAGCCAAAGATCGTGACTTGTTTGTGGATTTTTGTCGAATTCCGTAAGGTTCAAAATGACTCTTTGTAGTAAGCAACTCTCGTGTACCAGTCAAGGGTATAGGCACATGTAAGTTGGATATACGTGATGGTCGAACCCTTCTCTTACATGATGTTCTCTTTACACCTGACATTCGACGAAATCTTGTATCTGCAGTAGTTATTCTTAGATTTGGATTTACTTTGAACATATGTGGCACTAGTATTAAGCTGTATCTGGATGATGTGTGTTATGGTTATGGATATGTATCGAATGATTTTATTATTCTGGATGTTATTAATATAATGACTTCTTCTAATACCCATTTTTTCTTTAATTACATCATATGCTAATGAAAATATTGATGTGAATGTATGGCATATGAGATTAGGCTATATTGGACAGCAACGAATAGATAGATTAGCCAAGGAAGGCATGTTAGGCCAGATTGAAAGGGTTAGTCTACCAACATGTAAAAATTGTTTAAAAGAAAAAATAGCAAGAAAACCATTTGGAACAGGAACCAGATCTGAATTTCCGTTGCAATTAATTCATTCAGACATTTGTGGACCAATGAATGTGAGGGCACGACATGGAGGTAGATATTTTATCACCTTTATTGACAATTATGCGCGATATGATCACGTCTATTTGATATCTCATAAATCTGAAGCTCTTACATGTTTCACGAAATTTATAACCTTATGTGAAAATCAATTAGATAGGTTAAGGCCTTAAGAACGGATCACGATCGCGAATATTTGTCTGATGAGTTCAAATAAATGTGCGAAGAAAAAGGAATACTAAGGCAACTAACTATACCATATACTCCACAGCAAAACATAGTGGCTGAAAGGAGAAATCAGACTCTTTTGGAAATGGTTAGGTCAATGATGGCTCAAGCAAATCTGCCAATCAATTTTTGGGGTGATGTATTATTGATTGCTACCTATATTCTAAATCGTGTACCCTCTAAATCTGTTTCTTCAACTCCTTATGAACTTTGGACTAATAGAAAACCATATCTTAGTAATCTGAGACCTTGGGGATGCGCTGCCTTTGTTCATGATTCGTCCCATCAACATGGTAAATTGGGTCTACAAGGTAAAAAGAGTATATTTATACAATACTCTGAACATTCCAAAGGTTATGTGTTCATTGGTGAATAATCGAGTGGGAGTGTAACAGAATTTGAGTCCCAAGATGTCATTTTCTTGGAAAATGAATTTCCAAGAAAGGGTGAGATAGGTCAGGAATTTTCTCTATATGAAGTAGAGGAGCAAGATAATTTGATTGTTGCAAATCGTTTGGTGCATATTCCTGAACCTCCAACAGTATCTCATCCAAGTGGGAGCAAGTCAGTAGATGATGCTGAGCCACGTTCTGTTAGTTTGTAATAATCTAGAAGTCAATAATACGATAATTTATCATAAAGCTTTGTTCATGAATTGGATGATTAATATCATTTTGTTGCCTTGAGTATTATTGAATTTATGGATCATTTCGAGTTCATGACTGAAATTGTGAAACTCCATAATATAGATGATATATACTCTTAATCTTAAAAGGTCACTAACCAAGGTAATTAGCAGGAACACTAATTACCGCTATAAGGTTAGTATGTGGATTAAAAGATGGTTAAGTTTTACAAACCATTTGACACGAGATGTCATTTTAATCACATAGATACATGTTCTAGGAACATGGTATTTGACAGACCCCGAATGAGACATTAAATAGAATTGTGTTCGTGTCATTAATGTTTCTCATTCAGTGTCACGTTCTAAAGTATGAGGTATTTATCGTTTCCACTAAGAAATATATATGTGTGAGTGTTATCTAACACTGTCCGTAAAAAGCAGTCATAACGGTAGCATTTCGATATATATAGCTTAGCTGAGGAAGTGATAGTCTGCCAAGAATACTACTTGTCCCTCGTATCTCTATACGAGTTATAGCATCACTGGGCCCTTGATAAAGTAAGATTATCAGCGCGCGGTATGATTACAAGAGTAATCATATTTGATAATATGCTCAAGATCAAGAAAAGATTCAGTTAGCAAGGATGACACACATCTACCTTGAAACTGATCTGATAGCTATGAGACAGAGGAACAGACACAAGTAAATTGTTTACTGGATCGTGATATTGTATAGTACAGCATCATCTGTGTAATTGGATGGTCATGATGTGTTGCCAGACGCCACCCATGATTATAGAAGTTAAAACGGTTTTAACTCTATTTACCAACATAACACAGATCCTATTGGGTCACACCATATAGGAGTTAATCGGAGAATCTTATTTTGATTGATTATAAATTGGTTATGATCAATGATAAGATGGTTATAATTAATTATACGTGTTATAATTAAATTATAAATGTTATGTAAAAATAACAAGCAAAAACATTGGTTAATTTATAAACGTGTGTGACACGTTATATAAAAGTTGACCGGTTAATTTATAAATGTGCAGGACACATTGTATAAATTATCGAAACAACAACCGCAAGAAAAATATATATAATTATTCAGAATAATTATACGAATATTATTTGTGTTCGGGCCGAGGGCATTCGAGTCTTTTCAGATTCGACCTTATCCGCATGACACGTCATCGATCCTATCCAGATGACATGTCATCGATACCGAAACAAATAACCGAAAGAAAAATATATATATAATTGTTTAGAATAATTATACGAATATTATTTGTGTTCGGGCCGAGGGCATTCGGGTCTTTTCAGATTCGAGCTTATCCGCATGACACGTCATTGATCCTATCCAGATGACATGTCATCAATCCTATCCACAAGGGCAAAATGGTCATTTCACACCTATGCCACCTTGCATGTGTAGAAGCATGGAGAAGGATGTGGAAGGGTGTGGAAGGGGTATTTTGGTCATTTCACATATAAAAGGATGAGGTGTCAATGGCATATCTTGTAAATAGGCCGAACTTGGAGGGCATTTTGGTCTTTTGCAACCAAATTTAAACACTATAAATAGGGGTGGAGGGGTAGAGAGAGAAAGATATATTCACATATATACATATGCACATTCACATGTATCTTTTCGTGCAGAAACGAATCGGTATTTTCTCTCTTTCTCGGTTTCTCTCCCAAATAGTGTTTCGGTTGAGAAAAGAAAGTTATACGTAGTTGACGTATAATCTTGCGGGTTGTTGTGGAGAATATTTACGGGTTTATGAATAGTGTTTTACCGAATTTCGCGGTATGTCAGTTTTGCATATTGATGAAACTGAGCAACCGAAAATTCGTGTTTACGGGTTTTCGTCTTATTCCCGTGAATAGTGTTTTTGCATAATTCCGCGGTTTACGGTATTTCTGGCAGAAGAAATAAACCGCTCTCCGGTTAGTCCTGGTGGATAACCGATAGAGGTATCACACGTGTGATACTCCGAGTCGACTCCTTCCCTGGTGAGGCTCTACTCGCTCGGTCTGCATTCCAACTGTGATTTGGAAACAAGGTATAAATATGTTATATTAATCTATTTAATTTGTAAGTAGATTAAAGTTTTAGAAATCAATCATGGGGTAGATCTGTAAAAATGATTGAAAGGGTCCTTGCAATGAAAGACTTCAGAAGGAACTCTGCTTTGGTCTTTCCGGCATATCCCTTTTAATTCACGGCTTGAGTTAGAAGTAAAAATTTTTGTTTTACGTTCTTTCCGCAGCTTAAGCCTAAAAGGGTTTTGGTTACCGCGAAATCCCAAAAGTGGTATCCAGAAAACCCTACACGTTCAGCACAATCACAAATTAGGTATAGCAATCATGCTAGAGTTCCTAAACGTCATTTTCCAATCGAAAATGAATCTTACATGATTATCATGCAAGATGAAGAAGAGCCAAGAAATATTCGAGATGCTCTCACTTGTCCTGCCAAAGAGAAATGGATGAAGCAATGGAAGAAGAAATGGAGTCAATGAGATCAAATAATGTTTGGGAATTAGTTGATCTCCCTGAAGGACGCAAGGCAATTGGGAACAAATGGGTTCTCAAGATTAAGCATCTAGCTGACAGCTCGATTGAGAGGTATAAGGCACGTCTTGTTGCTAAGGGGTATACACAGCAAGAATGAATAGACTATGAAGAGACTTTCTCTCCTGTTATAAGATTTACTTCTATACGATTGATACTAGCTATAGTTGCCAGTTTAGATTTGGAATTGCATCAAATGGATGTTAAAACTGCGTTTCTAAATAGCAATCTGGAAGAAGAGATATATATGGAACAACTTGTCGGTTTTATTGCAGAAGGACAAGAGCACAAAGTGTGCAAATTGTTGAGATCCATTTATGGTCTCAAGCAATCTTCCAGACAATGGTCCATTCAGTTTCATCAAGCAATCATATCATTTGATTTCGAAATGATTGATGAAGACCACTGTGTGTATGTCAAAAGATCCAAAGAAAAATTTGTGATTCTATCGTTTTATGTGGATGACATACTGTTGGCTAGTAACAATAAAGAGTATGTGCAAATCATTAGATAATGGTTATCCTCCAATTTTGATATGAAGGATATGGGTGAACAGCATACATTCTTGGAGTGAAGATTGAAAGAGATCCTTCCAAGAAGATGTTAGCTCTATCACAAGAGCATTACATCAAGAAAGTACTTGAAAAGTTCCATATGCAAGACTGTAAACCTATTGATACTCATATAGCAAAAGGCGAAGGTCTTAGTTTAAGAATGTGTCCAAAGACTCCAGATGAAAAAGCACAAATGGAAAAAAATTCCTTACTCATGCGCTGTTGGCAGTCTCATGTGTGCTATGATGTGTACTAGGCCGGATATCAGTTTCGTCGTTGGGATGGTGAGTAGATATCAAGCCAATCTAGGACAGTCTCATTGGAAAGCAGTAAAAAGAATACTTAGATATCTGAAAGGTACTGGAGATTATTTATTATGTTTCCAAGGAGAAAATCTGCAACTCATGGGTTACGCATATGCTGATTGGGGAGAATATTTAGATGAAAGAAAATCCACCTCAAGCTATGTTTTCTTACTTAGTAATGGAGCTATCTCTTGGAGTAGTAAGAAACAGAGTTGCATATCCTTATCCACAATGAAAGTTGAATTTGTAGCATTTTCAGCAGCAGTACAAGAAGCAGTTTGACTTAAAAGATTTTTGAATCACTTGGGTTTCGGTAAGAATGAAACTAACTTAGTGTTGGTATACAGCGATAGCTAAGTAGCAATCGCTTATACAAAAGATCCCAAGTATCACTCAAAGACCAAACACATTGATACTAAGTATAACTTCGTTAGAGACATGGTGGCGAGAAAAAGCAAGTTTGCATGCAGTACATATTTATACACAAAATGGTGGCAGATCATTTTACAAAGGCAATACCCAGAGACGTGTTTATTGGTCATATTAAGTCTCTAGGGTTACGCAGATTGTAATTATATTTTTATTGAACAGTATATTATGTATATTTGTATTTGTGGGATAAATGCAATGAATGTTATTTTCTTATTCATTTATGTTATAATTGTTACAAATTATTTAATATCAATATATTTAGCATAACACATGAAATAAAAAATGAAAGGTATGTCAGACAGTTGATTGGCCTTCTCACACAGGCAATCGCTTCTATGTCTTAATAGAACATAGAAATGAGATTGATTTTATATGATACAAAATATGAGAACAAGTGCTTAAAAATATATATATATATATATATCGCCTTGATAGAGAATCAAGATGAGGTCATATGAATATATTGTTATGACCGAAGGTGAAATACCCACTATTCATTTTAACTGTCTTATGCCAAGTGGGAGTCCTGTTATTTGATTTATATGATAAGTAGAGTTGTGGACTCAAGTTAGATATTGTATATATCTGAACTATCACTTGTACGGTATTGAATTTTAGTTTAGACATATGCTCCATAAGAAATGGAGAATAATACCGTAACATATGTTTCATACCATATCTGCAATTGACCAATAGGGTAACACAAGATATGATCTATTCTTCTTTGTTGTGTGAGACTCGCGAGATTAAAAAGATCTTATAGTACTCTTCGATTTTTTACTAAATACTTGAAGTTTATTTTCAATTAGTTATTTTGGAATGTTACCAATGATCATGAATGATGCGATCCAATGGAACATATCTGGATAGCATTGATTTGGAATGAAAAGATTCTATATAAAATAAAAAGATCATTTGAGTGTTACATTAAGTTATATTCATCGATGCACCAATTATGTTTATGTAACACCAATTATGTTTATGTAACATAATTGTGAATATATAAATATGGTTGTATCAATACATAAAAGAGATCATATAATACTTAAAAAATGTGACTTGATCATCTGAGGTACTGCATACTTAGATGTTGTTATTCATACCTAACAGTTGGATAACAACATATGCTCTCAAATTAAGATATTTCCTTATACGAATTTTAACAGAGATTAGAGATTACGTTATCTTAGTTTATAGCGGGTATCCCATTTTGTGCGAGTGAGAGATGTTGGATTTATTAAATGCTACACCTGTTATGGGAAATCCAAATCCAAAATCCGACCCGTTATGAATAGATGCCAACCCATTATGAAAAGGTGCATTGGTTTTATATAAATCATCCATATCTGTCTCTCTCAAACCATTAGATAAAAAAATGAAATAGTGACTGAAAGAGAGAAAAGTTACAGAGCACCAAGATACTCTGTTAATACTTGAAGGTCTTAGGTCGTGGAAAACGCAGGACTTCCGGCTTCGGCTTGTGATTCTTTGCAGAACCAGTGATACTGCTACGCTCGCAAGATCCGCTTCCGCACGAAGATTAATGGAGTAATTTGTAAGTTCTATCCGTTAATTAACAGTTGTGTACACCAAATTCAAAGTGCAATGGAAACACGATTTTTCACGCATCGACTTCTTAGTGAGTACAACATACCCTAGCGGCCTAGCTTTCTCATAATAATTTATATAGTATTTTAATTAGTAATTTCTACTTTAAAAAATAATGAAATCAATAATTATAAGTTTTTACGTATTATAATATAGATCCATACTTTGCAAATTTTTTTAAAAAATTTAAATAATCAATATGAACTGCTATAAATAATTCTTACATAAAAATATACTTGGAGACCATATTAATTGATAACGAATTTGCGCACAGACAATCCAAAGCTCCTGGGGAATCCCTGTGATCAGAGTTTTTTCTTTGTAAAAATAAAAATAATTAAAAACAATATAAGAAAATAGATGGATGGTCCCGGTATTTCGATTCAATATTTTTATTTTGCAGAAACCGAATATAATAAAGAAAAATATGATGTAATAATGTAACTTGAACAAAATAGTAGGCAATCACATGCAAATGATCACATCACATATATAACACGTGACACTTAATTAAACATAACATTAATATTGATCACATTTAATTATTTTTTTACGTTTTTTAAGTTTGTTCACAGAAAATAATAACGAAAAATACTAAAAAATAAGAAACTTGTACAAAATAAATTATAATAAAATAATATTAGAAAAATTGATCATATAATGTGTCATGTGACGTGATCAAATCAGTTTACGTAATGTGACATAACATGTTATTTTCAATGAAAGAGTTACATGTCACACCAATAAAAACATCATGCGACAACGTTAGTCACATACGTAACTTGATTTTCCTGACAAACTGATAACAACGTGACTAATTTTCTGCACTACCTTTAATATACGAATGCATGTCCTTGTATGAGATCAACATTAATTTCTAAGCAATAATCTATCTCTTTTTTTGCTATATTATTTTTGGGGGAACTTCACGTATTCCTCTAATCAATAGGTAGGGTTTAATTGATTGACAACCACCATCATCCACTTCTCTGTTTTCTTTTTTATTATTATTATTTAAGTTCCCTTATTTATTTTTTGAGTGAACCGCGGGAATAATTAAGTTATCCGAATTATTTTATGGTGTCAAAATCTCGAATCTTAGTAAGAAATTAAAACAGAATTAGTCTGCGCACCACTGAGGAACAATTAAACTAGATATGGGCACCATTTTTTTGGTGTGCTAGCTGACTAGATCTAAACACTCTCTTCTGAATTCTGATAGATGGAAATGAAGACTGTGTTGTAAAGCTGATTTTTTTTAAAAAAAAAACAAATTCAAATTTTGATATAAGTGTACAAAGTATCAGTACCACATTCATATTTGTAACGAAGCTAGCATTAATTGGTCCACTGTTTTCATAATTTTAAACATGCATAACTTTTGATAGAAATCTCTCATTTTAGTATATGACTTTTTAATCCAGAACGACTAAGAAAAATATTGCTAATTAGTACCTAATTAAAATCTTAAGTTGAAGTTTTTAATCCTCGACAGTTATATATATTTTTATTTTATTTCTAATAAAAGTGGTCTATTTGAAGATTACATTACATTGAGGTTACTAATTAGACGTACAAATACAATGCTGCAAATTATTTTTGTTATTTAATAAATAAATTTTAGTACAGTCTTCGCGTTGCTACATAATAATAGAAGGAAAAGAGAGAGAAAATCATAAAATATTTACTAGGGAATCTTGTTTGGACAAAAAAAAAAAAAAAAAATGAAAATATAATGTTTGTAATTGTAAGTACAGTACCAAACAAAATAATTAAACAAGTTCTGAAATGAAATTTATGCCTAGCACGTACTGCCAATTTCGGAAAAACAAACAACTCCGAACCTCGATCACAAATTCACAATGTATATAATAATAATATATAATAGCTCTACCACCATTAATTATATTTGAGCTGATGATGAGAAATGAAAAGAATCTCTAACTATTTTATTTAGGGGTTGACAAGAAATTGCCAGAAAAAAGCCACAACATTACTACTATTGTTGTGTTATTGGTTTGAGTTATTTAGGTTCAGAATGTATATGCGAGAAATCTATTCCTTACCGCCTTTGTGGGTAGATACATCATACATATACCATACAAAGTGGATCCCCGGCCAGATAATAAGAAACAACCAGTACTTGTCAAGGCTCTTGCACTTATGAAAGAATAGGTTGATTGGTTGAAGACATTTTTTTTGGTATGAAATGCAAACATTTTAAGGACAGGACCTTTGTTTAATTATTGTACAACTTTTTGTTTGTTTATAAATATATTTGTTTTCTCGTGAGTAACAGGAGTACAAAATGGGTTGAAATTAAGGAGATGTCAGAATTGGGGATCGATCTCTCAGCGCTAGTTCCATGTGTCGTGATTGAGCAGGTGCAGCTCCATTTCAATTGAAGGGATTGGCAGTCTAGTGTAGTGTAGTGTAGTGCAGTGCTTCTTAATTAATTAATTTGTCAATTTGTCAATTTGGGACATGCCCAGAAGATGGAATGAATGAATGCATGAATGAATGAATATTTTAGGATACTTGTAGACTTGTAAGTTTTAATTGATAGTAACTATTTTATTTCTATTTGGGCTTATATTTGACTTGTAATTAAGTTGTGCTTGTGCGCCTAGCTAAAGGTAGACATGTTTCAATTAAGCCCATCATAATGGTGGGTCAAATATATATATATATATATATATATATATATATATATATATATATATATATATATATATATTTTTAGGTCCGGTTGTTAGAAATTTAGAATCAACCTTTATATGTTGTCTTGTAGTTCCTAAGTATTGTAATATATACAATAGAATTTTCCCAGTGGCAGTGGGGTCCCACTTTTGAAACTCTGATTATCCGTGGTCCTAAACTGTGTGACCATGTGCATGCGGTCCACGAGTGAAAATTGTCAAAATCCAAAATTTAATATTTTTGGGAAATTAAATCTCCTTCGCTTTGACAAGTAACATCACATCAGGGTCAGGGACACACACACATAGGATTGCAAACGGATCGGATAATATTCAACCATATTTCAAAATTAGATACGGATATCCGATATCTGAATATCCGTACGGATACAGATACGTATATGATTTTGAATTTAATTATCCGTATCCGAATAGTAGATATCTCTCCTCCTTATTAAGAAGCTTAATGTCTAGATCTTGCAAGGGTTCTGATTTACTTTTTTTTTTTTTTGGAGGATGCTCAGCCGTTAAATTTTCAGATCGCACATAGAAGAATTTTTCAAATTATGCGCTTCAACACTTAAGCATGCACTGGTCGTGCCGCATATGATCCCAGCGCCCGTAGACCACGCGCCGCACCCGTGGACCGCGCCTCTGAACAATGCACGGCACCTGTGGACCGAACCTGTGCACAACGCACCCTTTTTTCTGCTGAAGGCGGGATTCGAACCCAGTTGGGTTCTGTTGGTGCCAAAATTCTTACCACTACACTAGAGTTCACATGTGTTATATTGTAGATAAATATAGTATTTAACTATTTTTCTCTACAAATTTGATTTAAATTATAATTATATAAATATCATATATAAAATAATAAAAATATATATATATTAATAGCCGTATCGTATCCTTCATTTTTTAAAATTGCCGTATCGCCGTATCTGTATCGTATCGTATCGTATCAGTATTATTATTGCTTTGAGATTTGTGCAGCAAGTATTTGAACGGTTGATTTTCAAAAAGATCACACAAATAATGAAATAATGAAACGCTTGATCTTCTTCATTTTATAATATTTTATAATGAAATAATATGTTTCCGTTGGGTGCGTTGCTAGTATACTATATAGCTTAATATATATTATGAAAATATTTATATATAAATCTACGGATATCTGATCCGTATCTGTCTAATATCCGATCTGTATCTGTATATGAAAAATAAAAGTGGATGCATATATGGTTTTAGCTCTATCTCATCCGTATCCGTACATATCCGTCTAATATCCGATCCGTATCCCTATCTGAAAAATAAAAGCGGATATGGATATATATGGTTTTAGCACTATCCGATCCGTTTGCACCCCTACACACATGTAGTGGTTTGCAAACTGGCTGGACCGACCGGGCCGAATAAAACCCGGGCACGAACGACACGGGTCACGGGCAACACAAGTCACAGGCAACAAGGGTCACGGGTGAAACGGGTAGGGTAGCACGAGTTCTTTTTTTCAAAAATCCTACCTGGCCCGTTTCAACCCCCAGGTAACATAGGTAGGCAGGTACCATAGTCCGGGTTCACAGGTCTGGTCCGGTCTGGATCGGTTTTTTTTTTTTGCTCTTTATTTTATTTATTTATTTATTTTTTTGCTATTTTTTAAACCAAAAAAATATAAAATTATAAATCAAATTCATTTGACATGATTGCATATTTGAACTCAATAATTTTTGTTATAATAAAACATAAATCAAAATTACGAATTATTTTAAAACAATGTTGCTTAAATTAATTACTTATACATAACACCTAATAGATGTACAAAAACACATGAAAAAATTTCAGAAAAAATAGTTTTTTTTTTACATCTTATATAATCAAATAATACCTATACATATTATTTTTATAGACTTTCAATATTATATGCCTCTTCAAATTTATAAAATATTTTCGGACCGTTTATTTTTATGCGGAAAATCAATGGTCGATCTGCAATACAATCTTTCCAAATCTATTTTAAAATGATCAAGGAAGAACATTGAGCGTAACCAACATAAAAGTTCGGAAGTTTTATTATGTATGGACTTCGATCCAACACGAAGTGTTTATGACCATACGATACTTTAATTTTCAATCAACTAGATGGATAGGTAAATAAAAACAAAATTTGATCAAAATTGGATACAAGACAGTAAATGTAGTGCTTTTTAATTTAAACGGTTCCGATCGACCAACAGATGATATATTCTCGTGCTTCTTCATTAACTTACCAAATAAGAGTTTATGTTTCATATTCATGCATAGAACATGTGAGTAATGTAAGCAACATACAAGTAATTCTATTTAATTTAATGTGTCAAAATTATTTAATTAAGCAATAAATATGTTATAACATTAATTATTGCATAAATTTAATTTTATATATATATATATATATATATATATATAGGTTGGCTAAGATCAAAGTGGTAGTTCCTGAGCTTTGGTGCTACCAATTTTTTTTTTCAATTTTCAAAGTTTAAAACGTTGATCCGAACCGTTCAAGTTGTTCTTCATATTAAATTGTGCTTGGAGACCAAATTTTACATTTTTCTGAATTTTTTTACTATTTGTTAAGCCACTTTGAAAATCGTTGATCCAACGGTGGCTTAACAAAACAGTAAAATCAGAAGCCACCGTTGGATCAGCTGTTTTCAATGTGGCTTAATAAATAGTAAAAAAATTCAAAAAAATATAAAATTTGGTCTCCAAGCACAATTTAATATGGAGAACAACTTGAACGGTTCGGATCGATGTTTTGAACTTTAAAAATTAAAAAACGAATTGGTAGCACTAAAGCTCAGGAACTACCACTTTGATCTTAGCCAACCTCTATATAGGAGGGTTCCAATACCTCATTTTTTTTATACCTCATCATAACTCATATTTTGTATCTTCATTTTTTTCATATTCAAAGTCTAAATTGTTGATCCGAACCGTTTAACATGATATCCATACTAAAATATGGTTAGGGATGAAATTTTATAATTTTTGAAATTTTTTTACTATTTTTTAAGATAGGTAGAAAATCACTGTTTTTTGAACGGTTCAAAAACAGTTATTTTGTACCTATCTTAAAAAATAACAAAAAAATCCAAAAAATATCATCTCCATGCATATTTTAGTATAAATATTTTGTTGAACGGTACGGATCGACAATTTGGACTTTGAAAATTAAAATATAAAATATGAGGTATGATGAGGTATGAAAAAAATGAGGTATTGGAACCCTCCTCATATATATATATATATGGGAATTGGCTAGTATGCTATCGGTAACTAATGTTCATTTATGCTATGATATTTTCGAATGTTTGATCAGCATTAATTGTCGTGCAGAGATGATGAGGCGCTGATTCTAAGTTAACGGAGACGGAACATTTTCAAATCGTTCTCTCTGTCTTATGTCTTCAATCTTGCCCAAAATCTTCTCCGTCCGACCGAAAATTTCCCTAACCCTCGCTAGGGTTTTGTCCCGCCTCCTCCCCGCCCGTTTCCTCTACAATCACTGTGCCCTATTTTCCTCCTCTCGCGATCTGTCCTCTCTCCACTGGTGTTATTCTTTTCACATGGCTCATTTTTTTCGATCAAGTGATCTCCATATTCCTTTTCATATGGCTCATTTTTTTTTTTTTACTAAAAATGCACTGAGATATTTCATAGGAATCTTACAAATTTGAATTATGATAGTGTTATTATGTGTCAAATCTGCCTATTTAAGATAATATCATAAATTAAATCTGAATTTAAGAAAAAAACAGAAGAATTATGCCTATTTAATCTCATAAATTATTCTTCTCGAGGAAAACTTCTATTTTTCTCAATTTTTGATTTTCAGTTTTTTTTTTTATATAAGGTCAAAATATCCAAATAGTTGAATACCAAATTAATTCTTTTTTTTAACATCTTTATCTTATGAAAAACAAGCTAAAAAAATAATGAATCCAATTGGGGTGGGGAGGTGGGGGAGGAACCAATTGGAATTTTAAAAAAAAAATTGAATTTTTTTAAGCGGATACACGGGTAAGGGTACACGGATTCGCGTGGGACGGTCCGGATTTGAAACGGACCGGGTTATCACAGGTTTAATGGCAAAAAACCGGATCTGGCCCTTTTCAACCCGTACCCGAGTTACCCGTGGACCTGAGACAAATCCGTGCATGATCTGGACCGGGTTTGACCCGCCCGGGTATTAGCAAAAGACTACACACATGTAATAGCTAATAAGAGCCAGAGGTTCCAATCAAAGGTTGAAAAATGCAGCAACGGCAGCGTGCAAAAGAAGCTCTTCCCTTCCCGGGACAGCGGGACCTACTACAAAGATATATAATATATTATATATATTCTCCTTTTACGCGTGTGCCCTTGAATGTGGTTAATGCATATATCCCTTTCCCTTGCCTTTCTTCTTTCTCTCTCTCTTTCCCGGTTCCCCTACAAGAAAAAGAATTAGAAAGGTAACAAACAGGTAGGGAATATTCTATGATTCTATCCTTTCCTTTCTGCATTTGCATTCCTCTGTCTCTCTCTGTACACTTTTATTACAAATTATATTATATTATATTATATTATATTATATAACTCCATTTAATAATAATACACCATATGCATCCTCTATTCCTCTTGTCTTGTTTAAGCCCAAAAAGAAAATTAAGGTTCGTCTCTGTTTTTCAAATTTTTTTTTGAGACAGAAACGAGGGTCAAGCCCTCCTTTAATTGAATCAAACAAGATTACAAGAGTTTTGAACCCAATAAAAATAAAAACAAAGCCAGCTCAGATGCTTGAGCCTAAAGAGAGAAAACGATAAAAAGAAAAAACAAAGATAAGTGAAAGATCCCTAAACAGTAAGTAAAAGGAGATAAAATTTTAAAAGAAGTTCAATACTGAGTCAAGTGCCAGTATTCTATGAAGTTGATTTTATTGCGTCTGTTGCCTTAATGTTCTTGCTGTTCGCACCGCCGCGTTGTATTTCTCTGGATTTCCCTTGCCAGGTCATTTACATCTTTGCATGTTCCTCTGAATATACGGCTACATCTTTCTCGCCACACCACAAACCTTGATATTATCATTATCTCCTTTGTTTTCCTGTTGTGTGTTCGTTGGAACAGTGCCTGCGTATGTACCGGTATTCCCTGTACCAGTCCAGTTTGCACTGCTGTCTGCCGATATATTGCTAGGGTGGTTTGGCACGAATTGAATAAGTGTCTCACCGTCTCGCATTGTCTTTTACACATCTCGCACCTGTTTACTAATTCCCAGCCTCTCTTTTTTAGATTGTCTATTGTGAGTAGCCTATTGAGACACATCAGCCATGCAAATACAATAATTCTAGGGGGCACTCTGAGTTTCCAGATTCTCTGTATTTTTGTTTTGAACATTGGTCCGTTTTTGATATTCCAATAAGCTGATTTGACCGTGAATTTTCCATTGGTCTGTTTTTCAATTTTACTTACATCCTTCTACAATTTAAAAATTACATACTCTAGCTCTAAATATATATAGGTATATATATAATACTTATGGTGAAATTTAAAAGCAATTCTTTATCTATTGATCGAGTCCTTTGAAAATCCAACGTTCAAATTTATAATACTTGATCGAGGAAATCAATTAAGAAACCAAATTAAGATTTTTTTTTTTTTTTTTTCTAAAATGAAATGAGAAACAAAAGTGTTGCACTTTGAATGTAGGTGGGATGTTAGCATCGTTTTGGCGTGTACTAATTTGGCGTTGGCCTGGTTTCTCCATGTTGCCAGATCACATGTATACATCAAACTACTAGTTTAAGATGCGATGCGATTAAATAATAAATAACAATTAATTATTGTCGACTTCTTCTTCGAAAACGAAAATGGCCATGTCATAAGTCATATCTATTCAACCAAGCTATAGTAAATTATAATAAATAGTTTAATTTTATGGACATTATCACCATTTATTATTATTTTCCATAAAAAAATCGATATCAATGAGAATTTGACTCAAACACATGCATGTGTCTGTGTTTTAATTTGTCACACCTATCAACTTAATGTAATTAAATTATTAATTAATTAATTAATTAATTTATTTATTATCATTATTATGGAGATAATGTAACTAATTAATTAATGGCTATCACCTGGCCGGGCCGGGTAAATTATGAACATAAAACGGTGATATATTGATGATTAACTTAAACCAAGGTATATCAATTATGTCACACTTAGCTGTTTAATAATTGATTTACCATTTTATACATTTTGTAAGGTTCAAATTTCTTGCTCAACTAGTGAAGTGTAGATATCAATTTTATATATATATATATATATATATATTTCTGAATAGAACAAACTAGTTAATAAATTTAAAATTACTTTGGTAGATTCTCCAGCTAACTTTTGTTAATTGATTAGCTCCTACCTAATTGATTCATCGATCGTCATATTGATTAATGAGTAATGAGAACAATAAGTTAAATGCATTGAGCTGGATTATCCATTTATCCTATCCCCCCTAATTAATAAATTAAAAAGGACTGGACTCATACCTCAGGCCTGGGGGCTTCAGCATATATATATATATATATATATTAACAACTGTTAATCAAATTAATTTATTTCATATAGATAAACACACACACACACACACATTTGACAATAACTGTAATTAATTGGTGTTATTTTTTAGAATGAATTGTAAATTGTATATAGAAATAAATTAATTAAGCCATTCCACTGGTTTGTACATGTGTTGATGAGTTTAGTTTAGTTTAGTTTAGTTTAGGGTCCAAAATACAAATGCAGCTAGAGTTGCTAAAATGGTAGGTGATGGCGCATCAAATGCAAGCTGTGTGAAACAAACGGGAGATAGAAAGCATTATTGTGAAGAACAAGAACAACCTAACATTCCATGTCCATATATAATATATGCACAGCACTACAGCAGCACTGGTCGAAGCATCCGGCCACATGTGTGCACCTAATAGTCTTCAAGATCTCATATGGAACTAGCGTACTGTAATCCCTGTAGCGAATTCAATTTATGCATAATATTTAGTAACATTACATACTTTGCATAAGATCAGAGATTGTACTACAGTTGAGCTATCAACATCAACATCTCTTGGGGTCGGGGGGCCAATTCGTTGGATTCTACGCACTATACGCCACATGTAAAAGTATACCAACAAAACAAACATATAATCTATATAAATATATATATACATAGTACCATTTCTCGTATTCCATAATTCCATTGAGTTGTTTTCTTATTAATTACCAAATTAATTAATTAATGGCACCGGAAGGGTTCTTCTTATTTTTGCCCCAACATAATTTATGCCAACGAAATTTCAAATTGTCTATTATTTTTTTTTCTTTTTCTGTTACACTCCAATTTGAAGAGTAAAAAAAATATAAACTTAAGAAAAGTAAATAAGGTTATAAAATGAGCACTTAACCTTCATTAATCTTATCCTCCTTTTAAATATTCAACAAAATAAGAATAAATTATAAATTTTCTTTCCCTCGATCATTTCCTCCCTTCCAATTTATTACACGCGTTTCAACGAAAAAAACGATGATTTTATCATTCAACTTGTTCTCAATTAATTTATAGTTAAACCATCATCTCCGATACAACCGTATAATGATAGTGATATTTCATGGTGGAGATTTAAGAAGGTATAACTGAACTTTTTTTTTTCATGCAAATATAAATTTACAAAAAAAAAAAACTGTGGATCAAGGAGTAATAAATTTTAGCATGTAATATATTTGCTTTTACTTATTCTGACGTATTGTCCATTACTAAAATTTGTTGAGGAACTACAAATATTTTATGTTTTTTTAAGAGCTCTGTGAATCAGTCTTTAGTTTAGTGACAAATACAATGTTGTCCGTGTGGGAGGTTGCATGTTGGAAATCCGGAGTCATGGTGCAACCAATTAGTTTTTCAATTTTCAAAGTTCAAATGGTCGATCTAAACCGTTAGATGTGATCTCTATATTAAAATGTGCTTGGAGACCAAATTTTACATTTTTTGGAATTTTTTTACTATTTATTAAGCCAATTTTAAATCGCTGATTTTAACCACTCAATATATGTATATATATATGAGGAGGGATTGGATGACACCGTGCATTTTCAAAGTCCAAACAGTCGATCCAAACCGTTCAACTTGATGGATATGTTAAAGTGTGCTTGCAGATCAAATTTTACATTTTTCTGAATTTTTTACTATTTATTAAGGTGGGTACAAAAATTCAACGGTCTGAATATAGCAATTTTGTTAAATACTTAATAAATAGTAAAAAAATTCAGAAAAATGTAAAATTTAATATGCAAGCACATTTTTAACATATCCATCAAGTTGAACGGTTTGGATCGACTGTTTGGACTATGAAAACTTTGAAACTGCACGATATCATTCGATGTCACCAAAAAAGGGTGTCATCCTATCCCTCCTCTATATATATATATATATATAATTATTTTACATTAGAAGCACTTATATATTGTAAAAAATAAACTTATAAATTGCGTGAAAGATAAGATTTTTCTTCATACTCAATTAACATTTGATATTTTGAAAATCCTTCTGCATGTTTCTTCATTCTCAATCAATGTTTGTAATAATTATTATAATCCATGTTTGAGAAGGGAAGGGCAAATTAAAATTAGCAGTTTGAAATGTAGTATTATTGAGGGACAAATGTGCAAATTTGACAGTTCCTATCTGTTATCCTAGAGACCTAGACTAGATGGCAAGAGAGGAGACTTGGACCAGCACGCAAATACGCAAATACGCAATGCAAATTTGACACTTCCTATCGATATTCGATTCCTTTCTCAACCTCCCTTTCCAAGATAGACATATACCAACTAACCTTAATTACATATATATATACACATGGTAATATAAATATAAAATAATTATGCGTTATTGGACTTTACTATGGGCTTTATTGGTTGTCATCTTCAGTCACCCTCTCCTCTCTGACCCAGCAAACCATTATTATTCTTATTCTTTCTTTCTTTCTTTCTTTCTTTCTTTGTTTTGTTTTTGATAAAATAGAAACCTAGCTAGCTATCTAGACCAAGTATACTTAATTAATAATCTTAATTCCCTCTCAGTTCTCTACTTGGGTATATATATATATGTATGTATCAAGCTAAAGCACCCTTTTGAGTTTTGAGAGAGAAATTAAAGAGACAGGATAATTCGACCGGCATGAAGCGGCTGGACGGTTCTAGTAAGATCAATAAGATCAAAGGAAAAGGGATTGGTGCGGCGACGGTTTTGGTTTCTTTGATCGCCTTTCTAATAGTCATCAGCCTTCTTGAGTCCAATTCTCGCGCTTCGACCATATGTAAGTGAACACTATTATATTGATGTTGCACCCTTCTCTTCATATTTTTCTTTTTTAATTTGGGTCTAATTTCTTCCTCAACTTCTTTAGCATGCAACAATCGTTCGTTCTGTTAATTGCACCCAAAAACATTGGATAACATGCCTTATTCTTTTCGTTATTTTTTTCTTCTTTTTTGTGTTTACTGTTGCACTCCTCACTATATTTTACAGTACATATATAATTATATGATGAATTGCCAATCTTATCATTAACGGTTAATTTGAACGACAAAATATTTTTTGAGGATATATATAGCTAGGAACTTGTTGGTGTAGAGGCGGCATATATATATATATATATATATATATATATATACATACTTGTCTGATTTTCTCTTTTGTTCTCTTTTCTGCAGTAGATTTGCAGCCGTCTTTTAACAATTATGCGCCTCTGTCAAGCATAGAGGGAACAACTAATCACCTTCAGCAAGGTTTGATTTCAAATTCATCAAAATATATATATTCATGCATGCATCTCATGTACTTATATATATTCAACGTTTGTTCCTTGTTACTTTCTTCTTTTGAAAAAATTGGAATTAATGAATATATATGCAACTAATGATGGTGCATAGCTGTCCAATCAAATTATGCATGCGTCCACACGGCTAGCTAATCGCTATACAAATATATATAAATTAATTGCTGTTTTTTCATGAATAATGGGGGGGTTATTTCCTAGTAAAAGTTGTCAATTTTGAATCTGTAATTTATATAAATGTAAATGCATTAACGAGCAAAAAAAAAAAAAAAAAACTGAAAGCAGTAAAAGAAGACCACATTGACCAAATTAAATATTAATTAATATATATGAAGTAGGAACCGGGTTGACTATTTGTAGCAAATTAACCCGCTTAATTATTCGTGAACCATAACGTAACCTATTTGTAGCTAAAAATGGCACGTGTTGCCATCTCATCTCATCTCATCTCATCTCACCAATGGCGCTAGCTGTACGTACGTTATTTGGAGTAATTTGGAGGGTATTCCAAAAAAAGTGATATATATATATATATCTCAAATCCCAATAATATATATAATAGCCCAACTAACTGTCAACTGATAGGAAAAAGGAAAGGTCTGACACTTATCACTAATGCAATGCTTTCTCATATCACCTAATTAATTAGCTCGCAATTGCATATTTGCATTAGTCCGGCCTATAAAATTAATTAGCTCGGAATTATTCGTGAACCATAATGTGTTGAAATTAAGGGATGAAAAATGTATGATATAATTAATTGTGTAGTAACTAATTAATTATAACACGATAACTTATTACCTTGTTGTAGGTAAAGAATCAAATGTTGTGCCAATTTCTTCAGAAGAAAAGCACAAGCCAGAAAATATCAGCTCAGGTAATTAATGGTGACTCTCTACTTGTTTTAGTTTGTTTATATTATATTATTGAACTTTTTATGATTGTAACTATATATATATATATATATATATATATATATGCCTTTATATATCCACAGAAACTGATGGCGTCATTAATTTACCTATCAGAATGACAGAAGATTTGGGTTCAAATGAGAAAACAACAGGTGAGACTTGAGAGTTGAGACCAATACACAAATCAGTACAACACTACAGTGCTTGTCAATTGTTCAAAGATCACTGATTAAATCTCACCCAAAATAACTAGATAGAGAAAAAAATAAAATAAATGAATAATTAGATAAACCTTGGGACTAGTGATAAAGAGACAGCACTGATAAACAACAAAACAATACTAATGGTCCCAAACACCAATAATTAAAAAAAAAAAAATGAACAATTGAATTTCATACTTTATGCAGATAATGATGAGAAACCCACCTTACCTACTGTATCAAGTGAAGATACAAGTCCTAAGGAAGAATTAGTAGGTAATTAAGTACATGAATTTGCTTTGATTTATATTTCTCTTGATTTCATAAATTGGGTATTTTTTTTTTAAAAAACAATATGTTCTAGTTATTCTGTAGAAAAAGCAGAGCTTGTTTTGTCATTACCCAAAACAGAGCAGCTAGGAATTTCGAGAGGAACTTTTTTTTTTTTTTTTTTTTTTTTCTTATTTACGATTAGTTGGCCAATTGTCTTATAAAATACCACAAGTTTGACAGAAATGGAAGGCTAATCTCCAAGCAGATTTCCTCTTTATATATAATTTTCAAGCACAGTCACATTGACTAGTGAAAAAGAAATAAAGGTAGCAAAATTAAAATTTATTTATTCCTAATTAAATTATGTGCATTGTATGATTTTGTTTCAGTTAAGGAAACAAATGAGTTGGCCATTCCTGCAGAAGAAAAGGATGACTCTAACAATTCGAATCAGGGTATGTATTTCCTTTGAAAAACAAATTATATATGTTATCAAGATAAGTTCCTCATTTTGTTATCTGATCTGTATTTAATAGATGATGGTGGAGAAATGATGTTACCAACTAGATTAACTGAACAATGGAATCAAGACAAAACTACTGAAAGTTCAAAAATGGAACTCAATGCAGAGGAGAAGTCTGAAACCACTGAATGGAGTCAAGACGAAGCTACTGAAAGTTCAAATACAGAACTCAATGCAGAGGAGAAATCTGAAATAACTGAATCCCAATCAGTTAATTCTGAAAATCAAGAGGATATCAAGCCAGGTACACTAATTTCATACCTTGTTGAAAACCATTTACTTATTAATTACTTTGAAAAACAGTATTGGAATGGAACTAAAAATGGAATTAAAACAGACTATGTTTCCCTGACAATCTTACTTGCACAATTCAGAAGAAATCCCTTCAAACCAAAACCAAAAGAACAAGCTAGAGTGCGACTTCACACACCCAAGAGCTGATACATGCACAATGGAAGGAGATGTGAGAGTCTTAGGCACCTACTCTACTGTTTTTCTTGTTTCACCTACTGCACAAGATACCACCGAGTCAAAGATTCGGCCATACGCACGCAAATGGGAGAAGCCAACTATGCAAATGATCAAAGAAGTTAATGTCAAACAGGCTTTACCAGATCAGGCACCACCTTGTACTGTGCACCATGATGTACCAGTGGTTGTTTTCTCCACAGGTAATTCCTATAAGCTAATTAGCCCCATTTAGTCTGGCCAAAATCCTGATTATGTAATACCAAATAGCCATAGAAGTTAGCTAAAAATGTTAATATTAACTACTTGTATCCATTTCAGGGGGCTTCGTCGGGAATGTATTTCACGACTACACAGATATACTGATTCCACTTTTCCTTGCGGCAAATCAGTACGAAGGAAAAGTGCAGTTTGCAGTTACTGACATGAGTTGGTGGTGGATTTTCAAGTACCTCCCCATAATCAAGACCCTTTCTCCTTACCCTATTTTAAACCTAGACCAAGACAAAAATGTGCATTGCTTTCCCTCGGCCCAAATCGGGGTAAAATCGCACAAGCCCATGGGTGTCGACCCAACCCAATCACCAAACGGTTACACAATGCAAGATTTCAGAGCTTTTATTAGAAAATCCTTCTCACTTAAAAGATCATATACCAGAGTAATTGACCTGAAATCTGGAAAAAGACCTAGGTTGCTTATTCTGTTGAGGAGAGGTACAAGAGCTATAGTGAACGAGAAGCAATTGATTGCAATGGCTAAGAAAATAGGGTTTAGGGTTGTAGCTGCTGATCCAGACAAAACAAGAGAATTCCCCAAATTTGCTCATGTGGTGAACTCGTGTGATGTTATGTTAGGAGTGCATGGTGCTGGTCTAGCTAACATGTTGTATCTACCAACAAATGCCACTGTTCTACAAATTCTGCCATGGGGTGATTTGGGGTTTGTGGGGAGACATGATTATGGGCTTCCTTTACCTGACATGGGGCTGAGATATGTGGAGCATGAGATAAAAGAAGATGAAAGTACCCTTATTTACAAATACCCAAGGGATCATGCAGTGTTTACAAACCCTCAAGCAATACATGACCAAGGATGGGATACCATGTATAGGATTTTTTTGAATGAGCAAAATATAATGCTCAATGTCGATAGATTCAAAGGAGTTTTGATTGATGTATTCAAGTCTTATGTCCGATAGAGGTTGATCAAATTTGTATATTGTATAGTGATTCTATTAGGGAGGGAGGGGGTTCATTTAATTATTTTTTTGTGGAATTTTTTCTAGGAGAAAATTGCAGTGGCTTATGTTATTGCGACATTTTTTTTTTTTTTTTTTTTTTGTAACTAGAGTTGCATTGTTGATATTTATGTTTGGGAATCATAAAGGCCAAACAATTATCTCTTATATAAAGATTAAATAATTATATCTCATCTAGAGATCAAACACATACACTCCGAGGAAAAAGAAACAGTTCCCCACCTTAATCTAAGGACCGCCATATGTCAAAGATATCCAAAACATAAATTTGAAGTGCGGAACATAATACATGATTTCATGCCATTTGTCATGAAAAATCTAAAGCCTTGTAGAGTCTCCGTGAGCACGAGATAAGTTTTCAATGGGTCTTTTTCGCCTTTTGTCGTCATATCATGGAATAAGTCTTCCAAAGCAACAATGAGTGGCCCTTGAGAATTCATATCCAAATTTTATAATGAATTTTTATTCTCTATTATTTCATAGTGAAAGAAGGAGAGAACACACATGACTGTATTTTTCTTAAGAGAAAAATGTATATTTAGTTTCTGTATTTTTTTTTTGTTACCTTGTGCCTTGGGGATCAATTCTTATATATAATAACCTTTATGATTATTTGCCAATTTGAAAAAAGGTATAATGTGGTATTGCATCAAAAACCGCGCTGACACATCAAAAGCTGTGCGACTGCATTGATATACATGTGGACTGTACGACCCTCCATAAAAGTAGTTTTTTTGACATTTGAAAATATACTTTTCTGAATTGCAAATTTATAAATCAGTGTATCAATAATTTGATCTTTGACTAAATTGTTCTACACATGTATGTATCACATCCTAATGAATATATTAATTGTCTATTACCTTATTTGATCACTCTAATTGACAACCAGTAAATAATCCATAATTAGATTACATATATGCTCAATATAATGTTGGCATTAAATCCTACAGAGTTGACAATAAATCTAACAATTTAAACAAATAATTTATTAATAAAAAATTAATTAGGTGAATGCATGTTCTCAATAATATATTATAATACTTCGTTTATTCCATTTGTATAGCTTTTTTGTGAGCATCCCTCTTAATTGACTGAGTGGTCTTAAAATCTGAAATGAGTGGCAAGTGGCAACCTTGGGAAATATATATTCAGAAACAACTCTGTTTTAAAATATTTTCAGAAAGGACCCTCAAAACTCAAAACTCAAAACTCACTTGGATTTGATTAATCTATTGACTTGGGCAGCTTGATTTGTAACTTTGAATGCTTAGTGGATGTAACCAAAACAGCGGACTTTTTATAGTCATATAGTATTTATTATTTACTTTCGAATGTAATTACCTAACACTTTAGCAAAGCGCGTTGTAGGTCAATTAGAGAGTGTAATTTAAATTTATTCCACTGCCATGCATGTCAGTCAAATTATAATAAACAATTATATTGATGTTATACATATAGTTCAATATTAATGCAAGGATCAAATATATTTAGAATGTTTCTTTTGTAACAATTAATATTTTATAATCTGAAAAAATAAATTAAGGATAATGTAAGAAAATAAATGCTCATCATAACTTGCCCCCATTAAAATTTTTAAACTGGAAAGGTCCGGTGATCCGCGACCATGCATGTGAACGTTTCACATGAACCGCGCGCATGCTTCCCCCTTTTTTATTTTTTATTTTTTTTAAACATGTATATAGTTTTCAAAATCAGTGGCCACAAATATAGAAATTTTGTGCAAATAACATATCGCTTTCACTTTCTGCATTGAAGCCACCTAATGAGACTATATATATATATATATATTCCGTCCAATAGCACGCAGTCCCAAATTGAACATTGAATGAGTAAAAGAATGTCAATTCTATCCCTATCTACACGTACTATCATCCATTTCTGTATTCAAAGACATATGGAAGAAGTTATGCGCACATATATATATTCATAGAAGAGGAACTTGATTGAGCATGTATATATATGAAGAAGAAGAAGAAGAAGACACAAGAGATGATGTAATCATGGCAAGAATAATAAGGGCCGCAGTAATTGATTGTGCGCGTCTCTTGATACCCTCTCTCTTGGTATCAGTTTTGCTGCTCAACATAAACCTGGATTTTACATACTCAATTCGTAAGTTTGATATTTTTATTTCCTATTAATTTGACTATTATTTATTTATTTATTATTATTTTTTTTCAAAATATAAAGATCGATCATACATGAGAGAGAGAGAGAGAGAGAGAGAGGTTCTATCTATTTCACATGCATCTCTATCTAGCTATTTCAAACAAAAAAGGTGAAATTAACTTTGCATCATTTCGTCAAGTTGGAATTTGTTGCTTGTACTAGCTTACTAATTGCTTACTAATTGGTGTTGATGATAATGAGATATATATATATATATATATATATGATCTTATTATATCTTCTTGTCAATTAATTTGATGATATATGACATCTTGGTCGTCATTGTCATCATTATTGTGCTAATTAATTAGCTAGCACGTACAACTATATATATATGGACAAATGAATGAAACATGATTGATTGTTCTGTTCATTGTTCAAGTGTACATCCTCACAGTTACATTACGATCGAGGTAGTGTACGTGTTGTTTCTGCGGTACACTAACAAATTAATGACTTAACAACTAGATGTAATGCCATGCCAATGCCATGCATATAGAATTACTTTCAATAATAAATCAAAATTATTATAAAATTATGCTATAAGATTACAGTACAGACATGCAATGCAATGCAATGCAATGACTAATTTTGATATAGATATTTTTATGTTGTCGTTAAAAGTAAAAAGTCTTGATATATATTTGATAAGCCCTAAGCCCAATTACATTAAATAAGTGTAAATCTTGATATATATTTGATAAGCCCTAAGCCCAATTACATTAGATAAGTGTAAATCGTGATATATATTTGATAAGCCCTAAGCCCAATTACATTAAATAAGTGTAAATCGTGATATATATTTGATAAGCCCTAAGCCCAATTACATTAGATAAGTGTAAATCTTGATATATATTTGATAAGCCCTAAGCCCTAAGCCCAATCTAAGCCCAGTAAGCCAAGCTCGTGCTTTTCCTTTTCCTTTTCCTTTTCCTGCAGGGGGTAGGGGGTAGGGGGTGTCATTACTCATTAGTCGTAGAAGATCTTAGCGAGATCCCATCCCGATAAATATAAATTAAATATAAATTAAATAATATAGATATATAGATCCAAGTCCGTCCAAGTTTCTATTAACGTGTAATGTAAACAATGGAGTCAAAGAATCAAAAATTTCAAACTCCGATGGCAAATCATGTGCCGACAATCGCATTCGCATCACACACTTTTTAATTCTTTGCTATTTATGAATTATGAATCCCCATCGATTAGTGTTGTTTTGCATATGCGGTAATTAATACATATCCGAATTAAATGCATGCTTCAAATTTTGTGCAAAAAATCAATCATAAATATATATATATAGAGAGAGATGGGTTGTGGTTCATTGTAATGCATAGGCCCCTTATGCATTTGACCATATATCACCGATTTAAAGTCCAAATGACCGATCCAAGCCGTTCATCTTGTTCTCCATATTAATATGTGCGTGCAGACCAAATTTTACATTTTTTGGATTTTTTTTACTATTTTTTTAGATTTATTGAAAATCTGAAAATCTGGATGAACAGTAAAAACAGTAAAAATTTCTGGATCACCAGATCAGCGATTTTCAAAGTGGCTTAATAATTAGTAAAAAAATTCGAAAAAATGTAAAATTTGGTCTCCAAGCAAATATTAATATGGAGAACAAGATGAACGGTTTGGATCGGTCATTTGGACTTTGAACCGATCATTTATGGTCGAATGCACAAGAGTTCCTATGCATTGCAATGCACCATATCCCATCTATCTATATATACATATATATATAGGAATATGCTAGCATGCTATGCATAACATAGAGTCCCTTCGTGCAACGGCTCGGATTTCGAGTTTTTAAAATCCTAACGGTCGATCCGAACTGTTCATCTTGTTCTTCATATTAATATGTGTTTGGAGACCAAATTTTACATTTTTTGTAATTTTTTTACTATTTCTTTAGATTTATTGAAAATCGTTGTTTTTTATGGTCCAGATTTGCTGAAAACAGGGATTTTCAATAAATCTAAAGAAATAGTAAAAAAATTCCAAAAAATGTAAAGTTTGGTCCCCAAACACATATTAATATGGAAAACAAGATGAACGGTTCGTATTGACCGTTAAGATTTTGAAAAGTCAAAATCCGAGGCGTTGCACGGAGGGGCTCTATGCTATGCATAGCATGCTAGCATATTCATATATAATACGGCGTGAGGTAGAAACGCGTTTTACTTCGCAACTCACCGTAGCCTATCTCATATATATATATATATATATATATAGGATTTGGCTAATATGCTATGGGTTGCATAGAGGCCTCCCGTACTACGGCTCAATATTCGAGTTTTCAAAATTCTAACGGTCAATCCGAACCGTTCATCTTGTTCTCCATATTAATATGTGCTTGGAGACCAAATTTTATATTTTTTGAAAATTGTTTACTATTTTTTTAGATTTATTGAATATCGCTGTTTTTTATGGTCCAGATTTGTCTGAAAAACAACGATTTTCAATAAATCTAAAAAAAATAGTAAATTTTTTCCAAACAATGTAAAATTTGGTCTCCAAGCACATATTAATATGGAGAACAAGATGAACGGTTCGGATCGACCGTTACGATTTTGAAAACTCGAATATTGAGCCGTAGCACGGGAGGCCTCTATGCAACCCATAGCACCGTAGCCAAGTCCTATATATATATATATAGAGGAGGGATCAGATGACACCGTTTTTTGGTGACATTGGATGACACCGTACATTTTTAAAGTCCAAACAGTCAATCCAAACCGTTCAACTTGATGGATATTTTAAAATGTGCTTGCAGATCAAATTTTACATTTTTCTGAATTTTTTTACTATTTATTAAGATGGGTACAAAAATTCAACGGTCTGAATATAGCGATTTTGTTAAATACTTAATAAATAGTAAAAAAATTCCAAAAAATGTAAAATTTGATCTACAGGCACATTTTAACATATCCATTATGTTGAACGGTTTGGATCGACTGTTTGGACTTTGAAAACTTTAAAAATGCACGATGTCATCTAATGTCACCAAAAAAGGGTGTCATCCGATCCCTCCTCATATATATATATATATATATGGGGATCAAAATAAAAGTACAAAAACTTTTCAACATAAGTCTGCTAATTATCCCATAATACAACAAATGACAAAATTTGAACGTAGCCCCCATTTTACATTTCTTTCTTTGCGATTATACGAATTTAAATTTGTGTAAAAAAGTTGACATTTCATTTCGCTCAAACAAATTATAAAATGTTTGAAAAGAAACCATGTATGATGTACCCTCAGCAAACCCTAATTTGCTGTTTTCAATGAAATGCCGGGCCATGGGCCTTTTAAAGAGCTGAGTCAATAAATTTTAGAGCGTAACGAATACGATACGATGCGTTTTTTTTTTTAATATTTAAAACATGATACGACATAACCAAAACACACCTATACGGAACGGACCTATGTATATAGTATAGTATATTGAACATGCTAATAACCGCATTAATGGTTGCGTATTAGTTACATAATATAATCTTGAGCAGGGAGGTCAGAGGTGACCGCGCGCTGTGGACTGTGGTGCAGTTCAGAGCTTTCTTAATTAAATTATTTCTCTGATCCCAAAAATTAGGTTAAGATCCAAACTCCATCAAATTTAATTAATTGCACGTGTCAAAGGTTAAAGTTATAAAGTACCATCCCATTTCCATTCCCATTCCCGTTCCCATTCCGAACTCGAATACTCGATCCACGCTTCACGCTCAACTGTGGGACCCCAGGACTTTGATTAGAAGAAAGAATTAACCATGTATACATTTTTTGGGCAATTGCAAGTCCTTTCCCCAATTCTCCTTCTAAGCAACTCATTCACACCTCCAGACTCCAGTTCGTTCATTTGTCGTATATACAAAATTTTCAAAAATATTTAATATTCAACTTTTTAAGTGAAAAAAAAAATGACACCACTTTACTTATTTAGTGGCACATTAATATATTACAATATATTTAACTAGTAAACTATTTCTAACTCTTTTTAAAAAAAAATAATTATTAAGAAAATAAATTGTTTTTAGCTTGTTTTGATAAGGTTTTGCATCTAACCCTTAATTTTGAGCTTGATTTTTATAGTAATTACGCCATTGTGCATCATTTCATATGCCAAGACACACGAGAAATCACCTTACGATGTCCATCTCCATTTTCTAGCTTCGATAGCCAGTGGACCTCCACTGAGCATTCGAAAAATGCGCCAACAAATTTTTTGAAGGGTATAAATGAAACTCCCCCTAAAATTTTAGAGTAATTATAATATCCCCCACTTATCTATCTCCCATTCATTCTCCAACTAACTAACTTTCTATTTTAACTATAACTACCATTTCTAACAACCTTTATTTCTTTCATTTTTCTCTCTTCCTCTTCCACCTCCATCTTCCTTTTCCACCTTTATCTTCTTCTCCCACCTCCCTCTCCCACCTCCACCTTCGCCTCCCTCTCCCAACTATGCCTCCGCCTTTCTCTCCCACCTCCGCCTCTCCCACCTCCCTCTCCCAACTCCGCCTCTACCTCCCTCTTCTACCTTTGCCTCCGCCTCTACCTCCCTCTCCCACCTCCGCCTCCGCCTCCGTTTTTTCATCGATAAGCTCTCTCCCTCTCCCACCTTGAAATAGTAAATACGATAAGCTCCCTCCGTCTCATACCTCCACCTCCGCCTCAGCCTCCATTTTTCCCATCTATGCCTATAGCTCCCGCTCCAACGGACATTCTACCGGAGATCATCCGTCACTCCATCCCAATTAAGCACGCCTTTGCCGAGTTGAATACTTCAACGTGTATGAATGAATACTTCAACGTGTATGAATGAATACTTCAACGTGTATGAATGAATACTTGAGCACGCCTCTGCCGGGTCAGATTCACCACTGCCGACCGTATCGAAATATTTTTGTATCTGTGGATGCAATTAATCCCTTTCATGTCTATGTTCTCTTTCCTCATAAAGTAGAGAGTTATTTGCAAATAACAAAGTTTTATTAATGATGAATTAAGCCATTGTGTACTAAGAAATAATATAAATTTTTTTTGAAAAAAAATAGAGGTATACGAATTAATACTTCAATGTGTATGAATGAATACTTAATATCTTAGGCATGAATATTTGCGTGACAAGATATGAATGCTTGTGCAATGGATAACTCGAAAGTATGTCATCGTGTATCTCATTTGAAAGATAAAATTGTGTAGAAAACATTCGTGATTTTAGATTTGCAAAATTTCTCACAAATCATTAGAAATAAATTGAATAGAGAAGAAAAAACCATCTCTAAAAACGTGTAAAAAATGGATGAGTGATGTGTCCAGTTTTTGTATTTACACTTGCACGACGAGGATGAATACTTTCACGATGAGATATGAATATTTGCGTGATGAGGTATGAATACTTGTGCAATGGACAACTCGAAAGTATGTCATCATGAATCTCATTTGAAAGATAAAATTGTGTAAAAAACATTCATGATTTTAAATTTGCAAAATTCCTCACAGATCGTCAGAAATATTAGTTAGATTGAACGGAGGAAAAAAAATCTCCTCTGAAAACGTGTAAAATATGGATGAGTGATTTATTATGTTTTTATATTTGCACTTGCACAATGAGGATGAATACTTTTTTCGAGGAGGATGAATACTTATGAATACTTGTGCAACAGACAACTCGAAAGTATGTTATCATGGATCTTATTTGAAAGATAAAATTATGTATAAAACATTCGTGGTTTTAGATTTACAAAATTTCTCACCGATCGTTAGAAATATTGATTACATTGAACAGAGAAAAAAAATCACCTCTAAAAACATGTCCAATTTTTTTTTTTAAATACTTGATATCTTAGATATGAATACTTGATGTGCTATAGATGAATACTTAATGCATTATATATGAATACTTGCGCGCGCCAGTTGTAAAATCTTTTAAATATTATATGGTTCCTAAATAGTAAGTGGTCCCCCTAGATAGTTAGTAGTTATTCAAGTAGTTAATGACTGAAGAATAAATGAGAAATTGTTACGGGAGATAGCCAGGTGCTCCCAAAATTTTAATACTAGCGATAGAGAAAAATGCGCCAACAAATTTATAGAATCGGGCTCCCATGTCTGTAGAATTTAAAAGTATGATTAGCTATATATAAACCTTAAATTACGTGCTTGTTTGCAATAACTAACCTCGTCTAGAACGAAATTACAAGAGAGGATCGAGCTGTGATTTCCAACTTGATGTGTTGTTGTAATTATACAAACACAAAAATAAAGTTTTTATATTGTGTCCATTAATTTTCTTTGATTCCATTTTTCCCTTTGATTTTTTTTTTGTCATCTTTTGCGTGTTTATAAAATTTAGGGACCAAACCGCTATCTTTTACTAAAAACAATTTAATTACCTTGTCTATTTCAACTTTGTTAAACTCATTATGCATATGCTTGATTGCTTGTTTTCACTGCAATTCATTATAATTATATTGTTTGTTATATTGTAAGTAGATCTATAATATAATCTTGCTACATATATAATATAATTAATAGATTTTCCATACTTTATTGGAATATATTGTGTTAGCTATTGATGCCACTTAGTTCTTTATAACGGATAACAAGTTAGTTATTAATTTTGCACTAGTTGTATACCTTTAGCATGAGAAGAAGGGCAGGTTGGATATTGTGCCTATATATATATATATATATTAAACATGGACAACTTTGAAACTAGTTGTATACCACCATCCTTCTAGGTTGCCTATTAAAAATAACATGGACAGCTTTGAAACTAGAAATCAACTGTTCTCATACGTTGCGCACCTATCTTTCTTAAATATGGACAAAATGTAAAATTAATCCTATTAAGGTTTGGTAATATATATATATATATATATATATATATATATGTCTTTACTAAGCAGCGTACGGTTGATCTAGTCATATTTTATAACAGTTTTTTTTCTTTTAATCAGAATTATAATCTAAAAAAATAACGTTTGGTATTTTCCACACATAAATATGATCGAGGTCCCACAAGAAAAGATACTTTTTTTTTTCATTAAAACATGAAAACGTACTAATTAATTAATTAGGATGATATATATAGCAACTGATATAATGATTTTGACAATTAATCTATATAATTAAAGAAAAACTGAAAATTAATTTAATATATATCCTACACTTGAAATGCATGTGATGCATTGCAAATTAAAAATAACAAATAAACCTTGCTTCTTATAATAAAAACGACGTAATTAATATTTATGTAATATTTAGATGGTCGTATGATCTCTATCACTCCGAAAACGTTGCAACGGAAATAATAGAAAAGCAAGTTGCATGAATGCATTGTCGCGTACACTTGCATGAAGTTATTGGCTGGGAAAGGTATATGTGTACTGTTTTATTGGAACCCCCCAATTAAATATTCCAAACAAATTCTTCTATCAACCACGTACGTACATACCGGCACATTAAAGTAATTAATTAATTAATTAATTAATTGTTGCATGCAAATTAAGGGTCAGAATTAGAAGCAATTAATTAATTAAGCATATATGTATATATGTATGTGTAGCCAGGCCATGAGGCCATGATGACTTGAAAACCAAGTATTGGCTTAGACTGAGAGCATTATAATTAGGTGATCGAGGAGCCACTTGAAAATTAAGAAGAAAATGAAAGAAGCTTGTATGCTTGGGAAAGCAGTCGAGACACAAAAGCTCAGTTGTGCAGCTGCAGTAAAATGCCTCCTGCTCATGCTTGCTGTTCTTTCCGTGCTCAATCCGGCTATGCTACCTCCTTTTGGATTTGAGAATGGTACGTGGTACGTTGAAGCTAGATTAATTTACGTATGCGTGGGAAAGCAGTCAAGACGTCAGGGGGCCGGAGGGGTTCTAATCTATATATTATGGATGATCGATGCTACTATAGATCTCCTGTTCTTCATTGCCGTTAATTGTTGATTTCATTCAAAACAATATTAATTGTTTCTGCATATTTAGGGATCGATGTTTATAAACAAGATCTGATATGTAATATGTTTTATAATTTCAAACCTAAATCTCCTTTGCAGATAGAACAACAAGTACATGGGGCTCTCCAATTGAAGAGAGGCAAAACTTCAATGCCATGAATTCAGGTAATTTATTATCAATTGCTTTCATTTTAGTTATGAAAAACTGTAACACCAAGTAACATCTAAATTGGATACAGGTGGTGAAACTCGACACCTCATGAAACTAGCTGCACAAGTGCAAACTGACGAGTCTGTTCTAGGTGAGATATATATATTTATATTTATGAACTATGTCTATATAATGATCAATTAATTGTTGCTTTAAATCAATTCACAATTCAAAGTTTATTGATTTAAACTATGCAGGACGATCTAACACACAGTTTTATGTATAAATTCTTTAATTTAGGCAAAGAAGCATTGTTTTTTGATGAAATTAAGGAGAACGAAAGTGTCATTGAATCTGCAGGTAACTGGATTACATCAAATTAAGTCCTTTGAGAAATATAAAATTGTTCTTAGTTTCATTTGTTAAGAGGGGGGAAACAAAAATATTTTATTTCCAAGAGACTTCCATCAGATTCGTTTGATCTTTTCAACCTTTTCTCAAGTCAACTATACAATTAAGGAACTCTCTATTTATTAAGTACGACACCAATCTAGAGGTATCCAGCTAGCATTCAGTGTGCTATATTTTAATTAAATGTCAAGTACCAAGTAATATCACTTTAAAACTCCCAATTAAATATGTAAGTATTACTAGCCTAGAAAAATATTAATTTACTTAATTAATGCACGGTTTCAGGTACTGACACTTCAACAGAACTACTTGAAGTGAATGATAAGTTAGACACAAAAAGTTCCTTCAATACATTAGAGAAGCCTGCTGAGAACAAATCTTTTACAGGCAATTGAGCCATTCTTTTACTCCTATTTCAAATATGTAGATGAAATTTATCATAGATTGTTATCATAGATTGATAGTGCTGTATTTGTTTATTTTTCCAAATATTAACAATTAACATTTTTAAGTAATAAATTGTTGGGCAGAATCCATCAGTACAACGGAACTCTCTGTTTCTTCAAATCAGGAACAAGACCAAACAATCTCCAATTCAGGTAATTATTAGTAAGAAGTAAATATAATGGTTCCACTGATAGCTAGATTTTGAAGTTAGGTTCACCAAGAGGCTTGGTGAGCTTTAGAACACCCTAGTTCTACTCTTATTACATAAACTAGTAATTATCTTAATTGCTTGTGCCAAGTATCTAAAAAAACTAATTATCTTAATTTGATTAAATGATGATTAATAAAATGATAGTTACTGTCATTAATTGTTACTGTAACAAAACTATATATGTCATTAACAAGAAAAACTGAGTTGTTTATAATTTACAGACTCTTTGGCTCAAAACACCGGCATAATTTGTGAATTCGCTCACTACCGATACAACATGTGCTCCATAGAAGTGAACCTGAAGGTTATGGGGAGCTCAGCAACCGTGCTCCTTATCCCTCCATCTTATAATTATACCACTCCTGCAGACACCAATACTGTCTGGAAAATCCGGCCATTTACACGAAAATGGGAGGAAGTTACCATGGCACGTGTTAGAGAATTAACAATCCAGTGGGCCTCCAATCAAAACCAAGGACCTGCCTGTGATGTGACACATGATGTGCCGGTTTTGATATTTGCAACAGCAGGTTTTCCATTCAACCCGTTCCATGACTATACAGATCTGCTGATACCGCTTTTCGTTGCTGCAAACCAGTACAATGGAAAAATTCAGTTTGCGGCGACGAACTTCCATTGGCCTTGGATAAACAAGTTCATGCCACACCTACAAGCGCTCTCACACTACCCCATTATTAACCTCGATTCAGAAACCCTAGTTCATTGTTTCCCATCAGGACAAGTAGGCCTTAGAGGGACTGGCCCTATAACAGTGGATAATTCATCCGATCAAAATGGTTACACCATGGTAGACTTTAGACACTTTGTGAGAACAAGCCTATCTTTAGAGAGAGCTCAAGTTGACATTATTCAACAGAAGATCTCAAACAAGAAACCTAGGATAGCTATTTTGCTAAGGAAAGGAACCCGTACATTTACAAATGAAAACGAGGTTGTCGAAATGGCCGAAGGAGTTGGCTTCGAAGTTGTACGAGCTGATACCGAAACCACAAAAGATTTTCCAAGAATAGCACATCTAATAAACTCTTGTGATGTGTTGATGGGTTTGCATGGTGCTGGTTTAACAAACATGATGTATCTACCAAACAATGCTACAATTATACAAGTTGTCCCTTGGGGGGACTTGAGATATATTAGTTGGAAAGATTATGGTGAACCAACAAAAGATATGGGGCTAAACTATATAGAGTATGAGATAAAAGAAGAAGAAAGTACTCTTATAGAGAAGTACCCAAGAAATCATACTGTTTTTACAAACCCGCAAGAGCTACACAAGCAGGGTTGGAGGGCAATGTATTCTGTTTATCTGGTAGAACAAAGTGTGAAGCTTGATGTGAATAGATTTAGAGGAGTTTTGGTGGATCTTTTTAATTCCTTAGTCAATAAAAATATAAGAAAGTAGAGGAGCTTAATTAGAACAAAGTGTATCTTTCTTTTCTTTTTTTTTCTCTTACAACTTAGTGATATGACTGTTGTCTTAAGGGAGTTTTTTTGTTTCGTGAAGCAAGGGTCAAATATTTATGTAAACTATTCTTATTGTGTTGATCTTTGCGTTATGTTAATTCGGACCACTTGTGTTCACAAAAACTTGGAGTGCATAGCTTTTCTCATACGTTTTTTTTTTTTTTTTTTTTTTTTTCCGATGTATTCAAGCACGTACAGTAAGTGCAATATAATCGTTGCTTAATTATTAAAAACAACTACAAACATAAAGAAAATTATATCAGGCATCACTTATTTTTAATTGATATATATGATTCTCAAAGCTAGAATATATACCAATGTAAGTAGCATTAAATTCCATTAAATGTAGGACGCAATCTGCTCACTTTGTCCTATGACAATGCATTGGGGTTAATTAATTAATGCTCAGTTATTTAATTAAATAACCTAGGATGCAATTTTGAAGAATTCAATTGTTATATATATCTGGTCCATATCAGCTATATATATAGCACTTGCACCGACTACTAATTAATGAGATGGAAAAATAATTCAAAAGTTCTCCATCAACAAATTAAATCGGTAAAACATGAACAACAAACTAAAGTGCACCATGACCACCGCATATATATTTACTTATTCCCTTGTATGAATTCTATTTATGAAGTAGCTAGCCATTAATTGGAAGATGTAATTACTACTTTGTGTTCGTTTCACGTACGTTTTGATTGATGTAACAATTAACAATAATAATTAATTTAATTCTAATTCTAGTTCGGAATCGGAACTCTTAATTCTAAGTTTGACCCACTCTTGGCGGGGAGATCAGATCAAGCTCCAATTTCATGCTCTCTCACGTGTTTTTCACGAATCCATGTAATTTCAACATGCTATATAATATTAATTATATATATATTCAATTGTTTACAGAGAACCTCGTTCCCAAAAAACACCCTGAAAACCTAATAAGAAATAACAAAGTATTACAGCTGTAATTTATTTATATTACATAGGTAAACTATTTCTTGCAACCCAAATGAACATAATCAGGAAAAAGAGCAACTGTATGTTCTAATAAAATAATTACATCAGTCGACTTGATCGCAACTATATATATATTTTTCAATATTCCTTGACATTTACTTTAGAATTATATAATTCAAAAGTTCAGTGTTAATTTCTTACAGATAATTTTGTTGCAAATACAATAATTCAGTGCCATTTCATTCATAAATTTTCTTTGTGCCAATTGATTCTTAAAAAGTAAAACTCAAAATTGTCAGTTAAATTAGTACTACTCTAATCGACCTTGGCACTAATATAATTTAATTTTGGTCATAAACAATTTTGGTCAAACGGTTAATTTTGGTCAAACAGTAAATTTTTGGTTAAAATTTTGGTACTGAACAATTTAATTATGGTGGTACACATTTTTTGGTATTGTTCTAATTTAAATTTGGTGCTCAAGCAGTTAATTATGATCATATTCTAGTTAAATTTTGGTACTAATTATAATTAATTTTTTGTTCTAAACCCTAAACCATAAAAATTTAATATCTAATCCTAAACGCTAAATGTAAACCTAATTACTACCCTAAATTAAAAATTGAAACAAGAAAAGAAGAAGAAAATTTACTCGAACTGTGAGGAATTGAAAGTGACGCAAGAATGAAGAATTAACCCTCTCCAGTGACCCTACTTATATAGCCATGGGGTCACAGAAAGCCTGTGCGGACCCTCCCCAAGGGCCACAAAAAGGCTACGCGGACCCCATTAATTGGGTGTTTCTCGAATTCCCCCAAAACTGGAGTGATTTTTGTTGTTTTTTTTAATGCTATAAATAAAAGTTTTGGGTGAAATTCAATCAGTTTAAATTGGATTTGACAAGAGGCGATGAATTGAAACTTTTGCCTCTGAACAAAATAATGTGCTGAAAATACAATTAAATTTTTAAATAGAGAAAAACTATTAAATAAAATACAAGATCAAAAGATACAATTTTTTTATTTTTTTTTACAGAAAATCGTACAATATAATAATTTTGCATACATTGAATGGGCTAGCTAGGGGCTGGATATTAATAGACATTTATTAGTGAAAAGCTAATTTATGCTTTATAATTAAAAATTACAAGAAGTCATATCCAACATTTAAAATACTTATAATTAATGACGTGACTTAGCGATCGGGGAAGCCTTAATTTTGGACAAATTGATGGAGTATATATAGATTTTTGTTATGGGTGGAGAATGCATGTACATATAATATAAAATTGCTAATTAAGCCACCAATATAATATAATATAATATAATATAATATAAATTAAATCGATCTCTGTTTTTGTGCCGCCAATACTTATATATATATGCACTCGATCGATCGGCTAGCACGTGATATTAATTATCAACTAGCTAGCTAGCTAGCTAGATCGATCTTAATTATATATATACATTGAACTTGAAGCAATATATTCAGATAATATATATACGCGCGGTAGAAATAAAATAAATTAAATGGGTCAGAAGAGGAGAAACATGAAGGGGGGAGGAGTAGGCCATGGCTTACTAGCAAAATATCATCATCACCCCCAAAAGTTTGGTTGTGGTGTCAGTGTCATGCTTCAATGCTTTCTTTTTGCCGTCGTCGTCGTCCTTTTGCTTCTCAACCCTGCAGTATTACTATTACCAACCTCCATTTTTCAAAGTGAGTATTCATTTATTATTCGATTCATTCTCCCAATTTTAATTAGTATTAATTATATAATATAATTAAGCCATGCTCAGCATGCAACTTCATCTTTCTTAATTATATATATGCATGGAAATCTTAATTACCTCCTCTAGCTAGCTAGTTTTACAACCGAATTTCAGGTAAATCGACAATCAATCAACCTGTGAGTATAGAAGAGAAGCCAAATTTTGGTGTCACTAACTCGGATCATACAAAACTGGCACTCCGATTACTAGCAAAAACAAAATCTCAAAATGAAGAGGAGACTGCTACCACAGGTACGTGAGGGGCAATAGTACAAATTGAAACCAGCTTGACCAATATTATACAGCATATATATATATATATATATATATATAATGAACTCAAGGATTGCTCCATTTATATGTGCATACAACTGATTTTACTTAGGTCTCTAGCTACATCTGTATCACATTCAACAGAAAAGCAATGAAACCACCGACTTACAAGTATATCATTTTCTTAAATCTGGCTAATTTGTTTATCAGATTTTAAATCATAGTCTTAATGAGGCATTATTCTCACTACCTATCAATTCCAGGAATTGATGTATGGATGCAACCAAATCATACACAAGGGAAGATCAAGAAGCAGATAGAATCACTCACAAGTAAGATATTAATTAATATAAATTTGAGGAGAGTTCCAACTGCATATATAATATCAAATCCTGGACATTTGGTGTCATCAAATATCAGAAACTCATATTTTTATTGAAGTTCCAAAATTTGAAACCTAAATGCCAAATAAGCCCTTCATCTCATTCATTTATACATAATAGATGCATCCGTGGACAAATAATGGTTTTTTGAGTTCGCTTTTTACTAGATGTAAGGGTAAAAAAAAATTAATGTATCAAAATAAATCAATCATAATTAACTAGATTAATTTGTTTATTAATTACTTCCTCTAGTATAAAATAAACTAAAAAATTATACTTGTACATGCCTACTTCACTTGAGCAATTAGAAAATTCAGATTTTTTTTTAAAGGTCAGAACATTAAGAAATTTTTAACTTGGTGCAACTTTCAATGTGAACTTCAGGATCAGATGCCCCAGCCCAATCTTCCCTGATAAAACAGAGCCAGGAAACGACCCCATCCGTGTCGTTACAAGAACTTGAAAAACCAGGAGTGGACAACTCAATGATAGGTGTTTGCAACTTATTCAGCATTTTGCATAGAAAAAACATCTCATTAAATTAAAAAATAAACGTTTGGTACAAAGGTAACAAGTTAACAAATTGTGCAGAATTTGATGAAAAACAGTCCTCGCCTTCATATGAGAAAAATGAAAGAATCTAGTTCCACAACCAAGGGTCCATGCTCCTTTTCTTTTGCACAGATAGGGTGAATATTTTTGGTATAATATGTGATATAATTTGTTAAACCAGCTAAAATGCCAAGTCTCTTTGTTGTAATCCACTGAGACCTGAGACCTGAGACCCAACCAACAAAAATTTTGGCCCAACAATTTGGTATCTTGATCGTTGTTATCCTTCACTATACTTATTTCTCCCATAAAAATTTCCACTGACAGAAATCATATTGAACAAGAGTAAGTTGATATATAACTCTACAAATCCAAGATACAACATCTGCTCGATAGAAGGAGATATAAGAATTGTCTCCAATGCTTCCACAATTATTATCGTCTCTCCTACACCACTCGATCCAAACACCACGACATGGAAGATCAAGCCGTACCCACGGAAATGGGAGTCCTACTGTATGTCTTCGATAACTGAGATGACTATCCAACAGCTGACTGATGCTAATCAGACGAGAAGCTGTGACGTGACTTATGAATTGCCGGCGGTTGTTTTCTCAACTGCTAGGTTTACGGGAAACTTGTTCCATGATTACACTGACATGATCTACCCACTCTTTCTCGCCACATACAGGTATTTTAATGACTGATAAGTAATTGATTTATAAACCACGTTGTATTAAAAAAATTATCAATTGAACCCATTAAAGATACAACAGATAATCTGAGATGCCATAGAGGTGAAGGTATAAATAAAAGTTAACTAATTGATCTATATTGTGTTGACTTCAATTCAGATCTATAAAAGAACAAAAATTGATTAATCACAGGTACAATGGAGAAGTCAAGCTTGTTGTGGAGGATTACGTACCGACGTGCCTAGAAAAGTACCGACCGTACCTGACACGCCTTTCTCACTATCCTATCATAAATATAGACGCCGGGCCGCTCGTGCACTGCTTCTCCTCTGCTCAAGTTGGGCTTGAAAATCCCGGACCTCTAGGTTACCAGTTCCAAAACCCTCAAAACGACCAATCTATGCAACAATTTAGGCATTTTATTAGAGAAAGCCTTTATCTAGAGAGATCTGAAGCTGTAAAAGGGAAAAAACCAAGGCTCCTTCTACTCATACGAAAAAACACAAGGTTGATCATAAATGAGGATGATGTGATGAACCTGGCAAAAGATGTTGGTTTTGAGGTTGTTACAGCTGATGAAGAAACAACAAAAGATTTTCCCAGAATTGCACATATTGTCAACTCATGTGATGTGTTAATGGGAATTCATGGTGCGGGTTTGGCAAACATGTTATATTTACCAGCTAATGGGACAGTCTTACAAATCACTCCTTTTGGCAATCTTAAATGGGTCGGACGGTTTGACTATGGTGACCCGCCAAGGGGTTTTGGATTCAGGTATGTGGAGTATGAGATAACACTAGATGAGAGCACTCTGATTGACAAGTACCCAAGAGACCATCCGGTACTTACAGACCCTGAATCAATCCATAAAAAGGGTTGGCAAGAGATTTACAATACTTACCTATGGGATCAGAGTGTAAAACTTAATGTTCATAGGTTCCGAACGACTTTGGAGGAAACTTTCCAATTCTACCAATATATATAAGTGAGAACAATAGAATTAGCTAGCTAGGTTTCCATGGATAAATTTATCTTTACCGCCTGTTTTCCTTCTTCTCTTTGACTTATTGTTATATGAAGTATAAACTTATGAGAGATGATAAAATTATGTTCTCCTTTTAATTAATCTTTTACAGAAGTACCCAAGAAGTCATATTGTTTTTACAAACCCACAAGAGTTACGCAAGCTAGGTTGGATGGCTATTTATTATGTTTATCTGGTAGAACAAAGTGTGAACTTGATGTTAATAGATTAATTTAGAGGAGCTTTAGTGGATATTTTTTATTCTCTTGCTCAACAAACGAGAGGAAAAAAAAGAGAGAGTAGAGGATCTTAGAACAAATTAAGTGTATCTTTTTATTTTATTTCCCTAGCCTTTTTTGTTACTTACAACTTTAGTAATATGACTGTTGTTTTTTTTGTTTCGGAAATCAAGGGTCAAATAATTAATTATGTAAACTATTCTTATTTTGGTTGATCTGTGCGTCATGTTAATTTGGACAACTTGGAGTGTTTGGCTTTCCTGGAACATTATTTCTGATGTATTCAAGTGCAGTAACTGCACCATAATCGTTGCTGATTACAAAGCACTACAAAATAAAGAAAATTATATCAGGAATCACTTTTTTTTAATTGATATGATTTTCAAGGCTAGAACACCAATGTAAGTTAATTCCATTAAATTTAGGACGTAATCTGCAAAACTGAAATTGTTTCAATCAATATATAACTCACATTGTCCTATATATATATATATGACAATGCATTGCTGTTAATTAATGCTGAATTCTTTATTAACTTATTTATGACAAAGTCAATGTTTTTAGTAAAAAGCTAATTTAATGACACATCACAGGCCGGTCCTTGATTTTGAAATTATATAGCCTTTTACTAATAAATGTCTATTAATATGTAGTTCCTCAATAAAACCCATATGAAAATTCCTAGTGCATAATAAACTAGTTAAGTGGCTTAACCTCCAACTTCACTAAACAAACTAATTTATAACGTAATTTTGAAAAAATAAATAAAAATTGGCTCTTTTTGGAATCCAGATATATATCATTAGATCTAGTTTCATTTAGACGAGATATAACAATTGAATTAGCTAGCTAGGTTTGAGTCTTTAAGAATCAGAGCGAGAGACCTTCAATTGTTATATCTGAGTCTCTGAGACCTTTAAATATTGTTATATCTCGTCAAGCTAGCACTTGCACCGACTACTAATGAGATGAAAAATTAGTCAACAAAATCGATCAGTCAATAAACAAGAAAAGCAAAAAATGATATAGAAATAGTAGAATTTCCAAGAATAAATTAATATAATATATTTTGTTTTATAAAAAGGCATATAATTAAAATGCCAGTTCCATTAAACTGAAACCAGAAGTTAACTTACAAAACAAAGCAGTACTTACATTTAATTATCTACTAAGATAATATATACCAAAAGGAACTTATAATATATAGAGCAAAACACAAATGCTCTTCTCTTAATTATGAACCACCAAAATACTGTTATAGAAAACTAACTTCCTAAAGCTAAGCCACCTAGCTATATCGGGGGTAAGGTAATAATAATTATATGCAGATTCTAACACTGGATCTTTACAAAATTTAAAAGCTTCATTCAGCAGGAGAACCAGCATCAGTTCCTAAAAGCAAGCTCTGGCATGCATGCATGTCTCCAAGCCTCTTCGATCAGCTGTATCGATCTCCTTGGTAAATTAAGCACCAGTTGATCGATTATATTGTCAGTCCCACATTAATTCTCAGAGGTACCCAAAAATAAATAATAAAAACAAATTATATATAGCACTATTCATTGGCTTAATTACTAAAGTGCAGCATATATATATATATATATAGTATGAATTCAATTTATCAAGTACCCATTGGAAGATCGATGCAATTAATTATACCTTTGCTCGATCGTTTCATGTTTTGATTGATGTAACAATAATAATTTAATTCTACGTTTGACCCACTCTTGGCGGGGAGATCAAGCCCCAATTTCATCATCTCCCACGTGTCTTTCACAAATCCATCTAATGTCAACATGCTATATATATAGTTAAAACATTTTTGTCATTAAATTCATCAAAAGTTAAAATATTAGTTGTAATGTAAATTAAGATGTTCTCGGGGTAGAATGGAATAAAATGCCAATTTTTATAAGAGATGTGAATCCTCTTAATTACTTCCATGAAATGCATGCATGTGCACATGAGATTATTCCGGTCAACGAAACGAAACTTCATTACAGTGTCCAGCTAGCGAGTAACATATAGTCACCACTTATGCACTTATGCACTAAGCACTAGATAGTAATTAAAAACCTCCTTCATATTATTCAACAAAATTACAAGGTAACGTTACTAGAGGAGAGGAGAAACATGAAGGGTGGAGGAGGCTTACTAGGAATATATGACATCAAAAAGTTTGGTTGTAGTGCCATGGTTAAATGCTTGCTTTTCTCCGTGGTCATCCTCTCCCTTCTCAATTCTGCAGTTTTACCAAGCTCCATTTTTCAAAGTGAGTATTTTCTTTCTTTCAATTTTAGTATTAAGCCATGGTCAGGAACTTCATCTTGCTTATATGGAAATGTTACCTCCTACTTTTATAACTATCTTTTCTAACATATTAAAGTTATGGTTTTATATTAATTGTTAACCTGACAGCTTAAATAATTTACGGTTTGGTAAATATAATAGTTTACCTTCAAAATAATAATAATCCCTTTGAATATGATAATTATTTTTTGGATATTGAACCAAATTTCAGGTAAATGCACAATAAATCAACCTCTGAGTATAGAAGAGAAGCCAAATTCTGGGGTCTCTAACTCTGATGATCATACAAAACTGGCCCTCAGATTACTAGCAAAAACAAAATCTCAAAATGAAGACAAGACTGCTACCGCAGGTGAGGGGCAATATCTCAGTTACTTTTAACCCTGATCATAAATAATTTGACCTATATAAGAGCTAGCAAGATTTTACAGGGAAAGATGTGGTGATTGAAATAAAGTGTAAAGGCAAAGAAACCAATTCAGGTGTTCTCTTAATTGATAATAACAAATGATAAGTACAGTTAAAATTGCCTCTATCATATATTTATTTATTTACTTTAGTGTGAACAATTAATGTGAACTAGGGGATCAGATACCCCAGCCCAATCATCCCAGATAAACACAGAGTCAGAAAATGAGTCCAACTTGTCATTTAATGATATGTGTTTGCAACTTATTCCATTTTGCAGAGCAGAAACTTCTCATTAAATTAATTATAAAAGAAAAGTTTGGTACTAATTAAGCTAACAAGTTCACAAATTATGCAGAATCTGATGAAAAACAGGTCTCACCTTCAAATGAGAAAATGCAAGAATCTAGACCCACAATTACAGGTTCATGCTCCTGAATTCATTTTCTTTCTATATATATATATATATATATATATTTTGTTTTGCTCAGATAGCTAGATTGGGTAATGGGCGAATATCTCTGGGCCCAAGCTTTTATAATATGTGATATAATTTAGTTGTTATAATTTGTTACACAGTCCAGCTCAAATGCCAAGTCACTTTGTCCTAATCCACTGAGACCAGAGGCCCAATTTAACGGGAATTTAGGACCAACAATTTTAAATCGTGATCCCTATTAAACTTTACTATAATAATTTATATCTTAAAATATTTTCAATAACAGAAGTCATAGTGAACAAGAGCAAGTTAATATATAACTCTGCAAATCCAAGATACAACATCTGCTCCATAGAAGGAGATATAAGAATTATCCCCGATGCTTCCACTATTTTTGTGGTCTCTCCTACACCACTCGATCCAAACACCACGACATGGAAGATCAAGCCGTACCCACGAAAATGGGAGCCTGGCACAATGGAGGGGGTAACTGAGATGACAATCCAACAGCTGACTGATGCTAATCAGGCGAGAAGCTGTGACGTGAATCATGACTTGCCGGCTGTTGTTTTCTCAACTTTTTGGTTTACGGGAAACTTGTTCCATGATCACACTGACTTGATTTACCCACTCTTCCTCGCCGCACACAGGTATTTCAATTACTTGAGTAATTGATTAATGATAATCTGACTGGCAGCAACCTCTAAGTATACCAATCCTCTATATTCTGCTAATTAACTTCAATTAAGATATATGAAAGAAATACAATTAATTAATCACAGGTACAATGGAGAAGTCAAGCTTGTTGTGGAGGATTACGTATCGAAGTCCATAGAAAAGTACCGTCCGTACCTGACACGCCTCTCTCACTATCCTATCATAAACCTAGACAATGAGACGCGTGTGCACTGCTTCTCCTCAGCTCAAGTTGGGATTGAAAATCTCGGACCTCTGGGTTACAAGTTCCAAAACCCTGAAAACGACCAGGCTATGCAAAAATTTACGGGTTTTATTAGAGAAAGCCTTTCTCTAGAGAGATCTGAAGTTGAAAAAGGGAAAAAACCAAGGCTACTTGTACTCCTAAGGAAAAACACAAGGTCAATCATAAATGAGGATGATGTGATTAACCTAGCAAAAGATGTAGGTTTTGAGGTCGTCACAGCTGACGAAGAAACGACAAAAGATTTTCCAAGAATTGCACATATTGTGAACTCATGTGATGTTTTAATGGGAATTCATGGTGCGGGTTTGGCTAACATGTTATATTTACCAACTAATGGGACAGTCTTACAAATTATTCCTTTTGGCAATCTTAAATGGGTCGGACGGTTTGACTATGGTGATCCGCCAAGTGGTTTTGGATTGAAGTATGTGGAGTATGAGATAACAGTAGATGAGAGCACTCTCACCGAGCAGTACCCAAGAGACCATCCAGTCCTTACAGACCCTCAATCAATTCATAAAAAGGGTTTTCATGAGGTTTATGTGGCTTATCTATGGAAGCAGAGTGTAAAACTTAATGTTGATAGGTTCAGAGGAACTTTGGAGGAAACTTTCCAGTTTTACCAATATAAATGAGAAAGAATAATGTAATTAGGCTTGGAATTTTGGATGGATAAATATAGTTCTTCCGTTGTTCTTGTTCTCTTGACATGTTGTTATATGAAAAAGATATTTGGGAGGGTTGTTGGAATTGTCTTTCTTTCTGCGGCACTACTAAAATTTACTAGGAAAGGAATGAGGCTTGTTACCAATTTTAGTTTCTTATTATATGTTGCAAGATATGAGAAATATCAATGAAACCAATTTTGCTAATTATATTATGGTATCATAGCATCAATAAGAATTTATCGTATGGTAGTAAAAAAAAATCGCATAAAACGGAAATTACTTCTCCTAAAGTTTCTTTAATGTCACACAATCAAACCTCAGCTAGAAGAGAGGAAACTCATGGCAGTATAGGTGATCAACCTATAAAATTGGCAGCTGACACAAACCTATTCTTTATCCCTTGACCGGTGGAAATTAGAGCTAAAAAATTTATAACCCAATTTTCCTAACGAATCAGACTACATATAATCCTATCAAGGTAATATAAACCGGGTGTCGATCCACAGGAAATTAATGTTTAGGTTAGAATAAACATGAACTGAAGTCTCTGCAGCCACAAATTGAAATTCTAATCACTAAGCTATTTGACATTTTATGAGGGAAGTTTAATTATATAAAAACTTTTAAAAAATAATTAAACTTCAATATTTATGATTTAAAAAAAATTAATTATAGGGGAGCACCTCTTGACCTGGCTTTAGTTCTAAGAGTATAACAGAAAGAGTCATTAATATTATTCATGGCAGTAGCATTTCAGTAACAACAAAAAAAGAAAGAAAAAAAATGTCATAGAAATAGTAAAATTTATCCCAAGAATAAATCATAAAAACTAATTATAGTACTATATATATATACAAATATTCGCCTACTTAAGTGCAGCATTAACTTAATGCATCGCCACCGCATATTAATTTACTTCCCTTGTATGAAATCAATTTATGAAGAAGCCAGCGAAGATATACTATTAATTAGTTTTAATTTTGTTCGTTTCACGTTATGATTGACGTAACTATATTAATTTAATTCTAGTTCGGAACTCTTAATTAAATGTCTCTTAATTCTAAGTTTCCGCCACTTTGCCGGGGAGATCAAGCTCCAAATTCATGCTCTCTCACCTCTCACGTGTTTTTAACGAATCCAATGTAATTTCAACATGGTACGTATTGTTTATTTCGGACCTCTTTCCTAACCCCCCCCCCCCCCCCCCCCCCCCCCCCGTCCTGAAAAGTGAAAACCTAATAACATATAACAAAGAATTACAACTATTTTTGCAACCCAAATCATCTAGTACTAGTTGTTTTTCATTTTTTATTGATTTTTTATTATCTTCATCTTCTCATATTACCCTTTCATTTTTTTACAATTGTCTTTCATCATCTCCTAGTCGTTTTTCATATTCTTCTAGTTTCTTTTCATATTGTATTAGTTGTCTTTTATATTTTACTGGTTGTCTTTTGTCTTCTACAAGTTGTGTTTCATATTCATCTAATTTTGTTTCATTTTCTTCTAGTTGTACTTCATATATAGATTGTCTTTCATGTTCTACTTGTTGTCTTTTATTTTCTTCTAATTGTCTTTCATCTTCTAGTAGTAGTTTTTCATCTTCTACTAGTTGTCTTTCATCTTTTTCTAATTGTCTTTCGTCTTGTACTGGTTGTCTTTCATTTTGTATTTGTTGTCTTTCATGTTATATTACTTGTCTTTCATCTTTATTTAGTTTTGTATCATCATATTCTAGTTGTCTTTCATCTTGTACTGTTTGTCTTTCATCTTGTACTACTTGTTTTTTTTATCTTGTACTAGCTTTCTTTAATCGACTAAATGTTATATTCCATATCTCTCTAGTTTTCTTTCATATTATTCTAGTTATTTTTTGTCTTGTATTAGTTGTCACTAATCTTGTAATTGTTATTTTCTTGTTTAGCTAGTTATTTTTCATCTACTACTTATTGTATTTTATTTTTTCTAGTTGTATTTCATCTTATTCTAGTTTTTTTCATCTTGTACTGGTTGTTTTTTATCTTGTACTGAGATCTTTCATCTTGTACTGGTGGTCCATCATGTTGTACTGGTTATCTTTCATCTACTACTAGTTGTATTTCATCTTCTATTAATTATCTTTTATGTTCTTCTAGTTGTCTTTCATTTTATACTGGTTGACTTTTATCTTATACTGGTTATTTTTTATCATACAATGATGTTATTCTTATATGTAAAATCAAATTGATCTGGGTAAAAAAAAAGCAAGCAATATTTTAGAGGGAAAGATGCGCCGATTGAAATAGTGTCAATGCAAAGAAACCAATTCAGGTGTTCTCCTAATAAATAATAACAAATGATAACTAAAGTTAATATTAAGAATCAGTTTTTGATCTGGTGGCAAAGATAATATCATCTATGTGGGAGGTCGTAGGTTCGAAATTCGAATAGTGAATTTCTTTGTAAATATTAAATAGTTAGTTAGCTTGATCTCCAACCTTTACTCAAAAATTACAGTTAAAATTGCCGTATCAAATAATTATTTAGTAACTTTTGTTGTTTTGGAAAAATAAAACCATTGGCTAAACAACAGTGCATGGTCCAGGAAAAAGACCCCAACCAAATTTTTTGACTTTTTCATAGGAAGCGTCTAATTGTCCATAGAGTTTTGTCCACTATTTGTCCACAGCTTTGACTTGCGCGAATACTGTAAAATTACTTCTACATGCTGTATAATTATACAATATATCACATAAAATATATCAATTAATCAAAAAACATCCAGCAACTATTTGAAGTGGTCCCATGATAGTTAGAAAAAGATTATAACTTGCACAACAGGAGAAAAGAAATGTACTTTCAAACTGTACTTTCGGGAATTGCAGTTATAGGAAGTTATTGGCAGTTAGAGTTAGTTATTAGCGTCCGCACTGGGTTGAATCTTGTATACTGTAAAATTGAATCTTGTATACAATAAAATTTTCAATTGAATCTTGTATACTGTAAAATTGAATCTTGTATACAATAAAATTTTCAATTGAATCTTGTATACTGTAAAATTGAATCTTGCATACAGTGAAATTTTCAATTGAATCTTGTATACTGTAAAATTGAATCTTATATACTGTAAAATTGAACATTGTATACTGTAAAATTGAACCTTGTATACTGTAAAATTTTCAAATAATACTGTAAATTTTCAATTGAATCTTGTATACTGTAAAATTTCTAAATCTAAACCATAAAATAATACCATGTATACTGTAAGATAAAATGTAAAAAATGCTACATTTCAGCTTAAACTACAACCTGCAAAGAATCATGTATATTGTAAAATTTTAAAATATAAACCATAAAATAATACCATGTATACTGTAAAATTTCTAAATCTATACATACATCCATCATCTGTTCAACAAAAATTTGTTCATCACACACAAAATCTGTTCACCACAAACAAAATATGTTCACCACACACAAAATATGTTCACCACAATGTTTGACTCTGCTAATTCGTTAATTCCTACATCTCCCACAATATCGGGTTCGGCATTTAAATCGATTTCTACAATCCTAATTTCTGCAACACTATTCACGCTAGAATTTTCACTTGCCAAATCTTCATTCAAATCAAAAGCCATTGGGGCAAAACTGTTAAAATCAATACTAAAGAATGTTAGACAAACAAAAAAATAATAATGATGTACATCAAAATGTATTCATAACACTGTATTTGTATATCTTATATACTGTAAATTATTTAATATAAAATATAACATACACATATCATAACAAATAATACAAAGTGCATATGAAAACATTACTTATATACTGTAAAATTTGTCACCTATACCGTAAACCAAATCTATTTATAACATAAAATGATATACATAACATTTAAAAAATAACAACATATATCATGTAAAACTGACTTGCGCCAATCTTGTAAAATTCATAATTCAAAGCTGTAACTTATGTAAAACAATCTAATAACAATTTTTAAACATAAAGAAAAAAGTGTCATTTCACTTGCACCAATCTTGTAAAATTTATCATTAAATGCTGTAACTTAAATAACAAACCTTATAAAAAAGGTCATTCAAATTTTCAAACATCCAGAAACTTTCATAACATATTGCAAAATGCACAATTTGGCAAAACTAACAGTACAATATGAAAACATTTCAATATGCACCAATACTATAAAATTCATCATTCAATACTGTAACTTATATAACAAATCCTACAAAAAATGTACTTCACATTTTCAAACATCCAAAAACTTTCATAACATTTCGATATCCTGTAAAATGTGACATATATATTGTAATTCATATATATATGTACTGTAAAAAATAGAGATACAAAATCATACGAAATTACAATATACGAATAATATTCAAATAAAAATTCAGTGAAATTGATAAATCTGTTACTGCATACAATGAAAAAAAACAAATTCAACAGAAAAACTTACTAGATTTGAATATCGTCGTCTTCTATCCAATCGAAATACACTCTTCTGTTGCAATCATGTTTAAACAACGAGATCGAGTCAGTAATCTCAAAAAAAAATCGTCATTGCGAACAAAAAATGAATGACAAAAGCAAAATACTGTAAAACCACAAGATGCATATTGTAAAACTACAAAGCGAATACTGTAAAATAACCCGATTATGCTCCAGATCGCCTCGATCTTATCTCTCTTCTCCAGATCGCCTCTCTTAGATCATTGTACGCTCGTACTCTCATACTCTGTCACCTCTCTTAGAGAAGAAAGCGCCAACAAGTAGTCGTACGCTCCTACTCCGTCTCTATCTTGATCAAGTTCGCCGGTGCTCCTAAGAAAGACCAGAAACGGTAAATGATTTCATACCTAGTTGTTTGATTAGTAGCCTCCCAAAATAATATCAAAGGTCTAGAAAGAGATCTAGCTAGCGTGGAGCCTGATTCTATTTGTTAGAGATAACTCGTACAATGTAGAATCATTGCCAGAACTATAAATCCAGAACTATAACTCGTACAATGTGGATTCAAGGGGTCGGATCTGGCACTCAAGTAAGAGTGATACACAGGGGAATCCTGCTCGATCGTGTCCTCCGGTGATAGATTACAAATCTCGCTGTTGTTAATGGTGACCTGATTTGCGCAGAGGTAGAAGTTGTAACAAAAACTGAGGAGATCTAGCGCGAGCTAGATTTTGTCAAAGGAGAGGCTGTTGGAGAAGAAGTCGGGAAAGAAAGAGGCCATGGATTTTCTCTGAAAAGTGAAACTGATCGACAAAATTTGAAGAGAGAGTAAAGAGAACAAAAAAGATTGAAAAATCTTAAATATGGTAGTTTTGACTTTAGAGGCGGACAGTTAAAGGCGTGTGGAGACCGTTACGGAGATTTTTCGGGGAGGTCGGGGGACTAGTTAAAAGGTACAGGCTAAGGGGATAAGACCGTTGTGGACAGTTCGTGGACAAAAGCTAGTGGACAAAGACCATTTCTCTTTTTCATAAGCCTGAGGCAGAGCTGCTACAAATTGGTATCAGCTTGACCAATATATATCCAGCATGTATAATATAATGAACTCGGGGATTGCTCCATATGTGAAAAAAACTGATTTTGCTTAGTTTTCAGGATCTGAGGTCTCTACATCTGTATCACATTCAACAGAAAAGCAAGAAACCACCGACTTACAAAAATGAATGTATCAAAATATTGGCGGATATGGTAAAGATATTGGCAGATATGGCAGTAATATCTAAAGGATTCATGATATCTTCAGAGATTGAAGATAGATTTAGTTTACTTTATCAATTTATTTTATAATATATTTAGGAATGCAATTATAGTATGAAATAGAGAGCAATATGAGAAGTAGTGATAATTTTATTCTTGGCTATAGGCTATTTATTTCCTTGACCTGCTGTAAGAGAGTAAAGCCATTTTTTGTGAAGCCAAAATATACACATTGTAAGAATTATTTTGATGAAATAATATTGGGTGGGAAGGGAGTTTTTTGGGAGTCTTGCGTTTCTATTTTGTACATGGTATCAGAGCATGGTCTGATTCCGATTGTATAATCGGGTGGAACCTACTCACTTCTCATCTCCTTCTATCTCTTACAACAATCTTCTTGTTCTTTCAAAAATGGCCAAAGTCGAACGGTCTGAGAAAAACAGTGGAGAGAAATATGTCCCTCCATAATTTATTAAAGAATTAACAGTTACATTGACTGAGTTGTTTTTACAGAACCAACAGAAACCTCAACCAAGTGCTCTTGCGATTGCCGATGGATCAAACTCTCCTATCACTGTGAAGTTTGATGGAAGAAACTATGGGATGTGGTACCAGATGGTGGAAGTTCATCTCAAGTCCAAGAATAAACTCGGCCATGTGTCGGGTAACCAATTTGCACCTCAACCAGGAGCGCCGGGGTACAAGCAATGGGAGATCGATGATAACACAGTAAAGGCCTGGCTTCTCAATTCGCTTGATCCTAAGTTACTAGGTAATTTTCTGTTTTTTCCACTGCAAAAGAGGTATGGGATACCATTAAAACTGTTTTCTTTGATGATAGTGATGGTACCCAAGTTTATGAATTACAAATGAGGGTACGAGGGTGTACACAATCAGGTAGGACTTTAGAAGAATATTTCAACACTCTTCAGCGGCTATGGAGAGAGATTGATCTCCGTAGGCCTAACAAGAATATCTGTGTTGCAGACATTAATAATCAAAATCTAGAAATTCAGGAAGAAAGATTATACATATTTCTTGGTGGGTTAGACCAGCGGTTGGATAGCATACGGGCTGAGATTTTGCGAACCAAACCGTTTCCCACTATTGAGGAGACATTTGCATGTGTGAGGAGGGAAGACATGAAGCATTCGGTTATGACCAGCCGAATTGAAAATGTCAACCCTATTGCGATGGTTGCAAAGGCTTCAAGAGGTGAGGTGGTTACATACAACAACCCTGGCTCATACTCAGAATCAACAGAGAGGTGCATTTTTGGGCAGCAGGCAGGTGCTGCAAATTTTGCGGCAAAACAACAGTTCAATCCTGGTTCAAGTAAGGTGAGTAAATGTACCAAGGTGGTAGTAAAAGGCATACCATAGAACAGTGTTTCTATGTGATTGGATATCCTGAATGGTGGTACGAACTGAAGAAAAAGAAGCAAGGCGAAAAGGGCAAGGCAAAGGCAAACTTGGTAATGACTGGTAAGACAGAAACTGAAAATGAATCAGATGAAGGTAAAAAATTTTACTCCTCTTGTTCTTTCGATAAAGATAGTGCGTAGGTCATAGATTCAGGTGCTATTGATCATATGACATTTTCTATTAATGATGTGACAAATAGTACAAAACCACGGAAAACTGAGATTATGAATGCAAATGGTGTCACTCATCCAGTCACAGGAGCAGGGGATGTTTACTTATCACCATCTCTTACATTGTCTAATACTCTTGTGGTTCCTTCCTTATCCACAAAAATAATCTCTGTTGGACAACTTGCGGATGATTTGAATTGCATGGTGTTAATGTATCCTAATTGTTGTGTTTTTCAGGACATTTCTATGAAGGAGATCATTGGGCGTGGTATTAAAAAGGGTCGTTTGTATCATCTTGAAGACTTGAAGTGTGGGAAGGCTAATTTGGCAAAAGGATGTTCTAAACCAGAGACAAAAATATGGTAATGGCATCAGCGATTGGGACATCCCTCTTTCGGTTATTTAAAAAAACTAGTGCCAAAGTTATTTTTAAATATTGATATCTCGTTGTTAAATTGTGAGACTTCCATTAGGGCAAAAAGCCACCGTGTATCCTATAAACCTAGTTTGAATAAATGTGCTTTTTCTTTTGAACTTATTCATTCGGATGTGTGGGGACCATCTCCAGTTAATTCCATTGGTGGTTATAGGTGGTTTGTTTTATTCATTAACGATTGCACGAGAATGACATGGGTATACCTCTTAAAGAAAAAAGAAGAAGTTGTTGAAGTATTTAAAAGTTTTTTTTTATCATGGTTCAAAATCAATATGGGAGAAATATTAAAATCTTTAGAAGTGATAATGGGGGTGAATTTGTTAATAAAGTGCTTAAAGATTTCTTTATTCAAAAGGAAATTGTTCATGAAACCTCTTGTATTGGGACACTAAAGCAAAATGGGGTTGCTGAAAGAAAGAATAGGCACATTTTAGAAACTGCTAGAGCCTTACTACTTTAGTATTTTGTTCCACATAAATTTTGGGACAGTGCAGTAATTATGGCAGTATATGTAATAAATCGATTACCCTCGAAAATCAACAATTTTATTAGTCCTCTTAAAACCTTATCAACCTTTGTGACCATTCCATCTGTCCTTAGCCTTTCTCCGAAAATTTTTGGTTGTGTTGCCTATGTTCATATCCCAAAGAACCAACGATCCAAACTTGATCCGTGTGCCATAAGGTGTGTGTGTCTCTTGGCCTTGGTTTAAATAAAAAAGGATATAAGTGCTACGAGCCGGTTAAGCAGAAGTGGTATACTACTATGGATGTCACCTTTGTGGAAAATGAACCATTTTTTCGTTCAACCCAATATCTGTCTCAAAGGGAGAATTTGGAAGAGTCATATTATTGGGCCTCTGACTCGGGTTTGGATCCATTCCCTACTCCGATTCCGTCTTCTGATTTGTGTCCCTCTGACTCGGGTCCTTCTGATTTGGGTCCCTCTGACTCGAGTCACCCGTCTGACTCATATCCTTCTGACTCAGGTAGTCCTACTGACTCGGGTTCGTCTGACTCAGGTCCATCTTCTAATCCAACCACTAGTGGAGAACATACAATTAGTGTCGCCTTAAAAACTGACACTAATACTTTAGTATCGGCTGTTTACAAAAAACCGACACTAATAATATTAGTGTCGGCTATTTAGATGTAGGCGACACTAATAACTGAGAATTAGTGTCGGTTGTTTATAAATAGCCGACACTAATGTATTAGTGTCGGCTATTTATAAACAACCGACACTAATACTTAACAATTAGTGTCGCCTTTTTATAAACAGCCGACACTAATTCTCAGTTATTAGTGTCGCCTATTTATAAACAGTCGATACTAAAGCTAAAAAAATTTCATTTTAAGTCCCGCGCACCTCTTTCAAACGCACACCTAGGGTTTAAACATTCACTTCGCTTCACGCTTCTCTCCGATCTGATCTTCTCAGCCGCTTCTTCTGCGCATGCTTCACGAAAAGGGGCGTAACTTTTGATCCGTCCGTCGGATCGGGCTGAAATTTTGATAGGAACTCCACAGCCCAAAACCGGCTCAGAAACAATCTATGATTTGTTTCATCATTCTGTGGGCTCAGATTCGCGATCCGAGTCTTCCTTCATGGACTTTTGGTATAGTCTTTATAATTTTAGAGTTTTTAGGGTCTTTTATGTATCTTTTATGTATGTATTTTCTGTTTTAGGGTTTGTATGATAACAATAAAGGGTCTTTTATGTATCTTTTATGTATTTTCTGTTTTAGGGTTTGTATGATAACAATAAATGAGCAATTTGGATGATATTTTATTTACTGAGTGTTATTTGTAAATTATGATGAATTATTTGATATCTTTGTTTTATATATAGTTCAGCAAAATATATGAGCATTCCAGAACAAAAATTTTCATTTTTAGAATTTTCTATGATTTATAGTGAATTTTTGAATTTTTTTTTTTTTTAAAAAAAACATTAGTGTCGGCTATTTATTAAAAAGCCGACACTAATAAGTATTAGTGTCGGCTTTTTAATAAATAGCCGACACTAAAAGTTAGTATTAGTGTCGGTCATTTAATAAATAGCCGACACAAATGCCTTACTTTTAATGTCGGCTATTTACAAAGTATTAGTATCAGCCCGATTACTGTCGCCTAATGTCCGACACTAATACCCATAAACAGCCGACACTAATTCCAAGTTCTCAACTAGTGAACCAAGCAACCAATTTTGCAAGTTTACAATAGAGATAAAAATAGACGGCTGTTCGGAGATACGGCTAACAGAGAAGAGGAGAAGCAGAGTGACTCAAGGATATGGACAGAGATAAATGGTGAAACAGAAGAAGTAATACAAACGGACCCAAGACCACACAACCCGAAATCTCCTGAGAAATGTCAAAAGGTAAGTTCTCATGACTCTGTTTATGTACTACCACCAAGGAAAAATAGAGGGAAACCAGCAAAGAGGTATGTTCCAAAAAATGGTAAAAGTTATGAGTATCCAATTGCAGGTTATGTGTCCACAAAACATTTACTAGAACAACTTAAGCAATTTAACAATGAATTACTAGCAATAGCTATACCTAATACTGTTGAAGAAGCAAAAAGAGATTCGAAATGGGTACGAGCTATGGAAGTAGAAATGGAAGCTTTAAATAAAAAATGTTCTTGGACTCTAACCGAATTACCCAAAGGCAAGAAGCCAGTAGGATGTAGGTGGGTCTATTCCGTTAAATTTGATGCAAATGGAAAGGTTGATCGATACAAAGCAATACTTGTTGCAAAAGGATATACTCAGACTTATGGTATAGATTTTCAGGAAACTTTTTCACCTGTTGCTAAACTAAACACAATTCGAGTATTATTGTCTCTTGCAACAAACTTAGAATAGCCCCTACATTAGTTTGATGTGAAGAATGCTTTTTTGCATGGTGATTTGGAAGAAGAGATTTATATGGGGATTCCTCCAGGATATAAGAGCTTAGGATCGGGATCCATGGTGTGCAAATTAAAGAAGGCACTTTATGGACTTAAACAGTCTCCACGTGCATGGTTTGGTCGTTTCTCCCAGGCAATGAAAAAATATGGGTTCAAGCAAGGCGATTCCGATCACACACTCTTCCTAAAAAGACAGAATGGAAAAATAACTGTGCTAATCATTTACGTTGACGACATGATTATTACAGGGGATGATAGGACAGAGATTAAGAAGCTTGAAGAATGCTTAGCACAAGAATTCGAGATGAAGAACTTGGGAGGACTTAAATACTTTATGGGAATTGAGGTAGCTCGATCTAAGCAAGGTATTGCTTTATCTCAAAGGAAGTATGTTCTTGATTTACTGACAGAAGTGGGGTTGCTTGATTGTAGGCTGGTTGACACACCGGTTGTTCAGAATATTAAATTAGGAGAATTTCCGGACCAAGTACCTACGAACAAAAGTAGATATCAGCGGCTGGTGGGGAAGCTAATCTACTTGTCACACACGAGACCTGATATTGCATATGTCGTGAGTTTGGTGAGTCAGTTCATGCATAATCCAAGTGAGGAGCACATGGAGGCTGTAACTCGTATCTTAAAATACTTGAAAGGGGCACCGGGCAGAGGTATATTATTTAAGAGACATGAACACTTGAATATATCTTGCTTTACAGATGCAGATTGGGCTGGCAGTATAACAGATAGAAGATCAACATCAGGATATTTCATCTTTGTTGGAGAAAATCTTGTCACTTGGAGGAGTAAGAAGCAGGATGTGGTAGCATTGTCTAGCACAGAGGCAGAGTTTAGAGGAATTAAAAAGGGCTTGTGTGAATTGCTCTGGATTAAAAAACTGATGGATGAATTGGGATTTGCATCAAATGAACCAGTGGAGTTGTTTTGTGATAACAAAGCCGCTATTGATATTTGACATAATCCGGTTCAGCATGATCGAACAAAACATGTGGGGATAGATCGACATTTCATAAAGGAGAAGATTGAGTCAAGAGTTATTCAGATTCCACATGTACGGTCTGAAGAGCAGTTAGCTGATATACTCACAAAAGCAGTCTCGAGCAAAGACTTCATTGCCATACTTGACAAGTTGGGCATGACAAACTTGTACTTGCCAACTTCGAGGGAGTATTAGCGGATATGGCAAAGATATTGGCAGATATGACAGTAATATCTAGAGGATTCATGATATCTTCAGAGATTGAAGATAGATTTAGTTTACTTTATCAATTTATTTTATACTGTATTTAGGAATGCAATTATAGTATGAAATAGAGAGCAATGATAATTTTATTCTTGGCTATAGGCTAAATATTTCCTTGACCTGCTGTAAGAGAGTAAAGTCATTTTTTGTGAAGCCAAAATATACACATTGTAAGAATTATTCTGATGAAATAATATTGGGTGGGAAAGGAGTTTTTCTGGGAGTCTTGCGTTTCAATTTTGTACACAAAATAAATCAATCATAGTTAACTAGATTCATTTGTTTTTTTATTACTTGCTCTAGTATAAAATAAAGTAAAAAATTATAAACTTTTACACGGATACTTCACTTGAGAAATTAGAAAATTGAGATTTTGTTTTAAAAAGGTGAGAGCATTAAGAAACTTTTATTAACTTGGCTCAACTTATAATGTGAACTTGAGGATCAGATGCCATGCCCCAGCCCAATCGTTCCTGATAAAACAGAGACATAGAAGGAGATATAAGAATCGTCGCAAATGCTTCCACAATTTTTATCCTCTCCTACACTCGACCAAAATAGCTAGCACAACATATATATGGAAGATGAAGCCGTACCCGCAAAACTGGGAGTCTCACTGCATGGTTACGATAACTGAGATGACCCTCCAACAGCTGACTGATGCTAATCAGGGGAGAAGCTGTGACATGACTCATGACTTGCCGGCGGTTGTTTTCTCAACTTTTTCCATGATTACACTGACATGATCTACCCACTCTTCCTCACACACAGGTATTTTAACCCACTCTTCCTCACACACAGGTATTTTAATGACTTGAGTAATTGATTAATAAACCATGTCTAGTATTACAAAAAATAATCAATTCAGCCCATTAAAGATACAGCAGACTGAGACGTCATAGCAGCAAAGGTATATATAAAACTAAACTAACTGGCAGTAACCTAAGTGATCCTCTATATTCTGCAAACTTCAATTCAGATCTATGAAAGAACTGAAAAGAAAAAAAAGTTAATCACAGGTACAATGGAGAAGTCATGCTTGCTGTGAAGATTACGTATTGAATTGCATAGAAAAGTACCGATCGTACCTGACACGCCTCTCTCACTATCGATCCAATCATAAACCTAAACACTGAGACGTGTGTGCACTGCTTCTCCTCTGCTCAAGATTGGGCTTGAAAATAATCCTGGACATCAAGGTTACAATTCAAATATATATGCAAGAGACCATTCGGTACTAATTACGAACCCTCAATCATTCGGTACTAATTACGTTATTTGTATATGGGAACAGAGTGTAAAACTTGATCTTGATAGGTTCAGAAAGAGCTTGGAGGAAGCTTAATTTCAGATATTTGATGTCCGGCCCAATTGATTCATGTAGTAGTTCTAAATACTTGATTACATTCATCGATGATTTTTTTATTTAAAACTAAATTGCAAGTATTTCACATTTAAAGACCTTTTAAATTTACTACCTAATCATAAAGGAGGGATCAACTTACAACGTTTGTAAGTTACAACATCTTACAACAATTCGGTTTTGCGATTTTCAAATTTCAAACAGTCAATCTAAATCATTCAATATGATATCTATATCAAAATGTACTTGGAGATCAAATTTTATATTTTCTTTATTTTTTTATTATTTATTAAGTATTTTACAAAATTGATGTTTTTCAATGGTCTAAAATTGTATAAAAACACCAACTTTGTAAAATACTTAATAAAAAATACAAAATTTTATTTCCAAACATATTTTAATATAGATATCTTGTTGAATGATTTGGATTGATTGTTTGGACTTTTAAAATTGCAAAATCGAATTGTTGTAAGATGTTGTAACTTATAAATGTTATAAGTGGATCCCTCCTCTCAATATAATACGGGTAATGAAATCCTATATGTTAACAAAGATTTTTCGGAATTTAAAAAAAAAATTATATTTTACATAAAACCACATGTGGGGACTTTCCAATAAGAGTTATCATAAAGAAAAAACAAACATTTATTAGAGGAAAAATGTTGAAGATTCTGAACTACATATATACTGACACGTACTTAATTAGAGATACATTTTTGGAGCACCATAACATAATTAAGCATAATGACACTTTTATATAAATTATACCTGGCCTGTACTTCCTTTCCTATTATTTGGAAAAGAAATGAGGCTTGTTATCATTTTTAGTTTCTTTGTTTAACGGCTCTCCAGCCTTGGAACATATAAATAGGAGTGAACACATGTTGTAAGATATGAGAAATATCAATAAAATCAATTGTCCAGTCAATTTCGTTATAATTACATAAAAAAAAAATTTAGATACAGGCCTATTATAACTTTTAGATTTAGATATTTTCCCGTAAAAAATTCAAAATTAGTTATATTTCCGTCTAAAGTCAACTTATCAATGTCCCCACTTATTAGTTAAAAATAAATATTAAAGGACAGTTTTACTCTTCTTCTTTATCACAACCTTTAACAGAAGAAATTGAAGTAATAGTTGTCTCAGAAGTTAAAAATAAATATTAAAGGACAGTTTTACTCTTCTTCTTTTCCAATTTTGTAAAAAAATAAAATAAAAGGTGGGGATCTATCTGCATTTCTCTCCCCATTCTGCTGACAGTTTCTCCTTTTGTTACCAGCAAATGCAGTGGTGCGCGTGAGATACATACACTTACTTTAACAGTCCCTAAAAAAAAGAGCAAAATGCATTTAACACCAAATAAAGATAGTGTTGAAAGAAAAGGAAAAAGAACCCATAATGAGGCGAGCGAGGCTAACCAATGCTTTTAGATGGATTTGAAGAGACAGTACCCGATCGAATCAATCGATATACCTAGCCTAGCTAGAAGGATAAGATAAATATCAAATTGACGATCGAGGATTTGTTGAAATGTACGTTATACAAAGACAGTTCAGTAATATATATGATGCCACATTAATTGTGATCGAAAGACGTTTCATATTTAGAATTTGTATTTTTGTTTTATTTTATGTTGAAGGTTGTGAAACTGTCATTTTAATATTTTATTAATTGTAATGTTTTATTTTAAGTGATTAAATTAAGAGATGTAGATATTGATAAATTAAGTAATTTTAGATGGGGATCGATATAACTAATTTAATTTTGAATTTTTGGAGGGAAAATATCTAAATCAAGAAGTTAAGTTATTAAGGGTATATATCTAAATTTCATTTACATTAATTATGCACCGCTATCATGATTCCATCAGATAAACTAATTAAGTATTCATTAATTGGCCGACATATACAAGTTTGACTAACTTCGTTTTGTTTGATACATTTATCAGAAGCAATAATTGCATGCTATAAAAAATAATACAAAGCAATCTTTCAATATCTTACTAGCTAGTTAATTAATTATCGGAATATCGGATCGGATTGACCTTAACAAGTCACAATTAATGCAATCTTTCAATAGACTGTATGTCACTACTAGAATCTCGGTTTGTTGCATGAATAAAATTTGGCTTGTTGCATCGGCTTACCGTTGCAACAATCCCTAAAAATGTCAGTTGCATGGGTTACCCATGCAACAAGCCCCAAAAAATACCGTTGCAACAACCCCCGTTGCAACTACTCAATTTCGGACTTGTTGCATGGCTTTACCATGCAATAACTTCTGGAATACTTGTTGCAACGGTGTGTCCATGCAATAAGTACCCATGCAACAAATCAGATGCATTGAGTAGTTGCAACGATATAGCATTGAGTAGTTGCAACGATATAGTATTGAGTAGTTGCATGGATGAAGTGTGTGGGTTCCATGGATTAGTTGCAACGATAGGGGAGTGAGTTGTTGCATGGATAAAGTGTGTGGGTCCCATGAATTAGTTGCAACGATAGGGGAGTGAGTAGTTGCATGGTTAAATGTCATGGGTCCCACATGGTTTGTTGCATGGGTAATTAACCTATTAGTTGCATGGACAAAGAAGGTGGGCCCCACTAGGTTATTTGCTAAGATATTGTTTGGTCCCCATATTTGTATAGATTTTACGATGCAAAAAATTGTCGTTACAAAAAAAAAAATCCAGGCCCAATTCTATAATTCACCTCGTACCAATTTGGTACCTGTACCGATTTGGTACCAACCCATAATCAACCAAGAAATCTTTTACATTACACATTGAAACATAATAAGAAGAACAACACAATAAAACATGAAGAGTAACATTTTAATTATCATTAATCATTATAGTAAATTCAATAACCAATATATATGCACAACCCATCACAAAAAATCTACAAAAAGAGGGTTTTTTTTTTTTAGCTACAAAATACTTTTTTTTTGTGATAAAGGATGACAAAACCCCACACTAGAAGGGCTAGTTCTTCTGGTTTTCTTCCCCGAACCATTGGAAAATTGCGGCTTGACATGTTGCCACCTCTTATTCGGATTGCGCATTGAGTGCTTGAAAAGTGCCTTTCATTTGATTCTATAAAATCAGCACCTAGACCCTACATATATATATATATCACATTAGCAAAGAAGCATAGAATGGATGGTTGATAATACCTAGACCCTCATTTGATTCTATAAAATCAGCATTGATAATACCTTGTACCAAGACTGGAAAAGCATTAAAATGAAGAAGCATAGAATGGATGGTTGATAATCCGGTAAATTACCAGAATAATACTGGAATGGTATGGCACTGAACCATGTTGCCTAGGTTCACATCATAAACCTATTACAAAAAATTAATACAAAGTCACAAAATTATAAAAATAAATACAAGAGTTATTTAATTTTGAGAGAGATAAATGAACATTTTGATTCTCACAGTTTTGAAGTACACATGTATCCATGAAAGAAGCACAAAGTAACCCTGTAAGATCAAACATGGTAACAATTAGTTTTCATATCACAAACAATTTCATGCAATGAGACATAACATGAAAGACCTGTCAGGTTGCACTGCAATTTCAATTGACTGTCATTTTTTATACGTCGAGAAGATAGGTTTGACATGCAACTATCTGATATGAGAATTCATACTACGTACCAGTCAGGTTGCATAAACATTGCAAGAGTGCACCTCTCAATCCCAGAAGCATTTTCCCCACTCAGTGCCTATGAGAACAGAAATTCAATATGAACTAGAGAAGAAGCCATGAACAATTTTTTTATCAATTCTGACCTAAATATAGGTGGCAGTGCCCATAAAATCGAACAAATCTAACGAAACCTAAATATAGGTGGCACCTTCTCTTTTCCCACATCACATCTTTAATAAATTAAGAAAAATGTAGTACAACTAAAATCTAAGAAGATAAATACAGTACCTTGCTTTGATACTCTCTGTTCAGCTACTACTTGATCAATGTTAGGTGGAGAAGAATTTTACATAATTGGAAATCAGACCCCTAAAAAAGTTAACAGATCAGTTACATTCATGTTATATTTTTCATACAAATGCATAAAGATAAATAAGGTAATTTATAACTGAATAGCAAATTCAGCCTTTTTCTGGTAAGGTAATAGATTCTACGTCCTGCCTGAGCCACCGGCTAAGTGATAGATTATTACTTGCCACTAAGTGATTTAAGACTCATGAGTGGCGGCAGCCGTACCACGTCCCGCCTGAGCCACCGACCCGCCCGCCTTCCGTGGTTCCGCCTGAGTGTGCACTGCCTGAGCCGACTTGCCGTCGCTGCTCTTCTCATTTACCTTTCGCACTTAAGATCTAGGGTTTGGAAAACTAGGACTAGAAGGGGGCATGTAGGCTTGGCGAGGGAGGTAGAGAGACAGATAGGGAGGGAGGGAGAAAGGGGATTGGGGTGAAAAAGAAAATTGAAAGAACAAAGCGGCTGGGAGAAAGGGGATAAGGCCTAGGTTTGTTTTGTCTGGGTCCAATTTCTCTATAGTAACTCGAATTGTGAGTATAGATCTGGACTGTCCGATCCGAATCCGATCAGAGGTGAATGCACGGATCTCTTTAATATTCGTGCCAAAAAGATCGAATGGTCCGGATCTAATCTCACAATTTGAGTTACTTTATGGAAATCAAATTGCCAAGGGGTGAAAGTGGGAGGGAGATGAAAAATTTTAAGAGGGAAACCAAATTCTCTGAGTGCACAGTGGGGGAAAACCAGATTAATTGAATAATTATGTTTATTTTGCAAGATGTAAATTTTCATGATGTAAATTTTGCGGAAACCAAATTTTCATGATGTAAATTTTCAGATTACTTTACGGAAACCAAATTTCTCTAAGTGATAAATTTTCATCATGTAAATTTTGCAAGATATTTAATAATTATGTTTATTATTTTAATTCATATTTTTAGATGTAGTTAGTATTTTATTATTGTAATTAATTGAAATTATATATGGTATTTTCTTCGCACAATTAAGCTGTGAGTCAAACATAGAAACTAATTTTCTTGATACATACAAAATTACTTTATTATTGTTTAATTTAGATAAAAAAAAATGAAAGTTCTACTGTATTTACTATTCATAATTAATTAAATTTTCTTTTTATTAATTGTTTAGTTTGAACTTCTAGATGTAATAGGTATTTTATTTTTGCAGTTCATATTTAAATGGGATTGAAACTATATATATATTACTTCATTTAGGAAATTGATTTTAAAAAAAATTGCAAGTGATATTAATGAAATTTATACGATAATTAATGGATAATTAATGGAAGAACACGTTTATGAATTACTAAATGATTTAGACCAAAAAATTATATTGCATAACATTCTTGTTGCATAAATAACTCATATCTATCATTGTTAAACATAGCATGTGAACTCTCGTTGTGTGAGTTAATGAAAACTCACAAGTATGCGTTGTCCGATGGTCGATCGGAACCGTTAAAATTAAAGAGTATCAAATTAAAATCATTACAGTGAAGTTTGATGAAATTTGATATTCATTTACCTATCCATCAAGCTCACGAAATATACAAACATCGTGGGGTCATAAACACTTTGCGCTGGATCGAAGCTTCGAAATAATAAAAGTTCAGTTTTTTGTCGTTGACATAGTTCAATGTTTTCCCTTGATCATTTTAAAACAAATTTGAAATTATTTCATTGCAGATCAACCGTCAATTTCTCATGCGAAAATAAACGGTCCGTAAATATTGGTCTAATTTGAAGGGGTTAAAAATGATGAACTTCCATAAAACTGACAATTATAGTTATGATTTGCCTACAAAAGATGTAAAAAAATTATTATTATTTTTTTTTAAATTTTTTTATACTATTTTCTGTACATGGATTACACCACCTGTAGAGATGTAAATTTCAGTCGTAGGATCAGTGACGAAGCGTCTTGATTATCAATGGATTTCTCTATTTAATAATCTGTGGGCAGGGAGTCTATATTCTCTGCGGTAACATAATATTTATGTTTAGATCCGACGCTAAGTGATACATTTTATTCTTTAATAGTCGTGTGTAATTCTAATCAGACGGTCCAACCTAAAGGGAACGATTATGTTACCTCAGGTGTAGAAACTATACCTAACCGTGTAGAAACTAAGGTTTTTTTTTGCTCTTCTTATCACCCTCCCGCCTTCTCACCTTTCTGGCAGAATTTCACTTTTCCCTCCTCTCAAATTTCACTTTTCCCTCTCTGAATTGTTGTTAAAATTTGATTCCCTCTCAATTTTCACTAGATATTTCCCTCCCTGCCAAGCCATAAATCCCCATGAACCCTTCCCCGCCAATATTTTTCACTTCCTCGTCTGAGGTGTTGGCGCGTCAGAGAGCAGTGATCTCCGATCGGTTTAGAGGGGTGTTGCCAGAGATCGTCGGAGAAGGGTAATCGTAGACTTCCCTGTCCCATGGCTTCGTAAACTTATTTCTTTGAAATTCGTTTGAGACCTCACACCTTCATCTATAATTCATAAAATTAGAAGATTTGAATATGGTAAAGTTTTTTTTGGATGAATAATGTCTTGATCTTAAGTTTTTTTTTTTTTTGGATGTACAAGTTAGTGATCAAAATTTGGCACTTCAAATTTCATCAATCTAGGAACTAATAATGTGTTGCACATAAGGTATTTGTGGAAATGCCTAAATGGGAAGAACAACACGACCAACACTTAACCTGTAATAGGATACTTACCATCTTTCACAAGATGCGGTTACCTTGTAGAGCATGTAACTGTCTGAAAGGAACAAGTTGAAATCGGGGTACAGTGCAGTGTGATTGGATAGGTTAAATTTGTTTGGTACTTAGTCTCTTTTTGGTCATATTGTTAAACCAAGATTTGAACTTTATAATTCTTGATATTGTTGTAGTGCACAGAATTGATCTTTATTACATTGATTTAGCTTTACAGGATTTACACCTTGGGTGAATTTAATTACTAGAAACTTTCTGGTGGTTCTGTTCTCTGAAAGTATGATCTTTATGTAGCAACTGTCATAAATATTTTGTAAGGATTGCAAATTCAATTCGTAGGAACTCTATACTGAATGGTGTCTGGGTATAAAATATGTAACCTTCGGTAATTTTCTCTGCTGGGTTTGTTTATTCTGATACATAGTTTATATCTGTAAGTTTTGGCCCATTTTAAAATTGATGAATTAAAGTGAAATTGGCATTTTAGATTCAATCCATTATTCTCTAACTTTATTTCTATTAAAGTTTCAAAATCCATTTAATTTCAGATCCTGATATTTAGGGCTGAGATGCTTCTTAGGCTGGGTAAAGTTGACCAAGCCAAGGAAACAATCAGGAGAGCTGCCACGCTTGAGTCAAAGCTACCAAGTTCATTCAATTCTTTTGGCATGCTGCCTGAGGCATACTTATGTGATGTTGATGCACCCCAATTGAGAGCTGGAGGCAATGGAGGCATCTCTATCACCCACCAAAAGCTCTGCCACCTCGACTAAAAAAAACCAAAAAATATTCACGGCTGAGGAGGTGGAAGCGTTAATAAAGGATACACTAGCCGAGACACAAAAAGGGTTTGTCGAGAACATAGCTGATCAAGAGAAGCGACACAATGCAGAAATGGAAGTGAATAAAGAAGAAACTAATTACAGGAGGATGTGTATAGATGCGCTCTCTAAACGTACAGGATTTCAACCTCCTAAATTCCCTGTAAGTCAAATCACCCGCTAAATGTAGTGTAGTTTATACTCTGCATATTTATCAATCTTTTGCTGCATTTTGTTAGGAGGGGACATCAAATGTTGAGGCACCTGGTGGTAGTAGGGGCAATCAAGAAGGGGGAGAGGAACCTTGATCCGGGAACTCTGTCATTGCCAAGCCGCTGCCGTGGTTTTAACAATTCTAATGTAGTAGTTGACAAAATGCGTTAACAATATTAAGTAGGATGTGTTAATGTGCTTTAAATTTATCAATATGTGATCAATTAAGTAGGATGTGAAGTTTGTTAAGTATGATGCTTCTAAATTTGAAGGATATTAAGTAGGATGTGAAGAAATTAATATACTGCTGTAATGTATCCCTTGTTGTAATTTATAAGAATATATTCAATTTGAAAGGAGAGATCAAATATATATAGAAAAGTCACTGTCCAGAAATTCAATAATTGTTGCATGGGTAGGCCCATGCAACAAATAGTTCAAAAAAATCGTCAAAACTTCTTGCATGGATAATCCATGCAACAAATAGTTCGCAAATAATCCTCCAGACTTGTTGCATGGGTTACTCATGCAACTGTTTAGTCTAGATTTTAGAGATTTGTTGCATGGACAAGTCCATGCAACAAATAGTTCTCAAATAATTGTTGCATGAGTTACCCATGCAACAGTTTAGTCTAAATTTGAGAGACTTGTTGCATGGATATGAAATGAGTTGTTGCATGAACATTTATTAAAATATACTTTCTATTTCTGCTGATGGGTCATGGGTCATCAAATATTTGTTGCATGGATAAATAAGAGATAGTTGCATGGTTAACTATCACATTTGTTGCATGAGTAACAGTTGCATGGGACTGTCCATGCAACAAATTTAATTGTGTCAGAAATGCCAATACTTGTTGCATGGACACTACTTAACCATGCAACAATTATTTTTATCCATGCAACAAACCCAGATTCTAGTAGTGTGTGTGGGTTCCTGACAAATAAATAAATAAATAATATATTCCACATATATAGGATCAAATTTTAGAATCCTCTGACCAAGTAAGATGGGTTTACTTTCACCCACCTAAATTTCATCACTCCAACAATTTGTTTGTAAAAAAAACTGATTTCTGGATCCTCTGCTTTAATTTGGAGTTCAATTTCAGGTATTACTAAACTAGCCCTAATAATTAAGTACACAAATATAATTGTAATTGAATCAATGAAGAATAACTTAATTTTTTGCTAAAACTTTAACAGAGCTGTACTGTAATTTCCAGAAACAAAGAAGCTGTATTGTCATACATTTCAATTTTACTGCTTAGTCCTAACAATTTTAACTATTGGAAAAAAATATATACTTTTATATTTAATGAAAAAAAAAACTTTTTTCAATGCTTGTATTTATATTTAGATGCATGGATCTTTTTCCAAATAAAACATGGGTACACCTACAAGGAGACCCCAGCTGTCTTAACTCGCACAAATTCCTTACACAAATACATTTCTGCAGTCTAAGAAAGCACGACACTAATTAAAAGGACAATAAAAACGATAAATATAATATGACGAAGTTTTTAAATACATACTTTCAGTTATTGTGCCTCTATCATCTTTCTATTTTTTAAACTACAATAACATAAAATTTAAGGTATCTATCGGATAAAACATTAGGAAAATTGTTTGTTTTATCAAAATTGAATTCAACAACAGTTGTGATATTTGTCGATACACAAAACAAACTAAATCACTATATTCACTCTCAAAATAAAATTAATATTTCTTTTGAACTTGTATTTTCCGATATTTGGTACCAGACTCCAATTGATTCATACAATAGTTTTAAATACATTATTACATTCATTAATGATTTTTCAAGAACCAAAATTATTTATTTATTTTATTTAAAGCAAACTCGGAATTATTTCAAATTTAAAGAATTTATAAATTTAGTACCTAATCAATACAATATATATTAAAATATTGCATACGCGTAATAGACACTACTACAAAAAAACATTTTTCTCATCGCCCATTTATCATCGGATGTGCTTCCACATAGATGGTGTACGTCGCGAGTGGCAGCGCTGTAATTACGTTGAACTTTGTACCATCAGTTCTGGATAACAAACCGATGGCATTGATGGACCCCTCCTGACCCCCTCCTTTGCCATCAGTTAAATTTCACGAACAATTAGTATTGAGCGACTCTTGAACATCGGTTCGGCTAACCGGCCAATGGCACTGAGGGGGTTACTTTTACCATCTGACAGTTTCATGATCCGTTGGTCTAGTACAAAGTAATAACAACTTGTTACCATATTGAACTGATGGTGACGCTGTTATATATTTTATATATTCCAATAAATCCTAGGTCGATCGATTCATCTCTCTCCAGAGCCTTCTAGTATATCCCCAAATTAAGTATTCTGTTATATTGCTCGCTGCGAATTTTAACTTCCCAAATCAATCGACAGACAAAGATCAACATTTCCTCTCCCGAAGTCATTAATTCGTATGCTAGATCACTCTTCCCTCCTTTAATTTCTGTTTATTTTAATCGTTACTTTGAATGGTTTCTTAAATTAGGGAACAACTAATTTAAACTAGGGTTTAGTTAATTAATGTTATTCTTTTGTTTTGTATAGGCGAAATGAGTAGCCAAAGTAGTTGTTACTCATCAGAACCTTATAATTGCAATAGATGTCTTAAGCCGACTGTTGTGAATCTTTCAAAGACCAAACAGAATCCAAGGAGGAAATTTTATATATGTCCAGAATGCAATGAATGGATGGGCTGGTGCGACAACACTGCCAATTTGTGTAAAATAAGTTTAAATCCTCATATGCAGCAACCTTACAGACAAGTTGCGATATACCGAAATGAGGCAGAAGTATCTTTGATTCTCAACAAACAACTAACAATATTAATTGTGATTTGTGTGTTGATCTTGATTGTGATCTGTTTTTTTTTGTTACTTCATGTAAAGTAGTAGATTAAATGAGATGGGTGTCACAAGTTGTTCAAATTTTATGCAAAACATGTTCTTAAAATTAAATCATGTTTTGATCCCAACTCTTCGGCAGTGTAAAAATGGCACATAACAGTGCATTGTTGTTTGATCTCTTATACAAACTCCCTTTGAATTAAGTGGTAGTTTGCAAAAAAAGTTCAAACAACAACGTAATCCCACTGTTGTGTGGCCATTTTTACACTGCCGGAGACTCAGGATTAAAACATGATTTAATGTTTAGAACATGTTTTGCATGGATGTTGGATAGCTTATGACACTCATCTTATTTAATTGTTCTACCATAGTGTTCTCTCTTCTAATGCAAAAAATATATTAATTAAGTTTGGCTTTATATCAAATTCATCCTACCATTAATCAACTACTGTGTGTGATGTGTTGTAATTATATATATTAAATCGATCCTACATATTAAGTTTGCATATGATCTGTTGTAATTAATTATAAATACTATGATGAATTTTATGGATGTTTATTTGAGTGTTTATGTTGCATGCACATGGTAATTTTTACATTGATGTGTTGCATGCATATATATGATGTGTTGTAATTGTAAATAAAGATATGAATTCTATATATGGATATGTTTATTTGAGTATTTATGTTGCATGTATGCACATGGTAACTTTTATGTGGATTAATTGCACAATTAAAAGAAATACAACGAAACATGTTCACATAAGGAGGGATCCACTTAGGATTAACATTTGTTTACAATTGTTTACCTATTGCCTAAGAAATATCAATTTATAAGAAACATGCATCAACAAACATCAACAAATGTTAATTGTAAGTGGATCCCTCATATATTATTTACCTATATTAATTGCATGCACAACTCGTTAACTTTTATGTGGATTAATTGCACAATTACATAAATTAATTAGTAAATATTGCTTGAATTGATGTGGATTAACTCGAATTTACATTCTCTTCAATACTGAACATGGAATCTTTTACAATTAATGGATATAGACCGTTCTTTTTAACTTGGCACGAATTACAAAGCCCAATCATACTGCTAGTTCGAATCCCAAAGCGATGAGATTTAATCTCAAACCATAAATTAGGCCCATCCTCTACGGTATCGGAGAGGAGTTGAATCCGACACTGCTATATTTATAAATACGCGCGTACTGTTTGCATTTATCCACCATATTTATCCAGATACCACCATCGGTGGGACTCTTGACCATCACTACTAACCGATGCCATTACAGTTAAAGCGGGAGCTAGGGTTTCAAAAATATATATATCCAACAACACAAAAGTGTTCTAGCGCACTCTCGAAATTATTATTGGTCGTATCTAGGTAGCTCGCTTTCTCCTCTGCTACTTCGTCTTGACAATAACACTCATCGCCCGCCACCTCAACAACACCGGTTGAGCGCTCTTCATTGTAAGGTTCCTGCAACTGACACTCTGTCTATATCTTATTTTCTAGGGTTGTCTAGTTTTGGGGTTTTTTAGGATAATATGGTTATAGGATTTAGTTTTAGATCTTTAGTTTTTTTTAAACAATAATTTGTAGTTTTGGAGGTTCCTTACTCTTTGATCTGTAATTTAATTTCAGCAATGTCGGTCCAAAATTATTTGCCACTTACGAAAAGACTGAGAAGGCCTATCGCTGATCCGCAACAAATTTATATTACCACTGACGGTGATGCTGGTTTGGATGTGTGGGTAAAATTCCCTAATTTGGCATTTTATTGATTTTTAATTCTTCAATAACATGAAATATGCAAGAACAACCTTGCCTTGACATCCAATCACATAGATTTTATTTTTTTGAAGATTTGCATCCATTCAAGACCTGTTAGGAGGAATGCAAGAAGAACAAGGGATTGGATATTGGCTAGAGCAAAGTCAAATGCCAACCAAGAAGCTGATTCCCTGAACTGTACTAAGGTAAGACACCTGACTGAATAAATTAGTTGTAGAAAATGTTGGAGGCTTCTTGTTATTATCCCAAGACATAATGCTGCCTACTTGCTAGACCCGGTGCCAAATAACAATGACTGGGAGTTTTACATTGTTCCTTTGTTACACCAGTAAGCAAAATACATATAATTTAAAATGCAAAGTACTTCCCATTGCTTACTTCTAGGTCTTGGGGTTTCGGGGTGCTATAACTAAAACCTGTTTAGGCTTAAGCTGCGGAATGACCGTAGAACAAAAATTTTTATAGCCAACTTAAGCTCAGGATTAAACGGGGTATGTCAGGAAACTTTCCAAGGCGGTCCACCTTCAGTATTCCTTTGGCATCAAAACCCAATTTAATCCTTTTAATATAGCATATTTATACCTTGTTTCCAAATCACAGTTGGAATGCAGACCGAGCGAGTAGAGCCTCACCAGGGAAGGAATCCACTCGGAGTATCACACGTGTGATACCTCTATCGGTTATCCACCAGGACTAACCGGAGAGCGGTTTATTTCTTCTGCCAGAAATACAGTAAATCGCGGAATTCTGCAAAAACACTATTCACGGGGAAAAGACGAAAACCCGTAAACACGAATTTTTGGTTTCTCAGTTTCATCAATATGCAAAACTGACATACCGCGAAATTCGGTAAAACACTATTCATCGATCCCGTAAATATACTTCACAACAACCCGCAATATTATACGTCAACTACGTATAACTTTCTTTTCTCAACCGAAACACTATTTGGGAGAGAAATCGAGAAAGAGAGAAAATACCGATCTGTTTCGACACGAAACGGTATGAGTGAATTAGCAATTTTTCTCTCTACCCCTCCACCCCTATTTATAGGGTTTAGGGTCGGTTGCCAAAAGACCAAAATGTCCTCCAAGTTCGGCCTATTTACAAGATATGCCATTGAATGGATAAGGATGACATGTCATGTGGATAAGATCGATGACGTGTCATCTGGATAGGATCGATGACATGTCATGCGGATAAGGACGAATCTGAAAAGACCCGAATGCCCTCGGCCCGAATACAAATAATATTCGTATAATTATTCTGAACAATTATATATATTTTTCTTACCGTTGTTGTTTCGGTAATTTATACAACGTGTCCTGCACATTTATAAATTAATCGGTTAACTTTTATACAACGTGTCACACACGTTTATAAATTAACCAATGTTTTTGCTTGTTATTTTTACATAACATTTATAATTTAATTATAACACGTATAATTAATTATAACCATCTTACTATTGATCATAACCAATTTATAATCAATCACAATAAGATTCTCCGATTAACTCCTATATGGTGTGACCCAATAGGATCTGTGTTATGTTGGTAAATAGAGTTAAAACTGTTTTAACTTCTATAATCATGAGCGGCATCTGGCAACACATCATGACCATCCAATTACACAGATGATGCTGTACTGTACAATATCACGATCCAGTAAACAATTTACTTGTGTCTGTTCTTCTGTCTCATAGCTATCAGATTAGTTTCAAGGTAGATGTGTGTCATCCTTGCTAACTGAATCTTTTCTTGATCTTGAGCAGATTATCAAATATAATTACTCTTGTAATTATAGCGCTAGCAGATAATCTTACTCTATCAAGGGGCCCAGTGATGCTATAGCTCGTATAGAGATACGAGGGACAAATAGTAATCTTGGTAAACCATCACTACCTCAGCTAAGCCATGTATACCGAAGAGCTACCGTTATAACTGCATTTTACCGACAGCGTTTGATAACAATCACACATATACATTTCTTAGTAGGAAAGATGAATACCTCATACTTTAGAACTTAACACTGAATGAAAACATTAATGACACGAACACAATTCTATTTAATGTTTCATTCGGGGTCTGTCAAATACCATGTTCCTTGAACATGTATCTATGTGATTAAAATGACATCTCGTGTCAGGTGGTTTGTAAAACTTAACCATCTTTTAATCCACATACTAACCTTATCGCGGTAATTAGTGTTCCTGCTAATTACCTTGGTCAGTGACTATTTAAGAGTATATATCATCTATATTATGGAGTTTCACAATTTCAGTCATGAACTCGAAATGATCCATAAATGCAATAATACTCAAGGCAACAAAATGATAAACATTCAATTCATGAACAAAGCTTTATGATAATTTATCGTATTATTGACTTCTAGATTATTACAAACTAACACTAGGTACATACCGTATACTGACATTTAATAATTCTAGGGCTTTTAAGTCATACATCTCTCGGGGAGGTCGGCACACGCCGGGGAGAAGAGCACTGGAGGTCAGAATGTTTCAGGTAAGAAATATTTTAATCGAGTATTTCCTTGCAACTTATTTGAAGTTGCAATTGCACTACTAATTAGATCTTGTTTTAAACAATACACATTTGATCAGAGCCCACACAAAGTAATTTACGAGAGTCCGGGTATTATGTAATGAAGAACATGGAGACGCTCATTAGAAATTATGCACGTTCTTTTCCAAAGGTTTGTTAATCACCTGTTTCTATCATCCTTTCAGATTTAAGTTCTTAATTATACATGTTATTTATATGTTTTCATTTATTCATGCAGTGTCGTCTGTCCGAAAAGCCGTACAAAAAACAGAATTACATGACATCTGTATCCAATGGTGTAAGTTATTCTTAGAATTATCATCAGTTTAATTGTCGTGCAAGTACTTGGTGGTGGGAGGATTTGACAAGTTGTTGTCTGTGGTTTGAAACAATTATTGTTGTCAAGTTCTTATGTTCAAACACTTAATTAATTTGTTGATGATTTTAATAATTGTGGTAAGAATATTTAGTTTTCTGGTACAATGAACTATTGCTGTGTTTATTGGCTGTATGTTTAATAATTGTTGGAAACTCTTTTTAGTTTTCTGGTACAATGAACATTTAGTTTTCTATATATTTAATAGTTGTTGTAAACTCTTTTTAGATATTGCTTGTGACATGGATTGATATATATTATATGTTGGAGTACTTGTGTATGTATATTTTAATTGTTGGTTCAGAGATGGGTATGATGGAATGAGCACATGCATGTTTATCTTTGCTTTGCTAGTTGTGTTTTATAAATGGCTAGGCTAGCCTGTAATACTAGAATTAATAGTAAAAAATAATAATAATTATATATACATGACCATCGGCCCAGAAATTAATGACCCGCTAGAATTATAGGATTTGCCAACGCCAACACAGACAAAATAGATGGTGCAAGATGTTATTGCAATTGGCTATTGAAATTCAGTGGACAACGTTAATCACATTTGCCATCGGTTGGAGAAACAAAAGTGATGGCGTTGGGTTCGTCAAACCCGATGGCCAAAGGTGCGCTGCCGATGGTATATTGATAAACGCCATCTGTTTTGATCCGATAGCACATAGACGTCTACATTTCCTATCGGGGCGATATGCATCGGATCGGACCCCGATGGCGCAATGCGATTCTCAGGGCCGGTCCTGAAGATTTTGGGGCCCGGGGCGGAAGAAAATTTTGGGCCCTTTATATATTCTAGTGTTGTAAAAATGGTCTTAACGGCCGATTATATGCCTGTTTAATTGTTAATGACGGTCAAACTGTTATGAATACACTTATCGGAGGTCCATTAGTGATTTTTTCTAATTAATCGGCCGATTATTCTCGATTATTCTCAATTATTATGTTTATTCTCGTTTGATCGTCCGTTTATTTCCGTTTATTCCCATTTATTTTTGTTTATTCCATTGATTAATTATTTTTACATTTTTTTTTCTGTGACTGTGTGATAATAAGTTTCATAAATCATGTATTGTAGTTTTATTTGTGCTTGGCTATACATCCAATTTTTTATATATGTTTCTTCTTCTTACTTATTTTGAATTAATTGATTAATTCCTCTATTATTTATATATCATATATTTTTCTTACTTACTGATGTATTTTTCAATTTGTACAGCATGTTCATATATTAAGTTAAGTTGTTATTACAAACTAAATTTAGTGATTTTATGTTGGAATGTTTCATGTCTTTCAAATAACATACTATTGGTATTTGAAAACACTTAATTCTCGAATTTATTTTTTCATTAAATAAATGTGTTACTTACACATGTAAAGTGCATGTGTATTGGTAAGCGTAGTGTCATATTATAATAATAGAACTAAATTAAATTAAGTTTATTTGAGTTTGATGAGTTAAATAAATTATTTTAATAAATTATGATATATACACATAATTTTAATAAAAATACAAAATTGTCGGCATAATTTTGATTAATCGGCCGCATACCAATTAATTGTTGACGATATCCCGTCCGTTCAACAAGCGCATACCGTTATTTACAATACTGATATATACAAATTTTTTTTATTGATATGCCAATAAATCATATTTATTTATAGAAAAGTTTGGACTATTTATATATTCAAAGTTTGAGTTCTAATATTTTATTTATTTTTAATATATACAGATTTTTTTAATATATGCAAAAAAAAAAAAAATCTTTTGGGGCCCCTTAAATCTTGGGGCCCGAGGCGATCGCCCTGGCTGCCCAGCACCAGGGCCGGCCCTGGCAATTCTAACCGATATAAAAGGGTTTTTTTGTAGTAGTGAGAACCGAATATGTTAACAAAGATTTTTCAGAATTTTGAAAAAAAAAAAAAAAACTTGACATTAGGGACTTTCCAATAAGAATTGTTGTAAAGAAAAACAAATTAAACATTTATTAGGGGAAAAGTGTTGAAGATTCTTTAACTACATAACACGCACTTGGAGATGCATTTTACGGGTATCATAACATAATATTAACCATAATGCATGAGACTTTTATATAAATTATATCCGGTACTTGCTTTCGTATTATTTCTGCAGCACAGATTTACTACAAAAGAATTGATATACTATAAAACTGCAGATTTCTAACGCTAAAAAGGGATTTCTAATAACAGTTTTCTCACCGTTAGCGGTCAACACAAAGCAAGGGGACACAATTTCTAGTGTATTTTAAACGCTACCAGAGGAGACATTTTTTTAATGGTTCTGTACTTGAAACTGCTAGCAGAGAGGGTACCTTTTTCTAGCAGTTTTGTATTTGGAACCGCTAGAAAAAGGGTTGCTTTGTGCATAAAAAAAAACCCTCTCACAAAGAGGGTAATTAATAACTTACTTTGGAGTGAGTCTATGGTACTATGCATATCACAGGTTGTTACTGTGTTACGGTTCTATATTTGAGTTTTCAAATTCTAACGGTCGATCCGAACCGTTCATCTTGTTCTCCATATTAATATGTGTTTGGAGACCAAATTTTACATTTTTTGAAAAAATTTTACTATTTTTTTAGATATTTAGAAAATCACTTGATCTGAAAATTCCAGACCATCCAAAAACAGTGATTTTCAATAAATCTAAAAAAATAGTAAAAAAATTTCAAAAAATGTAAAATTTGGTCTCCAAACACATATTAATATGGAGAACAAGATGAACGGTTCGGATCGACTGTTAGGATTTGAAAACTCGAATATAAAGCCGTAGCACGGTAACAAATCGTAATATGCATAGTACCATAGACTCACTCATAACTTTGATCAAACTTTGATCGGCCCCAAATTTCTATAGGAAACTTTGTTTTCAGTGTTCTTTAACTTTTTGAAAACTTGTGAGGATGAGATACAACTTGATGCCGATGCAGTCAGAATTGCAACAAAAACATTATTTAGGGTCTCAAAACTACAGTTGAAGTTTCTGACTAATAACGATAAGTTATAAATCTGATTTCAACATAAAAAGATACCTTCGTTATCTATAACGAGTAGCAATTTCAAACTATTTTAGAAGACAAAAGTAATTAGACAAATAATCCTTGTAATTTATAAAACTAGTACTCAAATTGACTAACAAATTATAAACAATATATATACTTATCTTCATTATGTCAATGCAGCAATGCCACACTATTTAAAAAAAAAACTGATTAGACAAATAATCCTTGTAAATTATAAAATTAACTAGCACTCAAATGAACCTACCTTTACCGAGCGGGTAGGGTTTGAGAGAATCAGATATGAGAGAAGCGTTTAGGGTTGAAGAGAATCAGATCTGGGATAAGAGAACACGCAAAATCCGAGAGAAGAAACGATCTAGACGATGAAGAGGGAGAGTGTTTGTGAGGAGCGGCAACTTAGTGAAAATTGCAGAAATTTCATTTTAAGTTTGAATTCAAAATGGTCTTTTTCTATTGGTTTCAAGTGTATAACCAATATTAGAAGTTGACTGATTTATTATCTTGGTTTTACTGTAAAAACCCGATAGAATGTCATTTTATTCTATCGGTTCTACACAAAAATGTGACACTTATTACACCGGTTATACAGTAAAAAATCGATAGAATAAGGTCATCTTCATCTATCGGTTTTAAGTGTAGAACTGACAGAATAAATCAGTGTTGTAAAAAACAGTCTTAACAGCCGATTAAACACCTGTTTAGTCATTAACGGTGGACCAAACCGTTACGAATACACTAATCAAAGGTCTGTTTGTGGAATTTTCCTATTAATCGGCCGATTATTCCTGATTATTCTGTTTAATTGTCTATTTATTTCTGTTTATTTCCATTTATTTCCCTTTTTCCAGTGAATATTTATTTTCACATTGCTTTTTTTTTTCTGTGACTGTGTGTGATAATAAGTTTCATAGATCATGTATTGTAGTTTTATTTGTGCTTGGATATACATCCAATATTTTTTATATATATTTTTCCTTCTTACTTTGAAATTGATTAATTCTTCTATTATTTATATAACATATATTTTCCTACTTACTGATGTAATTTTTTCAATTAGTACAATATGTCTATGTGTGAAATTAAGTTTGTATCATAAACTAAATTTAGTGATTTTTTTAATAATACGTCATTAGTATTTGAAAAACTAAATTCTCAAATTTATTTTTATATTAAATAAATGTGTTACTTACACATGTAAAGTGCATATGTGTTGTTAAGAAAAAATAAGCGTTTTGTTATGTTATAATAATAGAACTTATTTAAATTAAGTTTATTTGATAAGTTTGATGAATTAAATAAATCATTGTTGATAAATTACTAATATATACACATAATTTTAATAAAAACGATTAATCGTTCGTATAATTCTGATTAATCGGTCGCGTACCGATTAATCGTTTGAAGATACTCTATATATCCAACTAGCGCATACCATTATTTACAACACTTAAATAAATATGGCACTTCTTCTATCGGTTCTAAAGAACAAACCGATATATAGAAAAAGTTGATCTTCTTCTAATGGTTCATAGTTTTGAACTAATAGAAAAAAAAAATGGACAATCTTTTTTATTGGTTTTTTACCATAGAATAGAAAGAATAAAGATTGAATTAATTATCAAACTTACCACAACACTTTTGTACTTTCGATTTTGATCAAAAAAAAAATTCTTCAAACCGTTAGAAATCACGCATTACAAGATTCCATTATTGTAGTGATGGGGCGCGAGCACTTACATTGGAGGCCTTGATGTTTAACAAATTGGAGCATGTACATCTCTAATTTTTATTTTATTTTTTTTGACAAAGTACCGTACGTAGGTTTAACACACAAAATATAAATAATTGAATATTCAGATGGAAACTACGGTACGTACTTTGTCAACGGAAACTCCAATATTCAGATGTGCAATTAGCAGTTTATAATTAATTAATTGTTTTAGATCTTCACAGGCCGGGACTGTCAAGGAATGGAGTTTATAAAAGAATTAAAAGCATCAAGTCGATCTACATATATATATATATATATACGGTGGAAAATTAATTACAATAAGGATCAGAAGAGAAGAGAAAAGATGATGAAGCGGGGAGGAGGCTTAAGCTTACTAGGAAGATATGAGAGCCAACAATTTGTTTGTGGTGCTATGGTTAAATCCTTGTTTTTCGCTATTGTCGTCTTCTCGCTTCTCAACTCTGCAGTGTTACGAGACTCCATTTTTCATAGTGAGTATTAATTTGGTTTCTTTCAATCTCTGACCTCTGTATATATATATTAAGCCATGCATGCATGGTCAGCAAGTTCAATAGTTCATCTACGTGCACTCTTTCCTTAATTATAAATTATGTGGAAATGTTACCTCCTAGCTAGCTAGTTTCATAAGTTGAGACAGTACGTACTAGCTATTTGTTGAGAATTGAGAAGAAATTAATTAATTAAACTTGATTCATCAAATTCTAATTAAAGTGAGATGAGCTGATTGATGGCACGATTTGGAAGATTAGATTTACATTGTTTTGGGAGAACAAAATTTAAATGTAAATATTTTTCAGTGAAGTTTAATTCAAATGGTGAAAATTAATTTCAGTTTTTATATGTATTTATATGTATTTTTCGACCTACATAATACAATTGATATTGTTTTTTTTATGCATGACTAAATGATGTGAGTAAGATTTTGCAGGAAAAAGATACGCTGAATGGATGACACCAAATGATACAGAAGAGACGATCGACAAAAATATATTACAACCACTTACAAGTAAGCTAGCTATATATATATATATATATATATATATATATATATATATATATATATATATATATATATATATATTATATATATATATATATATATTATATATATATATATTACGGACAAGTGAAAACTAACTTGTGAAATAATTAAATGGAGGTTGAATTGAATAAGGAAAATTAATTAGTATTTGCAATATAATTAAAACTTGCAGGATTTAATATGTTGATGTCATCATTTGATTCGAAAGAGAAGCAAGAATCAGATGGCCCAGATGGCCCAGATGATGGCCCATATGGCCCAGCCCAATCACCCCAGATAATAAAACAGAGTCAGGAAATGAACACATCTGTGTCACTCAACTTGCTTCAAAAACCAGGACCCAATAATTCAACGATAGGTGTGAATTGCAACTTATTTCATATTTTGCACAGAAGAGAAGAAAAGAAAAGAAAAATTTTGGTACTAAGCTAACAAGTTAACAAATTAACTATGCAGAATATGATGAAAAACAGAGCTCGCCTTCAAATGAGAAAACGCAAGAATCTAGTCCCACAGCCGCAGGTTCATGATCATGCTCGTGGATATATATATTGCTTTATATTTTGTTTTTCATAGATAGCTAGCTAGGTTGAATCGGTTAGGATTCAATGGGTCAATACTTTTGGGTCCAAGTTTTTATATGCGATATAATTTAGTTGTGATAATTTGTTAAACCAGCTCAAATGCCTTTGTCGATCGTGATTCACTGAGCCCGAGCCCGAGCCCGAGCCTGAGCCTGAGCCTGAGCCCTGAGTACCAATCCAACCCAAAATTAAAAACTAACACAAGTCATATATAGTGAACAACAGCAACTCCAAGATACAATATCGATCTGCTCCATAGAATGCCTCCACAATTTTTATCGTCTCTCCTACACCAATCCAGACGTACACCATGGCATGGATGATCAAGCCATATACCTGTAAAAATGGGAGTCTGGCACAACGGAGGTGATAAATTAACCGAGATGGGCCTCAGACCCCAAATCAGTACGGTTCCTGTTTGGAACCATTCAATCGGTTCACAATCCGTGGATGCTGCTGAAATATTCGTGTGTATCGTTCATGCGGATCAAGCGTACACAACATGAAGTGAATCGGATGGTTCCAAGTGGGCATCAAATCGATTTGGGTCCGATGCTCATCGGACACACCCCGCTTCCATTTCAAATATGCACGACTATGTGAATGAAATTTATAATCAAACCCCCCCTCCAAAAAAAAAAAAAGAACTGACATTGCTACTGACATTTTGTGCAGAATCAAGCACAACTCAGCCCTCAGTTCCTTCATATCAGGGACAAGAGGAAGCTTCCTCCAAGACAGGTATACAATATTAATGAAAACTGTAATACAATTAACTTGTTATTACGTCAGTGTTACATATCAAAACCTTACAAACCATGTATACCAATGGCAGTTAATACAAATAGGGGCGTGAGCCCTGTTTTTTGTCAAACAAATAAATAATACCATATTATTATGATAGTGCGGTAATTTGATAATTTTTTTTCAAAATAACAACAATTGACATTTTTTTAAGTGCCAAATTGTTGGGCACAATCCAGCACAACAACTCTCTATTTCTTCAAATCAGGAACAAGACCAAACAATCTCCAATTCAAGTATATATTAGTACGAAGTAAAACATACTAGTTCTAGTACTGGATATTATTACAGAAACTAGTATATATATATTAATTTGATTAAGTGGCGATTAAATGATGGTTGCTGTAATAAAACTATGTAACTAGTAGCATGCAGTATCATATTTAGTTTTATTAACAGTGAAAATTGTTTTGTTTATAATTCACAGACTCTCCGGCTCAAAACACAGGCATAATTTGTGAATTCTCTGACTACCGATACAACATGTGCTCCATAGAAGTGAACCTGAAGGTTATGGGGAGCTCGGCAACTGTGCTTCTTATCCCTCCATCTTTGAGTACCACTTCTGCCAACACCACTGTCTGGAAAATCCGGCCATTTACCCGAAAATGGGAGGAATCTACCATGGCAATTGTTAAAGAATTAACAATCCAATGGGCCTCCGATCAAAACCAAGGACCTGCTTGTGATGTAACACATGATGTGCCAGTTTTGATATTTCCAACAGCACTATTTTCATTCAACCTGTTCCATGACTATACAGATCTGCTGTTACCACTTTTCGTTGCTGCAAACCAATACAACGGAAAAATTCAGTTTGCGGTGACAAACTTTCATTGGCCTTGGATAAAAAAGTTCATGCCACACCTACAAGCACTCTCACACTACCCCATTATTAACCTCGATTCAGAAACCCTAGTTCATTGTTTCCCATCAGGACAAATAGGCCTTAGAGCAACTTTCCCTATGACAGTGGATAATTATTCAGCTCAAAATGTTTCCACCATGGTAGCCTTTAGACACTTTGTGAGAACAAGCCTATCGTTAGAGAGAACTGAAATTGATATTACTGATCAGAAGAACTCAAACAAGAAACCAAGGATAGCTATTTTGCTAAGGAAAGTCACCCGTACATTTACAAATGAAAATGAGATTGTAGAAATGGCCAAAGAAGTCGGCTTTGAAGTTGTACGAACTGATGCTGAAACCACAAAAGATTTCCCAAGAATAGCACATCTAATAAACTCTTGTGATGTGTTGATGGGATTGCATGGAGCTGGTTTAACAAACATGATGTATCTACCAAACAATGCTACACTCATACAAGTTATCCCTTGGGGGGACTTGAGATTGGTGAGCTGGAAAGATTTTGGGGAACCAACAAAATATATGGGACTAAACTATATAGAGTACGAGATAAAAGAAGAAGAAAGTACTCTTATAGAGAAGTACCCAAGAAATCATACTGTTTTTACAAACCCGCAAGAGTTGCACAAGCAAGGTTGGACGGCAATGTATTCTGTTTATCTGGTACAACAAAGTGTGAAGCTTAATGTGAATAGATTTAGAGCAGTTTTGGTGGATCTTTTTAATTCCCTTACTCAACAAACGAGAAAAAAGTAGAGGAGCTTAGAACAAAGTAGTGTATCTTTCTATTTTATTTCCCTAGCCTTTTTTGTTTCTTAAACTTAATTTAGTGATATGACTGTTAATTTTTTTTTATTCTGAAGAGATTATTGTTATTAAATCAAACTATATTTTTACACTGTTCCTATGCTCTATTTATATAAAGAATTCTAACGGCTCTTTTATTGTACCGTTAGTACTGTACAGTGTACAATTGCTACTATTCCTAGTCTACTTTATTCAATCTAATTAATCAATGATAGATAGCTGAAATAAATCCATATTTTTAACACTCCCTCTCAAGTTAAGAATATAAATATCATACAATCCTAACTTGAAATATCTTCAAATTGTTTCGGATCCAATCATTTGGTAAAGACATCTGTTAATTGATCTTCGCTCCGTACAAGCGGTGTCTCTATTTCCTTATCTTGTACTTTCTCCCTAATATAGTGGCAATCCACTTCTATGTGTTTCGTTCTTTCATGAAACACCAGATTTGTTGCAATATGTTGAGCGGAGTTATTATCGCAATACATCTTCATAGGTTGATCGAGTTCGATGCTCTTGTCTCTAAGTAGTTGTTTGATCCATATTAATTCGTTTGTGGTGGATGTCATGGTTCGATATTCCGCCTTCACACTAGATCGAGCCACGATATTTTGTTTCTTACTTTCCCATGTGACTAGATACCCACCTACATGTAGAGAAATGATTGTTCCCTTTGATTAGGCTTAAACTGCGGAAAGACCGTAAAACAAAAAATTTACTTCTAACTCAAGCCAATGATTAAAAGAGGTTCATCAGAAAGACAACCGAAAGTTCATTTTCTAGTCTTTCCTTGACAAAACCATTTTAATCCTTTGAGGATCTACTCCCTGATTGATTTCTAAAAACTAAATCTATTTAACAATTAAATAAATTAAGATAACATTTATACTATGTTTCCAAATTTCAATTGAATAAGTCTGACTCGTCGCAGAGCACCAGACATCTAATGCCTTCATAGGTTATCCAACAGGAACAACCAGAGAGCGGATGTTTCTTTTGCCAGAAATATTCAACCCACCGTATTCGCAAAAACACTATTCATAGGGGGCATAAAAACACTATTCACAATTCATGGAAAAACTAATTCACAACAATATGCAAAAATAGAAATACTGCGACTTTTGCAAAAATACTATTCATAGTTCCCCGCAAAAATACTATTCAACAACTCACAAGAATATACGTGGATTACGTATAACTTTCTTTTCTAAACCAAAATACTATTTGGGAGCAAAAACACGAGAGAGAGAAAATAGATATTCGAATAGATCAGACACGAACTATCAGAAGTGAATTAGTAATTTTCTCTATCACCCCCACATGGCTATTTATAACCATTAGGGTTGGTTTTTCAAATTACCAAAAGACAAAAATGCCCTCGCCCCAATTTTAATTGATTAATTTGGGCTTTGACTTTGAGCTTTTAATTAAATTCTAAATATAATTAAGGCCTAACTTCAAATGGACTTTAAGCCCAAAGTATTAATTCATAATTAACATTTATAATCCATCTTATCTCCTCTATATTATGCACCTTAAATTGAATTGTCTATCCTGAAACTCCCACGGTTGAGATTGGTTGATTTAAATTCAGATTGAATCTGAACCCTTTAGTCAAATAATATGTTTTCCTTTGATTAAATACATCCTTGATATGTGTAGAAGTCTACATTTAGTTCAAATTAGTCCCGCCACATGTATAGCCACACGTATTACCACATGCATTTTCACTCTGAATCGTTGGATTTGAATCAAAAATCGTGCAGATTAAATCTAAGATTTGTAAAAAAATTCATTGGAGAGCTCGTGAACGGATGCGCCTCTCCCAGCGATCCCTTCTTCCCGAAGCAAACAAATCTCCGATACCTTCTTCTCAAAGGGAAAAAAACCCTAATCGCCTCAGCCATCTCTCTCTCATTACTCTTCGCCATCTCTCTCGCGCTCTTGCCTTAGCCCGCGCCCAGCCATCTCTCTTTCTCTCTCGCTCTATCAGTATTACTTCCCTCTCTGCGTTTGCTCCCTCTCTGCCTCCAAAATAGTTTGATTGGTTCGCAACCAATCGCATTTCCTCCCTCTCTGCCTTGATATTACCATGTCACCTCGCGCCTCTTCACAATCCCCTCGACATTCCCCAACTGCTCTCTGATTTTGATATCGATATAGTCTCTAAACCCTGAACCCTAAATTATTTTTTAAGATAACTGTTATAAGATTGAGATATGTTTTATTTTCTTTATATTTATTGTATATTATTAGTTCTTTTCTTCTCATAACTGTTACGTTACGAAATTTTTATAATTAATTTCAAATGAATTGAAAGCAAGAATCAAAAATCGTGCTAACAAAATAGGAGTTTAAAACCTTAATTAAGGTTCATCTAAGTAAGTAAGTTAAGTGTGAATCGAAACCGCGTTGAAATTTCGAGATTTTAAAACTTTATAGTGCCGAGTGCGGATGGGTTGACCTGCACTGCGGGTGGGTGCGTCCGCACTCATGAATTTTTGTGTTGAACTGAATTTTCTAAAATCTTCTAAGTACTGAGTGCGGATGGATTGACCCGCACTGCGGGTGGGTGCGTCCGCACTCATGAAATTCTATGTTATTCTGAAATTCTTCCAAGTACTGAATGCGGATGGATGGACCCGCACTGCGGATGGAATGCATCCGCATTAGGCTCGGACTTTTTCCTGAACTCTTGCCTAAGTCCCGAGTGCGGGTGAGTGACCCGCACTGCGGATGAGTGCATCCGCACTCAGAGATTTCTGTGTTAAATTTTCTGTTCTGAAAACCGACTAAGTGCTGAGTGCGGGTGAAGCCACCCGCACTGCGGATGGGTGCGTCCGCAGTCAGGGTGATTTTAACCCTAAAACTCAAATCCAATTTCTCTCTCTCCCACTTCATTCCTTTCCCCATTTTCAAGTGATTTTCACCCGAGAGAGAGAGAAAGAGCGAGAGAGTTTCCCGTTCCTCTCAAACCCCCGATTGTTGCGAGAAATCAAAACTGGAACCGAGTAAGCGCCCGTGAATCTCTCCCAACTCCCTGATTCGGTATTCTTTTCTCTCATTTTCACTTGCTAAACCTCAAATTTTCTCGATTTCTCAGATTCTCGTTTTAAACTCGAGATTTGTGTTCGAATTGCTCGAGGATTAGTTCCTCTACATTCCTTGCTTGTTTATTTGTCAATCTTTTCCCCGATTTCTTCCGATTTGTGGATTATGATTTCTAGGGTTTCGTGCCAAAACTGAAATTGGGCATAATCGTGAATTTATTTGCTTAACCCAACCAATTAGACTTGTAATCGGTAGGGTTGCCTCTTGATCTTGAATTGTTAGAACGTTTAACGGTTAATTTGAGGTTTTGACCAAATTAGGGTTTAACCAATCAGTATATCGAATTGTTACGAGAACCAAATTGGTGGACTAGTAAGTGAATTGTTACCCAATTGAGAGTTTGTATGGTCCCGAGGACCTAGATGAGATTGTGTGAGGTTTTAGAGAATTTTGGTGAGAAATAATGAACCGAACGAATTGGTACCAAAGGATAGGAGATTAGTTAAAGTATGAGCCCTAACACAACTCGATTAAACTCCTCGATCATGAACCAAGGTTAAAAACCTAGTATACGTGTAATATAGGTGTAGGCTCGGTCGAGCAAGACTTCGCGAGGCAATTCGAGACGTCCAATCCTTAATTAAGCGGTACGCTCGTCGTAACCAGGTGCGGGATTCTTGGACTTGTTTGATACTTTATTTTCAGGAATTAAACTGTTATTTGTTTGTCATGTTGAATCTCATTGATTGCATCATTGAATTGTGTAAAGCATTTGCATAGCCCAATCAAATTAAACTTGAATTGATATGACTTGAGTGATTTGCATGCCGGTATGGTTGTAGGTTATGTCGATCTATTATGATCTGATTTGATTGAAAGTCACCACGATTTGATATGTATGTGAATGGATTTACGAAGTTAAGCACTTGGATCCAATGAATTTGCAAAGTCGGGCTGTATGCTGGCTTTGATTCCCAAGATCCTAATGGCCTTAGGTGAACGGCCCTCGATGTTTCCCATTACCGGTTGGGACGAGGGAGGGTGATTATGTTATGATGTGTGAACTGGAATCGTGGGTGACTAGTGTGTAACGTCTATGGCTCGGTGGAATTCTCCTACGTGTTAATGTATTTGGAAGGTCAATTGAATATTACGAATATGGGAAACGATTCTAAAAAGGATTTTCTTTATGTGACTTGAACCAGACCTTAATAACTGTTAAGCCAAGCAATTGCAGATGGGTGTCAGATAAAGGGTCCAGCTCGGTTGGCCATCTGTAGGTGTCAGTAACCCTACAGATGTGGGTTTGATAAAGGGTCTAGCTCGAAAGAACATCTGTAATTGCTACAAGCCCTAATGAGTCGAGTTAAGCCAAAATATGTGTTGTGTTTGAAATTCATCTTGGAAATTCCGTAAACTGTGATTCATCTGCTTAATTGTTGTCGAGCATTGGCATTCTGTTATTTATGAATATATATATCTGTTTGAACTGTTGTGGTTTGGGTTTCATTGTTGAATATAGAGTTTGATTGCAAGTCCAATAATCTAAACTGTGGCAAATTTTGCACTGGGAATTTATTCTCACCCCCACCCTTCGGGTTACTTTACAGGTACTGGTGCGACTGATTCCAGAGATGCATGAGAGTAGTAGGCCTTAGTAGCTCACCACTTCATAACCCTAGATATATTTTGTTGTATAGATTTAGGGTAGGCCTTATGGTTGGTATCCGGATGTGATACTTTTGTCGTATTAATTTATGTCCAGACTGTGTACTCTGATTATATATCTATAAACTTGGTTTTATATTTAATTGTTTGGTTTGAATTGTTAATTGCCTTGTAAGCATACACGACGTTGTATGCTTACGACGGGGGACTGTTACGACCCATGGCCGCGGGGTGTGACAATAACTAAGGAGTAAAAACCAGTATGAATGCCTATTTACTGGTACACACAAATTTGTGCTACTGCACTCACACTATTACTATAATTTTATTTATGTAATTTGGCATAGTTCAAATCTTTTCTGGAACTCCTTTGATATTGGTTAATCTTATAAACTATTTTTTTGTTGTTATGTCTGATAGTATACCAAAATATTTTTCATATATATTTTAATTCGTGACATTTTTCAACTTGAACAGTATAGCGTATGTGGATCCACTAAATTGTCTCATATTTTTTTTGTAAACAATGTTCCGATTGATATGTCAGCAAATAATGTATTGGAAATTTTAAATTTTGTTCATCTTCTGTCACTTGCATTTTTGAATTGTTCAAATCAAATAAGCTTTACAAGCAATTAAATTGTGTGTTATACATGTCTTTTTCAGGAAAGCAGAAATAGAAGGAAGAGAAGATGCTGTCAAAGTTTGAGAAAACTCATCTGTAGGTATGTTTTCCTTCCCTTTCTAAGACTAGCTCCTATGGTAAATAGGTATATTTCATTAATGTATTTTCTTTTTCATAACTGTTGTGGTAAATATAGGAGAAGAATAAGTGCATTTTAATGTGGATTCCGAAGAGAAGCGTAGAAGGATGCTTGTCTTTCATATATCCAGTGGTTGTAAAAGAAAGCTTTTTTTTATCAGTTGCAAGAAGAGTCCCTAACGAACCAGAGCCAGCATGTAAATCCAGTTCGACATGTCACCACGGTACTTTGTTTTTATTAGTTTGTGACCACGGCATGTAAATTTGACATCTCGATCATTTCTTTATTAAAATATGGTTGTGCCCTAAGCTTGATGTTAATTGTGGGTTAAGACATTGAAGTTATGCTTTTATTAATATTCTTAAAATTAACTTCATTCCTTTTTTTTGTCAGGTCTCACTTGCTTCTGAAATCAAATATGATCCTCCCTCAAGATATTTCTATGTAATTAAGGTTAGTATTTGTTTCTAATGTAACTTCTCAATTTCTTTTTTTCTTTCTCGCCTTTTAGCATAAACAAAATGACTTCTTCTATATAAAATGCACGTGTAGTAGCGGAAATTTGTCATTGGTCCCAAACATCTCAATCTATATATATAGATTCTTGGTTTACTACTTGGCTATATTGAATTATAAAAGACTATTTCACCCCATAGCATAGCACTGATTGTGCTATGGGTCAAGATGTATGACCTGCAATAGCCGGTTGGAGCGCTACTGCATTTATTATTCAAATGCCAGTTTACCAAGGAGGTTTGGAGTCGCATCTCATTTATGTTAGATGACAGAATCATAAGGCAAGGCTCATCCTTTCAGGAGATATGGGACTTATCAAGTTCACAAAATCAAAGAAGTTCAGGGGTGCAGAAGCAAAATTGGACTGCCCAATTTATTTGTACATGTTCACCAGGAATGAATTGGGTACCAACATAATATGACTAAACAAGGTTGTAAAAAGACTTGAATCATCCTTCTTTTATTATAATGTTTGAGGGTTATTTTTGTTTTACAGTGAAATATAAATGGGTTATTTCCCAATAATTTGCATGGCTCAGGAATTTTTAGCATTAATTGCGATGCTCTCATGTTGTTATTGTGTTACTGGAAACCAATAGACCAGTACGATATTAGGTAACTTTGGTACCAGTGGAAACCCACTACTCGAAACTCACTACTGTCGCCATTATGTTTTATGCCTTGGATGCATCTATTATATTTGGGATTAACTTCAAACCCTCTCTTAAAAATATACAAATATGCATCAAACATGACTATGTAAAAGGATAAATGGAATTACAGCCCTGGCTAGATAATTTATAATACAACATACCGGCTAGATAACTTTAAATTGTGAGGTAACGACATCAGCATTTACAACAGTAAAAATTTATGTTAGTATTAGTGTTTTGCTTAGTAAATTAAGTGTTGTTCATGAATTCTGAGCACTGGTACAGATCGTTACCCATCTCTTTTATGTTCTGGTATGTTGTTTTGGTTTTTTCAAGGGCATTTATGTAATTTTCCAGCATTTTGCACAATTTTTCATTATTCTGCAACATTCCAGGGACTTTTATGTAAATTTCCAGTATTCTATACATCTCTGGGTGAATTCTAGTAAATAACAGGATTTGTAGTGGAAAATTTTGGGTCTGACAGTATTCAAGGACTGAACTGTGATAGAAAATAAATTTGTTTTAGAAAACAATCCCTGGATAGGGACCTTTTTGTGACAGGATGAAAACAAATGTAGAATAAGTCCTTTCTAATGGTAATGTCATGAAGATAATAGTTTTAAAATGAAGAAAAGTTTAGCAATATAATTTTAAAACACAATTTGAATTGAAGAAAATATTATTTTAAAGAATATTATTTAAAGAGAGAAAAGACAATTATACTTTGTAGGGCCTATAGTTTACAACTTAAATTTCAATTAATGCAAGAGAGAGTTTTAGATTGTTATGAGATGATTCAAAACAAAATACAGATGCATCTCAATGCAACTAAGATGAGTGATACGTCTATTTCATTCGTACCAGAGCCCAATTGCTATACTGGAAGTGCCATGTCTGAGCCCAATTCAACAATTCCACAGTTGCCAGTATATGCAAAATGTTTTGTAATATCTTTTTATTTTTAAGTGGAGTAAAATGTCTTTTTATTAGTCATTGTTTTTTTATTGTTATTTATTATTTGGATTTTTGATTTTTTTCGTTTGTGTTTTTTTTCATTTAAATATATATTTTTGTAATTCGATGTGAATGTCAAACAAAAATATTTTTTTATATTCTATTCAATCTTATAATGTCCCCGTTGCAACGCACGGGTACGATACTAGTATCTATATAATTGTTCTTAACAATTATATTTCTTGCGATTGTTGTTTCGGTAACTTTTATACAACGTGTCGTGCACGCTTATAAAGTTACTCTGTTTAAGCTTGTCATCTTTATGACATTTATATTAATTATATCATGTATAATTAATTATAAACTTTTTATTATTAATTATAACAAATTTATAATTAACCATAAGATTCTCTTATTACTTCATATGCGGTGTGACCTGGCAGGATCTGTGTTATATTGGTAAATAGAATTAAAATTGTTTTAACTTCTACAATATCATAAACGGCACCTGGCAGAATGCAATATGACCATCCAATTACACAGATGATCTTGTACTGTACAATATCATGATCCAGTAAACTATTTACTCGTGTTAATTCTTTCGTCTCATAGTTATCATATTAGTTTCAATATAGGTGTGTATCATCCTTACAAACTTAATCTTTTCTTGATCTTGAGTAGATTATCAAATATGATTACTCTTATAATCATACCGCATGCAGATAACCTTACTCTATCAAGGGGCCCTGTTCGCACAGAATATATGCTACAAAGTTTCAGTATAGCAAGCTATATCTTTTAAACCTTTGTTATACTCTGTCAAATCAGATAGCAAGTGCACTATCCTATCGATGAGTATGCTCAGGTATCGATCCACAGGGACGGAAGAAAATGACCGGACTCGTCTTAAAATTACTTGAGATTCTAGAAGTGAGAGAAATTGGTTTGGTTTGGTTCTTAACAATTCTAATGATTTATGACAAGTTTAAAAAGCAATAAAAGAGAATTAAAGTTGTTTCCAATTGATAAAAAGGTGTTTCCAGGGTTCAGATTTCATTTCTGTTCAGCCCCGAGGCATACGGCCCGTACGGATTCCCGTACGGCCCGTAGGGCACCCCGAGTTAATGCTGCAGCTACTGTTTTCTGTGTTGATACTAATGTTTAGGGTTTCTATCGACCAGATCTAGATACCTAACCTCAACTTTCGCATTTTGGCCTAGTACCCGATTACCGGACTCAAATACTTCCCTCTTAGATGCGTTAAACCTCAACTTTCGCATTTTGGCCTAATTTATCCAAGTTACTTGTTGGTTTACTAAAAGTATCCAAGGACTTTCGCCTCAAGGAAAGTTTCACCTTTCGGGTACTCCTTGGTTTCACCCTACTTCATATACTTTATTCGGTTGGATTAAATGTCATAGACTTGGCTCCTAACACTTAGATGTGCGCATTCATCTAACGGGATGACTAATCAATTCAAGCAAGCACAAATAAAGCAATCAAAATACTACTCAACAAGGTAAAAACAAAGCATTTAACACAAAATCCAAGTAGCATGCAAACAAAACCAAACTAGAAACTACATCTTAACCCTAGAAACAAAGTAAATTAGCTACTCATGTTCATAAAATAACACAAATAACAGAAAATAAAAGAGTTCATGACAAAACAGTGGAAAAATCCGAAGATCCGTTGCAAACTCGCGTTTTTCACTTCTCTTCCTCTTTTCCTTCTCGTGTCTTTTGCTCCAAGGAAGGTTGTCCAAGTTCCAGTTGTGAATCCCTCTTTTTTTGGTGTGTAATTCTCTCATTTAATGCCCCAGATCGCGTCTGCAGAGGCTTCCTTTTCGGCCTCCTTGATTTCAGCTGATTTCATATTCCAGCTGGATTTGCCTATTTAGCGTCGTACGGCCCGTAGGGGACCCCGTACGGGCCGTATGCCTGTGATTTGTCTTGGAGACTTTGTGTCTCTGTTGTGGAACCTTCTGTGTGGTTGGGCAGATCCTGTACGACCCGTAGGGAATATCATACGGGCCGTATGAAAAATTGTCAGATCCAGTTTTTTCGCCCTTTTTCTTGCAAAATACCAAACAAAACATAGCAGTACCACATTTCTTCGAAATACAAGTAAAAAGTCCACATTTATAGGCTTTAAAACACAGGTTTAAGTGCAAATTAGGGCTGTAAATTAGACATAATATGGAGATATCAGGCCCAGTGATACTATTACTCGTATAGTAATATGAGGGACAATAGTATTCTTGGTGAACATCTCTTCCTCCGCATAAGTCATGTATACTGAAATGCCACCGTTGTAGCTACCTTTTACGGACAACGTTAGACAACACTCACGAATATACACTTCTTATGTAGGAAAGACGAATACTTCATACTTTAGAACTTAACACTAAATAAAAACATTAATAATACGAACACAATTCCATTTAACGTTTCATTTAGGGTCTGTCAAATAGCATGTTTTCATGTATCTATGTGATTAAAATGATATCTTTTTGTCTATGGTCCGTAAAACTTAATTATTTTTTAATCCACATACTGACCTTTTAATGGTCAATTAGTGTTCCTGCTAATTGCCACGGTTAGAGACTATTAAGAGTATTTATCATCTATATTATGAAGTTTCACAATTCCAGTCATCAATCTATGGTATATGGATTTACACCTATGGTATAGATTTGTTGGATTGGACCACAGTCCACCTGTCTGTTTGATTAGATTTGCAAAATATATATTAATTGAATTTTACAGTTTTGTTGTCTTGAGATATTATGCAGGTTCATGACCATAAATAATATGATACATGCATCAAGGATGAATGAACAACTTCAATACATATCAAGGATGTAGTCATGAAGCACTGGGCATTGGACATCAGAAACATCATCCCAAAATTTGGAATAAATATTTGTAATATTTGTAAAACATACTTGAGATTGACCTAAGTAAGGCCTACCATTGTAATGGTCCAGTGATCATTACAACGGTCAATTAATCAGTCGCACGACGAATAAAATAATCTCATAACGTTAAAAGTAAGTTGGCACCCCCAAAAAGTCTAGTGGCCGACCGTGATGGGACCGTTATAACATAGATACTTTATTGATGAGTCAAAATCAGAGCTAATAATATTTATAATCCTAATTGTCTACTATACTAATAATTCGCAAGCTCACGAATTAGTTCGTATAGTATAGATCATGGTGTCGATCCGCATGGATGGTGTATTAAGAGATCTAATCGCAAATCAAGTCTAAGTTATCAATTCGTTTAGGTTAGTTGATTGTGTTTGATTGATTGTTTGTTGGTTGTTTGGTTGTAATGCTGAGTTACAATAGTGAAATAATAGTATATTAAGTGTTTAGAAGATGGGCTTCTAGGGATTCAGACATTATATCATTCAAACTCGTCTAATCTAGGTTCTGGATAACTTAGCAGTCGCATGCGGTTCTGTCACCATTCGCATGCTATTGCACAAACAGTACACGACTGGTTTCCACTCCAGTCGGAATCGCACACAGTTTGATCAGAACCGCACATGCCCTGTACTGGTATCAAATGCAATCTGAGAGTTGTCAATCCTGTTTTGGTGTTAGTCACTGGTATGCTATAATACCCTAATTGAGTAGGACTAGTAAAGGTACCTAAATAATTGCATGAAGATTAATGATAAGTCCTAATTACTAATAATAGAAAGGGTCAAGTTCACAATTACGTTCTTCCTATATGCCTTTTATAATAATAACAATTAATATTACTCCACTATTAGTTATAGAGTGTGATGTTTGTCTACTAAACTATATCCTCATAGGTTTCTAATTGAAGTTCTGATCACAATTGTCAACAATTATGTATATTCTACTTGGATCTAAGATAATTCTATCATTTGTCTATTGGTCAACCTCTCATGCATACCATGGAGTGTACATCTCAATGTGTATACGAAGTTTGTAGCAAAGTTAAGTAAGAATACAAATAGTAAATCTCAGAAAGAATTCAGATCATAAAGCAAATGATAAATATAAATAAACCTTAGATTAAACTCATAAGAATTCAATATTACATGTCTTCACCCTAGAAAAAGGGTTGCTTAGCCGCTCATGGCGGGTTCAACAACAAAAGAGACAAAAGACATAAAGAAATGAAGCAATAGAGAGAGATGGTATGAGAACACCTATGCTCTCTTCTCTCATGCACACCGTCTTCAAATCTGCCTCTTCCTTCTATTCTAATGAAGACTTTGCTATTTTACTAATCTATCATTTGTATAGCCTCCATGAGAGAAAACCCTAGTTCTAACCTAATTCTATATGCTCTCTGGTATGGAATGATTAATGGATATCCAAAGATATGTTCTCTAAGCATCAAGATGCTTATATAGGCCTTAGTTGGCAAGTTAGAGCTGTAACTGCTGTTATGGCAGTTTCTGCGTGCGGATGCCTAAGTCGTATGCGGTTTGGGTGTAAACCGCACGGAGGGCATAACTTCATGCACATCTTTTCTAGGTTGCATGCGGATGAGGGCATCAGAATCGATTGAGACATCGCAGACTGAGGTCGCACGATTGTGCATGCGGTTTCACATGTAGTTGTGCTCCATCCATGCGCGATCGAATGTGCGGTTTGGCTCATCCATGTGTGGCTGGGAAGGTGGTGGATATGGTGCAGATCTGCTTTGGCTTCGGTTGCTGCGGCCTGATCTTTGGGAGGACTCTTCATATGTTCTTCCCAGACTGTGTGAGGAGATTGTCATGGGCGCGATATCATCTTCTCCCTCATCGTTCCCAACTTGGTGGTGAGAGTTGTGATTAGCGGGGACATAGTGGTCAGTGTGGATGAGCTTGAAGTACTTGTTGGCCAAGAATAGGTAGTAGTTTAGATCACCCGTGTGCTGGTCAAAGGCCATCTTCACATGTTTGGTCCTGCTCAAGTAATATATGTTGAGACGGGTTTGTCCCAAGACTTCGCGCTCATGGCTCACATGGATGTTGAGGTATTTGCATATCATGGTCACGATCCCTCTAACGGCAATGACTCAGTCCATGCGTAAGTCGGTGGCTACCGCGAATAAGTGCTCCCGAACAAAGTATCCAATATTCGGTTGCCACATCCAAGTTATTTAATGATTGTTATTCAAAAAGAATTATCAATAAATGTATTAGAAGGATCACAATATTTTCTGTATTACCTAGAAGTGACTTTTGAACCGCGATCAATAACTCAGAACCCAAGCATTTTTATTTTTTTTCAATAACACACAAAGAAGTATGTTAATTTTTCTTACAAATGTGAAAAATCCGGGCTAAAAAATGTTGATCCGGATTATTTGTCGCAGTCTTTCTAATAAATCAAATTATATAACATTTCATCTATTTTCAAAGAAATATATTAAATATTTATAATATTTCAAAATAAAAAATAAATAAATTATAAATTTTTCTCTTAGAAAAAAAGACAAAAGCGCAAAATAATTTTTGCGAAAAGAGAGTTTTGAAAGAAAAAACGCAAATAATTTTTGCGGAAAGTGAGTTTTGGAAAAAAAACCGCAAAAAAAAATTGGTTTGGAATTCCAAAACCACAAATTTTTTTGCGGTTTAGATAGATTTCAAAATTACTCGAAAAGCTAGATAGTTTTTTAAATATTTTTTTTTTTTGGATATTAATAAAAATTTTGGTCGGGCAGAATTACAAAATGTACCCGCTGATGTCGAAAGATGTCAGCCAATCTTTAATTTTTCCACAAGTTTTTATCTAATTTTGTTTATAAATTGCATTTTTTATCGTAAAAGCTATTATCCAAAAATTGTATAATCCAAAGAGAAATTGATTCTATTGATTACAATTATACAAGATTAAATCTTTTTCTTTACTAGTTAAGTGCCCGTGCCTTGCAACGAGGAAACAAAAAATTTAGTTATCAAAACAGGGGAAAAAATTACAAATAAAAATTATAAGGACACAAGATGGCCATGTCTTTTCTTCGTTCCAGTTTCTTAGGTTTGAAACTTTTTTCATTTATAAGGACACAAGATGTGTCTAAATTACAAAAGTTAACTAAAACAGAAAATTATTTGAAAGTAACATATTATACATGGTAAAATTGAAGCCATCTTTGCAGTTGATCTTAATAAATTATCAATTTAAGATGGTTCCATGAAACTGAGCAACAATGCCTTTTGATGCAACCCAGTTGAGTCTCAATTTAGCCATACTTTTAAAATCAAGCACCTAAGTTAAAACAATGAGTGGAGAGAGAAGCATCGGGAAGGAAAAAAGGAGGTCCACGTGAGTGCGTATCCTCTGAGACATCTCAACTTTTGCGTGACCAACGTGTCCGGTGCCTATTCGATGATAACGCAGGAGTCTATATTATTTGTGCTTTGCGATTCGTGTAGAACGTATTTAAACGGTTGGGATTTTCCATAAAGTCATGCAAAGTTTGAGATATCTCAGAGGATACGAATTCGGTCCGGGCGAGAGAAAAAGGCGACACAATTTGCACGTGGCTTTTCATGTGGTTTTTTATGTAGCAAGTAACTGGTTAACTAAATTTATACTTTTATATATTTGGAAGCATGAAAGAGACATAAAATAAAAATTAGTTATTAATGGCTGAGATTGAGATTTACTTTTGATGAGCGGCTAAGATTTATTGGATGAACGGCTGCGATTCTTTCTGGATAGATAGGTGATTGGATCCCAAAAAAACCAACGTGGTATTATAGTAGTAGAGGATGTATTTCTCATCTCCGTGAAAATTTTGTCAACCAAACACAATTACAAATATATATATATATATATATAGAGAGAGAGAGAGAGAGAGAGAGAGGGAGAGATAGGCTAATATGCTTTCGGTAGCATATGGGCCGAAATACACACGGTCCAAATTTGAAATTCCAAAATTCAAAAAGTCGATCTGAACCATTCATCTTGTTCTCCATATTAATATGTGCTTGGAGACCAAATTTTACATTTTTCTGAATTTTTTTACTATTTATTAAGTCACTTTGAAAATTGCTGATCCAACGGTGGCTTAACAAAACAGTAAAACCGTTGGACCAACGATTTTCATAGTGGCTTAATAAATAGTAAAAAAAAATCAGAAAAATGTAAAATTTGGTCTCCAAGCACATATTAATATGGAGAACAAGATGAATGATTCAGATCGACTTTTTGGATTTTGAAATTTCAAATTTTGACCGTGTGTATTTCGGTCCATATGCTACCGAAAGCACATTAGTCTATCTCTATATATATATACTAGTATCATACCCGTGCGTTGCAACGGAGACATATTATAAGGAAAAAAATATATCAATGAATATAAAAATTATCCAAAAATTAAGACACATGTTAATAGAAAATTTATATGATTATGTATTTTTAATTAACTTTAATCGTGATCTCTGATAACAATTTGATGATGTGATGATTCTTTATTTTTTAAGTTCCAATGATATAAAATAATAGCTCGATTCAAATCTAAAATCAAATATCGTACAACAATTCAATATCGACATATAATATGATATCAAAAAATATAAATAAAAAGTATTATCGTGTATATGTATAAGATATATATTTATACACACATACATATTATAAGAGAAATATATATTCACACACACGTTGCAATTTATATTCTTCTTTGTTTCCAATTTATATTTTTCTTCTTCTTTAATTTGTTTCCAATTTAGAATACACACACACATTGATACATTATATATTAGAAATATATTATAAATTGCCCACAACAATATGTATAGAAACAAAAAAGAGAAATAAGGAAATATAAAAAAAATATTTTTCATTGTGATCCGTATAGAAACGAAGAAGAAGTAAGGAAACAAAGAAATAAGAAAATGAAAGGTGGAGTCTTCTCAATTGAAGAGGAGAAATATGGAAACAAATAAATATTTCGCTAAATTTCATAGTTATTCAATTTTAATTGTAACGTATCGTGTGACAGAACATGTGGTGAGTATGTTTTTAACTAAATTTAGACTTCTATATATAAAACAGATGCATTTAATCAAAAGAAGACAAATTATGTAATTGAAGGGCTGAGATCAAATCCGAAGTTTCACCTTTCAATCGTAGCCGTTAGAGGATCGGGCACCCAACGTGCTTAATAATAGAATGAAGATATATATAGGATTTGATCTCAGCCCTTCAATTACATAATTTGTCTTCTTTTGATTAAATGCATCTGTTTTATGTATATAAGTCTAAATTTAGTTAAAAACATACCCACCACATGTGCTGCCACACGATACGTTACAATTAAAGTTGAACAAATTCTGAAATTTAGCGATATTTTTATTTGTTTCGTTATTTCTTTGTTTCCATATTTCTCTTCTTCAATTGAGAAAACTCCACCTTCCATTTTCTTATTTCTTTGTTTCCTTCTTCTTTGTTTCTCTTTCTTTGTTTCTATATATATTGGTGTGGGCAATTTAGAATATATTTCCAATATATAATATATCAATGTGTGTGTGTGTGTGTGTGTATTCTATAAATTGGAAACAAATAAGAAGAATAATATAAATTGCAAACAAAGAATAATAGAAATTGGAACGTGTGTGTGAATATATATTTCTCTTATAATATATGTGTGTGTGTATATATATCATATACATACATACGATAACACTTTTTATTTATGTTTTTTGATATCATATTATATATTGATATTGAATTGTTGTATCATATTTAATATTAGATTCGAATCGAGCTATTATTTGATACCATTGGTACTTAAAAATAAAGAATCATCACATCATCAAATTGTTATCAGAGGTCACGATTAAAGTTAATTAAAAATACATAATCATATAAATTTTCTATTAATATGTGTTTTAATTTTTAAATAGTTATTAGTTTTATTGATATATTTGTTTCTTATAATATGTCCCGTTGCAATGCACGGGTTTGATACTAGTGTATATATATATATATATAGAGAGAGAGAGATAGGCTAATATCAAAACGTTTGCACCAACCCCTCCCGTGCAACCAAGTCATTTTCCGATTTTCAAAGTCCAAACGACCGATCCGAACCGTTAGATGTTTAATCCATATTGAAATGTGCTTGGAGACCAAATTTTACATTTTTTGCTATTTATTAAGATGGTTTGAAATCGCTGTTTTCCAGTGGTGCAGAATTTTAATAAAAACAGCGATTTTCAAACCATCTTAATAAATAGCAAAAAAATTCCAAAAAATGTAAAATTTGGTCTCCAATCACATTTCAATATAGATTAAACATCTAACGGTTCGGATCGGTCGTTTGGACTTTGCAAATCAGAAAATGACTTGGTTGCACGGGAGGGGTTGGTGCAAACGTTTTGATATTAGCCTCTCTCTCTCTCTCTCTCTCTCTCTCTCTCTCTCTCTCTCTCTATATATATATATATAGGTAAGGCTACGGTGCTACGGCTCAATATTCGAGTTTTCAAAATTCTAACGGTCAATCTGAACCGTTCATCTTGTTCTTCATATTAATATGTATTTAGAGATCAAATTTTATATTTTTTGAAATTTTTTACTATTTTTTATATAGATAGAAAATCTATCAAAATGCACCATTCATATATATATATATATATATATAGAGTTAGGCTGGGGTGCTATGGATAACATAGTGGCCTCCCGTGCTACGGCTCAATATTCAAGTTTTCAAAATCCAAACGGTCGATCCGAACCGTTCATCTTATTCTCCATATTAATATCTGCTTGGAGACCAAATTTTATAATTTTCTGAATTTTTTTACTATTTATTAAGCCACTTTGAAAATCGCTAATCCAACGGTTTTACTGTTTTGTGCAGCCACCGTTGGATCAACAATTTTGTAAAATACTTAATAAATAGTAAAAAAATTCAGAAAAATGTAAAATTTGGTCTCCAAGCAGATATTAATATGGAAAATAAGATGAACGGTTCGGATCGACCGTTTGGATTTTGAAAACTCGAATATTGAGCCGTAGCATAGAGGCCTCTATGCTATCCATAGCACCCCAGCCTAATTCTATATATATATATATATATATATATATAGAGTTGGGCTACGGTGCTATGCGTATATAGTGTCGTATGGTGCTATGCGTTTTTCAATCCTCAGATGGATCTCAAGATTCGTGCAAGAGTTATAGACGCTAATTAAAATTTAACAGATATAAACGGAGATTTCAATTCCGTCTCCGTTAACATTAATTGATGCCTGTCCCACCCCCACTCCCCGCAAAAGAAAAAGAAAACCCCCCCTCCCAGCAAAAGAAAAATAAAAACCCTGGCAACTCTCTCGCAACTCCTCCTAGCCGCTGTCTCTGTTTTCGTTGTTCTTTCCTGTCGCTCGCTCTCCGTCGCGGCCTTCTCTCTCTGAATAATGTACTGTTTAGCTCTCACACGGATAGCTCTTCTAGACTTCTACCCTTTGGATTCGTTGTCAGCGAACGAAAATGAAAAAAAGTTCGAACTGAATTTTGAAATCTTACCGATTTTGTTTTAAGAATTTTCAGAATATTACAATTAGCAAATTTAATGTGTTTCTTTTTCTTAGTTTTAATTGAGTCAGCGGCAGTATTAATTGATATTATATGCTAGGGCAGCGAGAGAAAGAGGGACTTTATTTAATCAGCGATAATAAAAACTTCTATCTCCGTTTCTCTCCGTTAAATCTAAATCAGCGACTAATTCTTGCACGGATCTCGAGGTCCATCTGAGGATTGAAAAATGCATAGCACCATACGACACTATATATGCATAGCACCGTAGCCCAACTCTCTCTCTCTCTCTCTCTCTCTATATATATATATCTATTCTATTATTAAGCACATTGGGTGTCCGATCCGCCAACGGCTACGATTGAGAGATGAAACTTCGGATTTGATCTCAGCTCTCCAATTACATATTTTATCTTCTTCTGATTAAATGCATTTGTTTTATGTATAGAAGTCTAAATTTAGTTAAAAACATACCCACCACATATGCTGCCACACGATATGTTACAATTAAAATTGAATAAATTCTGAAATTTAGCATATATTTATCCGTTTCCTTATTTTTTTTTGTTTCCATATTTCTCCTCTTCAATTAAGAAGACTCCACTTTCCATTTTCTTATTTATTGTTTCCTTACTTCTTCGTTTCTATACGGACCACAATGAAAATCATTTTTTTTATTTCCTTATTTCTCTTTCTTTGATTCTATACATATTGGTGTGGGCAATTTAGAATATATTTCTGATATATAATATATCAATGTGTGTGTGTGTGTTCTAAATTGGAAACAAAGAAGAATATAAATTGGAACGTGTGTGTAAATATATATTTTTCTTATAATATGTGTGTGTGTGTGTGTGTGTCCTATACATACACACGATAACACTTTTTATTTATGTTTTTTGATATCATATTATATGTTGATATTGAATTGTTGTATGATATTTGATTCGAATTGAGCTATTATTTGATATCATTGGTACTTAAAAATAAAAAATCATCACATCATCAAATTGTTTTTAGAGATCACGATTAAAGTTAATTAAAAATACATAATCATATAAATTTTCTATTAACATGTGTTTTAATTTTTAAATAATTATTATTTTCATTAATATATTTATTTCTTATAATATGTTCCCGTTGCAACGCACGGGTATAATACTAGTATATATATAAAATGATATCCTACTTTGCAAAGTAAAAGTCCCTCTGTGCTTTGCGTTTTGGTCTCATAGATTTTCTTAAAGATTCGTGCAAACTCAATCAGATCAGATTCAAAAATTCGCTGGAGTTTAAATTTTTTGAAACTGGAGCCTCCAGTTCAGTCTATTTCGGACCTCACCCCTCTCTCTCTCTCTCTCTCTCTCTCTCTCACGCGACACGAGACCCAGCGGAGGCGATTTCAAACCCTACTCTCTCGGCGCCACTCACCCAGCGCCCGACCCCTCTCTTTCTCTTTCACGAAATCTCTTCCCGACCCTCCTCTCACTTGTGCTCACTGTCAGATCGGAAGAGGAAACCCTAGATTCGGAAGAGGAAATTTTATTTAGGAGGTTTTGGCCTTGGAGAAAACATTGAAGAAAGATCAGCTTTGCTGGATGCTGTCACTGTGAGAATCACATCTTTTAATTTTGTTCTTTGTAAATTTTTAGTTTTCGTATGGACACCCCTCCTGACAGTTAGGGGCCTGAGTTATTATCAAAGAATGCTGCAATTGAACCTTTACTTCTATGTTCTTCTCGTCTTTTGTTTTAGGATATATTACCGGAGGAGAAGATCCACTTTGTGTCTAGACTTGGTCTACCAGGTACATATGCTATGCTTTTGCAATCTTGTATGTGCAAAACCGAAATTTTTTAACTTAAGTTAAACTGGCGACAAAATGAAAATTAAGTTCGCACTGCTGAAATCAAGAGACTTATGTGCTGAAATTGAGGTTGTTTTCAATGCTTGTTTGATTAATTTTATTTGATTTATGTTTGCAAGTTAAATTAGAGAGTTGACTCTAATATTTAATTTTGTCTTTTAAGGTCACAGAAAGCAAATCAAATCATTGCTATTGAACTTAATTTTCATTTTGTCGCAGAAAGCAAATCAAATCACAGAAAGCAAATAATTTGATTTTGTCGCCACTTTAAGATCACAGAGAGCAACTCAGCCAAACTGAACTTAATTTTTTTATTGGATCGTTTACAAAACCAAATCATTGCTATTGAAGTACCTGAATTTTGTCCTATTGCAATTTTAGAAGCTATTACCATTTACCAGTAAAGCACAGGTTTGAACTTTGTCACGTTATTGATTTAATATTAAAATTTTAAATGACAAAGTTGATTTGGTTATCTTGTTCTATTTCATAGGCTGACAACATGTGCATGTATTAGATATTGTAAGATTTAAAGCCCCTTTAGTATGAAACCTTTGATGTTCATTTATATTATCTTGACTTCTTGTTTATTTTAATTGATGATGTAATTTTATATTATGTTAAATTTTTTTTTTTGCAACATATTTATATAGTTATGCTTGCCAACCTCTAACAAAATTCCTAGCTTCGCCATTGACTACAGCCCGTCTCCCCACCGCGCGGCCCACCTTTTTGGCTCCAATGAAACCCTGATTTTGAGCGAGAGCTTCCCCTTTGCCACGGAACTGAAGGTTTCACTACCATGTGGCGAAGCGCTGCCAGCCGACGCTTCCAGTCCACCCTCTTCTCTCCTCTTACTGCAAACCGTGACTTAAACCATACCAGTATTCTGCCTACATTGAGTAATGGCATGCTCGATATCTACATGCGGCAGTCAGTTTTTCTTCTCTCCTCCCAAGTGCACTCGTCTGCCATTGGTGGGGTTGGTGATGTTACCTCTGTTGGAGGCTCTGCCATGGGAGGACAAGGGGCAGCCATTGGATCGGGTCGGGCAATCTCATCATTTCATGAGGTGTTTCGGCACTACGGGAGATGTTATTGGGAGCTCTCAAAAGCTAAGCTTAGGTGGGTGGTCTTACACATTGTGTACTACTTAATTCGCAGAAAACCATGATTATTCGATTCTTAGTGTAACAGGAAAATTGGTAACAGATCAAATTAGTTATTAAACTGAGCAAGCCAAGGAAAAAGTGAAACTGAGATCCAAATATCCAACCACTGTAATGATAATCGTCATTTGTTAGACCAATTTTGAATTGGCTTCTACGTAATATATTTCTTTCTGCTCAAAGGATGAATATGTGCTTTGTAGCATGCTAGTTGTTGCAACATCAGGAGCTGGTTATGTGCTTGGAAGTGGTGGTGCAGTTGATTTTGCAGGACTGTGTTGTACCTGTGCTGGTACCATGATGGTTGCAGCATCTGCGAGCACGCTGAACCAGGTATCTGGCTCTTTTGTCTGCCTCACTGTTTTCCCTTGGCGAAAAACCAGAAACCTAGCTTTAGTCCTTCAGAGTAGTTTATGTTTATGTTAATGATTTTCATTGGCACCAGAAAGTAAATTCTCAACTAGTTTACAAATACAATGCAACATTTTCAATGACTACATTTTCGCAACACTACCAATTTTCAGTATCATTTAAGACCTATATGATAGAGCAATTTATTTATTCTCTAATTTTCATACATTGAAATATACTGTTCTACTTCAACTTAACAAGTTTTATAGGAATAGTTTGATCTTTTTGGTTTATTTTTTCATGTGCTACTAGTGCATGGTGTAAGCAATATCAATTAGAAATAATTCTTATTAAATTTTATTTTGACTAATTATACCTTAATTTAGGTGTTTGAGAAAGAGAATGACACTAAAATGAAAAGAACGTGCAAACGCCCCCTTCCATCTGGCAGAATTTCTATCCCTCATGCTGCCATGTGGGCCTCCACTGTTGGTCTTGCAGGGACCAGTTTGTTGGCTTGGCAGGTTTAATTCTTTCTTATAAATAAATTGTTGATTCCCTCTAGGAACTTTTGCAAAAGTTACCTGGACTTACCATGAGTTTTAAAAGAGGCTCAGGTCCAGCAAAAATGTTATAATGATATCTACTAAAATGAACTATGGTACAAACATCGTCTTCTTTAGAAAGGGTATAATTTTGTTTGTCCACAAATTACAATAGAATTTGATGAAAAATTTAGAAACGAGGGACTTTTTTGGATAATCATTGGAAAAAGGATTGTGTGCAAAATTTCCACTGTTTAATATCTCATTACTCATGATCTATTTTTTTTTTAACATGGAGGACTTGAGCTAATATTTGCTAAATTTTTTTTTTTTTTTTTTGAGTAAGAATAGGAGATATTTGCTAAATATTGGCAACTTCATTGCAGACTAATAGCTTAGCAACTGGACTTGCAGCTTCTAATTTGTTTCTGTATGCTTTTGTGTACACTCCATTGAAACAAATACACCCAATTAATACTTGGGTTGGTGCAGTTGTAGGCGCCATTCCTCCACTTCTGGGGTATATGTTTTTAAATGTTTGTTTCCTATAGACTTTGTGTAAACCTTATATGAACTATAGCTCACCAAGGTGATTTACGAATTGAACTTATTGACACTGTCATATTGACTTTAAACAATGAATTTTAAACCATTAATTTTGATCTACTTGACAAGCCAAATGTGTTTGTTCCAACTTTTTTTTTTTTTATCAAGTTCATTTTGCATATAACAAGAGGTCAAAAAATGAATAAATTTGGTATAATCACTTTAGACAATTTTCAACCACTTGGTCTTATATAAAATAACATTGAAAAAAGGAAACTTTTGAACAAAAATGCTTGGCTTGTCAAGTAGATCAAGATCAAATGGTTAAAATTCATTTTTTGGAAGGTGATCTGACTGTGTTTTAAGTTTAAACTCATGAAACCCTTAAGTGAGCATAAGCTAATACCAGCCCATAGATTTTGCATTGGATATTCATCATTGAATCAGAGTGCTGAATTGCATGGAATTATTAATTTATTCCATGTGTGTTTATGCAACCATTCCCATTTTGTCTCAATCAACACTCATTTGTCCATTTCATTCTCTAATTTAGACTTTAGCTTTAAACTCCACTGGACAGTAAAACACAAAATATGCAGGGTTCTAACCAGTACATGGGTGAAGTTTCCCAACTGGCAATCTGGCATGATTTTAGCACATGTACCAACGGCTTGTATTGGTGCAAAGAACAAGTTTCAGATTATGTATTTGGAACTCCTTTTTTTCTTACATGGTTCTCCTGTAGGTGGGCTGCGGCTTCATCAAACATTTCAGTAGAAGCAATGATACTACCAGCTGCATTGTATTTTTGGCAGATACCCCATTTCATGGCTCTTGCCTACATGTGCCGTGATGACTATCTTGCTGGAGGGTATCCTTTTCTTTGTTGTTCGTTACATTTTTGAATATTTGATCAGCATGTTTCAATGTTTACCTTTCCTAATTCTATTTATTTGTTTTTTTGTGCTTCTTAGGTTTCGCATGTTTTCTTTTAATGATCCTTCTGGTTGGAGAACTGCACTGGTCTCCTTCAGAAATTGCCTCTACCTTCTTCCTTTGGGATGGTTAGCATATGAATGTACGTCTTTATAACTTTTGATATAGCACCTGAACAGACCATACCTCAACCGCTACTAACACTCTAGTACCAATTCAAAAGCAAGAACTAAAACAACTAGGCATAAGCTATACCTATTACAAAACAGCAACAACCTATTGCAAGAAAACATTGTTCAGAAAGCATGAAACACAAATACTGACAAGACCACAAAATAAGCATAACAGTCCCTGACAATCAGAAAATACCAAAACAGCCAACAAAGAAACCTAAATGTCTTCATCTTGTGCTGCAGCATCAATATAAGTGATCCTTGTGCCAGGAAGAGACTACATACTTTATAGAAGAAAAAAAAAAGAAATTCATTAAAATTTTAGATACCTCCTTTTTAAATACAAAAACAATATTTCAAACTTGAGTGTTAAACTGGATCAGAATCCTGCAGGGCTAGATACTTGCATAAATGTATGGATATAACAATTATTTTCCTAATGTGTTTTGCAAATAATTGCAGGGGGGTTAACTTCAGAGTGGTTTGTCTTAGAATCAACACTCCTAACACTTGGTATAGGCATAGCCTCCTTATTATTTGTCAATGAACGAACTACAAAAAATGCGAGAAGAATGTTTTACTCGAGTCTCCTCTACCTTCCTATTTTTATGTCTGGGTTGCTTCTGCACCGGTTACCAAGCAAACAACATAAAAATAACAATGCATTGGCTGAAATTGGACAGGATAGAAAAGAATTAATAATGTATAATGAAATTCAGAGAGAAGAAATCCAACAAAGGAAAATGAATGTGAGACGGGCACCTGTTGCATATGCATCCATCGCTCCTTTTCCTTTCTTACCAGCACCATTGTATTTCCCCCCTGATTCTTGAACAAATGAATTATGGTCTTTTTTCTTCTTCTTGTAGTTGTTTTTGTTTATTGCTTTTTGTAACCATACAGAAAGGCTTCTCAAGAAAGAGGCTGGAGAGACATTTTTGTCTCTGTAATAAAATGACTAAGATTTGGGATTTTCCTGGGACTGATGTAATGTTAAATATAAAATGAAAGGGAAAGACGTATTTGTTTTTGGAAGAATGGACTTGTATGTATAATTGTCATTTGTTGGCAAATGCCAATTGAACAATAGAAATGATTGAATTTCTTCATCAAAACATCACATGCAGCATCTTAAGCTTCAAGAAAATTTAGAGTTCACTCTAGTCTAATATAAAAATTGAGTTTAATTTATTATTCACATCTAGATCCGTTCCGTTCACCATTTAATGGGATTTTACATAGTCAGTCGACAGAAAAGAAGGGATACTGACACGCAGCTGGCTGGCCTGTTGCGGGTCAATATTTAGTCCTAAGAGAAGAGAAGGTAATCAGTATTTGGGCTCAGATTCAAATCATAATTGGAAAGGCCGATATAAAAATCTGGCCCTTTTTCTTTGTACAACTCTGTTAGGGTTTCTTTTTGCCTCCCCCCTTTATAAATGATCACCCTCCCTGACCCAGCCAGCCGCCGATCAATGGCTCGCATTTTAGGTAGGGTTTATGCTAATATTTTTGTCTCTCACCCCCTCGGAGCTTTATCTTTATCTTTATTTTATTATTTTTTGGTAATCTCTCTGTCGATCTTTTGTTGTTCTTGAAAAAATGTCGATGAAGAATGTTATTGGTGCTGTAGGCGGAAGAAAATCCGTCGATGGCGGTTACACATCCTCTAAGAAGTTCTGAGGCATCTCTTTCCCGAATTTGAATTTATTTAATTATTTATTTTTTATTCTGTAATCGAATCGAAGGGGCTGTGAAGTGATGAAAGAAAACATGTCTGTCAATCCACTGATTTTCTGTGATTACAAAACATGTTCCGACAGGCTCTGATCAATCCCCTTCCCTTCCCTTCCCTTCCATTTCTTTGTAATTTTTATTTCTCTAATTGAAGTAAAAGGAAAGGAGTGAAATGATGAAATAAAACATGTCTGTCAATCCACTGATTTTCTTTCTGTGATTACAAACCATGTTCCGACAGGCTCTGATCAATTCTCTTCCATATCAATATTTTAGTTGATTTTTTTTGGCATATTAGCAACCCAACCTTGTATTCATTTATTCCTGTATGAGATTATGTCAAATTTATGGCTAAGAAATCTTCGTTGAATTAAAACCCGAAATTTCGATATTGCAAGAAAATGAGTGTATAAACCTTAATATATGATTTGATCAATGAATAGTTAATACGCACAATTGGACCATGAAAATGTCTTTCCACAAGTGAGGCTTTCGCTGGTCCAACTTAGTCTCGTGTCTAAAGAAAGTGGGCCACAAAATAAGTGGGCTTGTTGCACTGGTAAATTATAGCTGGGCCCATAAGATGAATGGGTTTGTTGCACCCTAAATCCTAAAAATCCGATCTGCCAACGGTTATAATTGAAAGTTAAAATTTTAAATTTAATTTCAGTCATTTAATTACATAATCTGTCTTTTTTGATTAAATGCATCTGAATAATGTGTAAAAGTCTAAATTTAACTAAAAATATACTCGCTACACGTAACGCAACATGATGCATTACAATTATAATTAAATAAATTCTAAAATTTAGCAATATAACATATTTTCTTATTTCATTCATTTCTTATTTCTTCTTTTTCAATTTAGCGATATAATTATGTTTCTTTGTTTCTTTCATTTCTTATTTCTCTTCTATGTTTCTATAGCTATTGCTGTGAAAAATTTAGAAATATTATCAATTTTGTTTCTATACATATCAGGATATTTGATAACAAGTTATCTGACTTTTAGCGATTTTTTTCTTTGTTCCTTGTTTCTCCTCTTCAGATATCTACATGCATCTCTTGCATCTTTTATTTGTATGAGAATACATATTCTTTTGTTGTTAAATAATTATTTTTTATTAGTCTATTTTTCATGAAAATATGTTTATTTTGTATGAAATTTTTTTTTCTCTTATAATGTATTCCGTTGCAACACACTGGAATGATACTAGTATATATAGAGAGAGAGAGAGAGATGGGCTATGGTGAGTTGCGAAGTAAAGCAACTATTTTACTTCACGCTTATATTTTGCGATTTTAAAGTTCAAAGCGTCGATCCAAACCGTTCATCTTATTTTCTATATTGAAATGTGCTTGGAGACCAAATTTTACATTTTTTTAAATTTTTTTACTATTTATTAAGCAATTTTGAAAGTCGCTGATCTGATGGTTCAGAAAATTTTACTGTTCACAGCAAAACAGCAATTTTAAAAAATGCTTAATAAATAGTAAAAAAAATTTCAAAAAATGTAAAATTTGGTCAACCAACACATTTCAATATGGATTAAACATCTAATGTTTCGAATCGGTCGTTTGGACTTTCAAAATAAAAATATAGCGTGAAGTAGAAACGCGTTTTACTTCTCAACTCACCGTAGCTCATCTCTCTCTCTCTCTATATATATATATATATCTCCTCTATATTATACACCTTAAATTGAATTAGATGACAGAAAGTCTAACGATTGAGATTTATTGATCTAAAATCAGATTGAATCTGAACCATCTAAACAAATAATCTGTCTTCTTTTGATTAAATACACTATTTTTTCTGTGTAGAAGTCTAAATTTAGTGAAAATTATACCCGCCACACGTATTGTCACACATATTGTCACAGATATGCAAAAAATTTCACTGATCCGTAAAAAAAAAAATTCGCTGCGCCATCCCCTTATTCCCCTCCCCGACCATTTCTTCCCAAACGCAAAAAAAAAAAAACTAATTCGATTCCCGAAGGAGCCGTCCCCTGAGTCTTCCCGTCCCTGAGTCTTCCTGTCCCCTGAGTCTCCCCTCCCCGTCCCCTAAGTCTACCCGGTGTCTCTCCTCCCTGCGACCTCTCCGGACGCTGGCCGGCCACTTCCGATGCCCCCAGCCGCCCTCTCCTGCTAACCCTAGGTTTGTAATGCCTTTTTGTTTCTTTTTCTTCCTTTTCAGGAACTAATGGAAGTAAACTCAAAGCCATGCACTCCTACAAAAAGGTCAATCATCGAAACCTATGTTAAGCAAGGTATAGATAATATTCTTCTATCACTGTTTGCAGGAAATAAGACAATAATCAAATGTTTGCGTAGGTCGTCTGATGAAAATAAGGGATGATTTGGTTAGTGGATTTATTTTACCCATGTTTATACTTTCTACCTTGTAATTTGTGTTATTTTTCATTTGGTTCCAATACTGTAAGTAGATGTTTCCTTTAATTTGGTCTTTGGATTGCAATGTGAAATTCAGCTGAAGCATGAAGATAAGATTGCTCAGTGTGAGATGGACATTCAGACCATTAGAGATGGTACTTTTATAATTATCACTTTTCCCCTTTGTATTTTATATACATTTTTCTCAATCTTATGTTAAAATTGACAAGCATTTTACAGTCAGAACAAGAATTACAGTGTCAGTTGTATACATCTCTTTTTTTTTGTCAAGAGGTATTCAGAGGACTATCAGTTGTATACAGTGTCAGTTGTATACATCTCTTTTTTTGTATACAGTCTACATTGGTTGTATAAAATTTTTTCGCACTGCCAATTATATGTCACATTATCAAGAGGTACGTCATAACGAACAACAAAAGTCATGTTGAAACGGAAAGAGAAAATTGATGCCCCAGGAGTGTATACAAAAAATATAGTATACCGGGAGGTCTTGAGTGAGGTATAAGGTATGAACCATATTAATTCAACCATTCTAATTTTAATATATGTTTTCAAGAACAATTAATCTACTTTTTCATATTTTATTTCTTCATTTAACAAAAAAAAAAAAAATTTGAATAGGTGTGGGTATTGCATAAAGCTTGTACTGGAATATGAAAAGCTGGCCTCATACTACAATGAAGCAGAAACTGTCTTGATTGCTAAGGTTAGCTCTTTCTCTAATTTTAATTATTTTTATTAAGAGATGAAATTATGTTCATTAATTTTTAAAGAACAGTTTGATTCTGTAGCAGATTGTGCAAAAGAGGTGGCCGATATGCTCGAGGTCAGTAAGGTGCAACACCGCTCGGGCGCTCTTGGAGGTATGTTCATCGGATCTAGCTTTTTTGTTGTCAATTTTATTTCTGTTTTCTAATTTAATTTGATAACTTTTGTGTCCATTTTTAGCCTCATTCTTGACTCCACTGGTACCACCATCCAGTTGCAACAATTTGAAATAAAGTGGGCCAATACCAAAAAAATGGCATGTATATTTTGGGAAGCACATTATTCAGTTTCTATTTGTAGAATCCATTAGCTGGTATGGTATCAGTACTGATCATACTTGTGTATCATCATTAGTTGTGAGCTTGTCAATTTGCAGGAATAACAATTAATTTTGTCCTATCTGTTTTACAGGCATGAACAAATAATAGAAAGCTTGAAGAATTTGAACATGCGTACCTATATGTTGGCGAAGAACATTGTTGAGCCTGCTCAAGTGGCTGCACAAGCTTCAGCTGGTGCTCGGTAGGGAGTTGAGACCAGTAATTTATACAAATTCAGAATATGTTGAGCACAATAGTCAAGACTGATTCCTAAATCTTTTTTTTAGACATTATCTGTTTTAAATCTGTTTGCCTGTTTGGTTCATAAGATTCTCTTACCAAGTTTTGATCCATCTAAAGGTTGTATTTGGGTGTAGGATGTTTTCTTTTTGCTCTGATAATTATTTATTTTAGAGTTTTATTTTGTTCTTAAATTGAAGTATTGGCGCTGTTGCTCTTGGCGTATGTGTGATCTGACCTGCGCAATCAAAGATTATATTTAAGATCGAGAGGCTTCTGTTGTTTTATTATATTTGCGTTAATTACCATCTTTACGGTGATAATTCAAATAATCAAATTTGGAGTCCCAGTACTGAACTGAAAGTTCTCATTTTTATTAAGTGTAAATGCTGAAGTTGTGCGTTATTTTGGTTCAAATTATTAGTTATTTTACGCACATATTTTTCTTTAATATAATAAAGATAACATGTAAAATTTAGACAATTGATATAACTAAGAAAAAATGTAAATTTTACAATAAAACAGTATATTAAAACACGTTATTTGAAAATGTTTAGTTGATTAAGATTAAGTATGTTATATACGAGGAGAAAATATATTGATTGTAGACTACATTTCTTAATTTAAATTTGTAACCGATAGTTCAAAACTGCCTATTATAACTATACGGGAAATAAATCTGCTGTGATTTGCTACTCCAAATCAAACTGTTAAATTTTTTGAAATGCACGAATCTCACAAGCAGTTGATTTTTATGCACGAATCTCAAAATAAATGAACGGTTCAATTGAAATAGCAGGAGACCCTGCGATTCTTTGGAATCGCAGCAGATTTATTTCCAACAATGTGGATCAACTTTTGTATTCTCCAGCTAATATAAAAAATAAAATATAATTTTCTTGCGTTCTAACAAAATAATTCCCGCAATAATTTTTTTACTGCAATAAAAGTTGTTCTCAAGATAAGAAAAAAATACAGAGGAGGGTTCAAATGCACCCAAATTTTTGTGCACCCAAATGCATCTTATCTTTCAAATCATATTTATCCGTTTTCAAAATCTAAATAGTCAATCCGAACCGTTAGATGCGATCTATATATTAAGATGTGCTTGGAGACCAAATTTTACATTTTTTGGAATTTTTTTACTATTTATTAAACCACTTTGAAAATCGCTGATCCAATGGTTCAGAAAATGTAAAATCAGCGATTTTCAAAGCGGCTTAATAAATAGTAAAAAAATTCCAAAAAATGTAAAATTTGGTCTCCAAGCACATCTTAATATATAGATCGCATCTAACCATTCGGATTAACTATTCGGACTTTGAAAATGGAGAAAAATAATTTGAAATATAGAGTGCATTTGGATGCACAAAAATTTGGGTGTATTTGAACCCTATGAGTACATTGTTTGTTTCGAGTCATCTGATCGATATCAAAATATATTGAACACAATACATTTGCGAAGTACATTCCATTATTGAGTACAATGCATTATTTTTCACAACATATGATCATATTAAATGGCAAGCAGAAACAATTTTCTTTCTATTTTAACAAAGTTCGGTATAATTTTCATTTCAAATTCAAAAATCGAAACATATAATCACCAGCATAGCTGCAAAGCCCAATATTGACAAATATGTATATCAGAAGTATAAATATGACAAAATATATAGGGTGAAACAGTTCATATCACAGCGAAGAAAACCCCGATTTTTTATTTATAGGAAAATAAATCAATAAATATTGAAATAGAGGTAGGATTTCGTGAAATTTCAAAATATAGGAATTATGTGATACTTGTATTCATGGGTTGCCATTTTTTTAAAAGTAGTTTTCTATCATGTCAAATTCTATTTCAGACAATTATGTAATATCATTACTTTTTTAACAAAATAATTATTATTTTTATTGAAATATTTTTTTAATAAAAATATGTTTTTATTTTCTTATAATATATCCCGTTGCATCGCACGGACACGATACTAGTATATATATTATATAGGCTTATTTATATTCATGTGAAATTAAAGACATTAATTATTCTTCCAAAAGGTTAATCTTTCTAATATTTTTCTAAAAAAAGCAATATATATATATATAGAGGTAGGCTAATAAACAATCGATTGTTCCTAGCCTTCCGTGCAACCAAGTCGTTTTTCAATTTTTAAAGTCCAAATGATCGATCCAAACCGTTAGATGTGATCTCCATATTAAAATGTGCTAGGAGACCAAATTTTACATTTTTTGAAATTTTTTTACTATTTATTAAGCCACTTTGAAAATCGCTGATCCAACGGTAGCTTCAGATTTTACTGTTTGGTTAAGCCACCGTTGGATCAGCGATTTTCAAAGTGGCTTAATAAATAGTAAAAAAATTCCAAAAAATGTAAAATTTGGTCTCCTATCACATTTTAATATGGAGATCACATCTAACGGTTTGGATCGATCATTTGGACTTTAAAAATTGGAAAATGACTTGGTTGCACGGGAGGCTAGGAACAATCGATTGTTTATTAGCCTACCTCTATATATATATATATAGTAAGGCTTGGGTGCTATAGATAGCATAGAGGCCTACGGTGCTACGGCTTAATATTCGACTTTTTAAAATCCTAATGGTTGATCTGAACCGTTCATCTTGTTCTCCATATAATTAATAAGTGTTTGGAGACCAAATTTTACATTTTTTGGAAAATTTTTACTATTTTTTTAGATAGATAGAAAATCAAATATCTTAATGGTGCAGAATTTTTTAGATCAAGTGATTTTCTACCTAGCTAAAAAAATAGTAAAAAATTTCCAAAAAATATAAAATTTGGTCTCCAAACACATATTAATATATAGAACAAGATGAACGGTTCGGATTGACCGTTAGGTTTTCAAAAACTCGAATATTAAGCCGTAGCACCGTAGGCCTCTATGCTATCCATAGCACCCAAGCCTTACTCTATATATATATATGGACTTGGCTACGGTGCTATGGGTAGCTAAGAGGTCTCCCGTGCTACGGCTCAATATTCAACTTTTCAAAAGTCTAACGGTCGATCTGAACCGTTCATCTTGTTCTCCATATTAATATGTGCTTGGAGACCAAATTTTACATTTTTTGGAAAATTTTTACTATTTTTTTAGATTTATTGAAAATCGCTGTTTTTCAGACAAATCTGGACCATAAAAAACAACGATATTCAATAAATCTAAAAAAATAGTAAAAAATTTTCAAAAAATGTAAAATTTGGTCTCCAAGCACATATTAATATGGAGAACAAGATGAACGGTTCGGATCGACCGTTAGGATTTTAAAAAGTTAAATATTTAGCCGTAGCACGGGATGCCTCTTAGCTACCCATAGCATATTAGCCTAATCATATATATATATATATATATATTATACGGATTGAGGATCTACTTTGATGGTGGAGTCACGTCACGTGTATTTGGAATTTAGCAGTATATTAATATATATGTATTTAAATATAACGAATCTTCAAAGTTATTTTATTATCGTCCCAACAACTTATTATCAAATATTAAAAAACAATTGCAGCAAAAATTAAGATGAAGTAATCATGAGTCATGCATGATGAGATGTGGTTTTTCTTTCTAAATTTTCTAATGGCGTTTCCCACAATTAATTATAGCCCTAGCTAGATTTGTCATTTTTTAAAATACATGAGCTAGCATTTAATGGCTTAGAACAAATTCTTCAAGACGTCGTTGTTTTTAATTAATGTTACAAAAAATTTAAAAGAAATCAAAGAAATAAAATATGTCCTTTAAATTCCCAGTGGTAACTCTATTACGTACTATATATATAATATTGCTCATTAGTTTTTGTATTTACTAAAAACGAGAGAAAGCCATAACAAATTAATTATAGTATAATGAATAAAGAGATGAGCTACGGTGAGTTGCGAAGTAAAACGCATTTCTACTTCACACTGTATTTTTATTTTGAAAGTTCAAACGACCGATCCGAACCATTAAATTTTAATCCATATTGAAATGTGCTTGGAGACCAAATTTTTTTTATTTTTTAGAATTTGTTTACTATTTATTAAGCATTTTTGAAAATTGCTGTTTTGCTGTGAACAGTAAAAAATAGTAAAATTTTCTGGACCATCAGATCAGCGACTTTCAAAATTGCTTAATAAATAGTAAAAAAAATTTCAAAAAATATAAAATTTGGTCTCCAAACACATTTCAATACGAAAAATAAGATGAACGGTTTGAATCGACGTTTTGAAATTTAAAATCGCAAAATATGAGCATGAAGTAAAATAATTGTTTTACTTCGCAACTCACCATAATCCATCTCATGAATAAAAACACAAGTATTAGTATATATAAAATTAAAGAGGACACATACGGTAGGTGATGACAGAAAAATAGAGAGCACATAGGAGACAAGATGCTATGTCTGGACATATATGCAACTCATCCTCTGTGCTCTCTATCTTCTGTCAACAACATATATGCACCCCTCTCCTCCTAATTAAAAAAAATATATATAACTTTAATTAATTTTTGACGACTCGGATAGGCATAGCAAATCCAAACATCAAACATGTATGATTCCGAGAGCAAACTGAAAGCCTTCATTGAGAGCAAACCAGCTGGCCAGAAAGTGCCTCTGTGTGTGTGTGTGTGTGTGTGTGTGTGGTGGCAAAGGATGAAATGCATTTGCACCTCTATTTATAGAGAAATTAAGAAGTGTTGGAAAGCGTCAAATATTGTACAGTGGAAGCACATGATGAAAAATAACTGCTAGCTAGCTAGCATTGAGCTATTCCCTTTTAATGATGGAATTGGAGCACTATGAAGAGGCCCACTTCCAATTTGGGAAATTTAGTTCTTTCATTCGCTCTATTTTATTCTCTATTCTATTAAAAATAATTAAATTACACAAATATATGCAGTGGTAGAACTCACATTCAAAAATAGTTAATGCAAGTAGCTAGTTAGGTCATCTAGATACTTTAGTTGTGGATCAGTAGGACACACTCGGTATTATATTATATTATATTATATTATATTATATATGTTGTAGTGTTTCTCCAATTAACGTTCTCGATCAAAAGCTAGCTGGACACAAAGCGGCCATTTTTATTAATACCCCAAAAGAAAAAGTTAATTTTAAAAATAATCCCGCATTTTATTTTTTTTCAAAAATGACCTAACCGCCTGGCCCACGGGCGGTCTCCCTGGGGACCAAACCCCCCCTCCCCCCCCCCCCACGGGCGGTCTGGTCATTTTTTTTTTAAGAGATCTTAGTATTTTGTGAAGAAAAACTTTTCTTGTTTAGAGTGTATGCCAAAAAATTTAAGACATTTGATAAATTTATGAAGTGATGTCATAACTCTTTATAACTTTGATTTTATTTGTCAGTTAGATATCACAAGTCTAAATATAACACTAATGAAGGAGTTAGCCTTTATTCAAAAATCCTAACGATCGATCCGAATCGTTCATCTTGTTCTCCATATTAATATGTGTTTGGAGACCAAATTTTACATTTTTTGGAATTTTTTTACTATTTCTTTAGATCTATTGAAAATCGTTGTTTTTGTTATGGTCCAGATTTGCTGAAAACAGTGATTTTCAATAAATCTAAAAAAATAGTAAAAAAATTCCAAAAAATGTAAAATTTGAAAAACCAAACACATATTAATATGGATAACAAGATGAACGGTTCGGATCGACCGTTAGGATTTTGAAAAATCGAATATTGAGCCGTTGCATGGAGGCCCTCTATGCTATGCATAGCATGCTAGCATATTCCCATATATACATATACATATACACATATACATATATACATATACATATATACAAAAAATAAGACATTTGATAAATTTATGAAGTGATGTCGTAACTCTTTATGGTACTAAAACAATAGTTTAGAGCTACTAAAATATGTTCAAATTCAAATTAAATCTCTGTCCATGAATAAAGCACCCTAGACTGACCACTACTGGTAAATCAGCAAGTATGGATTGATACAGGGACCAAACTGAAAAATGCGTGCACCAGTAGGTAGAGCATTCAAAAATACACATAATTGACACAAATTTTAATTTATTTGGATTTTTCTACAGTTAGTTATGAATTTCCAAAATTCAACTTTCGAAAAAACTTTAAACATCCATAACTTTGGCTAGGAAAGTCGGATTTGGACGTACGAGCACTTTTCGGAAAGGAGAGGACGAGACGAATCTGATTTTGCCTAAGCAAACCTCAAGCATCGTTGTATCGGGAGCATCAAAATTTCAAAAAAACGTCGTTTAGTGCCTCAAAAACTCCATTTAAGTTTTCGTACGACGGTAGGCATTAAAAACAGCGATTTTCAAACCATCTTAATAAATAGTAAAAAAATTCAAACAATATAATACATGTATATATATGTATATTACATATATAATAGAGATAGGCTAATGTGCTTTCGGTATCATATGGGTCAAAATACACACGATCCAAATTTGAAATTTCAAAATTCAAAAAGTCGATCTGAACCGTTCATCTTGTTCTCCATATTAATATGTGCTTGGAGACCAAATTTTATATTTTTCTGTGTATATGTATATGTGTATATGTGTATATGTATATATGTGTGTATGTGTGTGTGTGTGTGTGTGTGTGTGTGTGTGTGTGTGTGTGTGTGTGTGTGTGTGTGTGTGTGTGTGTGTGTGTGTGTGTGTGTGTGTATTATAAAAACCGAAAAAAGAGAAAAAGATGTATATGTGTATGTATGTATGTGTACATGTATATGTATGTGTATATGTGTATATGTGTATATGTATATATGTATATATGTATATGTATATGTATATATGTATAATGTATATTATAAAAATCGAAAAAAGAGAAAAAGATCAACAAGCTGTCAGAGCTTGAAAATTTTTGAATAAAGGCTAAGTCCTTCATTAGTGTTATATTTAGACTTATGATATCTAACTGACAAATAAAATCAAAGTTATAAAGAGTTACGACATCACTTCATAAATTTATCAAATGTCTTAAATTTTTTGTCATACACTCTAAACAAGAAAAGTTTTTCTTCACAAAATACTAAGATCTCTTAAAAAAAAAAAAAAAAATGAAAAATGACCAGACCGCCCGGGGGGGGGGGCGGTTTGGTCTTCTAGGAGACCGCCCGTGGGCCAGGCGGTTAGGTCATTTTTGAAAAAAAATAAAATGCGGGGTTATTTTTAAAATTAACTTTTTCTTTTGGAGTATTAATAAAAATGGCCGGACACAAAGATAGCAAGACGACATATATATTTTAGAAGAACTAAAAAGAAATCTCCAAAATTAAGTTGCTTTTCGTGCTGAGATAATTATGATCTTCATTTTTTTTTTTCTTATTACGATTCTTCATTAATTTCTAGCAGAATAATTTATAAAAAATAATTGAAATTTGAAAGGCTGAAGTTTCATCTGTCTGCCTAAAATAAAATATATGGCTAGAAACGTTACACATGTACATTACCCGATTTGACGATAGATCTGGTACATATATTAATTTATGGACCATAGGTACTTAGGAAATAATTGAAATTTGAAAGGCTGAAGTTTCATCTGTCTGCCTAAAATAAAATATATGGCTAGAAACGTTACACATGTACATTACCCGATTTGACGACAGATCTGGTACATATATTAATTTATGGACCATAGGTACTTAGGTAGGTAGGTAGGTAGGTAGGTTGATAGGTTGAGTATGAATAAAAATGTTTGTGATTTTTTTATCAGTCGGGCAGAGGTAATTAAACAAATCATTATATATAATTAATTAAAATAAGGCTAACAATAAAAAAAAAAAATTCATAGGTTTCTTGTTGTATATAAGATAGAGCATCAGTCGAATTCATACAATTTAAGTATTGTTTGATGTGAAAGACTTGTGAATTCATACAATATAAGATAGAGCATCATGTTACTCACGTTACATTTGATTACAGTGTGACTAACATAGCATAGCATGATTATATTTTTTTTATAGTTTTAATCACGAGACTATAAAATGTAAAACTTTGACTTGATGAAGAGACTACACAACGCGAGTTAGGACATGCACTCAGCATTACATTAGTTTTTCAGAGTTAGGACTCACGTTAATATTTGCAATACAAATTTATTAAAAAAAAAAAAAAAAAAGTTCGTTGGTATTTGTCAACCCAAGAAGCCCGGCCCATTAGGCCCAGCCCAAATATTCGGATCTAATTTCTATTTTCGAGGTGGTCTCATAGTAAGGTACCGCCGGTGATTTAAAAATGTTACTGGTGTAGGGGCTGATACGCCTATTTGAAGTGAGGACGAAATTGTACAATTCAATGTTCTTTCCAGGTAAAAAACTACTACTGCTGAAAGCTTTTTTGAGTTACATGTATTTGGTGCATGCAATATGTTTGACGAAATGCCTGAATGACAGTCTCTTCTCTTCTCTTCTCTTCTATTTGGTGCATGCATGCAACATCCTCTCCTTAACAGTAATTGTTTGGAAATTGTTTTATCTTACTAAAAATGCAGAGGCTGCAATCCTTGAGCACATTTTTCCAATCTAATTTTTTTTGTCCCGGTATGAGGCTGAAGCACCTGGCACTATCAAATTAGCACTAAAAGATGAGTATGATAATTGATGCATTACAGAAATAAAAACTGATTTATTTATTGTACCTCCCTTTCATAAAAGTTGAATACAATGCATTTTAGAAATAAAACTGATTTATCAGACCTCCCTTTCCTTTCCTTTCCTTTCCTTTCGTACTAATTAAGGGCCATAAAATTAAATAATACCTCCCATTTTAAACAAAGACCCTGCCCTTTAAGTAATATATACTCCCACCCCCGACAAGGCAACAACTGATGTAAATATACAAGCAACAAGTTCTATAGGAAAGTAAAATCTAATTTCTCTACTCTAGCTTTTCAACACCCAATTGATCCATAAGATCTGTTTATAAACCCTATATATATATTTAACACAAGCACTACTAAAGTAAAGTATGTATACTGTTCTATTCTTCCTCAGAAATGGAAGAGATTACAAGTCCTCGTGTAGAAACAAACGGCATGGGAGGCATTTCCAAATTTTGCAATTCACCAATAAGCAGCATGTTCACTACTCTCATCATCGATGGGCGGTCAATAGGATTCCATTGTATGCACCAGAAAGCCACAATAATTAGCTTTCTTGCAATCTCTGCTTCAGCAGTGGTAATCTGCATCCCTAGCTCTAACTCCTCCCCAAGGACCAACCGGTTATACACCAACTCAGGGAAATAAACATCACTATGGTTTTTCAAATCAGGATCCTGACTCTTGGTACCACCTATCAACTCTAGTAACAACATCCCAAAGCTATAAACATCAGATTTGTAAGATACGGTTCCAAAGTTTCTTGAAAAAACCTCAGGTGCAATGTAACCCATGGTACCTCTTGCTGCTGTCATAGTAATTGCACTTATGTCCTTGGAACATAACTTTGCAAGCCCAAAATCTGCAATTTTGGGATTCAAGTTCTCATCAAGCAAAATATTGTGAGGCTTGATGTCGAAGTGAAGAATCCGCTCATTGCATCCTTGGTGCAAATACTCAATTCCACGTGCAATTCCAATTGAAATTTGAAGCAACTTCTCCATTTTCAATGGTTGACCGTTTTTCCGTAAAATAATGTACTTCTCTAATGAATCGTTTGGCATGAACTCGTATACCAGTGCACGTCTGGTACCCTCCGAACAAAATCCCACGAGGCGGACAATGTTGACATGGTGAATTCTTCCTATTGTTGCCACTTCATTTATGAAATCTTCACCGGCACCTTTGGATCCCTCGAGAATTTTGATAGCAACAGGTAATCCACTTGGCAGCTCACCTTTATAAACACTTCCGAACCCACCCTGGCCTAATTTATCTTTGAAGTGCTTTGTTATCTTCTTGACTTCCTTAAAAGTGTACCTTGTGGGCTTTGTGATTCTATACGTTGCGAGGAATCGTTCAATCCTTATACGGGTCTCTCTTTCTTTATCAGCTTTTCTCGATAGGTAGAATAATGTTGCCAGTATGGTTAAGATAAGCACAAAAACTACAGAAGAAATAGCTGAAATGGCTCTGACATTAACAACTGCAAAATTAAACATTGAGATAATGGTAGTTAGAAAATCTAATACTCATATTGAACACATGGACACATGGACAATAGCGGATTCACAATGCAGTGAGGAAGAAACCTTAAAAATTTAATTAGATTATTACCATGAGGCTTGCAGAATGCTTCATTTCTTGCCAAGTTGTACCCACACTGTCTTCTGCTTTTCTCGCACCCTAGGCAATATTGTGTGATATTTGTTTGAGACCACTTCAATGTCACCAATCTCCTCACCAGAAAATCATCAACAGTGACATTCCAAGTTGTAGACCTATCACTGTTCTCATCAACATAACTTGTTTGCAAAATGTTTATGCCACTCTGTAGCACCATACAAGTCGAGGGTATCTTATCCATCGACTCATCAGCAGACACGACATAGATGTACTTGCCTGAACTGCTAAGGCACGACACAGGTCCGGTCAATAAGTCTCCCGCATTCAGTGTGAACATTTTCGGGCATGTTATTATACTAACTGTATCGATCATCGAAGAGTATAAGAGAGTTGTTACATTCATCATGGTTTGGTTTGTGATCAGTAGGCAACTAGGCCACGAGTTACCGAGTTTTACAGTTACATACCCGTACTTGTAAGTTATGGTTTGTACTATTGCTGTGCCCAAATTAGGGAGGGTAAGTATGGTATCGTTGTCTGGCGAGCATGTTAGCTCCATCCCATGTACACCACAGGATTTTGAACTTGTATTGATCCGGAAAGGGAATCGGATTTCGGGACCAGATTCACTGCATCTAGATGACGGGCATATGTTGAAAAACCGGGTGTCATGTTTCTTAGAGATGGCAATTTGGATATGGGATTGGAGAAGGATGAGAAGAAAGAGAAGGATTGGAAGCATGGCCGTATACATGTGTTGTGAAATTAAGTGAGAATGAGTTGTTGGTGAGTAATGGAAGAGCTGAAGAATTAACTAGTCATAGATTGCCATTGGTTGACCGATAAGTCAGCTGACAACTGATTCAATTAGATATTTTCTTCTCACCAGGAAACTTCCACATAATATATAATTAATAATTAATCGGTTTGTGTCACATTCACAGTCAATTTGCTTAACGCGTATTCAAACTATACCCATCCTAGCTATTTATGATTGAAGAATTTCTAACTGATAAATTAAATAAATAATTTGTACGTTCTAACCATCAATTTTCACGTTATAATGAAAATAGTATATTTATTTGTGTCATATTCAGGGTCAACAGACTCGAGCCTATCTACAAACATATCTTCTTATTTTTTTTTTTTCTGAAAAAGGTTTATCTTTTTGCTTTATATTAATATTTACTTGGTCTATATATCTTATCTTATCTTATCTATGCATGCCCCCACTTCCCATACATCCATCACTTTCCTACTAGAGTAGATATACATTTTTCCGGGAATAACTCTATTTAAAAGTTAAAGGATACCAGGCTACCAGCACGCCAGACAGCACATACTCCACATGTGGATAATTTGTGGCCATGTTGATGTTATGCTAAATATTTAATTCCTGATTTGCTAAAGATCGAGTGGATGTTCATGTTTCATTGACGAATTAAAGGACAATTTATAAAAGAAAAATATAACAAAGGGAGTGATTAAGTGAGATTTGTTTATAAGCAGAATATTCGAAAAAAAATTAGCTAGGGAACCCTTCCTTCCGTTCAAAATTGTTAAATTTTGAACTCAATAATTGATACTGTATAATCAATTCAATCAATCATTGATACAGTGATACTTCATAAAACAATGTTAAATTTTGAACTTTTCATTTTTTTTTTCTAAGAAAAAAATAAACACTGAATTCCGCCTCATTTATCCAAGACAAGAGGCCTAAACGATATTGATTAGAAAGCAAAACCTACCATCAGATTGATCACATCCAAGGCCCAAGCCCATATGTTTACAACTGGGCCTGAAATCGATTAAACTGATTACTTCACTGGTTTCTCTTTCCACCTTTATGTTCAAAATAAACTTTATTTATAGACCCACCTCACAAAAAAAATTACGCACAGTGCTATATTTATTATTATTTTCTTTTGATGTAAAGCCGTAGACGATTTTATTTATATAAAAAGGTTGCAAAAAACTGTCAGATAGAATTAGACAACAAGTGTCTTAGAAAGCATACAGCTGTAAATAAATTAAAAATAGCTGTAAATAAACTAAAAATATACAAAGCTATGTGAGATACAATTTGATTATCATTGCTTGATAGAAATGATATGAGCCTACTGATTATTTGCTCTGTGCACAAAGTTTGTTATGCTGGCCGACTTCATCGTCGAAGGCACTAAATCAAACTGAAATGTGAACTTAATCTAACCGGAACGGGAATTGTTACCACGCAAAAGTTCCAATGAAGGCACTGAATAAGACTGGACCAGGAACAGAATAAATCAGACTGGAACAGTCACCACGCAGAGATTCAAATAGAGAGCCGTCAGTAGAGGAGCCGGAAAGAACGAAGGGAGAAGGGGAGGAGAAAAAGAGAGAACATAACAAACAAAAACACAAACCAAAACAGACAACAATATATAAACTAAGTATCTATATATACAGCTCGTTTCACCTACTCTTCCATTACCAAAGAGGAGAAGAATAGTTTAAGAGAAAAAAAAACCGCTTGTCGAATAAAACTTCCAGAAAGTCAAAGAAAAGAGCAGTGAGCAGATCCATTAGATTCTTTTTGTCTATGATTTAAGAAAGATAACATAAGCATATCTTTAGTTTTCATGAAACCAAGCTTCGGTAATGTGATTCTTGAATCTTAAAAATAATATATTTTTAATTTTAAATTTCTGGATGGAATTAACAATTCTTCGTCACGTTATATTGGGGCAATTGCCTTCTAATTTTTTCCACAAGCAAAACATATTATTAAACAATTTAGAGGAGAAATTTTTCTCCACAAGCAAAACATGTCATTAAATGATTTAGAGGAGAAATAATATATAAAGTAACAAAATTGAAAAGGATATAATTAAATGATTAAAATAAGAATATTTTCTACATGATGAAAATTATTTTAACATTGGAAATTTCTCTATAGATTATTTTTCTATACAAAAGTTCTAGATATATTCTTTATTTTCTCTCCAGATCAAAAAAAATATGTTTGTTTCTATCAATACAATATCTGTTATTCATTTATTCACAAATATGGGTGTAGATTTTAACAGTCTTTTGACTCAAAGGAGCAAAGAAGTGAGAGAAAAAAATTATTTGGACCATTATGTTCAAATTTAAGAAAGGAAACTAATATTTTACTTCCTTAATGGACACCTCATTAATTGAATATAATCAATTGTTGGTTTTTTTCTTAATTGATGTCAATCCTACATGGTTTTTTTTTTTTTTCTAATTAAGAAATAAAAACAGAAAAAAAAAATATGCTTTAAATTTCGTGCATTATTTTTCTTCTTCGATGGAGAGTCAATTCTTAATTTCCAAATCTCTAAACAAGACAAGAGTAATTTTAAATGTTTAGTCAATTTTAACAAACTTTGTGAAAAATAAAGTTAGCTCTTTGATAAAAAAAATTATAGTATTAATGAAGACAACAATTTTGATATTTGAAAATGGTTTATAAAATTTATTTTTTCTTTATTTATTTATATAATCTTTTGTATAATAGATGGATATTAATGAGTCGGAAATTTCATTCAAACAAGAGATCGGAAAACTTCAATTAATCAATTTCAAGTACGAAATTAACGAAGATCTACTCAATATTGTTAGAGCATTTTACTCGGCTAAATGACATGCATTATCTATCTATGGCTCAAAGCCAAAGAAATATGTTCGTTTACAATGTGATAGAGATGGTAAATATCATGATGCATGGGGTGCGCCTTTAGATAAAAGAAAAAAGACAATAGAGACACATCGGATCAATGATAAATGTTACTATTATACTTAATTTAAATGAATTTCTTATTTCTTATTTTTTAAAGTTTATAGTTTTATTGTTTTTTTCATCTGAAACTCTATTCGAATTTTTGTTATTTTATGAATGTTACTACGTTATAAATTGTAATATCTATAATTTGTGTCATTCTGAAATTATATATTTTTTGCCACGCTCTCTTTTTGTTATTATAAAGACCATCTTATTGATTTTAAAGTTCAATAGCTGACCATTCTTTTATGAGATAAATCTGTAGATGCATAAAATAAATAAATACATAATAGATATACTTAGTTACACAACAAATTGATAATAGACTCACAACAAAAGAAGACAAATTATGCGATTGGAGGGTTGATATTCAATTCAAAAATTCATATTTTAATATCAACCGTTGGCGGATCAGGACAACTACGTGTATAATATAAGAATGAAGATTTAGTTATGTTGTCGTTTTCTATGTTGCTTAATTATATAGTCTATTAGTAAAATAGTTAGAATGAATAAATTGATAATTTTTTTTTTAAATCTTGCCAGAGGCTAGCAAGTGTTATAAATTGATAATTTATAGATATATTAAAGAGTGAGTCTATGGTACTATACATATTACGATTTGGCACCGTGTTACGACTCTATATTTGAGTTTTCAAATCCTAACGGTCAATCCGAACCATTCATCTTGTTCTACATATTAATATGTGTTTGGAGACCAAATTTTACATTTTTTGAAATTTTTTTACTATTTTTTTAGATTTACTGAAAATCACTGTTTTTGGATGGTCCAAAATTTTCAGATCAAGTGATTTTCTATATATCTAAAAAAAATAGTAAAAAAATTTCAAAAAATGTAAAATTTGGTCTCCAAACACATATTAATATGGAGAACAAGATGAACGGTTCGGATCGACTGTTAGGATTTGAAAACTCGAATATAGAGCCGTAGCACGGTAACAACCGTGATATGCATAGTACCATAGACTCACTCTATATTAAATATATATTTTTTTTAGAATTATATTGAATTGTGAAATTAATGCACTTCATAACTTGTTGTAAATTTATTGGTGGTACTTCGCATCGTAAATTTAATGTTGGCTAATATTAAAACATTTGTTCCAGAGCCGTGGTGCAACCAATTGGTTTTCTAGTTTTTAAAATTCAAACCATTAGATGTAATCTCTATATAAAAATATACTTGGAGACCAAATTTTATATTTCTTGGATATATTTTTTACTATTTATTAAGTCAGTTTTAAAATCGGTGATTTTAATAAACAGTGACAAGTTTCTAAATAATTGAAAACAACGATTTTAAAATTGTCTTAACAAATAGTAAAAATTTCAGAAAAATGTAAAATTTAGTCTCCAAACACATTTTAACATAGATTGAATATTGAACGATTTGGATCAACTATTTAAACTTTAAAAATGTAAAAACCAAAGTATTTGTTCCACAGCCTAGGAATAAAAGTTTCGATATTAGCCAACCTATATATATATAGAGAGGAGGGTTCAAATGCCTCCATGTTTTTGTGCCTCCATCATGCCTCCATCTCTCTCTATCATTTTCAAAGTTCAAACAGTCGATCCGAACCGCTCAACCTAACCTCCATACTAAAATATGTTTGGAGACCAAATTTTATATTTTTACGAATTTTTTTACTATTTTTTTAGATAGTGTTACGTTACGAAATTTTAACAATTAATTTTTAATGATTTAAAGGCAAGAATAAAAAAAAATTGTGCTAACAAAATGGAAGTTAAAACCATAATTAAGGTTCCTCTAATTAAGTAAGTTAAGTGTGAATCGAAACCGCGTCGAAATTTCGAGAATTTGAGACTTTATAAGCTCAGTGCATCCGCACTGGTGGTGACTACAGGTGACTAACCCGCACTGACTTCTGTTTTCCTTAAATTGCCTTTGAAATTTTTGTGAGTGCGGGTGAGGCCGCACTCATGAAGTTTCTGTGTTGAACTGAAATTCCTGAAATTGGCTAAGTACTGAGTGCGGGTGGGTGCGTCCGCATTATGCTCGGACTTTTTCTGAAATTTTGTCAAAAATCTACTAAGTTCTGACTGCGGGTGATTTCTGTGTTAAAATTCATTTCTGAAAACTGACTAAGTGCTGAGTGCGGGTGAAGTGACCCGCACTGCGGGTGGAGGACCCGTACCGACACCAGTTTTTCTTCTGGAAAGTGCTGGAAAGATCAGCTAAGTGCTGAGTGCGTCCGCACTCAGGTCCAGTGCAGGTGAGTGATCCGCACTGGATGAATCTGAGGGTTTATTTGCATAAATCCTACTCTCTCTCTCTCTCTCTCCCACTTCATTCCTTTATCATTTTAAGTGAAATTTCTGCCAAGAGAGAGGAAAAAGAGCGAGAGAGTTTCCCGTCTATCTCAAACCCCCGATTGTTACGAGAAATCGAAACTAGAACCGAGTAAGCGCCCGTGAATCTCTCCCAACTCCCTGATTCGGTATTCTTTTCTCTCATTTTCACTTGCTAAACCTTGAATTTTCTCGATTTCTCAGATTCTCGTTTTAAACTCGAGATTTGTGTTCGAATTGCTCGAGGATTAGTTCCTCTACACTCCTTGCTTGTTTATTTGTCAATCTTTTTCCCGATTTCTTCCGATTTGTTGATTTTGGATTTCTAGGGTTTCGTGCCAAAATTGAAACTGGGCATAATCGTGAATTGATTTGCTTAACCCAACCAATTATACTTGTAATCGGTAGGGTTGCCTCCTGATCTTGAATTTCTAGAACGATTAACGATTAATTTGAGGTTTTGACCAAATTAGGGTTTAACCAAACGGTAAACTGAATTGTTACGAGAACCAAATTGGTGAACTAGTAAGTGAATAGTTACCCAATTGAGAGTTTGTATGGTCCAGAGGACCTAGATGAGATTGTGTGCGGTTTTAGAGAATTTTGGTAAGAAAAGAGGAATCAAAGGAATCGGTACCAAAGCATAAGAATTGATTAAGGAATACATAAGCCCTAGAAGTAACTCGAGTAAACCTCTCGATCGTGAACCAATGTTAAACCTAGTATACGTGTAATATAGGTGTAGGCTCGGTCGAGCAAGACGTTGCGAGGCACTTCGAGACGTCCGATCCTTAAATTAAGCGGTACGCTCGTCGTATTCAGGTGCGGGATTCTTGGACTTGTTTGATACTTTACTTTTAGGAATTAAACTGTTTATTCATTTGTCATGTTGAATGCTTAATTGTTGCATATTTTGAAATTCATGATGTATATTGATGCTTGCATAAATGAGAATGATTTGAACTGTTCGGTTAAGTTTAATTGGCATGTTGGTATGGTTATTATTTGATTAGTTCTATTAATTGTTCTTGATGTGAATAAATCTTCCAGGCCGACCTGTTTAGGTGGCTGGATAAGGTGACGGTGACCTATCCGTTGACCTGTGTTTATGAATTTGCCAGACCGACCTGTTTAGGTGGCTGGATAAGGTGACACTGCTGACTTATGCGTTGACCTGTTATGAATTTGCCAGACCGACCTGTTTAGGTGGCTGGATAAGGTGACGCTGCTGACTTATGCGTTGACCTGTGATGAATTTGTCAGACCGACCTGTTTAGGTGGCTGGATAAGGTGACGGTGACCGATCCGTTGACCTGTTTAATGAATTGTGCAAGGCTGATAGCTAATTGTGATTCTATTTGAATGAAATTGCAAAGTTGAGCGGTATGGCTGACTTTGATTCCGTGTGATTGCATTTTTGTCAAAGTTGACCTCTATAGGTGACTTTTAACCAGACCTTAGGAAATGGTTAAGCCAAACAGCTACAGATGGGTGTCAGATAAAGGGTCCAGCTCGGTTGGCCATCTGTAGGTGTCAGTAACCCTACAGATGTGGGTTTGAGAAAAGGTCCAGCTCGAAAGAACATTTGTAGTTGCTACAAGCCCTAATGAATCGAGTTAAGCCAAATATATGTTGTGTTTGAAATTCATCTTGGAAATTTCGTGAACTGTATTTCAGGTTGATTATTTGTTGTCAAACATTGGCATTCTGTTATTTATGATTATATATATCTGTTTGCATTGTTATTGTTTGGGTTTCATTTTTGAATATGGAGTTTGATTGCAAGTCCAATAATCTAAACTGTGGCAAATTTCGCACTGAGAATTTATTCTCACCCCCACCCTCCGGGTTATTTTTACAGGTACGGGTGCGATTGATTCCGGAGAGGCACGCGAATAGTGGGCCTTATAGTTTACCTTCACTTGAACCTAGTTATGTTTTGTTGTGTAGTTTAGGGTAGGCCTCGTGGTTGGTATCCGGATGAGATACTTTCGTTGTATTATAATCTGACCAGACTGTGTACTCTGATTTGTGTATATATAAACTTGGTTTATATTGTTTGGTTTTGAATTGTTGAGTATAATTTGAATAGCCTTGTAAGTATATACGGCGTTGTATGCTTACGGCGGGAGACAGTTACGACCCGTGGCCGCGGGGTGTGACAGATAGGTACAAAATACTGTTTTTAGATGGTTCAGATTTACTGATTTTGTACCTATCTAAAAAAATAGTAAAAAAATTCCTAAAAATATAAAATTTGGTCTCCAAACATATTTTAGTATGGAGGTTAGGTTGAGCGGTTCGGATCGACTGTTTGAACTTTGAAAATGATAGAGAGAGATGGAGGCATGATGGATGCACAAAAACATGGAGGCATTTGAACCCTCCTCATATATATATATATATATATAGGAATATGCTAGCATGCTATGCATAGCATAGAGCCCCTCCATGCAACGGCTCGGATTTCGAGTTTTCAAAATCCTAACGGTCGATCCGAACCGTTCATCTTGTTCTCCATATTAATATGTGTTTGGGGACCAAATTTTACATTTTTTTGAATTTTTTTACTATTTCTTTAGATTTATTGAAAATCGCTGTTTTTTTATGGTCCAGATTTGCTGAAAACAGCGATTTTCAATAAATCTAAAGAAATAGTAAAAAAATTCCAAAAAATGTAAAATTTGGTCTCCAAACACATATTAATATGGAGAACAAGATGAACGGTTCGGATCAACCGTTAGAAATTTGAAAACTCAAAATCCAAGCCGTTGCATGGAGGGGTTCTATGCTATGCATAGCATGCTAGCATATTCCTATATATATATATATATATATATATATATATATATGAGTTGGGCTACGGTGAGTTGCGAAGTAAAGCGACTATTTTACTTCACGCTCATATTTTGCAATTTTAAAGTTCAAAATGTCGATCCGAACCGCTCAACATGATCTCCATATTGAAATGTGCTTGGAAACCAAATTTTATATTTTTTGGAATTTTTTTATTATTTATTAAGCCACTTTGAAAATCACCGATCTAGCGATCGAGAAATTTTTACTGTTTTTACTGTTCACCCGGATTTTCAGATTTTCAAAGTAGCTTAATAAATAGCAAAAAAATTCCAAAAAATATAAAATTTAGTTTCCAATCATATTTTAATATAGATTAAACATCTAACGATTTGGATCGGCTATTTGAATATTGAAAATGAAGATATTGCGTGAAGTAAAAACGTGTTTTACTTCGCAACTCACCGTAGCCTTACTATATATATATATAAATAAAAATACTGTTCTATAAGACATATTTTTGAAAGTTCGGAAAATTAGTTATTAAGCCCCCACATTCTTTTTACCTACCTCTGTCATATAATTTTAGCTTCATTAATTTATCCTGTAGTTACATCAATATATAATTAGGTAACTTTCAAAAAAAATATAATAAGGTAATTTGCATTTTCATTTAGACACACCCCAAATATCCTCATCTAATTAGGTACACATCCCGTAATTCCCGGTATAACTTTACAATGAGGATTAAAGTGAAAACTTCCTCTCAAGTACGTATTAATAGTTTTCGAGTGTGCCCGCGTGCGGGCATCTCCATTCTATTATTAAGCACGTTGGATGTCCGATTCGCCAATGGCTATGATTGAAAGATAAAACTTCGAATTTGATCTCAGCCCTCCAATTACATAATTTGTCTTAGTTTGATTAAATGCATCTGTTTTATGTATAGAAGTCTACATTTAGTTAAAAAACATACTAACTACATGTGCTGCCACACGATACGTTACAATTAAAATTGAACAAATTCTGAAATTTAGCGATATATTTATTTGTTTCCTTATTTCTTTGTTTCCATATATCTCTTCTTCAATTGAAAAGACTCCACCTTTCATTTTCTTATTTCTTTGTTTCCTTACTTCTTCTTCGTTTCTATACGGATCACAATGAAATTTTTATTTTTTTTATTTTCTTATTTATCTTTCTTTGTTTCTATACATATTGGTGTGGGCAATTTAGAATATATTTTAAATATAGAATAAATCTAGAGAAGGGATCAAGTTACAACAATTTTTGAGTTACAACAAGTTACAACAATCATTTTCTACATTTTCAAAGTCCAAATCATCGATCCAAACCGTTAGATGTGATCTCTACAATAAAATGTTCTTGGAGACCAAATTTTACATTTTTTGGAAATTTTTTACTATTTATTAAGATGGGTACAAAATTCAATGGTTTGAATTTGACTAGTTTTTGTACCCATCTTAATAAATAGTAAAAAAATTCCAAAAAATGTAAAATTTGGTCTCCAAGCACATTTTATAGTAGAGATCACATCTAACGGTTTGGATCGACGATTTGGACTTTGAAAATGTAAAAAATGCTTGTTGTAACTCAAAAATTGTTGTAACTTGATCCCTCATCATATATCAATGTGTGTGTGTGTGTGTATTCTAAATTGGAAACAAAGAAGAAGAAGAATATAAATTGAAAACAAAAATGAATATAAATTGGAACTGTGTGTGAATATATATTTCTCTTATAATATGTGTGTGTGTGTGTGTGTGTATATCATATACATACACACAATAATACTTTTTATTTATGTTTTTTGATATCATATTATATGTCGATATTGAATTGTTTGTATGATATTTGATATTAGATTCGAATCGAGCTATTATTTGATATAATTGGTACTTAAAAATAAAGAATCATCACATCATCAAATTGTTATCAGATATCACGATTAAAGTTAATTAAAAATACAGAATCATATAAATTTTTTATTAACATGTGTCTTGATTTTTGGTAATTCTTATTTTTTATTAATATATTTGTCTCTTATAATATGTCTCCGTTGCAACACACGGGTATGATACTAGTATGTATATATATATATAGAGAGAGAGAGAGTGTGGCTAATATCAAAACGTTTGCACCACGCCTCCCGTGTAACTAAGTCATTTTCTGATTTTCAAAGTCCAAATGATCGATCCGAACCGTTAGATGTGATCTCCATATTAAAATGTGCTTGGAGACCAAATTTTACATTTTTTTTTGAATTTTTTTACTATTTATTAACCCACTTTGAAAATCGCTGATCCAACGGTAGCTTCTGATTTTACTATTTGGTTAAGCCACCGTTGGATCAGCTTCTTTCAAAGTGGCTTAATAAATAGTAAAAAAAAATTCCAAAAAATGTAAAAATTGGTCTCCAAGCACATTTTAATTTGGAGATCACATCTAACGGTTCGGATCGGTCATTTGGACTTTAAAAATTGGAAAATGACTTGGTTGCACGGGAGGCGTGGTGAAAACGTTTTAATATTAGTCACACACACACACACTCTCTCTCTCTCTCTCTCTCTATATATATATATATATAGGAATATGCTAGCATGCTCTGTGTAGCATAGAGGGCCTCCGTGTAACGGCTCAATATTCGACTTTTTAAAATCCTAACGGTCGATCTGAACCGTTCATCTTGTTCTTCATATTAATATGTGTTTGGAGACCAAATTTTACATTTTTTGTAATTTTTTTTACTTTTTTTTTAAGATTTATTGAAAATCATTGTTTTCAGCAAATCTGGACCATAAAAAAACAGTGATTTTCAATAAATCTAAAAAAATAGTAAAAAAAATTCTAAAAAATGTAAAATTTAGTCTCCAAACACATATTAATATGGAGAACAAGATGAACGGTTCGGATCGACCGTTAGGATTTTGAAAAGTTGAATATTGAGCCGTTGCATGGAAGCCCTCTATGCTACACATAGCATGCTGGCAGGTTCCTATATATATAAACCGTTAGGATTTTGAAAAGTCGAATATTTAGCCGTTGCACGAAACCCTCTATGCTACGCATAACATGCTAGCAGGTTCCTATATATATATATATATATGCTAATATGCTTTCGGTAGCATATGGGCCGAAATACACATGGTCGAAATTTGAAATTTCAAAATTCAAAAAGTCGATCTGAACCGTTCATCTTGTTCTCCATATTAATATGTGCTTACAGACCAAATTTTACATTTTTCTGAATTTTTTTACTATTTATTAAGTCACTTTGAAAATTGCTGATCCAACGATGGCTTAACAAAACAGTAAAACCGTTGGATCACCGATTTTCAAAGTGGCTTAATAAATAGTAAAAAAATTCAGAAAAATGTAAAATTTGGTATCCAAGCACATATTAATATGGAGAACAAGATGAACGGTTCAGATCAACTTTTTAGATTTTGAAATTTCAAATTTTGACCGTGTGTATTTCGGCCCATATGCTACCGAAAGCACATTAGTCTATCTATATATATACAGGAACCTGCTAGCATGCTATGCATAGCATAGAGGGCCTCCGTGCAACGGCTCAATATTTGACTTTTTAAAATCCTAACGGTCGATCCAAACCGTTCATCTTGTTCTTCATATTAATATGTGTTTGGAGACCAAATTTTACATTTTTTGGAATTTTTTTACTATTTTTTTAGATTTATTGAAAATTGCTATCTGGACCATAAAAAAACAGCGATTTTCAATAAATAGTAAAAAAATAGTAAAAAAATTCCAAAAAATTTAAAATTTGGTCTCCAAACACATATTAATATGGAGAACTAGATGAACGGTTTGGATTGACCGTTAGAATTTTGAAAAGTCGAATATTGAGCCGTTGCACGGAGGCCCTCTATGCTACGCATAGCATGCTATCATATTCATATATATATATATGAGTAAGGCTACCATACATTGCAATGTATAGACATTTTTGTGCATTGGACTATAAATCACTGAGTACAAAGTCCAAATAACCGATCCAAACCGTTCATTTTTTTCTCCATATTAATATGTGCTTGGAGACCAAATTTTATATTGTTTGAAATTTTTTTACTCTTTATTAAGCCACTTTGAAAATCGCTGATCCAACGGTGCCTTTTGATTTTACTGTTAGCGTTGGATAAGGGATTTTCAAAGTGGTTTAATAAATAGTAAAATATTTCCAAAAAAATGTAAAATTTGGTCTCCAAAGACATATTAATATGGAGAACAATATGAATGGTTTGGATTGGTTATTTGGACTTTGAACTCGGTGATTTATAGTCCAATGCACAAAAATGTCTATACATTGCAATGTATGGTAGCCTTACTCTCTCTCTCTCTCTCTCTCTCTCTCTATATATATATATATATATATATATATATATATATACGAGGAGGGATCCAATTACACCATTTTTTGTAACACCGGGTTACACTCTATATTTTTGAAGTCCAAACAGTCGATCCAAACCGTTCAACATAATGGATATGTTAAAATGTGTTTGCATATCAAATTTTACATGTTTTTTAAATTTTTTACTATTTATTAATAGGGGAATTTCATATATATACAACTCAAAAAATGTTAAATTACATATTTACCATCCAAATTTCTATAATTACATATTTACCATCTAAAAATCGAATAACTCTAATATTTATCCAATATGACTTCAATATATATCAAATATACTCAAAATTCAAATTATTTATGTGTAATATGTTATACTAAGTGCACCGCTAATCGCTCTAAAAACTGAAAATAAATGTGATTAAAAGTAAATAGATGAGTTTAGGGAAAGTTGACACGTGGGGTGATAACGGAGTTTGACAAATCAAAGGCCTACGTCTCCGGGGCATTGCAACCTCTTCTAGGTACGCCTTTGTTAGATGTGTTCTAAAAGTTATCTTATGTTGATAACTTTTACATGTTATGTTTATGAATTGGATGCTACATGCATTTTGTTCCATGAAATTTATGTTTATCTATAGAAGTGTTCAAGAAGATGCTCTTGGTCTTGAACCATAGAACTATATATGATGATAAACATAAATATCTAAAATGTTCACAAACTTGGTTATTAGCATGGAACACTAATATACCATGATAAGTTTGTCATGTTGATTAAAGTACATTGTAGTTCTATAAATGTTGATAAAGGCTTATCGTTTAATAACATGAGTATATGAAATGTTTCATATATTGAATAGACCTAACAAATGAAAATATTATATGGGTTATGTTAGTGTCATTAATATTTTCATTGTGTCTCGAAATTCTAAGATATGATATGTATTTCTTTTTCACATGAGAAGTATATAATGTAATTAGTATTAAAAGCTGTTTATCATAAGTGGTGATAAAAATATTAGTTCCTTGTATATAACTTGTACGGGAGAAAGTTATATGTCAATAGTATCATTGCCCCTCATTTATAATGAGTGATGATATTTTATGGGCCCCTTGGTAAAGTAGAATTATAATGCATGCAATATAACTGAAGTACAGTTATATATTTATAATTTACTTAAGAGACCAAGAAACGAATATAATACAGAGATGACACAGTCCGACTTTGTATATTATTCATGATATCATGTGGCAAGGAATGGACACAAGTAATGTTATTCGTAACGTTACTTTAAAGGATCATGTATTGTAAAAATGATATTTTACATCTATGTTATTTGGGTAACTATAATGTATAGCTAGAATACCGCTTATAGTTTATGGTAATAAAATGTTTTATGTCATTGCCAACATAACACAGATCCTCCATATAGGTCACACCAATTGAACGAGAAACAAGAAGGATATTTTATTTATATGATGTATATTGTTTCATATGACATGAAATAATATACATGTGATAAATAAATATCATGACTGCTTAGAACGAAGATAAATTTATGAGAAGTGTGCATGTATATTATTTGGTATAATATGGTGCATATTATATAGTATAATATACATGACACATAAATATAATAATGTGCAAAACATTGTTATAACATAAGTTTATTAAAACCCAAAATTAATATGAGTTAAGGCTGGTACTGTAGCAGCGGCTAGAGTTGGCTATTTTAATAAGGAGAATTATACTAAGAAGGTTACACAATGGAAACCCTAGTATATTTGTATATAAGGAGATGTAGAGAATGTATTCATTATGTAAGCAAGAAAGTAATTTTCAGAAAATTTATTTCCTTCTCTTTCTCTCTCTCCTAGCCGCCACCCCTCTTCCTCTCATATTATTGGTTTCTCTAATGAAAAAAAAATATTAGAAGAACAAGAAGGGTTATTAACTAGGTTCTAAGCTTAGATTAGATTAAGATCTCTAGCAAGGTCTTTCTAATTCTTGTTTAGTTCAAGGTGAACACTAGGAGGTCGTTTCGACAAACGAAGGTATCCAAGAGATCTAGAAGAGAATTCGACTTCTCTCTATTTACCAAATTGACATTTGGTAGAGGTATATCTAAATCACATTTAGTAAATAGATTTGTGATGAATGAATGAGTAGATATCCATGTGCATATGAATTGCTTGAATAAAATTAGCATAATAAAGTAGATCCGTAGATGCTTGTAAGAAGGTTAAAATTTTTGAATTTATTGCCTTGCCGCATCATGAAATCCTTTAGCCTTTCTATACTCAATGAGAAAGGATTACAACTTGTGAACTGGTGAGCCCTTACAAAGCAACGGGAAGTCACACGACCAACTAGAGTAGAGATTGAAGTCTCAAAGTTTAGATCTTCAAGAGAAACACTATAAATCTCACTCTAACCTAATCTAACTCAAGATTAGTGAAGTCGGTTTGAGGTTGTTTGAGAGACATTAAAGTTTTAAGCTCAATCAACAATGGAGGACTTTAACTCACATAAAATCGCTTTTTAGAAAGTTAGGGTTAGCTGTGTTGGCTTGGGAAAGAAACCCCAAGCCCTATTTATAGAGACAGCACCAAAGGTGCTTTTTGGTTTAAAACGTTACAGACGTTTGTTAAAACCGTTAGTATAATAATCTAGAAGTTAATAATACGATAATTTATCATAAAGCTTTATTCATGAATTGAATGTTTATTTATATATCATTTTGTTGCCTTGAGTATTATTGTATTATGGATCATTTCGAGTTCATGACTAGAATTGTGAAACTCCATAATTAAGATGATATATACTCTTAAGAAGTCACTAACCGAGGTAATTAGCAGGAACACTAATTAACCGTTACTAAGTTAGTATGTGGATTAAAAGATGATTAAGTTTTACAAACCATTGACACGAGATGTCATTTTAATCACATAGATACATGTTCTAGGAACATGATATTTGACAGACCCCGAATGAAACATTATACGGAATTGTGTTCATGTCATTAATGCTTTCATTCAGTGTTAAGTTCTAAAGTATGAGGTATTCATCTTTCCTACTAAGAAATGTATATGTGTGATTGTTATCAAACACTGTCGGTAAAATGCAGTTATAACGGTAGCTCTTCGGTATACATGGCTTAGCTGAGGTAGTGATGGTTTACCAAAAGTACTATTGTCCCTCGTATCTCTATACGAGCTATAGCATCACTGGGCCCCTTGATAGAGTAAGATTATCAGCGCGCGGTATGATTACAAGAGTGATCATATTTGATAATCTGCTCAAGATCAAGAAAAGATTAAGTTTACAAGGATGACACACACCTATCTTGAAACTAATCTGATAGCTATGTGACAAAAGAACTGACACAAGTAAATTGTTTACTGGATCGTGATATTGTACTGTACAGCATCATCTGTGTAATTGGATGGTCATGATGCGTTTTGCCAGATGCCTCTCATGATTATAGAAGTTAAAACAGTTTTAATTCTATTTACCAACATAACACAGATCCTATTGGGTCACACCGTATAGGAGTTAATCGGAGAATCTTATTGTGATTGATTATAAATTGGTTATGATCAATAGTAAGATAGTTATAATTAATTATATGTGTTATAATTAAATTATAAATGTCATATAAGATGACAAGCAGAAACAAAGGTTAATTTATAAACGTACACGTTACGTTGTATAAAAGTTACCGAACAACAACCAAAAATAAATATAATTGTACATGACAATTATATATATATTTGATTTGGATTTTAATTGTTAATTATGGATTTGAATTATGGGTTTAAAGCCCAAAAATAATCAAAGCCTTAATTAAAATTAAAAGCCCAAAGTCAAAGCCCAATTTATAAAGCCTTTTACTAATCATGACACACTACCTTCCACACTCTTCTACATGCTTCTACACCCTAAGGTGTCATGCAAGGTGGCATGGAATGAAAGGTGGCATGGCATTTTGGTAAATAGGCCGAACTTGAGGGGTATTTTGGTCATTGACGAACCTCCTCAAAAGTCTATAAATAGAGGGGTACATGGAGATAGAAAATTACTAATTCACGTGTTATCGGATTGTCTGATCAGTTCGTTAATTATATTTTCTCTCTTTCTCAATTTACGGTTTGTTGTTTAATATTCACGAGATCGGTGAATAGTGTTTCTGCAGAAAACTGCGGTTTACGATATTTCTGGCAAAAGAAATAAACCGCTTTCTGGTTAGTCCTGGTGGATAACCTATAGAGGCACCATACGTTTGGTGCTCCGAGGAGAATCATTCCCGTGATGTAGCTCTACTCGCTCGGTCTGCATTCCAACTGTGATTCGAAAACAAGGTATAAATATGTTATATTAATCTATTTAATTGGTAAGTAGATTAATGTTTTAGAAATCAATCATGGAGTAGATCTGTAAAATGATTAAATTGGGTTTTGATGCCAAAGGAATACTGAAGGTGGGCCGTCTTGGAAAGTTTCCTGACATACCCCGTTTAATCATTGGCTTAAGTTAGAAGTAAAATTTTTGTTTTACGTTCTTTCCGCAGCTTAAGCCTAAACGGGTTTTGGTTACCCCGAAAACCCAACAAAAACGTTACAATGTTTTAGCTCAGTTTGAATTTAGGATTGTTTTTTTTTTTTCTGTGAGATCGATCGAAACGTTACCAATGTTTATAAAATGTTACGTAACGATTTGCACTGTAAAAACTTGCTCAAAAACATGATTTTTGAAACTTGGAATTTAATTAAAATGTTACAACGTTTTCAACAAATGTTATGACGTTTTATGATATTTCCTGAGTTTTGATCAAGTCATCAGTGTTTCTTTACAGGCTAAATCGTTATAACATTTTACAAACGTTACCAAAGTTTGTATCCTGTTGAAACAACATCAAACACACTTTACCAACTTTAAAATATTACAGATTAAATTCTTGATAAATGTCTTTATGATTTTTTCAGTTCAAGCCATCTACTTTACCATTCCAATTGACTTGAACTTGCATTGATCTAAAATAGAAGAAATCGTAACATTCAATTGTATGTTTTCTAAATTAGTCAAATAGATGAAAAAAATTATTGCTACAACCAACAATCTCTCTCTTTTGACGATTTGCAAAACATACAATGCGAGTAACTATCCTTAGTGCTAGTGCATTTATTTGATCCAAATTTAACTCGAAACCCCTGCCATTTCTCGAGAACATAAACATTATAATTTTAATTGAACTTTTGACCAATTATCAAACAACCTCTTAAATCTAAGCTTGATCCCAAAACTCAATTTCTAATTCCAAAAAACATGTTTCTCGTGTGTGAACTCTTGATCAATTTAATCCTCTAACATAAAAATATATATGTAGCGACATCCTACTTCTAAAGTTTTTTTTGAAAAAAATACCAGACAGTGGCTGTCAGGTTTGTTTATAAAAAACAAGGTTACAGGGTCCCTAGTTCTACTACAATTACATCTTCCTTTCCCGTTAAGGTTCACAGTTTGCATATAGAACAAACCACACAGCTACAACCAAAGACCCTGTCAACACTGCTAGCAAAAGAATTCAGCTTTTAAATAAAAATAAAAGGATTTGTCTAAACATCTATTAGACACAGTGCTTCTCCCACAACGTCCCTTCCCTGATAATCCATTGCGCCACCACGTCAATTGGGACTTGTTTTTCCTCAAAAATCACAGCATTTCTCTGCCTCCAGATAGCCCAACAGACACATGAGAAGAAAATCTGCCATCTGTTCCTTGCTCCGGTGGATTGATTGAAGTACGCGTGGGATTTGCTTAGAGCTTCTTGTACCGAAAACTCCTCCCACCTTATTCTGTGTCCAAGGTACCTGCAAATGCGATCCCAGATTTGGACGGCATGTGTGCAGTGTAGAAATAGATGTTGATCTGTCTCCAAAACTCCCTCATTGCACATGATGCAGGTTGCAAATTTGTTGACATCCTACTTCTAAAGTTATGTACTATTATTGTGTCTTTATTTTACTGTTCTCGGAAATTCCAAATCGCTTAGACCTTAATTACATATCATCCTTAAATCTTTTAAAATTTTCCAACAGTCTCCTATTGATGGACCCCAAACAGAATTTTTGTCACTTTGCAACTAAGTGGGTCCAAATACTTGTGTGTTTAAATAATTCGTTATCCAAATACAACTTTCGTTAATTGTGTAGCGGTTAACAGTTTCCTAAAATACGATTAGTTATAAAAATTGTCAATCATCATACCAATTGACTTCTAAATAACTACAAACAGTCATCTCGACTCAATACGTCCGATAAAATTTTCTCCACAATCAAGTTGATTTTGTGAACTTAAATCAAATTTTAATTGAATAGATTCCCTTAGGTTTACCTAAACCTATCTAACATGAACTGATCCAAATTAATCTAGATCCCTTAAATTCTCGAGAAGGTGACATTGTATATATATTCCGCTTGAAATTAAGCCTGATCGTTTGATAATATGTCGTGTTCATCTAATCTCAATCATAAATTTGATACCTAAGTCGAAAGCTCATTTCTGACACCTGAACCCTCGTATAACTATTGATCGCCTTAAAGAAGTTTTGACCTAGTTCCTAATTGACTCATTCAAATTTCAACTTTATTGCTCGTCTAGAGTCTCTCAAATCCCCTTCATTCTTACACCATCCATTAAGTCCTATCAAAGTCTCTGAAGGACCTTTTCTCGCTAGGACCCAAAAGAAAGTATGCAATTACTTTGAAGTTGGATGATCCATTTAATCATTTTTCCTTCATTACCTAAATTCGACCGAAATTATTCCTCTTATATTGGGAACCTTCTCTCTCGTTATCGACTCCCCAAAATTCAGGTAACTCTGCGAAATCTGTTTTATGATTAGACCATATGATTTCTATCCCATTTCAACTTTGTTCACTATACTCGATATACCCTCAACAACTCTTTGAATCAGACTAAGTTTAATCTATCAAAATAAATTTTTATTATGATTGATTCCCTATTAATCTTACCTAAGCTAGATACCTTGATTAAGTTTAGTCTTATTCGCATCTCTGATCATTTCCAAAGAATTGAATCATCTAGTTTCAAATTGATTGAAGGACAACCATTGCTTAATCCTAAAGACGCCTCAAATTTTAATTATTATTCCTCTTACTGGAATCCTTGACTTGCTATCGATCCTTTCAAAATCCTAATTGATCACCGGGTACTCAAGTATATCTGAGCTAATAGTGCTCAACTGGAGTTCTTAATTTAAGGACCAACATATTCTTAAATATTAATTTAAAAATTTACCAATTTGTTGTATACTTTAAAACCCGCTTGGACTTCACTTCTCAAGGCAAATTTGGAACCCGGGACTGACAACATGAGCCTTACCTGTACTGTCCAACTCATCCAATGTAACCTAATAACATCAGAGAAAGCAATGTACAATTACCTTATAAACTCTGCCGATAGGGCGTCAAAGTAATGCAACAAAAATTAAGACGGGAACTTGGACGTGTCTGAGTGCCATTGGACCTTACTAACAAATTTCCAAGAGCTACCTGAATTTATTTGTCCGGATCGGATAGCCTTTTTGTTTCGAGACGAAACAATTTATTAGGGGTAGAATATTGTTATATTTCAAAATTTTAAACATGATTAATTTGTTAAATTGACTATTGCGCTTAAATAAATCTTTATTAAATTAATGATCGTTCATATTTTATCTGACTAATTAAAATAAATCTAAAATTTCGAATATAAATGAATTGTGAAATTATGTATACTAAAATTTAGAAATAAAATAAAAAATTTCGTATAAAGAAATAAATAAACCGTGTTCTGATTTATAATATAGAAATACAAATTTTTCGTGCACAATATTATAAAATATTATAAATCTCGTTCATTTATGAATTGTAGAAGCTAATTAAATAGAGATATAAATATATATAAAATTTATATCGAATTATTCAGATTCTAAATTGAAATATAAACGTTCAAAGTATTCATACGAATTTAATTGCTAAATTTTACGAAACTTCCATTTGAATTTATAAAAGAAATTTAATATTCAAAAGAGACTTTATATTAATGAACAAAATTTTGTGCTATTCAATTTGCTTCCCATCGGAATTAATTCGCACCATCTATAAAACCTATGATTGATTGTTTCATTTGAAAAATCTCAACCGTTCAAACCTTGCCGCACTAATCTCAAAGCATCCTTTTTATTAATTGGAGATGAATTGGCATTAACCCAATTGAAAGAAGAATTCGGATCCGGCAGCCTCACGCAAGACAGAGGCAAAGCCCGCTCTTCTCTCGAGCGCACATCCTCTTCGATGCCTGACTCCCCGACCCCACTACCTTCCCTCTCCCTATCTCGTTTCCTTCCTGGAGAAGGAAAAAGAGGCGAGCCTCTTATGAAACTTTGCCGTTCCCGCTCTCTCTTGCTGTTCCGTCTGGTGTCAGAACACTACGCCGAATTTATTGCCGAAATTTTTATTAATAGGAAATATATTAAATAAATATCGAGATTAGAGAACGCTTTTGCGTTTTATTCAGATATACGAAAACCGTTATGGTTTATCACGGCCTCTGGCCGTTATGGCTTATCACGGCCAGAGTTAGCACCTAATTAACAAGCTTAACCATTCTAACTGAACCATGAAAAAAACGGAAAAAAAAACCCTGTCCGTGATAGATTGGAACGGCCAAAGGAAAAAAAAAATCTCTGTCCGTGATGAACAGTAACGGTCAGGTCCGAAAAAAAAAAATTTGTTTTAACCTATGGCCGTGATGGGTTATCACGGCCAGCCCTTTTTCTTTTTTTTCTTTCTTTATTTCTGTCTCTGGCCGTGATAGATAGTAACGGCCAGGGTTTTTTTTCCGGTTTATTTCTTGCGCGGTTCAGTTAGAATGGTAATGATTAATTAAGTGTTAATGCTGGCCGTGATAAGCCAGAACGGCCAGAGGCCGTGATAAACCATAACGGTTTCCCTATATTTCGATAAAACACAAAAGCGTTCTCTAATCTCGATATTTATTTATTATATTTCCTATTAATAAAAATTTCGGGAATTTATTGTGAAACGGCAAAAGTCACCGCTGTCTTTCCGTCGTCAGCCGGCCGTACTGCTTATTGCGTGTGATTTTTCATTTTTTTTCGGGTATATAAACTCCCTCTGTCTCTCTCTTTGATTTTTCTGGTTCTCTCTTGCTCATGTGTTGAGACTTTTGCTTGATTCTCTCTATTCTTGCTCTCTTCCTCTGTTTTGTTGAGAATTTGAAATCCTAAAAATCTAGGGTTTCTTGTGAGTTGTTCTGGTGTTGTGCTTGTTGATTCTTGGTGCTCGTTGTTGATTTCTGGTGCTTGCTGTTAAATTCCGGTGCTTGATTTTAGACGGCCGAGGCGAGACTTTTAGACTTGGAACTGGCCGTTTTCTTTACTGTGTCACCTCTGTGATTTTTGCCCTCTCTTTCGGTTAGTATTAGCACTTCTCGATTTATCTTGACTCGTGTAGAATTTGAATTGTGGCTTGCTCGGGTTGTTGATTTTCTCGGCAAGCCAATGCACGTGGCTGTGCTTTTCTTGTTATGTTATGGTTCTGTTGTTGGCTGTTGCCTTGACCTGTTGCCTTGTTGTGTTTGTTCTGTTCTGTTTTGCTGGCCTGCTTGTTGTTTGGCTGGGTGCTTTGCCCTCTGACCTGGTGCTTGTTTCTGTTTTGCTGGTCTTGTTGGCTTGCTTTCCTGTGTGTGCTTGGTTGCCTTGTTGTGGTGCTGCGATACTGGTATGGTGTTGATATGTTTTTACCAGTACTTGAATTGACAGGGACCAATTTGCAAATATTTGTATTTTGGGGCTGTTTTGGAAAATTGTAGGCCCTTGTGTGATTATAAGAATTATAAGGACTTAAATGTAAAAATATGATTTTTGAATGTGATGGCCGGCCATATGTGAAAATGATTATAAATGGGTCTTGAATTGAATTGTTTGTAAATAGGCCTTGGATTGAATTGATTATATGTACACGTGAATAATTAGACCAAGTTCGATCCGAAAATGATTATTTTTATTATGCATGGAACTCAAATGGGCTTGGCTTGGAAATAAAATAAAAATTTTAAATACACAACCCGTAAATAAATAAAAGTTTGTGTTACAAAGTTTTAAATTCAAAATACAAGTATAAAAGCTTTTAATTTATAACGTAGTATTTTATTCTATACATATTTTAAATACTACTTATCCTAATAACCAAAATAATAATTATCCAACTTATTTTTATCTATAAATAAAGGGAAAATTGTGAAAATGCCATCCCAAACTTTGAAATTGTAAAAATTCCACTCCAAACTTCATTAATTTGTAATTTTTCCACTCCAAATATTTATTGACTAAAATACCCTCCCATCACAGTATAATAAAAACTTAAGTTTAGAGAAGAGAGTTTGTAGGGTTCTGTTCGTAAGGTACTGTGTAGTTTCGTAGCATCAGAGAGCTAAGTTGATTCATATAGAAAGAGAGAGAAAATTGCACTAATTTTGGAGCGTTAGTGTTCGTTGCTCACTGGGGAATTTCTTCAAGAATCTTCAAGGCACAATTTTTGAGTTGGTGTAATTAATGGATATGAGGTGATGGGTAGATGCAAGTCAGGGAGTAGAGAGGCATGTGAGGGATTGGGTAATTAATGGATATGAAGTCAGGGAGTAGAGAGGCGTGGGAGGGGTTTGGGTTTAGACAAATGTCATGTCTCTCCTTAGAAATCGCCATTAAAGAAGGCAGAGTTTCCTCCATTTGACCAAATATGACCCGTTAGCTAAAATGATTGATAGTTGTAAAGTGTCACAGTGTCAGCTTCCAATAAGAATAATATGCGTTAGAGGGGGATGAGAGGTCGAGGGAGAAAGAGGTGGGAACTGGGTGGGAGAAGAGAGGTTTGGTGATGGGAGGGTATTTTAGTCAATAAATATTTGGAGTGGCAAAATTACAAATTAATGAAATTTGGAGTGACATTTTTACAATTTCAAAGTTCGGAATGGCATTTTCACAATTTGAAGGTTATGGAGTGGCATTTTCACAATTTTCCCATAAATAAATTAGTAGAGCTAGGAATTTGAATTTATTTTATAATTTAGATTTCTAAAACCGAACTACAACGGCTAGATTAATTGTAACTAAATTAAATTGAATCAAATTAATTTAGAGAGTCAGAAATAAAGTTAATTAGGTAGACCATGTTATTTTACCGAAACTCACGAATAATTATTTTTATGAATAATCCGATATTGAATTTTTACAATCAATATATCCTCAAATTAAAGTATTAAAACTATAAATTAAGTTAGATTAAAATTAGAATAGTTTAAATGAAAGTAAATGGTTAAGATCTGACAAATCGATTCACTCAGACTGACTAAATCGAAAACTTTTATAAAATCAAAATAATCAATAATCTAACCTACACAATAATTGGGGCGAGGGTTAGAGTATGTTAGAGTAGACTCTGTACGAGCCCGATCATTGGGCTGATATGACTGACCCGCAGTTCGGAGCATACGCGGAGCACGCTGACTTTGCTGAGGGTTAGCCACAGAGATTCCAGCCCTACAGGTGTGGGATATCTGAATTATTTTCTTTCGTGGGCGTACTCTTACCAGTCGATCCATCTGACCTGACATCCGCACTTTATTTTAAGTAGATGCATTAAAACTATAGAGCATGTTTATCCTTTCTACACTGTAGGTAGAATTGCATAAACCCTGAAAAACCTAAATTTACTGTATTTTAGGAGTAGAATAATTAAATAATATTATAAATATATTATTAGAATATTAGGTTATTAGTTGTCTCCTTCTCGTGGAAGACAATATATTATTATTATTATTTTACGTGCATACACATGCATTGGTGAGAGCTGAGCAGAGCCGAGTGACTTCGTTCCGTCTTGGTGTCACTTGGCATGGGATGGCCCGACAGCCACTGAACCGAGGGTCACTTGATCCTTGGATGGCTTTAGGATTTATATTATATGTATAAACTTTGATTATGTATCCTTTTCGATCATTTTACTATTTGACGTGAGCAGTTCTGATCTCGAGTTCTGTGGCACGATACGATTCTGGATTTATTCCTTCCCTACATTAGGAGCTACTTTGCCTAGAACGGGATTCTAAGCCAGGTAGTGTTGGGTAGAATCTTGTGCGGGATTTCAAGACCAACGAGTCTTGGGTAGAATCTTGTACGGGGTTCCAGCACCGGTTTGGGTAGAATCCATGTGTGGTGTCCTATTGGTCTGGCCGGACGATAGAGTTCTCTCCTGCTCATGAGGGAAGAGATTAACAATTTTACGACTTGCATTGTATGATTTCTCCTATTGGATATGTTTGGGTGATGAATCGTTAGGCGAGATGACACACCGGATACACCGGATTTTGATATAACCATCGGCTAGTGTGCTATTATCTTGTGGGCAATGCTCGATATCACTAGGCAACGTATATCATTGCACTCTGATCACAGTCCTTGGATTATATTGTTTGGATCTTTTGATCCTATTGGCACGGCACGGGGTGATTTACTTTATCCATATTATTATTATTATTATTATTATTATTATTATTATTATTATTATTATTATTATTATTATTATTATTATTATTATTATTATTATTATTATTATTATTATTATTGTATTTGAGCACACAATGCAAGGAGTACTGGATTCCGACTTGATTTATATCCGATATTACACCTTGATTTTATTTTGGATTTATTTCGCATGTTGGCATAATAGAATAATCGCATCATGGCATCATTCAAAAGTATTATAAATTATATTAGATATTAATATAGGTTCACACATGTGCATATTTTAATTGTATTCATTTTATAAATAAAAGTGCTTTGACCGTAGAGGATCCCTGAGGGGATAATTCTGGGTCACATACTGGGCGATTCGTCGCTTACCCACAAGTTGTTTCGTGGGTTTTAGGTACAGGTTCTGGCGGTCCGCAGCAGGAGATGTCAGGAGCTGTCCCCGAGGGCCACACCACTTGACCTAGTTAGGGTTAGGCTTTTGATTAGATTTACGAGTCTCGTATTTCCTGTGTTATATATACGGGCTCGATAGATCATGTATCCCCTTCTATAGATGGTGTTATTTGGATTCGAGATGGATCGAATTATATATTATGTATGTGTATGTTTATTTATTTGCTATGTGACTGATGCTTGATATTTATATTATTTTGCTTCCGCTGCGGTTTGATTTATTATTTATGATTTGCCTTGCGTGCTTAATGATTACTTAAGCATGAGGCGAGGTTGATCACACCTAAATCCAGAATTCCTGGTTTGGAGTGTGACACACACACATATAACAATTCAATTCATGCATCACTTAGAATTAAACCTAATTATCTAATACACATGCAATTCAACAACATATTTCACATATCAAAACATAAACATGCAAGCATTCGACAATTTTGCATTTTAACCCCTAAAAATAATCCACAATTCATAAATTTAACAAGAAAGCAAATAAAATCAATTCAAGCTACAATTCAACTTAAACAATTCAAGCAAATTAAACAAGTCCAAATTAAATATGCATGAGAGAAATAAGTTCATAGCAACCAAATTAGTAAAGTTTTAGTTTGAGAAATTAAAGAGAATTCGATATAACTAAACGTCGTCGTCTCGATTGCCCTCATCTTCTTCATTGACCTCCTCTTCTTCATTTTCATCATTTTGGATCTCTTCCTCATTGGGATTCTCTTTTTCCTCAACAATCTCCTCTTCTTGAACATTTTCTGTAACATTAGCGTCTTGTTGCGGTGGAGCTGCCGGGCTACATGAAGGACCGTATTGCTTTACGAATCGGGCCGAGAGGCTTGATTGAGCCTTATCAAGCACTTTAATGGCCCATGAGTTTCATAGCACTTGTGATCGTATTTGTTTTTGTCCCTTCTTGAGATCACGAAATTCTTGTTGGGTCTCCACCCGGTGAACATGCATTTGTTGACATAATCACATCATTTGCTCATTGAGACCTTGTGGTGGAATGAATTGACCCACTTGAGGCATAGCTTGAGGTTGGGATTCATAGACCGGTAGGGCTTATACCGGTGGTTCTTGTTTCGAGTTCTCTTGTTCCATGTCATTTCGATCCCAGTATTGATTTGGTAAGACATCTTCCTTATTTATCCAATCATTTATATCCTATTTATCGGGTTTGTAAATTGGTAAATCCGAGTTTGAGTAAGAGAGAGTCCAACCCAATTTGGGTAGTAGGTCAACCAAATTTATCGGTATGATGAGTTGTTGGTCCTCGGGAATGATAATCCCATTTAGGCGAATTATCTTGCAAATGAGATGTGCGCAGAGCAACCGAGACACTTTGTTTATGTAGGAACTCCTCATGTCTTTAAGGACTATAAACGGTATATTGAACTGTTTGTCATCCAATTGGATAAGATGACTGTTCACACAAAAGTATGCTACAAAGTTTCAGTACAGTGAACTGTACCTTTTAAATCTTAAATACACTTTTGAGTCAGATTGCAAGTGCACAATCCTATCACGTAGTATATTGTCGGGTATTGATCACAGGGACGGTTCAGATTTAAACTGGACTCTACTTGATTTAATTAGGTACTAGAAGTGTGAAAATGTTAGTTTTGTTTGTTTAATTTTCTAAGTTCAATTGTAAGAATTAAATGACAGAAAGTAAAAATTAGTTTTTATCAATAAAAAGAAAGCGTTTTCAGGGTTTCAGATTTCATCTTCAACTCTGCCTCTTGGTTTCTAACGCGACCCGCGTCAGACCTCGAGTGAACACAGCATGGTTTTGTTTCTGCATTGTTTCTTTGTATAAGGTTCTACTGATCGTACCTAATGTTCCTAAACCTCAACTTTCGTTTGTTGGCTTAATAAACTTGGTAACAGAGATGCAATTTTACATTCTTAGGTTTTCGACTCTAAACTCTCGTCTACAGTATTCAACCTAAGTTATTTGTTTGGTTTACTAAAGGTATCCACCATCTCTCGATGGATGAAAAGTTTCACCTCTCGGTTACTATTTGGTTTCGCCTTACAGCTCTAAAACCCACCTCATGTACTTAGTCTGGTTGAAAGAAACATCAAGGCCAAATTACTAGAAAGATGTGTACAGCATCTAACAGTAGACAACAAGAATCATTCAATCAAGCTCGACAAAACAATTAAAATAATACTCAAACAAAATAAACACAAATATCAACACAGATTCAAACAACCTGCATATGAAACAGAGTATCCAACTACATCTTAACTCTAGAAACTAAATAAACTACTCAGACATGATCAAAAATCAAATAAAACAAGTGATGAAAACAGAGTTCATAATGAAATGATAAAACCCAATGAAGACAAGCTTTCTGCCGAGCCTCCTCCTTCCAAACCCTCGAAACAAAGTGGAGAATAATGGTGGTTGTGTAAAGATCGCTTCCAAAGAGGAGAGATATCGCTTCCTCCTACTGCCTCCCCCTTATTTATAGCTATTTTGTGACTTGGGGAGCAAGCAATCAAGGATGGAAGGTGAATCAATCAAGATCTCATGAAATATGGCAATAAATTCAGCTGATGCCTCTCTAAACTGATTTTTGTGATTTGCACATTATAAATTCTGATTTATAACCTTTCTAGAATTGTAGATCTCATTTTCCTCTTTCCAGTAAGTTTTTATTTGCCTAAAACGGAGTTCGTATGACCAAGATATGATCAAAATACGAAAAGATGTCGAAAACTGGAATTTCCATATATGCGCAGCCGCCCTGTGTGCTTTTTGCGCGACCCGCGTCCTGCCTCTGTTTATGCTGTGAGCAAAACTTCAAATGAGCATAACTCATTATCCGTAACTCCGTTTTCAGTGTTCTACCACTTTTCAGAAAGCTTGCGAGAAGATCTATAATTTGCTCCATTTTCTAAAATTTAAATAGACTTTGGCAGTAACTTGATTCGTGGTATAATTCTTCACTAAACTAAATTAAATTAACCTAAATTTATGAAAATTGGTCAAGTTATTGATATAAAACCCAGGCAAAAGTATACATATTCATGGACATCAATGACGAAGGTAGTACATGGAACCCCACTCAATGTTGGTTTTGAGGGTTGCTTTAGGGATAAGGATGTTGTTGATGAAGGTAAAAAGCAACCGGTGTAGGGATGGAAGAGATGATACATATAGAGGTGCCCCACCCCTATTGTTATGATCAAACCAATTCTTGTAGTGATCAGCGATATCAATGGCCAAAGTGGTCCAACTCCTTAAAAGGTAGGTCTCTTCACCATCATTCGGCACATCAAGCCAATTGGCAACCTTCTCAAGAGTGAGTGTAATTTTTTCCCACCCACGTATGAGGATAAAAGGAATGGGTTATCGGAGAAGTTGAGGTTTGCATAGAAGGTACGGATAAGAATTTCGGTATATGACTCACAACACCTTAGAAAACGGGTCCCAACTCCAATGATTGATAGTGAACTTATCAAAGTAATGACAATCCGTAATTTGCCTTGAATGAAATAAACCCATGAAATTGTCATATGCCTCTACATTCTGGAATAGGTATTTGTTGGTTCGGTTCATTCTAAAATCGGGTTGTATCGAATCACCACTACTTTGACCCGATTCAAATCACCATTACTTTGACCAGATTCAGTTCAAGATCTCTTTGATTTACTGGTACTATCACGGGAAGCACAAACTTTCTTTGGTGCCATTGAAATAGAAAGAAGTTTCATATTTTACCAATTAACGGAAGAAGTACAAATCCGAGAAGAGATTGGCACTAGAAGCACAGTGGTGAAGCCAGATCGTCGATTGAACGGTCGGATCGCCGGATTTGAGCGTAGGATTTTGGCTAGGGTTTTGGAGATGAAAGATAAGAAAGAGAGAATGGAGATTTTGAGAGAAAATTCGGGTAGAGAGAAAAGATGAGAGAAGAATGGGCTAAAGAACTCTTGAAATGGTGGAGTATCTTGGCCGGAGTAGTGAGAGAGAGATAGAGAGAGTGGCAAAGTAGAGAGAAAAAGAGATCTGAGAAGGCGTGAAGGAGAGAAAGAGGAAGGGACGGGTCAGATTTGAATATAAGCCCTTTTCACCTAAAACGTTACAGATGTTTGTAAAACGTTACCAACGTTTTTCCCAATTTATGCCTGTTTTACTCAAAATGTTACCAACGATTGTAAAATGTTGCGTAACGTTTTGCACTGACTCCAAACGATCATTTTGCCAAAAATTCTAATTCTCAGGATTTGAGAAATTGACTTAAAACATTACCAACGTTTATAAAACGTTACCAACGTTTATAAAATGTTACCACGTTTTAAATTAATATTAATGTCAGAAATTTAACCTTGTCAGGAGTCTAAGAATATATATAAAACGTTATAACATTTTTGTCCAAGAATGAACTCATAAATTTGGCTAAGTTTCAGATGCATTAATTATTTGAATCGTTACAATGTTTTCAGAAACGTTATAACATTTTAGACAGAGATTCAGAATTTTCATACGAATTGGCAAGAATCATTACAATGATTTCCATAAACGTTACATCATTTTGTACATAGATAATCAGACTTGAAAATTTTAAATTTTCACAAGTATTTTCTTGTATATGATTCTGAAACGTTACAATGTTTTATGGAAATGTTATAACATTTTGTGTGTGAATGACATACTTAGAAACTTCGAATTTTCACAGGTTTCTGTACATATTTGAGAATGAAACGTTACCAACGATTTTCAGAAACGTTACAATGATTTATACATAAATAATATGACTTAGAAAATTTTAAATTTTCACAAGTATTTTCTCGTATATGATTCTGAAATGTTATAACGTTTTCTGAAAACATTATAACATTTTGTATGTGAATGACATACTTAGAAACTTCAAATTTTTACAATGTACATAATTGAAAATGAAACATGACAATGATTTTCATAAACATTATAACGTTTTGTATAGAATTAATCTGACTTAGAAATTTCATATATTCACAAGGGTAAATATATTGAATTTATTTTCTCTCATTAATCATCCAAACACAAAAAAGTTAAATATATTGAATTTATTTTTTGCATGTAGAAGGGTAAATATGATATTATGAATTTTAGAGAGAAAACATATAATTTCAAAGATTTTAAGGGGTATATTTGTGTGTCAGTAGCTAACCCACAGGACAGGGACATGAGCACTTGCATTTTAAAAAAATAAATAAACAACTAATCCGCCTATGGGCAAGCAATAAGACGCCTGCCCATTCCACTCCACAGGCTTTGTAATTGTAGTTTGCACAGCCTGGCTCAACTGAGCTCCACCGTTATTAAATTCCTTGCATCTTGGCTTGCCTTACCTTGCCTTGGTCACCAAAATTTATAGGGAAATTTTTTTTATGCCACCTCAAAACTTGAAAATTACCAAATTGCCATCTCAAAACTTGAAATTATCAAATTGCCACTCTAAAATGTCTAACATTATCAAATTGTCCTCTTTATACAGCTGGTATATATATATGAATAAAATTATTTTGAAAAGTACTGTATAAAAAAACGTAATTTCGTATTTCCAATTTTACCCTTCCTTCAATTAACAGAGAAAACATGAAATTGGGTTCTCCAGTCCCTCTCTCTCCCTCCCGTACCCAAGCACCCTTCTTTTGTTTCTCTCGCTCTCTCTTTTTATCTCGCTGAGCACAACAACGAGGGTGGAAACCCTCGTTGAGCACCCTCTATCGTCTCGCTGAGTAGTACAACGAAGGTGCAAACCCTAGCCCCGAGCACCCCGCCACGGAGCCTCCTTCCTCCGCCTGCTTGTCTCTCATCAGATAGCTTTGTGCGAACATGGGACTTGAGATGTATAGATAAAGACAAGCTGAAGTCTATTAGGGAAGTATCACACAATAGAGCCGTGCATTCAGCCTATTTGTCACCAACTGGGAATGACATAGTTTCAACTAGGTATGCTTGTAATATGAATTTTTGTAGCAGATAAAATTACCAATGTCCGATTCAAAATGTTAGGTTTCCAGTTTTGAGTAAATTGGAATGAAGTGATTTACTTGAGCTAAAAAGATAAAGAGTAATTTAGTTACACATTTGGTGATTAAACCAACAAGTATTTGTAGAAAGAGAACAAGGGTTGAGACACCAAGAGTAGGTTGAAAGTGGGTTGAGATTGGTATTTTGTTGTGTTTCTATTTTGTTAGAATGCTATTGTCTGAAAATGCTATTGTCTGAGAATGCTATTGTCTGAGAATGTTGTTTTACAAGCTTTTGGTATATTTCTCATGTTTATCATTGTTCTCTGTTATGTATATTTCAGATCGTTTAATCATGCAAGTTTTGCAAATATTTTTGCTTTGCTTGTGGTCACTATGAGGAAAATGGTACTATTCTTTGCTTTATTATTTTAATCATGCAATTGAATCAAGCACATTTGTTTATTATTTTATACTGCTTGCTTTTAATTTTTATCATGTGTATGTTAAAAATGGTCCTGTTTGTTTGGGTATGATTTTTCTAGTTTATGAAATCTAAAGGCATGTTAGCTGCATCTTGGTTCCTTCAAATTTTCAAAGAAATCTCAACAGAAACCATGCTAGCTGCATCCGGTTTACATACCCAATGTTTAATTCTTGAGTTGCTTTGCAAATATAGGTTGGATAGTTTCTGAGCTTGTTTTTTCTGTTTGTAATGCTCTGCTCAACTATGACAGTTATATTATTCTCAAATCAACAAATCAAGAAGAGATCAACTTCATTAAGTATGTGATCTTTCAGGCATCTAACCATAAAAATAGTGAGCTTGATACTAACATTAAAACATAAAAGGTACATAGGTACTAAGCTCAGTGAGCAATGATATTAACATTAAAACATAAAGTGGGATAAGGTAGCCAAAATTAAACAAGGTAGCTAAAATTAAAGCATTACCCTAAAAAGCAAACGAAACCCTAAAAGTATAGCTAACATCCAAACATCAACACTACTTGCATATCATTACAATTAAAACACCGATCAACACAAATAGCAATGAGAAATTTAATTTGCTCCATTAATTTAACAAGACGAGAGTTATGTTCCTTCCATTCTCCCATCTCAATATCATATCGAGCTTCATTTCTACAAATGTCTGATACCACATGATCGACATCACTCCGTTGTTTCACAATTCCTAATTCGTGAAGAAATTCCTTGTACTCCTCCTCCCACATGAAGAAATTGTAACTATGATTCCACTGCAATTAAATAAAAAAAGTTCATTATCTATAATCCAAATAAAAAGTTCATTATCTGCAATTACTTGAGTAAAGTTCTAACTCAGGTTGGTCATATAGTGACATAACCGTCAAACTATTGCAGTTATTGGTAAGCCATTAGAATACACACAGAATCAGAAATAGAGATCAAGTAATGTGTAAGCACCAACTAATTTAACACAATCATAGAGAGCAATTTGGGACAGCAATGGTACAAATCAGAGAGGGTAATTTGCACCATTCTAAATCTCAATTTTTCAGGGGTAAGTGCATCTTACACAACTCAACAAGGCATCCGAAAAAGAGAGGGAATACCCAATTCAGATCAGATCAAGACAGCACCTAGGTACTGACTAGCAACATAACAGTACATGGCATCAATGGTCAACACAGGGAGGTAATGCCGCAACAAGGAAACAAGGAAACCTCGTTGCTTCTGGGAAAATCAACAACTCGGCAACCAATCTCAACAAGTCAAAGCTCTCAATCAAGACACAAGATCGACAATTTAGAGTCGAGTTTGAAACAATTACCCGAAATAGCAAGCAACAGAGAGGGAGGTGGAAAATGGTCGGCACCAAAGAAGCACCTTGTTTCTCAGCCGTCACACCAAAATTCAGCAAGCACCGAGATATCAGAAGCACCACATAGACAGTGAAATCAATGGCAGGTGGAGGAGAGACAGGCGGGCAGAGGAGGGAGGCTCCGTGGCGGGGTGCTCGGGGCTAGGGTTTGCACCTTCGTTGTACTGCTCAACGAGACGATAGAGGGGTGCTCAACGAGGGTTTCCACCTTCGTTGTTGTGCTCAGCGAGAGAAACAGAAGGAGAAGGGTACTTGGGTACAGGAGGGAGAGAGAGGGACTGGAGAACCAAATTTCATGTTTTCTTTGTTAATTGAAGGAAGGGTAAAATTGAAAATACGAAATTACGTTTTTTTTATACATTACTTTTCAAAATAATTTTAATCATATACTAGCTGTATAAAGAGGGCAATTTGATAATTTTAGGCATTTTAGAGTGGCAATTTGATAATTTCAAGTTTTGAGGTGGCAATTTGGTAATTTTCAAATTTTGGGGTGGCATAAAATATTTTTTCCCAAATTTATAATAATGGTTTCAAAAGAAATAAAATAAAATAAAAAAATAGAATCGCCAGTCAGTTATCTGGCTCCTCACAAGCTTGCACAGCTCATATTCTTTTTCATAAACCCATTATTGGGCAACAAATCCAGATCCAGTACAAATACCTTACTGTGTAGAATGTGATCTGAGCCGTTCGTTTCAACCTGATACGAATGTCAAAGCATAATTCGAATGCCTCATGTTTCTCCACCTCACTTGTGTCTCACATTCTTATTTTCATTTTCAAACAATTGATTCGAACCACTCAACATGATCTACGTATTAAAATGTATTTAGAGATAATTAAATTTGTATATATTTTAAAACTTTTATTTTTTTTAGACATACAAAATTATTATTATTTATGAACCATCCAAAACCCATTGATTTTATATCTATCTAAATACATATCACAAAATAAAAAAAAATAAAAAATTTATTGTCCAAACACATTTTAATATAATATAGAAATCATATTTAACATTGCTGTTTAACAATTTGGGGGTAATTCATATAATCGTACACGTTTTTTGTTTGCGCAATAATTCAACTTGTTCTCGTACTACTCTACTAGGACTGTAGGAGCATGAGCCTAAGCTAGGGATGACCCAATACGCTAGCTTGATATATAGTAGTTAAGTTCCATAGTCTAGTCTAGTCTGGTCCCAAAACAAAACAGAACAAAACAAAGAGGCCAAACTTCCTTTTGAGTTCATCCAGTCCAATCCAATCTCCACCAAAACCCTGAACCTTGATCAGCAGTAGCACTAATTCCAACACCTACTCGATAAAATATGGAGGAGATTGCTGAGATAGAGGCGGCGGCTGGAGGAGCCGTAGCTGTGGCCACGGCGGAGGACTGGCGGAAGGCGCTGGCTGCGGTGGTCCCGGCTGTGGTGGTGCTCCGTACGACCGCTCCCAGAGCCTTTGATACCGAGCAAGCTGGAGCCAGCTATGCCACTGGATTTGTTGTTGATAAACAAAGAGGGATAATTCTCACCAATCGCCATGTTGTAAAACCTGGTCCCGTTGTTGCTGAGGCCATGTTTGTCAATCGGGAGGAGATTTCAGTACACCCCATATATAGAGACCCTGTAAGTTACTCAATTTTTTTTTAAACAAACAATTTTTCTTATCTTTTCCTTGTAATGATTCATGATGTTATGCTTAAAAATATAGGTGCATGATTTTGGGTTCTTTCGCTATGATCCTGGAGCAGTTAAATTTTTAAAGTATGAAGAGATCCATCTTGCGCCTGAAGCTGCTTGTGTCGGTCTTGAGATTCGTGTTGTAGGGAATGACAGTGGAGAAAAGGTGAACATATTGTTTCTCAAGACCTTCTTGCAAATCTTGATTCATAATTCAGATGTTATCTTACAAAGATGTGACAGTTGACTACCTTGAAAAGGATTGCCATCCCAAACCTTTTCAAGGTATGAATGAGTATCAACACCAAAGCATACCAAAGCATCAATCAGAACTAAGCTGTATTATATCAATAGATAATAACTCAGTTTTCTTGCTGGCACAGAGATGTTGCCAGGTGAACTCACTCACTTCCCAATCAAATTGTACAAGCAAACCTGCAGGCCAAAACAAAAAAATGTTCCAACTTTCTTTTCCATTATACACCTAATAGTTTGCTTGATTTGGTATAATTACCTTTCATGAATATTGTGTCTTGTTGAATGCAGGTCTCTATTTTGGCTGGAACACTAGCTCGTCTCGACAGGGAGGCACCACACTACAAAAAGTATTCCTTTTGTTCCAGATAATCCTGTGTTAATTGCAAAATGTAGAGCTTGTTGGTGTAATTGTATTTTATTTCTGTTGGAATTGTAATTTACTTTTAAACTATAAAATACTGACTTTTCAAGTACAATTTTCCTCTTCTTGTCAAATTGAGTCTCTGATTTGTTTTTATTGGTTGCAGGGACGGATATAACGACTTCAACACATTCTACATGCAGGTAATGAAGTTTGCCCAAAACATAGTTTCGTGCATTGCACCAATGAATAAACTGTTAATATGTCATTTCCTTGCTGATTCTTTTTTTCTGAAAACCCTTCAACAGGCAGCATCTGGTACGAAAGGTGGATCAAGCGGATCACCTGTGGTGGATTGCAAAGGCAGAGCAGTAGCATTAAATGCGGGTAGCAAATCGTCCAGTGCTTCTGCCTTCTTTCTTCCCTTGGAGCGAGTAATGTTCTTCTCTCTCCTTGATATATGTCTTACATCTTACTTAATGCCAAAACAAATACTGCAAGAGGGGGGAAATATTTCTCTTCATAGGGGACTTATAAAGGATTGCATTGCTTTGATTAAAAAAAAAAAAATTCATTTTGACTGTGTCTGTTCTGTTGTGGTTTTTTCTTCCTCGTGCTTTTCTAAAACCTTACAAAAAGGTTGTCAGAGCGCTAAACGTGATACAAGAAAGCTGGGAAACATTTGGAAGCAAGCCTGATTCTGTTTCTGTTCCTCGTGGTACCCTTCAGGTTTGCTTTATTCACAAATTCTTGACTTGTAATGGCCTAATTAGTTGCTGCTTTTATTGTGCCAAAATGCAGTTTGGTATACTTGGTGAGCTGGTTTTGATAAGTGCCAAGCCGGATGATTTTCATAAAGGTTTTTCTCAATATAATGGTGAAATTGATGTCCTTTTGTTAGGTCACCTTTTTGCATAAAGGATTTGATGAGACACGGCGACTTGGTCTTCAGAATGAAACGGAACAAGTACTCTTTACATATTATATGTTTCTGTTATTATTATCATCATCATCATTCTCAGTCCCCTTTTAATATATATTTTATGTTTTCCCTTTTAGACTGTGCGCCTAGTTTCTCCTCAAAGTGAGACAGGGATGCTGGTGGTTGATTCTGTGGTAAGTGATTATGTTTGGTTCTATTTTTGAGTTGGTATTCTTCTGGTGTGTAATTTCTCGGAATGTTGAATGTGTTTTGGTGAAACCTATGTTTGTAGGTGCCAGGTGGTCCAGCACATAAACATCTACAACCTGGTGATATATTAGTACGAGCAAATGGGGAAGTGAGTGCTATTTTACTAACTATTTTATTTTTTATTATTCTGTTACATTCATTTGAATATCTAGCTTGCTAATTATTCAAATTTAAGTTATAGTTATAGTTTTATTTGTTTTTATCCTTTTGTTCTGTATTGAACAATTCTTCAAGCATCACCTAGCAACTGATTTAGTAAATTAAGCCAACTAAAACTTTACTAGTAAGTGCTCATTCCAGGCTTGGTTTATTATTTGATTTGTACATTGTCCTAACTGAAGTTCTGTGGAAAATGAAGTACTATAACTGAATCCTTTTTATTTGCCTCTTTAAATTGGGAGCTACAAAAAATGTCAGTGTACAGATTAAACCCTAGCTTACACTTTTTATGCAGGTCATGACTCAATTTCTTAAATTGGAGACCTTACTTGATGACAGTGTTGATAAGGACATAGAGCTGCAAATTGAAAGAGGAGGAGCTCCTTTAACAGTGCAATTAAAGGTAATTATACTTTGGTTAAGATCCACTGATTAGTTAACTTGACAAATCTTGACAATTGTGATGAATTGAGTTTTAATTTGAAATCCAGTATTTTCTGTAATGTACATATTTATATATATCACATGTATAGAAAATAATAAGATTTGGTAATGTTTTACTGGTCATTGAGCAATTTGAACTTTTCAACAGTTTGTATTTAATTACCCATGATATCTTTATTTCCAATAACATATTTATAACTTGTTACTTCTTTGTTTTGAGGTGTTTTTGGATTGATTTGATGTATATTGCTAGATTGTCAATTATTTCTCTTATTTTCTTTATCACACCTTTTGTCTTTTTCCCCACTACTCACTTACATAACTGCTTTTGTATACGTCTTTTGGAAAATTTTGCAGATTCAGGACTTGCATTCTATAACCCCAAATTCCTTCTTGGAAATCAGTGGTGCTGTTATTCACTCTCTCTCATACCAGCAGGTGCTAAAGTCGTTGAGTACTACTTTGTCTAGCAAGCTTTATTTACTGTATCAACTTTTTGGTGATTTGTATATATTAATTTTTCCTTAATAAATACTTTCATCCAATTTCAGGCTCGAAATTTCTGTTTCAAGTGTGGCCTTGTTTACGTTGCTGAACAAGGGTAAGCATGGTTAAGCAAATAACTTCCTTTGAGACCTACTGAATTTGTGCTAGTTTTGCATTATGATTTCTCTGTAATTTGAAGTTATATGCCATATTGAGATTTATATTGTATTCACTTGCATTGCCAGGTATATGCTCTCTCGCGCTTCTGTGCCACGCCACGCCATAATAAAGAAGTTTGCAGGTGAAGTGATTGAAAAGCTAGATGATTTTATCTCAGTTCTCTCAAAACTGTCTAGAGGGGCTCGGGTCCCCCTTGAGTACATGAGCTACTCTGATCGGCATCGAAACAAGGTACGTCTTTTGAGTATTCCAAAGTTATCCCGAATTTATTGTATTTGCAAGCCACACAAAACAATTTGAATTGTAAAAAACATTGAAACTAGCTATGGTGATGAAAAGGTTTGTTTGCTACTATTGACGTTTTATGGCCAATTTTTGTTCCTACACTCATCATCTTAACTCAAGCAAATGGAACCAAAAATGCAACCGAAATTCACAATGACTAGTCAAGTGAGATTGGTCCATCTTCTTTGAAAAAATTAGGTTAGTTATTTTGTGTTTCACATACATTGTTTCTGATATTTTAGTGTATAGTTGTCTGTTGCAATCTTCAAATACCAGAAATATTAGTCCTTACCAATGTTGCATGTATTATTTTTAGTATACCTCCCTCCTGTATAATTTTGAAAATAAAAGCTAAGATGTCACGTTCTTTTTGTAGTCTGTCTTGGTGACTATAGACCGGCATGAATGGTATGCACCTCCCCAGATATACACCAGAGATGGTATAACAGGCTTGTGGACCAGCAAACCTGCAATTCAGTCATCCTCGCCTATGATATCGTCACCTCTTCACACCAGTCAAGGTCAGATTGACTCATGCTCAAACACAGGTGAACCAGGTCTAATGGACCACCACTATCAAACTGGTATAGAAGTCCTGGCTGACGGCTGTGTCAAAATGCAAACTGATGGAGAAAGCCTTCTTGATGGTGATGATTTGAGTTCAGAACAAAAAAGGCGGAAGGTAGAAGAGGACACTTCAATGGGTGAAGGGAGTGTTTTGTCTGATGGTGTTCCAGATCGAAATATGGACCAGGAATATGCAAGTATGGATGGTACAACCGAGGATATGTCACATGTGATTGGGACAGCACCGAGTAATGCATCTTTGGCTGAGCAAGTTATTGAGCCAGCACTTGTAATGTTCGAGGTAAGGCTTTATTTCTGTATTATTAGATTTTTGCAGTTAACTAAAATAAGAAATGTTTCCAGGCATGCTAGGTAGTTTCATGAGGTTAATAGTATTTCCATAATGAATTGTCATGTTCATATTCAGTACTTTTGTATATTGGTTGAATTGGGGTTAAATAATTGCTTCTCAGTTCCTTCTTTTGGCTGTTTAATCGAGTTCTATGCATGAGTTCAATTTTTATTGGTATCCTGGTCATGCCATTTATATATATACCTGGTACTTCATGAACTCTTTCACTGTTTTGGTTTGCTTTTGTGAGATTGAAAGAGCTTGTCATGACAAATGCCAAATGGTATAGATTTCACCTGCTTCTAATCCTTGTACACAGGCAACAAGGTTGAATAGTAAGTATGTGACAGTACCTGTGTTAAAAAATTGGCCTATTGAACTCTCCCTTGGTTATAAGTGAGAATGCCAGAGAACTTTCAAAATATACATCAAATAAATGTTACATTCATGTGTGTCGTGGTGGATAATTTTTGTTTGGGCTTATGTGTGATTTTTGAACGTCTAGGTTCATGTGCCACAATCATGCATGCTTGACGGTGTGCATTCGCAACATTTCTTTGGCACAGGTGTTATAGTACACCACTCGGAGAACCTCGGCTTGGTTGCTGTCGACAGAAATACAGTTGCTGTGTTTATTTCTGATGTAATGCTGTCTTTTGCAGCTTATCCTATTGAAATTCCTGCTGAGGTAAAATTGAGTTGACAATAAGGAATCAACATGGATTGTTAAAAATATAAATTTCATGTTAGAACCTGAAAATTAACCTTGATTGAAGTGTATTTTCTTTCCTGTGTTCTAGGTTGTTTTCCTACATCCAGTCCATAATTATGCATTGGTTGCCTATGATCCTTCTGCTCTTGGTGCTGGTGCTTCCATTGTTCGAGCTGCTAAGCTTCTTCCTGGTTAGCACCACCTAACAAAAAATATAATAAAATATAATAATAATAAACAATAGTAGTAATAATAAAATAAGAGCTCATATGTATGTATTTTGTATATTATCCTTGCTTTAGTGCTTGAAGCTGAAATCTTTCTGGGTTGGTGCTTTGCTGGAATTTTACTTTCTAACAGTTGAGCCAAAACAATAATTTTTTTTGAAAAAAATATAACTAAAACCTCATTTTATGTGGTATGTTGCTAATTGTTTCTCACCATAAACTCAAATATAATATATATATATATAGAGGTAGGCTAATATACAATTGATTGTTCCTGAGGTTCCGTACAACCAAGTCATTTTCTTATTTTTAAAGTCCAAATGATCGATCCAAACCGTTCATCTTGTTCTCCATATTAATATGTGCTTGGAGACCAAATTTTACATTTTTCTGAATTTTTTTACTATTTATTAAGCCACTTTGAAAACCGCTGATCCAACGGTGGCTTAACAAAACAGTAAAACCAGAAGTTACCGTTGGATTAACGATTTTTAAAGTGGCTTAATAAATAGTAAAACAATTCAGAAAAATGTAAAATTTGGTATCTAAGCACATATTAATATGGAGAACAAGATGAACGGTTTGGATCGATCATTTGGACTTTAAAAATTGGAAAATGACTTGGTTGTATGGAACCTCAGGAACAATCGATTGTATATTAGCCTACCTCATATATATATATATATATATTTTGTGAGAAAAGTGGGAGAGTTCACACAGATTTGGTTACTGAAACCATTACACACTCAATATAATATGTTGTATGCTACAACATATATTTCATATAAGTTAGATGGACTAGCAATTGCATCCCTATTGATTCATACTTATTATTTTCTTTGTAAACTTCATTGTCTTAAATTCTGGAACGTCATTATTATAGAGCCTGCTTTGAGGAGAGGAGACTCAGTTTTTCTTGTGGGATTAAGCCGGAGCCTTCAGGCCACTTCTCGAAAATCAATCATTACCAATCCTTCAGCAGCAGTAAATATTGGTTCGGCTGACAGCCCTCGCTTTCGTGCCATGAACATGGAGGTGATTGAACTTGATACTGGTAAGTTAACCTTTGCTTCTTTTCTAATAAATTTTAGGTGTTTCTCTTGGGCTATTACACTGGTGTTATACATGTACTAATCTAGCATCTTAACTGTAGATTTTGGAAGTACGTTCTCTGGCATTCTGACTGATGAACAAGGGAGAGTTCAGGCATTATGGGCCAGTTTTTCGACACAGGTACTTATTCACATTTCTTACAATTCTGTTGACTCTGTGCAATAATTAAGTGCTGGTAAACCTTATACCAGTTATTCATTATGACTAGCATTTTGAAACCTACAAAATCAATCCTTTATGGAGATTTTTTGTAAATTCTTGTAGAATTGAGAATGAGATTTCATTCTTTACTTGTGATATCATGTACTTTAACGCATTTAATGTCCAAAGAGAATTGTTTTTAAGTTGCTCTTCTTGGAATGGAAAAATTTTGGGATCCCATGAAAATTGAACTTTCTAATATTCAAACTATATTGCAAAGAGATTTTAAAGAGTAGGTTCCAACAAAGAGCAAAAAAGCAGCTTCACTAAGATCTGTCTACATGTGATGCTCCATATATCAATTAATAGTTAAAATCCATTATCCATCGAAAAAGAGTATTTCCCACTACTGTCAGCTATCTCTTTCCTGTAGACCAAAGGGAAGACCCATCTACAAATAATACAATGTTATATATCCAATCTACAGAAGAAATTCTCAATATGCACTCTTTTCTATGCTACTATGGAGAAAGCAAGCATTAGGCTAGGAATGATTGGAGAGTTAGCTGCAAGTTTGATCCCAACATCTCCTTTTTCGAGGCAGAGTTTAATTTCAGAGCTTGTCTTAAACTTGCAATCGTTGAGTTCAGATTTGAGCTGACTTCATTCCTTCATTCTTTACAAATTCTGGCGATAAAGGTTTCAAACATTTAGGAGTAAATACAATCATTCTCGAGCAGATTCGAAGAAAATCTGCATCCTCAAAGAAGATGAAGAAGCTGAGAAGAAGAGAAACAAACGATCTTGCAACTAAAGTGATGGTAGAAAAAAATTCGCTTCCAGATAGCGCCAGAAGGGTACCATATCCCAGACCAAAAACCCTGCTCGGAGCCTTGATTTCTTATTTCTTGTTTTCTATCAGTTGATAGAATTTTTTTCACCCATAATTTCATAATTTATATGTAGAAAGTGCTTTCCTAAAAGCAAATTAAAAGCATTTTAACTTTACAAATTGGCATGTGCAGTTGAAGTATGGATGCAGTTCGTCGGAGGACCATCAATTTGTGAGAGGTATTCCGATTTGTGCCATTAGCCAAGTGCTTGATAAAATAATTACTGGAGGATCCAACGGCCCCCCTCTCTTAATAAATGGTGTGAAGAGGCCAATGCCACTTGTCAGACTCCTAGAGGCCGAGCTTTATCCTACTTTGCTTTCTAAGGCTAGAAGTTTTGGTTTACCTGATGCTTGGGTGCAGGTAATGTACTCTTTGTTTTCTAATGAGAAAGGAAAGGGCCTTCTTTTCTGGGGTTGAGAATAGAAGGGAATCCTCCTGGAATCAGCAATAGATAGATACTCAAAAAGTAAAAAAAGAAAACAAAATGGAGTTGAAACTTCTTTTAGAGGGGTTGCCTAGAAGTTGCAAAGCAACATTTTCCTCTTAATGGTTTGCCCTAATTGTTAGGATGGCACAAATTCCTATACTCAAAACCAGGAATCTATTTTGATAATTCTTTAATTTTGCTTTTGGCATTTCTTGTCTTCTGTTTGTTTGAAAATTATGTCATAGGATATCCCAATTTGGAAACTAAACATCAAATGTGGTGCCAATTTAGGGTTTAGGGTGCCAATTTAGCCTCAAATCATTAATTGATGCTGTAATAGAGAGATTCAGTATCTGCTTGTACTGACCAAAATGGTAACATTTTACATCACAAATGCTTTTGTTTGTTTCTAACCAGGCTCTAGCTAAGAAGGATCCAGTTAGAAGGCAAGTGTTAAGAGTCAAAGGGTGTTTGGCTGGATCCAAGGCTGAAAACCTTCTAGAACAAGGTGACATGGTTCTTGCTATTAACAAAGAACCAATCACACATTTTCGTGATATTGAAAGTGCTTGTCAAGAGCTGGACAGGACCAGCGGTCATGATGGATCACTAAGTATGACAATCTTTCGACAGGTTGGAATTTTTCTCTATAAACAATGGTTATGATTTATGAAATTCTGAATTTATTTTTTATTTAAAAAACAATAGTATCAATAATAATAATTTCAATGATTATGATGATATGTTGGCTTGTTAAATGAGCAGGGAAAGGAGATGGATATAGTAGTTGGTACCGACATAAGAGATGGCAATGGCACCACAAGAATGGTGAATTGGTGTGGTTGCATAATTCAGGATCCGCATCCATCTGTCAGAGCCCTAGGGTTTCTTCCTGAAGAAGGCCATGGTGTCTATGTGGCAAGGTATACAATTATTGTTACAGCATTCCAAGGGAAGTTACAATTACACAACAATTGGTACTCGATTATTTATTTGTTCTGTACTAAAGTTAGTTCTGATGTTATGTATAGATGGTGCCAAGGGAGCCCGGTGCATAGATATGGCCTTTATGCTCTTCAGTGGATAGTCGAAGTTAATGGCAAGCCAACTCCTGATTTAGAGACCTTCATTCAAGTGGCCCAGGTGCACTAAATTTGCAAAAAGAGAATGAAATATCGCATGTATAATGTCCAACCAAAAAAAAAAAGAAATATACAAAACAATAAAGTTTATATTTGTTTTTACTATTAGCCATGAAAGGTTTGCTCTGGGAGCCCTGTGCTTCCTCGGTTTTAGGAGGAAACTAAAATTGCCACTTGTATCTATCTACATGAGCAAGGTTGAGAGAAGGGGTAGTTTAGTTAATTAAAGAAATCAGAAGATTTCTTACATGTGATTTGCTTGTAGGAATATAAGTTCTCACATGTCACCCTTTTTTTTTTTTAAACTGAAATTAGGGTTTGGAGCATAGTGAATTTGTGAGAGTGCGTACAGTACATTTAAATGGGAAGCCTCGTGTACTAACTCTCAAACAAGATCTGCATTACTGGCCAACCTGGGAGCTTAGGTTTGATCCAGAGAATGCCATGTGGCGCCGAAGAATTATCAAATCATTGAATTCTGCCATTTTAGAATGATCTGTACACCCAAAATATTTTTTCCCTTGTAGAATTCAGTTATAAAAGAATGGAAGTTCTTTCCCCAGGTGGTTCGGTTCGGGGTGTAGGTTTGGTGTGTCTGTGGATTGGTTTTTTTTTTTTTTTTTTTTTTTTTTTGGGGGGGGGGCGGGGGGGGGGGGGGGGGGTTGTGTTGGTTTTAGTGGCGGGTAGTATTACCTATACCGATCATAGTAACTGACTCCAATTGTTGTTAAATTATTAGGTGCATTTATATCAACAATTAATGAGCACCAGTGTTGAATAAAAGGTTCCGTGAGTAATGCTGCATAGGAAGCATGACTCACCTCTTCAATGCAACGAGGTTGCAGAAAAAAAAACAAAAGAGTTACTCTTTCAGATACTTTTTTTTTGGGACAGTGATAATTAACTCCGCAAAACCAACCCTGCAATTAACCCCGCACAAAATGCCAAAAAACTCCAGCTGTCATTTTTTTTCATAAGGTATTAATACTTACGTACAGAAGTATTTATCTCGAAGAACGAAAGTATTTAGGGAATCATGCACATTTTTTTCATGGAGGGTGGGGGGAATCTCAAATCACATGGGAGACCATGCACATTTTTAGAGGTGGTTTTTTTTTTATCTCATTTCAATTTCGTTCATATTTCTCACGATCTATGAGAAATTTTGCGAATCTAAAACCACGAACGTTTTTTACGTAATTTTCTCTTTCAAATGAGATTCATGATGGTATACTTTCGAGCAAGTCGTAACAGAAGTATTTATCCCTCATCGTGCAAGTATTTATACCTATACTTGAAAGTATTTTTTTGCATATAATACTTATAATACTTGATATTAATACTTTCATATGTCAGTATAAATACTTATAATACATGATATTAATACTTTCATATATCAGTATAAATACTTATAATACTTGATATTAATACTTTCATATATCAGTATAAATACTTATAATAATTGATAGTAATACTTTCATATGTCTGTGTAGGTATAAATACTTGCACGATGAGGGATAAATACTTCTGTAATAACTTGTCCGAAAGTATGTCATCATGGATCTCATTTGAAAGAGAAAATTACGTAGAAAATGTTTGTGATTTTAGATTCGCAAAATTTTTCATATATTGTGAAATATGTGAACGAGATTGAAATGAGATAAAAATAATTTGAAATGGGGGGATGGTGGGGAGATGGAATGTGGGGGAGTAATATAATTGTTCTTTTTTTTGGTGGAGCAAAACTATGGTTGTTTTTGTGTGATCAAAACTATTGTGTGGTAGCTAAGCCAACTGGTAGATATTGACAAGACTCCCATGCAGTTGTCTTTACACAAACTCGAAAAGTAAAAGTTTTGCATACTTGCAGTTTATCTTTATATCAAATTCTAACAGTAGTTCTTCAAATGTACTCGTGAAAGGGGAAAAGCAAAAGTTTTGCATACTTGCAGTTATCTTTATATCAAATTCTAACAGTACTTCAAATGTACTCGTGAAGGGGGGAAAAGCAAAAGTTTTTCATACTTCAAATGTTCTCATGAAAGGGGTACACAATTTATTTTTATGGTGTCCCTCTAGACTCCGAATCCTCTCCCTCAGTCACTACATGTTGGGCCGGTTATTGTTAAAGGGGACCGGTCACTTTTAATTTTTGAATTGGAGGTCCACCTCGGACTCACACGCAGCGACTTTGGGGGCAGAGGATTCGGTTCTGTCCCTCTAACCTTGATAAAGGGAATGGTAGACATGCTGAACAAACTAACAATAACCTCAACGATGATGGAATTTTTATTTTGTCGAGCCATGTTTAAGAAACTATAATTGAAAAGCTGAAACAACTTCAAGTAGTTTGCTATGATATCCTTGCCGTTTTATGATCATGCCGACAGACTGAATAATGTGTAAAATGGATCTATAGCTAAGCAAATAATCAAATTATTTAATCATTCTTCTGGCAATGGATACTTGCATGTTTTGATCTCTCACCTTCAAAGAAGATTTGTTCAACCCAGTATCCAAGAATATTGGTGAAATCAATTCGCACATTATTTGCAGGATTTTATTTTCAAATATTGTGTTCTTTCCTATAATAAGTTCCTTCATATCTTAAATTGGCCTCAATCGTCAAACCTAACACATGGAGAAACAATTTTCTCTCATAAAATATATTTGATAATGAGCATTGCATCGTTGAATCAATACTATAGCAAAGCAAACCAGAAATAAGTCCTCAAATTGAGAAACATTCAGCATTAGTGCATCTGAAAAGGGAAACATAATTAGCCAAATATATATAAAAAAAAAAACCTATTCACGCATCAACCGATGATCAGCCATTTTTATTAATATCCCTAAAAAAATTCAAAATTTTACAAATGCCCCTGTCCTCAATTTTTTTTTTAAATATGCCCTGACCGCCTGGGCTTCGGGCGGCCCAAATATCACGTGAGGCGCCACAGGGGCGGGCGGCCCATACCACATGTGAGGCGCCACAGGGACTGGCGCCCCATATGCCATATGAAGCGCCCCAGGGACGGGCGCCCCACTGCCCAAGTTATAACCCGTGAGCCCCTTCTTCCCCATCCTCTCTGCCTTCATCCAACACCGAAAAACCCAAAAAAAAGAGAAAAAAAGAAGAAGGAAGCCCTGCCGGTTGACCCCTCGCTACCTCGCACCACGCTCATCACTGCCTCGCGCCTCGATTAGCTTCTCTCTCGATCGAACAAGTGAGTTATCTTTTTTTGATTCGATTAGGGTTTAGGGTTTGGGTTAAATGCGATTAAATGGTGTAATGTGATTCAGTTTGGTTCGATTCGATGTTTAGGATTAAATGTGAGTAATTAGTTGAATTGATTGAATTGGTCAAATTGGTTCGATTGGATGCTTGAATTGTGGCAATGACATGCTTGAATTGGATGCTTGAATTAGATGGTTGAATTACTTGATTGCTTGAATTTGATGCTTGAATTGCTTGAATTGGTTCAATTACTTGAATTGGTTCAATTGCTTGAATTTAAGATTATGATTTATGGTAAAATTGCTTGAATGTCATATGGTTCAATTTAGGGTTTATAGTTGTGAATTGTAAATTTTTTTAAAATTTAGGGTTTATAGTTAAATTTAGGGTTTATGTTTGTGAATTGTGAATTGTGAATTACCTAAAAATTTAGGGTTTATGGTTCAATTTAGGGTTATAATTTATGGTTCAAATGGTTGAACTGTTTAAGAATTTAGTTTTTCGGTTTATGATTTAAAAATATGCATATTTATTTTTTGAAAACTATTTTTGTGTTAGTTCATGAAAAACATGTATATATCAATACAAAAGATTTGAAGTAAAACTAATTATTTTGAAGTATATTTTTTATTGTAAGTAAATTGCATGTATATCTCATTTTTTTTAATTTTAAAATTTAGGTCTGCAAATATTTTGTGCGGTTTAAAATTTCAAAGAATTGCATGTATATCAAAATTGTGGACCATGCAAAAACAGTGATTTTCAATAAATCTAAAAAAAGTAAAGCCAAAATAGTTGCATGTAAATAAATTGCATGTATATGAAATCAATAAATCTAAAAAAAGTAAACCCAGAATTGTAAGTAAATTGCATGTATATGCATTTTTTTTTGTTTAAAAATTAATTTTGTTTTCTGTAAAGTTTATTTGTTTACAAAAAAAATGCATGTACATGCAAAATTAATTTTGTAAACAAATTGCATATACACCCAAAAAGTAAACCCAGAATTGTATATGCTTTTTTTTTTGGTAAAGTTTATTTATTTTCAACAAAATTAATTTTTGTAAACAAAAAAAATGCATATACATGCAATTTACTTACAATTATGGGTTTACTTTTTTTAGATTTATTGAAAATCATATACATGCAATTATTTTGGCTTTACTTTTTTACATTCAATTCTTATTAAAAAAAATTTATATAAATTGTATGTTTTGATTAATATTTTTTGGCAAATGTAGTATGCCTAGAGTTAGACTGTGGGGAGTATGAGCTGAGCCTACAGAGGGTGCAGATGCTGTGGATCCGAGTGGAGCTGGCACGTCCTCGGTGGATCCGACTGGAGAGGGCCCGTCGTCGTATGATGATACGACTGGCAGGGGTTTTGAGGATCCGACTGGAGCGGATCCATCGTCTCAGGCCGATTTTCCAGATGGTGTGCATGATCCTGACACATTTAGTCCTCTTCTATGGACCCATCATGTTAAGCACCGCGTCTCATTGGCATCTCTTGAGGTACGTGATTTTTATACTTAAAAAAATGACATTCTGTTGGGTTACTAAAAAATGGCACGATTTGAGTATGACAAATTGATAATACATATAGGATGATGTCATGCTTACGGTGAGGCACCGCAAGTCTGAGATTCTGTTCGTTCCCCATAAAGAAATGCAGCGATACATCTTGAACCTCGGGTTGTACCAGCTTGCCACCATGCCGCAGAGTAAGATCGATGTGTCTCTGATGCATGGTCTAGCGGAGAGATGGCGACCTGAGACTCATACATTTCATCTCCCGGTCGGGGAGATGACAGTCACCCTTGGTGATGTGAGCGCCTTATGGGGTTTACGTATCGATGGCGACCCCATAGGTGGCATCTCAGATCATCCAGAGCTGCAGAGGATGATACCGGAGTTGTTAGGGTGTGATCCGAAGACTCTACAGAAGAAATATAAGAAGAAGAAGGGGGAGGAGGAGGAGTTTCGTTATTCCGGGTACTGTATTTCTCTAAAGGCACTCCGGTCTCACTTCTTCCAGAATCAGATACATCTTGATATTGATGACATTGAGGCGGTCAGGAGGTACTATTACACTCTTTAAATTAACTTAGTAGTTGCTCAACAGTCTCAATTATTTACATTGATTATTTTATATTGCAGGTATACTAGATCATATGTGCTGGATTTGTGCGGTGCTGTCATGTTCGAGGATTCCAGCGGTGACGCGGTTCCGATGATGTATCTCTCCCTGCTGAGGGACCTGGAGAAAGAATCGAGATGGAACTGGGGTGGAGCTGTCCTCGCCCACTTATACAGAGGCCTCTGTCATGCTTGTTTGGTAAGTCTGTATTAATATACGTTGTTATTGAAGGTTGGATAAGAAGCACCCAGTTTTTATTTTAAGTTAAATTTTCAGGTCAAGAATAAACAGCTTTTTGAACCACTTCTTCTGCTTCGGCATTGGTCGTGGTCACATCTGCCCATAAATCGGCCAGTCATACCATTGCCGCATCCCGATTGGGGAGGCCCTGACCCAGCCAGATGCCCAGCATACGCCGCCATATAGGGCAGTCATCACGATCATGAAGAGAGGGGCAGGGGGATTTCTTATGTCCGGGGTCAGCTCCAGATGCTCCGAGATGGGAATATCGATTGGTTTCTGTATCGTGCATGGTATCAGCGTAGATGGTTGAGCCCGCTAACATTAGAGCAGAAACATCTATGGTATTATCGGGGACCGGTCGTCTGTTTCTGGATAGTGGAGTACCACTACCCAATCGGGTATCCCGACAGTTTGGCTTGGATGCTTTCATCCCGGAGCACCCGTTGATGGGCAAGGATGCTACCGACAAGTTCCACAAGTAAGTACCATCTACTTAATTTCATTATCACTTTAATATATCCACTGTTTCTCTCCTTTCTAATTAATTGCACTTGCAGAACGGCGCACACTAAGTCTAAAGTCGACTGGAGCCAGCATTTCGTCATGCAGTACAACTGGGCTCGACAGCAGGAGTAGCACTTATGGAGCTCGCCATCTATTGATGGATTCATCCAGCAATTACATGCCCTGGGGTCCGATCAATGCTCGCGCGGTAAGTACAACCGAAACATACTTTAATTTAAAATTACAAATTTAATTACTTACTGTTGGCATAATCATGTTGTGTGCAGCTGTTGACCGCTATGAGAGGAGTTGGACACAGCTTGGCGTGCATGGCGAGGGATGCTTGGCGATATATAGGATGCCATATGCTCGAGCACACTGCACCAATCGTGGAGACAGGCGGTTTTGAAGGCTGCCTCGTTGGCATGCTGCGCGATGCTGGGGAGAACATCAATTGGCGGGAGATAAAGTCTGCACCGCGAAATCCGGACTACCAACCAGAGGCCATCTACGGTCACGATATGCCGCAAGCTCCTGCAGGTAATTACAAGTTAATATTAAAAGTACGACACACACAATATTCTTATTTTCGTTAAATTGTTCGTTCTAACTCAGTTAACTTTCAATTATGCAGCTGATGACTCAGGTTGGGCGTTCCACGACTGGGTGTTGAATACCCAAGGATGGGATGCTTATAAAAATAAATACGGAGTTGCAATAGAGCTTGGCACGGTCAGTCGCCAATTATACCATTATTTGTTGCAGAGTTCTTTGTATGTGGCAAAACTAACATTATTTTAATCTAGGATGGAGCACCTCGTTGGAATGCCAATCCCAATTTTACCGTGGATGAGCTGGCATCATTCAACACAGATGCAGAGGCGTATGGCTCCCACAGACCACGATATGGAGTGGAGATAGAGCACGACTTTGAGGCTGGTGGGAGTTTATCTCAGACTGCAGATGGCTTTGTCTCTGCATTATTTGGCGCACCTCCTCCTTCCACGTATCCTGCAAGCTGGGAGCAAGATCCATGGGAGCTGCGTACACAGCCCGCCAATGCAGAGTCAGCTGCTGGATTTGATCCATGGGCAGCCAGGACAGGTGCGCAGCACATGTATACGGGGGACGAGGATGAGGATATATGAGACGATGAGGAGGATCTGGGAGAGGAGGCATTACGAGATGTGAGTCTGCAGAGGCGCGTGCAGCCGCACAGGCATGGCAAGGGCATAGCGGCTCCTAGGTTGTCTCTATCCGGAAGGAGACGAAGATGATGATTGTAGAGTTTTTGTTTATTGTGATATATTTCTGACTGTAGTATTTTGACTATGGGACTGCTGTATTATACGTTTCTGATTATGTTGGCGCGCCTTATGTTCACATTATGTTTTTTTATTTTATATTCATGTTGGTATTATGTTATTTGCACTTTACATTTACTTATTACAACAAAGTTTAATAATTACATTGAAACTAAGAAACTATATTGAAACCGTAATTTTTCTTTGCGACCCACACTCCCAGCAGACCGCCTGTGATAGGGGCGGTTTGCTGGGGTCCTGACTGCCTGGGCCACCGGCGGTCCACTAGAGATGCCTATTTATTCATTTTTTCTCTCTCTCTTCTCACTCCAACATCAGTCTACCTCTCACTTCAAAGGTAGCAAGAAGGGAGAGAGAACTGAAGGCGATTTCGGGCGATTTTCTGGGCGACTACAGCTACAGGTATTTGAAATATTTTTTAATTATTTTTTCTAAAAATTAAATATTTTTTAATTATTTTCTAATTAGCCGTTGATTACTGTACAGTTAGTCTTTAATTACGCACATAATTAGCTTTCCTAATCAATTGCTGTCATTTGAAACCCTAGTTATAATGGCACCCAAAGTTGGAAAAAATAGAGAAAGAACTGAAACCGAACGCGAAGCAAAAATAGTACTTATTAATAATTTTTGGATGGCTGAAGCCTACGCGGTGAGGAATGTGGAAAGAATGTTTTCACCCAAAAATAATGAAGAATTTCTTAGCACTCTTGATCCATCAATTAGAAAAATGCTGATGGAATGCTGGGTGGACAGGGTCCCTCCACCTGGATGGGGACAGTACTGCTTATGTGAGCTGAAGGGAGATATAGTGGATATGTTCTTTTGTTATAAATGTGGCAAAGTTGTTCACCCCAATTGCATGGATCCGTATGCAGATCCGCTGAATGACGCTCGTCTCACTACGTGGGAGCGTCCTGCGTGCGTCCGTCGGGCTGAGGAAAAGAAGGGAGCAAGCTCCTCAGCTCATAAGGCTTAGACCCCAATTGTATGCTGTTGTACTATTTTATATTTGAACTGTGATGGTTTGTATAATTGCTATGTTTGAACTGGTTGTTGCTTTATGAATGTTACCCTATTCTGTGAACTCGACTATGGTACTGTATTATTTAGTAATGTATCTGGATTTTATGAATTTTAAATTTCTGGTATTTATGTTGAATATGGGCTACATTCTTTTTGAATATGCTAGAAATAAGTACAGTTCTAAAATAGTTTAACATAGTTCAACAGTACAATCAATTAGCGCAATTAAAGTTCGTCACATGGTTCAAACCAAATAAATCAGTTCGCATAAGTAAAATAACAAGTTTATCTGCCACCACGTCACGACTAGTTCTGTTGGTACCAGTGGCAGGTGCTACAGTAGGTGTACAGTACAACTACAGTAAATTGTTACAGTACGTGCAACAGTAAATTGTTACAGTACGTGCAACAGTAAATTGTGACAGAAAATTTGCAACAGTAATGACTAATTATTATAATTAAAAAATGATGACTAATTATTACAATTAAAAAATAATGACTAATTATTATAATTAAAAAATGATGACTAATTATTACAATTAAAAAATAATGACTAATTATTATAATTAAAAAATGATGACTAATTATTACAATTAAAAAATAATGACTAATTATTATAATTAAAAAAATACCTATTCACTGAGCTCCTCGCCTCGAGAGAAGTTCTGAAATCGTGAATTGGCGGCAGGGGTTACGCATATGGGGCGCCAGGGGGTGGGGCGCCTCACAGGGCATATGGGGCGCCAGGGGTGTGGCGCCTCACTTGGCCTGTAGGCCGCCCCAGAGTCTGGCGGTCAGGGCATCTATAAATTTTTTTTTGAGAGGGGCATATTTAAAATTTTAATTTTTTTTAGGGATATTAATAAAAATGGCTGACCGATAATATTAGGCTGCCCCCCGTACTAAAAAATATATAATAATTAAGTGATTGCCACCATTAAAATAAAGCAGAGGAACATATTCACAGATTGTATATAACTTCAATTAAACTCGATCTGACATACAACTACCTTCATCCGACACAAAAGAAAGGAAATCATATGAGGTCATCATTCAGATTTTTGTGCTGATTTGAGGTTCCCATACAATTCTTAAATTCAGCATTCCATCTCCTAAGCTGCATGTGTAGAGAGAGAGAGAGAGAGAGAGAGTATGAGAGTTTTACTTAAAAAGATCAAATAATAAAGCACTTATTCAGAATCTTACCACATCCAGTGGACCAGATAATTTTTTTTAATATTTTATGGATATTTTAGTGTCACTGAACTCAATGAAAATAAATCCAAGACCGTGTTCCATAAGGAATTGTAGCAATATCTCACTGGCCAGGCCCAGTGTTGGCATAAACACAGAGAGAGAGAGAGGAACGACACAGAGGAGGAGAGAAAGGAGAAGAGAAGGCAGAGAGAGAGAGAGAAGAGAAGAAAAAAAATCGATGGCCACCCAAGAATGGCAGCTCGTCCGCCACCGTAGACGTTTCCCCGATGGATGGCGCACTCCAACCGACCAGGAGATAGAGCGGGTCCGTCCCTACAACCCTTACTCCGGCAATCTAACGTATGCGCAGATCGTCAGAGGAACCTCCACTGCTTCCCAGTCCTCAGGAGGTATGGAGTTCACGGTCCCCGTTAAACCGATCGTATGGGACAAGGGAGCAGTATACACGGCAGTGGACATTCCCCCACACCCCCCGAGACATCCTAGACCGATAACAGTCCAACCACCACCATCAGAGGAGGACATGTTCACCAATTATCGCCATACAACCTTTTCAGAAGAACCTCTCATCATATCAAGAAGAGCCCTCAGAGAGATGTGCTCAGGCCTGCCACCGAAGGCTCTAACCCCGGCTCTTCTCCAAGTCCTGACAGGCCCCAAAGTAATCGAAGATGATGGTTCTCTTCTTCGTGAGCTAATGGAAGCCTTTGAATATACACCCCCCACATCGGAGAACAGGGATGAAAGGCAAGAAATGGTGGAGCTAGGAGACGCACCGGAGGGAAACCCTGACAGACCTGGAAACGATGATGAAAACCCTAATCCAACAGGAGGGTTTGATCAAAAGCTAGAACGAAATGGGGTGGTTCACCCTAACACCACAGCTGACCCACCTCGCACAAATCCACTGGAGGTGCAACAATATTCCACAACTACCTCACCTACCAGAAGTACAACAGCATGCCCCATGCCTCGGGATAAGAAAGAGCAGGAAAAGTCAGATAGTACGAGAAATCCACATCCTATCCCAACGACTTATAGGGATGATATGTTATCAAAGGGAAAACCACCAGTCAACAAAGAGGCGCCACATCAGATCCCTACAGGAGTTACAAACCTCGTACAGCCTACCCCAGAAATCGTGCTGGAGACACAGCTAGAAGCACAGATGGGACAAGAAATTCAGGATTTTTACCTACGTCAGATGGTGGACCCAAAAGGTAAGGCTACTCATATCCCTACCCAGATCTCTAGTGATAAACAGGGCCTGGGCAGAACCAACGAGAATGCAGGCAAGCCCACTAAAAATAAGAGGAAGAACCAGGACAAAAACAAAGGAGAAGCGGGCCCATCAGGAAAAGATGCACATGCCAACTTCAGCCCAAATGGGCTTTGTGAGATCAAAGTCAAACGAGCCTATTCCGAGAAACTAGCAGATGTTTGTGGGCTCCATCCCAAAGAAGTGGAACAAGTCATTTTAGAAGATAATGAAGAAAGGGCAACACTTCAACAGGCCCGACAAGTTGAAAACACACAAGAACAACCTTCTGAAGTACAATCACAGACGACACCAATGGCAACTGAAAGGCAAACCTGGGACGACTCCCCTCTCGTAGAGGGGCCAGACGTAGAAGGACTCTACTACTCCCAGTTTAGCTCGGACTCGGACGATGACATGGACCTTGAAACGGGCAAAGTGGATTGACTGTCAAGTCAATCCGCTTAGATAGGGTCTATTTCTGTTGAGTTGCTAAATTTTTTTTTATGTGTACAATGAAAAAAATCAACTTACTGTGCTGGAACACTAGAGGGTTGTGCAATGAGAAAAAGGCAGATGTAGTGAGGAATCTTATTAAGAATTTGAGATGTGATGTAATATGTATTCAAGAAACTAAATGGAATGAAGATGAGTTGATGTATGTTTCTTGTGTCTTGCCAACTTTTTTTGAAACAAACTGTGTTTTCCTAAGTGCCCGAGAGTCATCAGGTGGATGCTTTATTTCTTGGAAAAGAACCTACATGTTGCAAAATTCATGGACAACCGAACACACATGCTCTGCTAAATTACTCCAGATCAACACAGGCAAATCGGTGGTCGTAACCACGGTATATGGCCCTTCAGAAGAATCTGAACTTATTAAAATTCCCTTCTTCGATGAAATTTGGTACATCTCTACACTAGTTGTTTGCCCATGGTTGCTTACCGGGGACTTTAATGTTGTGAGATGGCTAGTTGATAGATCAGGAGCCATGAGGGGTTTCAATGAACTCATATCCGACCTTCAGCTAATTGATGTACCTTTGAGAAATAAAAAATTTACTTGGACAAGCAAGCAGCCAGCACCCATCCACTCCAAACTGGACCGAGTATTCCTAACCCCTGACCTATCCATAATTTTCCCGATTATATTGCTAAAGGCTCTACCAATGACGGTGTCAGATCACGTACCGCTTCTTCTCACTTGCAAACAAAAGCAATCTACCAAACCAAAACCAAAAATTGAACTTTGCTGGTTCAAATATGATATCCTCAGATGTAAGGTGACACAAAATTGGGGTGTTGACCAAGGTCAAGGGCTAGACATGTTCATAAACAGGACCAACCAACTAAAACAACAAATGAGCGAATGGCATAAAGGCAATTTCAGTGAAGCCCAGTTACAATTAGATTTTTGCAAAAAACAAATTCTATCTCTGGATTGTTTGGAAGAAGAAAGAGTGTTACATCAACATGAATTTCAATACATAATTCATATGAGAGAGCAGGCATATGAGTTGGCAATCTTGATTGAGACTCGATGGAAACAAAGGGCGAGATGCAACTGGCTAAAAAATGGTGACCGCAATCTTGATTGAGACTCGATGGAAACAAAGGGCGAGATGCAACTGGCTAAAAAATGGTGACCGAAACACTAGATTTTTTCACGCCTTCGCATCAGCAAGAACAAGAAAAAACACAATTCTATCAATAATGCATCAATGGAACCTAGTGACTGATCAAGAATCCATAGCAAAGTCCTTCTATGAAGCTAGGAAAAACGGGTTGGGCAACTCCAAGGAAACAATACACTTCGATCCAAAGAAGCTGTACATGGATCAACACGATCTTCCCACATGGAGGCAGTTTTTCAAGAGTCAGAAATTGCAAGTGTAGTAAAACATTTAGTGAACAACAAGGCATCGGGACCCGATGGGATCCCGAATGAATTCATTAAGGTCTTTTGGAATGAAGTCAAAGGGGATATTATACAGGCAATTACTATGTTCTACCAGGATACCTTAAACATGCAAGATGTAAACTGCGCATACATCATTATGATCCTAAAAAAACCCGTCTCCTTAGAGGTTGGAGATTATCGCCCCATAAGCGTGGTCAATCTATTCCCTAAACTCATATAAAAAATTCTGGCCAATCGATTGACATCAGAACTTCCAAAGCTGATATCCCCATACCAAACTGCCTTTGTTAGGGGTCGCCACATTGCAGAAAGCTTCATAGCCACGAGAGAAGCACTGCTGTACATCTTCTCTTCCAAAAGACAAGCGGTCTTCATCAAAATTGATTTTTCTAAAGCGTTTGATTCAGTCCAATGGGGCTTTCTAATGGAAGTAATGAGGGCAAGGGGCTTCCCAAAAAAGTGGATAGGATGGATTAAAAAAATTCTGGAGTCATCTACCTCTAGAGTTATTATCAATGGTACTCAAGGGGAGGCCTTCGGCCACAAACAGGACCTCAGACAGGGGGACCCACTGTCCCCCATGTTATTCCTAATAGCGGCCGACATCCTGCAGCAGATGGTGAGCCAAACCAACAAGCTGCTCACAAAACATATAGCACCGAAGATCAAAGAATCCATCATGGCATTACAATACGCAGATGATACGGCCTTCATAGTCAGTGCTGACGAGGTTTCCATAATAACCTTCAAACTGGTGCTTAGATTGTTTGCAAAGATGTTAGGTTTAGCGGTCAATTACCGAAAAAGCTCATTCGTAACAATCAACATGTCAGAAGAAGAAGCGGGAAAGGTTGGAGCAATTTTAGGTTGTGAGAGAACCACTTTACCTCTAACGTACCTTGGTATGTCGCTCACGGTCAAGAGACCGGCACGGGGCCTATTCATCCTGCTGATTGAGAAAATGGAAATAAAGCTCCAAGGCTGGAAGAGCAAAATGATCTCACGCGGAGGAAGGCTACAACTTATCAATTCGGTTCTCTCAGCTTTGCCTTCCTACTTCATGTCTTCCTTCAAAATTCCCAAATGGGCAATTGAAAGAATGGACAGAATACGACGTGATTTTCTGTGGGGGAAGAATAACCAAGAAAAAAGAGGAATTTCTTTGATCAATTGGCCCACTGTGTGTTTGCCCAAATAGTTTGGCGGCATGGGAGTGCTGAATCTGGAGCTTCAAAACACGGCCTTACTTCTGAGATGGTGGTGGAGATTGTACACCCAGCGGGAATCACTTTGGTACCTTATAGTAAGCAAAATAAGAAAGAGAACGGGGGCGGGGCAAATTAGAAATTTCTGGTTGTGTTCGGGATCCTTTTTCTGGGCTAGTTTGCAAAAAATGAAATTCATCTTTCATTGGGGATGTCTTTGCATAATTGGAAATGGAAAAACAGTATCCTTTTGGTTCGATGCACGGGGAGGTCGACCGTTAAGGGGTTTTCATGGTGACAAGGAAATACCTATGCTGCCCAAATTATCCCTAAGAGATGCAAGGAATAGACTAGGTGAATTAAATGTTAGCGCAGAATGCATGGATGGGATAGTGTTCTTGGAGAATGAAGAGGATAGCTTCTATTGGAAGTTCACTGCGGATGGCAATTACACTACAAAATCAACTTACATGGCTCTGGTGGGAGGAGGGAAGATCTCATGGGAACACTCACACATATGGAATATTAGGGCGCCTCAAACAGTAATAATTTTTGGCTATTTACTATTGAAAAACAGACTATTGACAAAGGAAAACCTCAAATCAAGGGGAATGCAAGTGGATACAAGATGTTTGATGTGCAATAATTGCCCGGTTGAATCGGCAGCCCACCTCCTATTCCTATGCCCATACGCAACGACAGTATGGTTTGACACGGGCATAAGGGGGGATAGTATACTCACAAACAATCAAATGTCGACAAGTGCAATCTGGACAAATTTTGTAAACACGGCAAAAACCAAGGGGGTTAATGTTAAAAAGCACATGGGGAAAGTACTGTGCACGGTATGGGAGCTGTGGAAACAGAGGAATCAGGTATTGTTTGGAGGTCAAAAACTGCCGCCGAAACACTTGGCAGATAGAATCGATCAGGAATACAAACTGTGGGAGAAATACATCTGGTGTACCAGTATACCGGGTTCTTAATAATACAACACTGCAAGTGCATGTTCCGAAATTAGAAGGAAGGCCTGGTGAGGAGTTTTGAAATGTTTACTGGGGATTTGTTTTATTTCTGTTTGGGCCTGTGGCCGCTTTTGCTTTTTTTTACCTATTTGGTTTTTGTTTTGGGCATCTCTTTCTTTTATTTTAGTTTCTAAATAGTCTACGGGCCTTATACAAGGCAGCAAGAAGGATGTAGTAGATGTAGTTGTAGCTTTTAATTTTTGAACGTTGTTATGTAATATCTTATTTATTATCAATACAGATTGGCAGCCACTGCCAACTTTTTCAAAAAGAGAGAGAGAGAGTCAAGTACCTTTTGAACTGTATCTAGCGCGCTTGGCAGATCTTTATTTTTCTTCAATTCCTCTAAGCGACTTCTCATTTCATTATTACTTCTCTTCACCTTAAACAAATAGAAGTCGCAATCACTTGTACAAAAAAAAAAGTTGGACCCAAGCAGATTGCAAGATAGGCAAATATTCTAAATTCTAAATATACAAACCTTCTCAAGCAAGTTCTTCAGAGAAGCTATCTCATGCTTCTTCACTGTTACTATCTTCTCTTGCAAGTCCCCAGTATAAGGATAGAGCACATCAAGGGATTGTTCTTCAATTATATGTTCGACCTTACTAAGGACAGAGCTGACCTATGAAAATATTATGATTCATTTATATATACAAGGATGGTATAACAACATGTGCATACAATTAGTACGTTAAATTAGATTTTTATTGGCAGAAATCACGGGAAAACCAAACAAGTAACAATGAAAAGTTCCTTGTTTTGTTTATTTATTTTTTTGGTGAGGGGTTAGCTTGGTGAGCCCCTATCTAACCTGAAATAGAAAAAAAAATGTAACCTTTGCAACATGACAGATCTTGTCCAGGGCTCTCTGCAGTTAAACAAGGATAACATTTAGTTACTTCACTAGGGGCAACATAGCACTTACAAGGACAAACAGTTATTAGAAAAAGAATGATAATGATATAAAAAGAATTTCGTAACATACCTCTATGTTGTATGGTAAAGACTCAACAACCTGAAAAGAAAGGCAATTAAATGAGGGCAATTCTGTCAAACTAAAATGGCAATAAATATAATATTGGTACTTTTTGCAAACATATGCCAAGAGACTTGGTGAGTAAACAATAGAAAATTAAAAACTTGACAATGTCTTGAAAACACACACACACACACACACACACACATATATATATAGAGGTGGGCCACGGTGAGTTGCGAAGTAAAACGCGTTTCTACTTCACACTGTATTTTTATTTTGAAAATCCAAACGACCGATCCGAACCGTTAGATGTTTAATCCATATTGAAATGTGCTTGGAGACCAAATTTTACATTTTTTAGAATTTTTCTACTATTTATTAAGCATTTGTGAAAATTGCTGTTTTGCTGTGAACAGTAAAAAACAGTAAAATTTTCTGGACTATCAGATCAGCGACTTTCAAAATTGCTTGATAAATAGTAAAAAAATTCCAAAAAATGTAAAATTTGGTCTCCAAGCACATTTCAATATGGAGAACAAGATGAACGGTTCGGATCGATGTTTTGAACTTAAAAATCGCAAAATATGAGCGTGAAGTAAAATAGTCGCTTTACTTCGCAACTCACCGTAGCCCATCTCTCTCTCTCTCTCTCTCTATATATATATATATATATATATATGAGGTGGGCTACGGTGAGTTGCGAAGTAAAACGCGTTTCTACTTCACGCCGTATTTTTATTTTGAAAGTCCAAACGACCGATCCAAACCGTTAGATGTTTAATCCATATTGAAATGTGCTTGGAGACCAAATTTTACATTTTTTGGAATTTTTTTACTATTTATTAAGCATTTTTGAAAATTGCTGTTTTGCTGTGAACAGTAAAATTTTCTGGACCATCAGATCAGCGACTTTCAAAATTGCTTAATAAATAGTAAAAAAATTCCAAAAAATGTAAAATTTGGTCTCCAAGCACATTTCAATATGGAGAACAAGATGAACAGTTCAGATCGACGTTTTGAACTTAAAAATCGCAAAATATGAGCGTGAAGTAAAATAGTCGCTTTACTTCGCAACTCACCGTAGCCCATCTCTCTCTCTATATATATATATATATATATGAGTACGGCTAAAGCGCTTCCTCTAGTATATCAACAATATGCTTCCGGTCTCTAAAATCTATCGAATCGGCTTCAAATGACAAATCTAAACCGTTTAAACCAATGTCCTTAACGAGAGCTTCGTTTCCATATTAAAAAATTTAAGTTTCGAATTTATTTACTATTAAGTCAAGAGGTCAAAAAATGACCAAAATAGTGCATTAAAATGCGCATAAAATCCTCCATCTTTTGACCGCTTGACTTGATAGTAAATAAATTCGAAACTTAAATTTGTTTTATATGGAAACGAAGCTCTCGTTAAGGACATTGGTTTGAACAGTTTAGATTTGTCATTTGAAGCCGATTCGATAGATTTTAGAGACCGGAAGCATATTGTTGATATACTAGAGGAAGCGTGTTAGCCGTACTCATATATATATATATATATATATAAGGGATCAAGTTACAACAAGTTACCACAATTATTTTCTACATTTTTAAAGTCCAAATCGTTGATCCAAACCGTTAGATGCGATCTCTACAATAAAATGTGTTTGGAGAGCAAATTATATATTTTTTGGAATTTTTTTTACTATTTATTAAGATGGGTACAAAACTAGTCAAATTCAGACTATTGAATTTTGTATCCATCTTAATAAATAGTAAAAAAATTCCTAAAAATTTAAAATTTGATATGGAAGCACATTTTATTGTGGAGATCATGTTGAACGTTTGGATCGCCGATTTGGACTTTGAAAATATAGAAAATGATTGTGGTAACTTATTGTAACTCAAAAGTTGTTGTAACTTGATCCCTTATGCTATGCTAATATGCTATGCGTAACATAGAGGGTTCAATACCCAAAAGAAAGGAGTTTGAAATAATAATTGTAAATAAAAGTAAAAGAAAGGAATTGGTTTGCTTTCAAGATTTAGAGATCTAGGGGCCTTTGTTCTACAATCCCTTGCTAACTCTATTTATTCGGTATTTGTTTGAATTCATGTATGATTTGACGAGGTTTCTAACCTAATATGTTATTAAGGGTTACTTTCGTAAATTAATAACATGCCTAGGTAATTCGGACTTCCCGATTAGGTCCTTCACCCTAGCTCCTCAAATATTGGTACTTCTCAATTAAGTTCATGATACCAATATTCGATTCGATTTGAGATGTCCTAATTAGGGTTTGACTTCACGGTTAGGTTCTTCACCAAGTCCCTAACCTTAATTTCTATAGTTTCGGCTTAGATTAAATTGGTTATAACCTTAATTTCTATAGTTCCGGCTTAGATTAAATTGGTTATAATCTTAATCTAAATCTAGAGTATTTGCATTCATAATTTGGTACTATCCTATTGATCACAGTCAATTTTGGTTCTTTCGAATCCAAAACGGGATACTACAATTCAAGTACTAACTATGTAATTAACACAAATGATTAAATCACAGAAATTAACAATCAAATCCCATAAAACAATCATAATAAAAACAAATAACCGAATAAAATAGAATTAAACAAGTTCATACATTGACCTAAACCCCTAGAAAGAGAACTTCTCTCTCTTAGAGAGATCCATTACAAAAAGTTGGCAAAGTAAGAAGAAATGAAATAAAAGAAGTAATTATACCCTTTAACAAATCAAAAACCTCTATCTTGCCGAATCTTGCTCAGGAAACCCTTCTTCTCCTTGCTTGAAAACTTTCCTTACTTTAGAATTTATCGCTAAGTATTGTGTGTGTGGAGAGAGAGAATGAGAGATAATGATTGGATCCCTTGAATGGGAATGAACCTCCTCTTTTATAGCCAAAGACTATGCCCAATCAAGAGGCATAGTTGTGGGGTGAGTAGGTGCTATATTTGGATTGTTTCTCAGGATACCTTGTCCAAGTTTGGCTGTCAAAATGCGTCCAGGTTGCGCCAAAAACGTGCATTTTTGGCTGTCAAAACTGTCAAAAACGTGCATTTTTGGCTTTCTGCGGGTCCAGTGCGGATGGCCTCATCCGCATTGCATGTGATCTCACCCGCACTGAGGCTAAGTTTCCTTATTTAACTTCTGCGAATTTTCTAAGTGTGGGTGGAACTGCGGATGGATGACCCGCACAGCGTGTGGATACTGCTTTTCTGAAGTTTCTGAAATCGGCCAAGTATTGAGTGCGGCTGGGCTCATCCGCACTGCGGGTGGAACTGCATCCGCACTAAGCTCGGGAAAAATTCCTGTGCAGCGCTTAGATGTTGGAAATGCGGCTAAGTACCCAGTGCGGCTGCACTGATCCGCAGTGCGTGTGGTTGATCCGCACTGAGAGGTATTCTTGCCATTTTTCATCATTTCCTGCAATGAAAAGCCAAATAACCGCAGTAACTTGATTCCAGGTGTATTTTAATCACTTTATATTATAAATACAAGATATTTGAGGTTGTTTATGATAAAATCTAGATCAAATGTGTATATAATTTATGCTTATCAACCGCTATTACCGCCATATGAGACCCGCTATAGCTACCGCTATACTACATGAGTTTTTTTTTTTGCAATTTATACGAGCTTTTGTATTTCTATTCTTATTTTTAATGCTACATGGTCTTCTACAATAAGTATACTAAACCAAATTATATGCTTCTATTTTTATTTGTGATTTATTATATCATTCTATATCGAGAAATATTCAAATATTAATTCTACATTTTGATTGCTCTTCGCATAGTATTCATTTGTAAAATTATTATCATTCGTTTCAATTGAAAGCTGATTTTGATTATTATTATAATATATAAAATATTTAAATATGTATATTGACTTCATTTACCTTATAAAATTAATTGTTCTTTGTCTATTATAATATGTAATACTATGAAGTATAAACTATTAAATAACATTACTTTTTAGATCTTTATTTTCCTTCTTATTTGCATAATTGATAAAAAGTATAGACTTATATTAGTTGTCATTTACTTGTTACATGAATTCTCTAATATTGATATGTTGATAATCAGTAGAAATATATAATATAAAATTTGAAAAGGAAAAATCGCTATGTATGATAGCTTCTGCTATAGCTACGCTATTCGCAATAGCTTTTTTTTTCTCTCCCCACTATGCTGCTATAATCGCTATTTACAACCTTGATAGGGAGAGATGTATAGATTTGATAGGACTACGATAGGATCACCAATTAGAACCCCTTTTAGGAGGATGGCAACCATGTTGACTTAATCCCATTTTAAGAACCTTTTAGAATAAACCAACAAAACTCAAATACAACATTCCAATTGAAGGTGTTTGGAGCACTCTAGTGGTGACTCTATATAGCAAGATAAAAGGGCATTTACAATCCAAATACAACAATCCAATTAAAGGTGTTTGGAGCACTCGAGTGGTGACTCCATATAGCAAGATAATAGGGCATTTATAACCTTAATACACCACTCCAATTGAAGGTGTTTCGAGCACTCGAGTAGTGTCTCTATATAGCAAGATAATAGGGCATTTACAACCCTAATACAACTCTCCAATTGAAGGTGTTTGGAGCACTCTAGTGGTGACTCTATATAGCAAGATAGTAAGGCATTCACAACCCTAATACAACACTCCAATTGAAGTTGTTTGGAGCACTCGAGTAGTGTCTCCATATTGCAAGATAATAGAGCATTTACAACCCTAATACAACACTCCAATTAAAGGTGTCTGGAGCACTCCAATAGTGTCTCTAGATAGTAAGATAATAGGGCATTTACAACCCTAATATAATACTGCAATTGAAGGTGTTTGGAGCACAGTGCCTCTAGATGGCAAGATAATATGAGAATTTAATTGTAATACACCACTCCAATTGAAGGTGTTTGGAGCACTCTCGTGGTGACTCTATATAGCAAGATAATAGGGCATTTACACCCTAATACAACACTCCAATTGAAGGGTTCAGAGCACTCAAGTAGTGTCTATATATGGCAAGATAATGACCCATTTCCAACCCTAATACAACACTCCAATTAAAGGTGTTTGGAGTACTATAGTAGTGACTCTATATAGCAAGATAATATAATATTTACTACCTTAATACAACACTCCAATTGAAGGTCTTTGGAGCACTCTAGAAGTATATTTAGATGACAAGATAATAGGGCATTGACAACCCAAATACACCACTCTAATTGAAGATGTTTGGAGTGCTCTAGTGGTGACTATATATAATGATATCATGCTATTATATCTATATTTCCGACCGAATTTTGTACCAAAACCTGTGCCCAAAACAGTAAAACCATGTTTATTCCATTAAATATCTATAGAATATGGTACTGCTACGCTTTTATTCTTATCTTGCAGGAAACAGGCGAAAATGGGAAGAAAATCTGTTTTTAGACTTTTCTACACGGGTCGGACAAGTCTTGACATGGCCTTTGTCAGACAAATCTATTTTCTGACTTTTCTACACGGGTCGGACAAGCCTTGATATGGCCCTTGTCAAACATCTATTATCTGACTTTTCTACACGGGTCGGACAAGTTTTGACACGGGTCTTGTCAGACAAATATGGCAGGAAATCTGGAAATTGGGAAAGAAGTCTGAATGAAGGAAAGTCGGTCTTGGGTCTTTAAAAATGTGATTCCCTGCACCAGGGAGGGTATCTGGGTATGCTGGATCAACCTAAGGTTTGGGAGCGAGGGCTTGGCTTGGAGAACAAGTAGAAAGGCAAAAAATGAGAGTTTTGCGACAGATCTTCTTCGTTCCTCGAGTTTTGCCATGAGCTCCCTTATCATTATCTTTACTTATTTTATCTGCTTTCTTTTCTTTTAGCTTATAGGGTTAAGATATAATCGAATATTTTGTTTTGCATGATAGTTATTTGATTGTTGTGTTAGAATTTGTGTTTGTTTGATTGTGTTTGATTTTAATTGCTTAGATTAAGTTGTTTGATTTTTATTGGTTTGTCACTAGATCCATGATCACATCTAAAGCGCATTCTCTCCTTTAAAATCTCTCAACCAAAGCTAAGTACATGAGATAGGTTTAGTGATCCGAAAGGTGTTTACAACCCTAATACATACTTTTGTGTGAACATATAACAAGATAATATGACATTTACAACCCTAATACAACACTCTCATTGAAGGTGTTTGGAGAACCCTAGTAGTGTCCCTATATGGCAAGATAATATGGCATTTACCACCCTAATAAACACTCTAATTGAAGGTGTTTGGAGCACACTAGTGGTGAGTCTATAGAGCAAGATAATAGTGCATTTACAACCTTAATATAACACTCCAATGGAAGGTGTTTGGAGCACTCTAGTAGTGCCTATATGGCAAGATAATAGGGCATTTACAACCCTAATAAACACTCTAATTGAAGGTGTTTTGAGCATTGTAGTGGTAACAACATAGAACAAGATAATGGGGCATTTACAACTCCAATACAACACCCCAATTGAAGGTGTTTGGAGCACTCGAGTTGTGACTCTATATAGCAAGATAATATGGCATTTACAATCCTAATACACCACTCCAATTGAAGGTGTTTGGAGCACTCTAGTAGTGACTTTTTAAAGCAAGATAATAGAGCATTCACATCCTAATACAACAGTCTTATTGAAGGTGTTTGGAGCAGTCTAGAAGTTTCTTTATATAGAAAGATAATAGGGCATATACAACCCTAAAAAAACACTCCAACTGAAGGTGTTCGGAGCACTCTATAGGTGACTGTATATAGCAAGATAATATGACAATTAAAACCCTAATACAACACTCCAATTGAGGGTGTTTGGAGCACTTTAGTAGTTTCTCCAGATGGCAAAATAATAGGGCATTTACAACCATAATACAACACTCCAATTTGAGCTGTTTAGAGTACTCTAGAAGTGTCTCTAGATGGCAAGATAACATGACATTTACAACCCTAGTACAACACTCCAATTGATGATGTTTTGAGCACTCTAGTGGTGACTCTATAAAGCAAGATAATTGGGCATTTACAACCCTAACACATCACTCCAATTGAAGGTGTTTGGAGCACTCTAGTGGTGACTCTATAAAGCAAAGATAATATGGCATTTACAACCCTAATACAACACTTCAATTGACGGTGTTTGGAGCACTCTAGTGGTGACTGTATATAGCAAGATAATAGGGCATTTGCAACCCAAATACTACACTCCAATTGAAGGTGATTGGAGCACTCAAGAAGTGTCTATATATGGCATGATAATTGGGCATTTACAACCCTAATGCAGCACTCCAATTGATGATGTTTTGAGTACTCGAGTGGTGTCTCTATATAGCATGATAATGGGGCATTTAACACCCTAATATGATACTCCAATTGAGTGTATATGGAGCACTCGAGTGGTAACTCATATAGCAAGATAATAGGGCTTTTACAACCCGAATACAGCACTCCAATTGAAGGTGTTTAGTGCACTCGAGTAGTTTCTCCAGATGGTAAGATAATAGGTCCTTTACAAGCATAATACAACACTCCAATTTGAGGTGTTTAGAGTAGTCTAGAAGTGTCTCTAGATGGAAAGATAATACGGCAATTACAACCATAATACAACAGTCCAATTGATGGTGTTTGGAGCACTCCAGTTGTTACATTCTGAAATTTTAAAACACGATTAATTGCTAAATTTATGTTTACACTAAATAAAAGTCCTTAACTAAATTAATAATCGATTCGATTAATCTGGTTATTTAAAACAAAACTAAAATTTCAAAATAAAAATTCTATAAATTAATGGTAATTATGCGAGTAGTTCATGAATTAAAAAAAATTCATTACCATCGCGAAACTTAAGAAAGAAAATAAACCAAATTTTATCGATTCATGTAAATAAATAAATATGTCAAGTTCCAATTCAGAGAATAAATACACAAATGTTTGTACAAATAACATTATATAAACGTTACAAGATTCGTTCGTTAAATCCATAGAATTGAGTTGGATAAGTATATATATATATATATACTAATTAATATCAAATAATTTGAACTCTAAATTTAATTATAAATACTTGAAAATATTCATACGACCTTAAAAAAATATATTATGTAACCTCGATTCGAATTTACAAAGGAAACGTAATTTTAGATCAAACAATCAAGTTATTTAAATTTCTGAATTTTTGAAACCGTTGATCTAGTAATCTAGCACGCATCTTGAAGACCATCACAACCTTCCATTTTGAATTGATGGGGGATTTAACCCCCTTTGATAATTGGGTCGGGTCCGGACCCCCTTTTTTTTTCTTTCCCTCCCTGTCTCTCTTTCCACCATCTCTTTCCTCTCCGTTGAAATCCCAAGTTCAGCTCTCTCTTCACTCTCTCAGCTACGGCCCCCACCGCTGAGATTCTCTCTCTCTCTGATTCCTTCAAGAAGAAGGACCGAAGTGATTTCCCGCTCTCTTGTGCCGTCCCATCGGCTGTCAGAAAACCCATCTCTCTCCCACGCGAGAGCTTTGATTTATGCGCGATCGTATACCTGCCAGGGTCTATCTCGTGCCTACCCTCTGGGCTTGGCTGACCCCGTACTGCTTTCCTCATGAGTATATAAAAACCCTCATCTCTCTCTCTTTTGGGGTTGTTTGAAAATCTAAAAATTTGGCTATTCTTTTTCGCTCATGTGCTGAGGCTATTCTCTCTATTCCCCTCCTTTTTCTGTGATTACTGTGATCTCCCAAAACCCTAGGGTTTGGGGTTTTGGTTATGTGATTTGGCAGTTGCCGTGCTTGCTGTCGAGCTTGGTGATTGTTGTGGCTGTTCTGACTGGTACTTATTTGGTGCCGAGTTGGTGCTGTTCTGGTGTTTGACTGGTGCTATTCTGGTGCTTGGTTGGTGCTGTGCCGTGCTAAGTGCTGGTTGTTGTTGCTTCGGTGTCAATTCCCCTTTCCCCTTTGCTCTCTCCATACCGGGCTAGCTCTAATCGGGTAAATTATCGAGCCTCTTGTTAAATTTGTCAGATTTTGTTGAGGGAATTGTAGTTAATTACACCTTTTGCTCAGGTTGTTGATTTTCCCGGCAACTAGTGCTGACTTGAGGCTTGAGTCGTGTTGATTGATTTCTGGTATGCCTGTTCTAATCTGACCTGGGTCTTGGTTCTGTTTTGCTGGTCTGGGTGATTGATTTTTCTGTGTGTGCTTGGATGCCTTGCGGTCCATCCACCTTGTTCTGTCTTCCTGTTTTGCTGTTGCTGATTGATGCATTGTTGGGGATGTTTTGAACTGTGCAGTGGTGTGGTTGTGCTGACTTGTGAAGTGCTGGTACCAGTGGTATTAGCCCAGTGAACTACTGGTACTGTGCTGAATTGTTGTGTACCAGACCTTGACTTGACAGGGACCAAATCATAAATAAATTAATTCAGGGGTTGTTGTGCAAAAATGCAAACCCTTGGGAAATTTTGAAAATAACGGGGGGGGGGGGGGGAGGGGGGCAAGGTGCAATTTTACATTAAAAATTGGGCTTGACCCATGTGATTGGATTTGGCTGAAAATTAAGTTGGGCTTAGGCCCTTGTATAAAAATAAAGAAAAATGAAGTTTGGGCTTTTGTTTCTGTTGGGCCTAAATTGAAGTTATTAATAAATTCAGAAAAAGGCTTAGGCCTTTATTATTGGGCTTGATAGATTTAAATGCAAAAAAGGAAAATTTAAAATTATGGTATTTGGAATTTGTTTTCCAAAAAGCATAATTGTCAGATTTAAAACGCGGCTTTAAAATTTAAGTTTTATAAGGAATCAAATTAAAATCAGATGCTTACGTAAATTTAAATCAGCTCGGGAAATGATGATACCATCCAGGGTCTTTATGCCTCGATGATAGCTCATAACATAATTTGAGCAGATACTAAAATAACCCGGTTGGACACCTGTATGATCCCGAAACAAACTAAATCAAAACACCCAACACATAATAAAATAAAAGTTTCATAATAAGTTTTAAATTAAAACATTTGAAATATTTTTGAAACTTAAACGAAAAATATTATTTTTGTACTTAGATTCGAAACGCCAAATAAATGGTAGAATTACAATGGTAATAAATAGCGAATTGTGCGACTTAGTTAGAAATAATTAAAAACGCGTAAAATAGATAAACATTTCGTTTTTAGAATGTTATAAACAAATTACGTATCTAATTTATATAAAAACTAAAATGTATTAAACTAATTAGAGTTAAGTTAAAATAAATCAAATAGATAAGTAATTACGATATATTATTAGGTAAGACACATTTAAAATTATCATAGCTCACGAACAATTAATTTTGCGAATATTTCGACATTAGAATTTTTACAAGCAATTTGTCTTCAAATTTAAAATAATAAAAATACCATTTATTTTTAAAATCAAATTAGATTAGATTTATCAAAGTAAATAATCAAGTGACAAGTTTTGTAAATCAAAATAATCGAGAATACGACTTAAACATATTAAATGGGGCGAGGGTTGGAATAAAATTAGCGTAGATTTTAATTAGATTAAATTATGTGATTACAGCTCAATGGGCCGATCCGACTGACCCACAGATTGGAGCATACGCACGCTGATTTTTAGCGACAGAGACTCCAGCACCCTCAGGTGTCGGATATCTGAATTATTCTTTTCGTGGGCGTACTCTTACCTGTCGTTCCATCTGACCTGACATCCGCACTTTATTTTTAAGTAGTTGCATTAAAACTTTAGAGCATGTTTATCCTTTCTGCACTATAGATAGAATTGCATAAACCCTGAAAAACCTAAATTTACTGTATTTTAGGAGTAGAGTAATTAAATAATACTATATGTATATTATTAGATTATTAAGTTATTAGTGTGTCTTCTTCTCGTAGAAGACAGTATATATATTATTATTTTACGTGCATACGCATGCATTGGTGAGAGCCGAGCAGAGCCGAGTGACTTCATTCTGTCTTGGTGTCACTTGGCATGGGACGGCCCGACAGCCACTGAGCCGAGGGTCACTTGATCCTTGGATGGCTTTAGGATTCATATTATATGTATAAACTTGATTATGTATCATTTTCTATCATTTTACTATTTGACGTGAGCAGTTCCAATCTTGAGTTCTGTGGCACGATACGATTCAGGATTTATTCCTTCCCCACATTAGGATCTACTTTGCCTAGAACGGGATTCCAAGCCGGGTAGTTTTGGGTAGAATCTTGTGCGGGATTCCAAGACCGGTGAGTCTTGGGTAGAATCTTGTACGGGGTTCCAGCACCAGTTTGGGTAGAATCCATGTGTGGTGTCCTATTGGTCTGGCCGGACGGTAGAGTTCTCTCCTGCTCATGAGGGAAGAGATTAACAATTTTATGACTTGCATTGTATGATTTCTCCTATTGGATATGTTTGGGTGATGAATCGTTAGGCGAGATGACACACCGGATTTTGATATAACCATCGGCTAATGTGTTATTATCTTGTGGAAAATGCTCGATGTCACTATGCAACGTGTATCATTGTACTCTGATCACAGTCCTTGGATTATATTGTTTGGATCTTTGATCCTATTGGCACGGCACGGGGTGATTCACTTTATCGATATTATTATTATTATGATTGTATTTGGGCACACAGTGCAAGGAGTACTAGATTCTGACTTGATTTATATCCGATATTACACCTTGATTTTATTTTGGGTTTATTCCGCATGTTGGCATAATAGAATAATCGCATCATGGCATCATTCAAAAGTATTATAAATTCTATTAAATATTAATATAGGTTCACACATGTGCATATTTTTAATTGTATTCATTTTATAAATAAAAGTGTTTTGACTGTAGAGGATCCTTGAGGGGATAATTCTGGGTCACATACTAGGCGATTCCTCGCTCACCCACAAGTTGTTTCGTGGGGTTTAGGTACAGGTTCTGGTGGTCCGCAGCAGGAGATGTTAGGAGCTGTCCCCGAGGGCCACACTACTTGACCTAGTTAGGGTTAGGCTTTTGATTAGGTTTACGAGTCCCATATTTCCTATGTTATATATACGGGCTCGATAGATCATGTATCCCCTTCTATAGATGGTGTTATTTGGATTCGAGATGGATCGAATTATATATTATGTATGTGTATGTTTATTTATTTGCTACGTGACTGATGCTTGATATTTATATTATTTTACTTCCGCTGCAGTTTGATTTATTATTTATGATTAGCCTTGCGTGCTTAATGATTAATTAAGCACGAGGTGAGGTTGATCACACCTTAATCCAAAATTCCTGGTTTGGAGGTGTGACACCAATGGTGACTCTATAAAGCAAGATAATAGGGAATTTACAACCTTAATACAACACTCTAATTGAAGGTGTTTTGGAGTACTCTGGTAGTGACTCTATATAGCAAGGTAATAGGTCATTTACAACCCAAATACAACACTCTAATTGAAGGTGTTTAGAGCCCTTAAGTAGTTTCTCTATATAGCAAGATAATAGGGCATCTACTATAACACTCCAATTGAAGGTGTTTGGAGCACTCTAGTGGTGACTCTATAAAGCAGGATAATATGGCATTTACAAGCATAATACAACACTCCAATTGAGGGTGTTTTGAGCACTCAAGTGGTGACTCTATAAAGCAAGATAATAGGGTATTTACATCCCTAATACAACATTCCAATTGAAGGTGTTTGGAGCACTCGAGTGGTGAGTCATATAAGAAGATAGTAGGGCATTCACAACCTGAATACAACACTCCAATCGAAGGTGTTTAGAGTACTCTAGAAGTGTCTCTAGATGGCAACATGATCTACCATTTACAATCCTAATACAACACTCCAACTGAAGGTGTTTTGGAGCACACTCTAGTGGTGACTTTATATAGGAAGATAATATGGCATTTACAACCCAAATACAATACTTCAATTTAAGGTGGTTGGAGCACTCTAGTAGTGTCTCTATAAAGCAAAATAATATGACGTTTACATCCCTAATACAACACTCCAATTGAAGGTGTTTGGAGCACTCGAGTGGTGACTCATATTGCAGAATTATAGGGCATTTACAACCAGAATACAACACTCCAATTGAAGGTGTTTGGAGCCCTCTAGAAGTGTCTCTAGATGACAAGATAATCTGCCATTTACAATCGTAATACAACACTCCAACTGAAGGAGTTTTGGAGCACTCTAGTGGTGACTCTATATAGCAAGATAGTTGGGCATTTACAACCATAATACAACACTTCAATTTAAGGTGTTTGGAGTACTCTAGTAGTGTTTCTATATGGCAAGATAATAGGGCATTTTCAACCCAAATACAACACTCCAATTGAAGGTGTTTGGAGCACTTGAGAAAGTGTCTCTATATGGCAAGATAATTGGGCATTTACAACACTAATGCAACACTCCAATTGAAGCTGTTTCTATATTGCAAGATAATAGGGCATTTACAACCCTAATACAACACTTCAATTGAAGGTGTTTTGAGCACTCGAGAAGTGTCTCTATATGGAAAGATAATTGGGCATTTACAACACTAATACAACACTCCAGTGGTGACTCTATAAAGCAAGATAATAGGGTATTTACATCCCTAATACAACATTCCAATTGAAGGTGTTTGGAACACTCGAGTGGTGAGTCATATAAGATGATATTAGGGCATTTACAACCCTAGTACAACACTCCAATTGATGATGTTTTGAGCAATCTAGTGGTGACTCTATAAAGCAAGATAATTGGGTATTTACAACCCTAACACAACACTACAATTGAAGGTACTTGGAGCACTCTAGTGGTGACTCTATAAAGCAAGATAATAGGGCATTTACAACCCTAATACAACACTCCAATTGACGGTGCTTGAAACACTCTAGTGGTGACTGTATATAGCAAGATAATAGGGCATTTGCAACTCAAATACAACACTCCAATTGAAGGTGATTGGAGCACTCAAGAAGTCTCTATATATGGCATGATAATTGGGCATTTACAACCCTAATATAACACTCCAATTAATGATGTTTTGAGCACTCGAGTGGTGTCTCTATATAGCAAGATAATAGGGCATTTACCACCCTAATACAACACTCCAATTGAGGGTATTTGGAGCACTCGAGTGGTGACTGTATATAGCAAGATAATATGACAATTAGAACCCTAATACAACACTCCAATTGAGGGTGTTTGGAGTACTTGAGTAGTTTCTCCAGATGGCAAAATAATAGGGCATTTAGAACTATAATACAACACTCCAATTTGAGCTGTTTAGAGTAATCTAGAAGTGTCTCTAGATGGCAAGATAACATGACATTTACAACCCTAGTACAACACTCCAATTGATGATATTTTGACCACTCTAGTGGTGACTCTATAAAGCAAGATAATTGGGCATTTACAACCCTAACACAACACTCCAATTGAAGGTGTTTGGAGCACTCTAGTGGTGACTCTATAAAGCAAGATAATAGAGAATTTACAACCCTAATACAACACTCCAATTGACGGTGTTTGGAGCACTCTAGTGGTGACTGTATATAGCAAGATAATAGGGCATCTACTAATTCAAGGTGTTTGGAGCACTCTAGTGGTGACTCTATAAAGCAGGATAATAGGGCATTTACAACCATAATACAACACTCCAATTTGAGGTGTTTAGAGTACTTTAGAAGTGTCTCTGGATGGCAAGGTAATACGACATTTACAACCCTAATACAACACACCAATTGAGGGTGTTTGGAGCACTCAAGTGGTGACTTTATAAAGCAAGATAATAGGGTATTTACACTCCTAATACAACACTCTAATTGAAGGTGCTTGGAGAACTCTAGGAGTGTTTCTAGATTGCAAGTTAATAGCATATTTGCAACCCTAATACAACACTCCAATTGATGGAGTTTGGAGAACTATAGTAGTGTCTCTATATGGCAAGATAATAGAGCCTTTACCACCCATATACAACACTCCAATTGAAAGTATTTGGAGCACTCTAATAGTGTCTATATTTGGCATGATAATAGTGTATTTACAAACCAAATAGAGCACTCCAATTGAAGTTCTTTGGAGAAGTTTAGGAGTGTCTCTAGATTGCAAGATAATAGGACATTTTCCATCCTAATATCACATCCAATTGAAGGTGCTTGGAGCACTCTAGTAGTTTCTCCAGTTGACAAGGCATTTACAACCCAGATACAATACTCCAATTAAAAGTGTTTGGAGAACTCTAATAGTGTCTTTATATGGCAACATAATAGAGCATTTAGTACCCTTATAGAACACTCCAATTTAAGGCGTTTTCAGCACTCTAGTAGTGTCTACCGATAGGAATAATAGGGCATTTACAACTCTAATACAACATTCTAATTGAAGGAGTTTCGAGAACTCTAATTGTATCTCTATACGGAAAGATAATAGTGCATTTACAACCCTTATAGAACACTATAATTGAAGGTGTTTGGAGCACTCCAATAATTTCTCTATATGGCAACATAATAGAGCTTTTAGTACCCTTAAACAATACTCCAATTGAAGGTGTTTGGAGCACTCTAATAGTGTCTCTATATGGCAAGATAATAGGCCATTTACAACCCTAATACAAAACACCAATTGAAGGAGTTTGCATAACTCTAATATTGTCTCTATATGGCTAGATAACAGAGCATTTACAACCCTTAAACAAGACTGCAATTGAATGTGTTTGGAGAACTCTAATAGTGTCTCTATTTGGAATGATAATAGGGTATTTACAAACCTAATACGACACTCCAATTGAAGGTGTTTGGAGAACTCTAGGAGAGTCTCTCGATTGCAAGATAATGTGGCATTTCCAATCCAAATATCACTCTAATTGAAGATGCTTGGAGCACTCTAGTAGTTTCTCTAGTTGACAAGATAATATGGCATTTACAACCCTGATACAACACTCCAATTGAAGGTGTTTGGAGCACTCTAATAGTGTCTCTATATGGCAACATAATAGAGCATTTAGTACCCTTAAACAACACTCCAATTCAAGGTGTTTCGAGCACTCTTGTAGTGTCTCTATATGGCAACATAATAGAGCATTTAGTACCCCTAATTAAAGGTGTTTGGAGCACTCTAATGGTGTCTCTATATGGCAACATAATAAAGCATTTAGTACACTTAAACAACAATCCAATTGAAGGTGTTTGGAGAACTCTAATAGTGTCTCTATATGGCAAGATAATAAGCCATTTCCAACCCTAATACAACACTCCAAATGAAGGTGTTTGGAGAACTCTAGGAGTGTCTCTGGATGGCAAGATAATAGAGTATTTACAACCCTAACACAAAACTCCAATTACAGGAGTTTGCATAACTCTAGTGTCTCCACATGGCAATATAATAGAGCATTTAGTACCCTTAAACAACACTCCAATTGAAGGTGTTTGGGGCACTATAGGAGTGTCTCTAGATGACAAGATAATAGGGCATTTACAACCCTAATACAAAACTCCAACTGAAGGAGTTTGCATAACTCCAATAGTTTCTCTATATTGCAAGATAATGGAGCATTTGTAACCAACATACAACACTCCAATTGAAGGTGTTTGGAGAACTCTAATAGTGTCTCTATATGGCAACCTAATAGAGCATTTAGTACCCTTAAAACAACACTCCAATTGAAGGTGTTTCGAGCACTCTAGTAGTGTCTACAGATGGGAAGATAATGGGGCATTTACAATTCTAATACGACACCCCAATAGAAGGAGCTTGGAGGACTCTAATAGTATCTCTATACGGAATGATAATTGTGCATTTTCAACCCTTATGGAACACTCTAACTCAAGGTGTTTGGAGCACTCTAATAGTGTCTCTATATGCCAACATAATAGAGCATTTAGTACCCTTAAACAACACTCCAATTGAAGGTGTTTGGAGCACTCTAATCGTGTTTCTTTTTGGCAAGACAATAAGCCATTTAGTACCCTTAAACAACACTATAATTGAAGGTATTTGGAGCACTCTAATAGTGTCTCTATATGGCAACATAATAGAGCATTTCGTACCCTTAAACAACACTCCAATTGAAGGTGTTTGGACCACTCGAATAGTGTCTCTATATGGAAACATAATAAGCCATTTCCAACCCTAATACAACACTCCAATTGAAGGTGTTTGGAGAACTCTAGGAGTGTCTCTAGATGGCAAGATAATAGGGTATTTACAACCCTAATACAAAACTCCAATTGAAGGTGTTTGGAGCACACTAATAGTGTCTCTATATGGCAACACAATAGTGCATTTACAACCCTTATAGAACACTCTAACTCAAGGTGTTTGGAGCAGTCTAATAGTGTCTCCACATGGCAATATAATAGAGCATTTAGTACCCTTAAACAACACTCCAATTGAAGGTGTTTGGAGCACTCTAGGAGTGTCTCTAAATGGCAAGATAATAGGGTATTTACAACCCTAATACAAAACTCCAACTGAAGGAGTTTGCATAACTCCAATAGTTTCTCTATATTGCAAGATAATGGAGCATTTGTAACCAACATACAACACTCCAATTGAAGGTGTTTGGAGAACTCTAATAGTGTCTCTATATGGCAACCTAATAGAGCATTTAGTACCCTTAAACAACACTCCAATTGAAGGTGTTTCGAGCACTCTAGTAGTGTCTACAGATGGGAAGATAATGGGGCATTTACAACTCTAATACAACACTCCAATAGAAGGAGGTTGGAGGACTCTAATAGTATCTCTATACGGAAAAATAATAGTGCATTTACAACCCTTATGGAACACTCTAACTCAAGGTGTTTGGTGCACTCTAATAGTGTCTCTATATGGCAACATAATAGAGCATTTATTACCCTTAAACAACACTCCAATTGAAGGTGTTTGGAGCACTCTAATCGTGTTTCTTTTTGGCAAGATAATAAGCCATTTAGTACCCTTAAACAACACTCTAATTCAAGGTATTTGGAACACTCTAATAGTGTCTCTATATGGCACCATAATAGAGCATTTAGTACCCTTAAACAACACTCCAATTGAAGGTGGTTGTTGCACTGTAATAGTATCTCTATATGGCTAGATAATAAGCAATTTCCCACCCTAATACAACACTCCAAATGAAGGTGTTTGGAGAACTCTTAGAGTGTTTCTAGATGGCAAGATAATAGGGTATTTACAACCCTAATACAAAACTCCAAATGAAAGTGTTTGGAGCACTCTTATAGTGTCTTATTGCAAGATAAAAGAGCATTTACAACTCTAATACAAAACTCCAATTGAAGTTGTTTGGAGAACTATAGGAGTGTCTCAAGATTGCATGAAAATTGAGCATTTACAGCTCTAATCCAACACTCCAGTTGAAGGTGCTTGGAGAACTACATAAGTGTTTCTCGATTGCAAGATAATAGGGCATTGACAAACATAATAAAACACTGCAATCGAAGGAGTTCGGAGAACTCGAATAATGTTTCTATATGGCAAGATAATAGAGCATTTACAACCCTTAAACAAGACTCCAATTGAACGTGTTTGGAGAACTCTAGGAGTGTCTCTAGTTTGCAATATAATGGGGCATTTCCAATCCAAATATCACAGTCCAATTGAAGGTGCTTGGAGCCCTCTCGTAGTCTCTCTAGTTGACAAGATAATAGGGCATTTACAACCTTAATACAACACCCCAATTGAAGGTGTTTGGAGCACTCTAATAGTGTCTCTATATGGAAACATAATAGTGCATTTAGTACCCTTAAACAACACCCCAATTGAAGGTGTTTGGAGCACACTAATAGTGTCTCTATATGGCAACATAATAAGCCATTTCCAACCCTAATACAACACTCCAATTGAAGGTGTATGGAGAACTCTAGGAGTGTCTCTAGATGGCAAGATAATAGAGCATTTACAACCCTTAAACAGGACTCCAATTGAATGTGTTGGGAGAACTCTAATAGTATCTCTATATGGCAAGATAATAGAGCATTTATAACCAACATACAACACTTCAATTGAAGGTGTTTGGAGAACTCTAATAGTGCCTCTCTATGGCAACCTAATAGAGCATTTAGTACCCTTAAACAACACTCCAATTGAAGGTGTTTCGCGCACTCTAATAGTGTCTACAGATGGGAAGATAATGAGGCATTTACAACTCTAATACAACACTCCAATAGAAGGAGGTCGGAGGACTCGATACGGAAAGATAATAGTGCATTTACAACCCTTATGGAACACTCTAACTGAAGGTGTTTGGAGCACTCTAATAGTTTCTCTATATGGCAACATAATAGAGCATTTAGTCCCCTTCAACAACACTCCAATTGAAGGTGTTCGGAGCACACTAATAGTGTCTCTATATGGCAACATAATAGTGCATTAACAACCCTTAAGCAACACTGTAATTCAAGGTGTTTCGAGCATTCTAATAGTGTCTCTATATGGCAACATAATAGAGTATTTAGTACCCTTAAACAACACTCCAATTGAAGGTGATTGGAGCACTCTAATAGTGTCTCTATATGGCAAGATAATATGCCTTTTCGAACCCTAATACAACACTCCAAATCAAGCTGTTTGGAGAACTCTAAGAGTGTCTCTAGATGGCAAGATAATAGGGTATTTACAACCCTAATACAAAACTCCAATTGAAGGAGTTTGCATAACTCTAATAGTGTCTCTATATGGCAAGATAATAGAGCATTTATAACCAACATACAACACTCCAATTGAAGGTGTTTGGAGCACTCTAATAGTTTCTCTATATTGCAAGATAAAAGAGCATTTACAACTCTAATACAATACTCCAATTGAAGTTGTTTGGAGAACTATAGGAGTGTCTCAAGACTGCAAGAGAATTGAGCATTTACAGCCCTAATGCAACACTCCAGTTGAAGGTGCTTGGAGAACTATAGAAGTGTTTCTAGATTACAAGATAATAGGGCATTCACAACCTTAATAAAACACTCCAATCGAAGGAGTTTGCAGAACTCTAATAGTGTCTCTATATGGCAAGATAATAGACCAATTACAACCCTTAAACAAGATTCCAATTGAATGTGTTTGGAGAACTCTAATAGTATCTCTATATGGCATGATAATAGGGTATTTATAAACTTAATACGACACTCCAATTGAAGGTGTTTGGAGAACTCTAGGAGTGTCTGTAGATTGCAAGATAATAGAGCATTTCTAATCCTAATACAAAACTCCAATTGAAGGAGTTTGCATAACTCCAATAGTGTCTCTATATAGAAAGATAATAGAGCATTTATAACCAACATACAGCACTCCAATTGAAAGTGTTTGGAGAACTCTAATAGTGTCTCTATATGGCAACCTAAAAGAGCATTTAGTACACTTAAACAACACTCCAATTCAAGGTGTTTCGAGGACTCTAGTAGTATCTCTATACGGAAAGATAATAGTGCATTTACAACCCTTATGGAACACTCTAACTGAAGATGTTTGGAGCACTCTAATAGTGTCTCTATATGGCAACATAATAGAGCATTTAGTACCCTTAAACAACACTCCAATTGCAGGTGTTTGGAGCACACTAATAGTGTCTCTATATGGCAACATAATAGTGCATTAACAACCCTTATACAACACTCTAATTCATGGTATTTGGAGCACTCCAATAGTGTCTCTATATGGCAACATAATAGAGCATTTAGTACCCTTAAACAACACTCCAATTGAAAGTATGTGGAGCACTCTGTCTCTATATGGCAACGTAATAAGCCATTTCCAATCCTAATACAACACTCCAATTGAAGGTGTCTAGAGAACTCTAGGAGTGTCTCTAGATAGCAAGATAATAGGGTATTTACAACCCTAACACAAGATCCCAATTGAAGGTGTTTGGAGTACTCTTATAGTGTCTCTATATTGCAAGATAAAAGTGCGTTTACAACTCTAATACAATACTCCAATTGAAGTTGTTTGGAGAACTATAGGAGTGTCTCAAGAGTGCAATAGAATTGAGCATTTACAGCTCTAATGCAACACTCCAGTTGAAGGTGCTTGGAGAACTATAGAAGTATTTCTAGATTGGAAGATAATAGGCCATTGACAACCCTAATAAAACACTGCAATCGAAGGAGTTTTGAGAACTCGTATAACGTCTCTATATGGCAAGATAATAAAGCATTTACAACCCTTAAACAGGACTCCAATTGAATGTGTTGGGAGAACTCTGATAGTGTCTCTATATGTCATGATAATAGGGTATTTACAAACCTAATACGACACTCCAATTGAAGGTGTTTGGAGAACTCTAGGAGTGTCTCTATATTGCAATATAATGGGGCATTTCTAATCCTAATATCACACTCCAATTGAAGGTGCTTGGAGCACTCTAGTAGTCTCTCTAGTTGACAAGATAATAGGGCATTTACAACCCTGATACAACACTCCAATTGAAGGAGTTTGGAGAACTCTAATAGTTTCTCTATATGACAAGATAATAGAGCATTTACAACACTAATACAACACTCCAATTGAAGGAGTTTGGAGCACTCTAATAGTGTCTCTATATGGCACCATAATAGAGCAATTAGTACCCTTAAACAACACTCCAATTGAAGGTGGTTGTTGCACTTTAATAGTGTCTCTATATGGCTAGATAATAAGCAATTTCCAACCCTAGTACAACACTCCAAATGAAGGTGTTCGGAGAACTCTTGGAGTGTCTCTAGATGACAAGATAATAGGGTATTTACAACCCTAATACAAAATTCCAATTGAAGGAGTTTCCATAACTCTAACAGTGTCTCTATATGGCAATATAATAGAGCATTTATAACCAACATACAACACTCCAATTGAAGGTGTTTGGAGCACTCTTATAGTGTCTCTATATGGCAAGATAAAAGAGCATTTACAACTCTAATACAATACTCCAATTGAAGTTGTTTGGAGAACTATAGGAGTGTCTCAAGATTGCAAGTGAATTGAGCATTTACAGCTTTATAGAACACTCCAATTCAAGGTGTATGGAGCACTCTAATAGTGTCTCTATATGGCAACATAATAGTGCATTAACAACCCTTAGAGAACACTCTAATTCAAGGTGTTTGGAGCACTCTAATAGTGTCTCTATATGGCAACCTAATAGAGCATTTAGTACCCTTAAACAACACTCCTATTGAAGGTGTTTGGAGCACTCTAATAGTGTCTCTATATGGAAAGATAATAAGCCATTTAGTACGGTTAAACAACACTCCAATTGAAGGTGTTTGGAGCACTCTAATAGTGTCTCTATATGGCAACATAATAGTGCATTTACAACCCTTAAACAACACGCTAATTCAAGGTGTTTCGAGCACTCTAATAGTGTATATATATGGCAACATAATAGAGCATTTAGTACCCTTAAACAACACTCCAATTGAAGGTGTTTGGAGCACTCTAATAGTGTCTCTATATGGCAACATAATAAGCCATTTCCGACCCTAATACAACACTCCAATTGAAGGTATTTGGAGAACTCTAGGAGTGTCTCTAGATGGCAAGATAATTGGGTATTTACAACCCGAATACAAAACTCCAATTGAAGGAGTTTGCATAACTCTAATAGTATCTCTATATGGCAATATAATAAAGCATTTATAACCAACATACAACACTCCAATTGAAGGTGTTTGGAGAACTCTAATAATGTCTCTCTATGGTTACCTAATAGAGCATTTAGTACCCTTAAACAACACTCCTATTGAAGGTGTTTGGAGCACTCTAATAGTGTCTCTATATGGCAAGATAATAAGTCATTTAGTACCCTTAAACAACACTGCAATTTAAGGTGTTTGGAGCACTCTAATAGCTTCTCTATATGGTAATATAATAGAGCATTTTGTACCCTTAAACAACACTCCAATTGAAGGTGTTTCGAGCACTCTAATAGTGTCTCTATATGGCAAGATAGTCATTTCCAACCCTAATACAACACTCCAAATGAAGGTGTTTGGAGAACTCTAGGAGTGTCTCTAGTTGGCAAGATAATAGGGTATTTACAACCCTAATATAAAACTCCAACTGAAGAAGTTTGCATAACTCCAATAGTGTCTCTATATAGCAAGATAATGGAGCATCTATAACCAACATACAACACTCCAATTGAAGGTGTTTGGAGAACTCTAATAGTGTCTCTATATGGCAACCTAATAGAGCATTTAGTACCGTTAAACAACACTCCAATTGAAGGTGTTTGGAGCACTCTAATAGTGTCTCTATACGGAAAGATAATAGTGCATTTACAACCCTTATAGAACACTCTAACTCAAGGAGTTTGGAGCACTTTAATAGTGTCTCTATATGGCAACATAATAGAGCATTTTGTCCCCTTCAACAACACTCCAATTGAAGGTGTTTTGGAGCACTCTAATAGTGTCTCTATATGGCAACATAATAGTGCATTTACAACCCTTAAACAACATTCTAATTCAAAGTGTTTCGAGTACTCTAATAGTGTCTCTATATGGCAACATAATAGAGTATTTAGTGCCCTTAAACAACACTTCAATTGAAGGTTATTGGAGCACTCTAATAGTGTCTCTATATGGCAAGATAATATGTCATTTCCAACCCTAATACAACACTCCAAATAAAGGTGTTCGGAAAAGCTAGGAGTGTCTCTAGATGGCAAGATAATAGGGTATTTACAACCCTAATACAAAACTCCAATTGAAGGAGTTTGCATAACTCTAATAGTGTCTCTATATGGCAAGATAATAGAGCATTTATAACCAACATACAACACTCCAATTGAAGGTGTTTGGAGCACTCTAATAGTTTCTCTATATTGCAAGATAAAAGAGCATTTACAACTCTAATACAATACTCCAATTGAAGTTGTTTGGAGAACTATAGGAGTGTCTCAAGATTGCAATAGAATTGAGCATTTACAGCCCTAATGCAACACTCCAGTTGAAGGTGCTTGGAGAACTATAGAAGTGTTTCTAGATTGCAAGATAATAGGGCATTGACAACCCTAATAAAACACTCCAATCGAAGGAGTTTGGAGAACTCTAATAGTGTCTCTATATGGCAAGATAATAGAGTATTTACAACCCTTAAACAAGACTCCAATTGAATGTGTTTGGAGAACTCTAATAGTATCTCTATATGGCATGATAATAGGGTATTTACAAACCTAAAACGACACTCTAATTGAAGGTGTTTGGAGAACTCTAGGAGTGTCTCTAGGTTGCAAGATAGTGGGGCATTTCTAATCCTAATATCACACTCCAATTGAAGGTACTTGGAGCACTCTAGTAGTTTCTCTAGTTGACAAGATAATAGGGCATTTACAAACCTGATACAACACTCCAATTGAAGGTGTTTCGAGCACTCGCGTAGTGTCTACATATGGGAAGATAATGGGGCATTTACAACTCTAATACAACACTCCAATGGAAGGAGTTTGAAGAACTCTACTATAATCTCTATACGGCAATAGGGCATTTACAACCCTTATAGAACACTCTAATTCAAGGTGTTTGGAGCACTCTAATAGTGTCTCTATAGGGATGCAAACGGATCAGATACGGATTGGATAGTGCTAAAACCATATCCGTTTCCGTATTTTTTTTCAGATTCGGATACCGATCGGATATTAATTCAGATACGGATCGAATATTTTTCAGATACGAATACGAATACTGATATAATTCGGATTCTTAATTCAAAATACATATGTTATGCCATTACAAAATATATATATAGCCATTATTAAAATTCATCAATTCACCGACCATATCCAATTAACTAAAATTTACCAACATAACTATAATTCCAATCAAAATATACCAACACAAAGATATTCTCACTAAACATATATATTTCTAAAATAAAAAGAGATAGTTTAATAATATTTTGTTAACACATCAATCAATATTATCATCTCCATTTTCTTCTTCTGTTTCCTCCATAGAATCAAAAATTGATGCTGCACAATCTGAAATTATAATAATAATTGAAATAATTAATATTTGATTTTCAAAATAATCGAATCAGAAATATATCATTTAAGAAATTGAATTAAGAAAAGATGGTTTGAACGAGATATATAAAATTTTCTGAGGTTAGTTAATTAACTTTATTTGAACTATATACATAACTAAAAAATATTTGTGACATATAATTGTTTGATTACAGCAATAGCTTGATTAAGGTTTTTACTAGAGCTTGAACATACAATCTCGTATGCACCTCTGACCCAATCAGTACTTTGCGCCTCTGATACAATCTTGATTACAGCAATAGCTTGATCAAGGTTTTTAATATAAAATGATATAATTAAGAAAAACAATACAATATTGTATGCACACTAATGCTTCAACAACTTCGGAGTCTAGTTTGCTT